>NC_050443.1:47077253-47677253 GCF_903995425.1 Onychomys torridus | reverse complement strand
CTAACACATAGCGAGTTTGGAGATATCATAGCTAGGTCACAGACTTGGCAGGTTCTTCTGGTTACAGATGGATACTGCCCTCTGGGGTTCAGGGCTCAGAGCAGAGGATAAGTTAAGAGTTTGGTCCTCCTTAGTCTCACTTTCATGTGCATGATGTGTCCAGCACTGTTTCACGGTGGCCTTAGATCATCATGACTTGTTTTACAGACCAGATTATTTGCATGAGAACCCTATGCTCTAGCTACTAGTGAAAATAGCATCCCCCTTTCAATGTTTCCTTTCTCTTTCCTATGTATTTTCTGTAAATTTTTTATTGATCTTATTTCTTGAATCTATAGTATTTTATTTAAAAAATTAATTTATAAAATTAAATGTTTGTAGGATGTGCTCTACTCTCTCTCTCTCTCTCTCTCTCTCTCTCTGTGTGTGTGTGTGTGTGTGTGTGTGTGTGTGTGTGTAAATGACAGAATCATTATTTTTCAAGCATATAGGAGTTGTATTCACAATACAGTTTTGTGCTTTCCTTGTGTCATGAAGTGCTGGTTGAAAGTGTCATTGTATTCATACAACAAGTTTTATCTTCAGTGTGTAATCATCCTCACTTAACGTAATTTACAGTAGAGTGGAGTATTTACTTTCATTAAACGAGAGTTTACTACAGTCTTAGTTTAGAACATGAATTTCTGATTGAAGTTAATGGTCAGTATTAGGAAAAATACCCTTTTATTGAGTGAAATTGGAAAATAGTTTAAGAACGAAGAACCATTGGTTGTGTTGCATATTACAGTAGGATAAATGTATCTGAGTATATTTTGGTTTTTTTTTGTAAGAGACTTTAGAACATCTTTTTTTTTTTTTTTTTTTTTTTTTTTTTCTCTTTGTGGTATATGGTTGTATTCTCTTATATAGAAGTTAGGATTAAAATTATTTGGTATTTGTTTCTGAATATCAAAGTAGACTATGTCTCCCTTTTTAGTATGTCGTGCAGATGGTCTCTAATGTGTTAGTCTTTTATTAACTTTACCAATGATACAAAAGCAGATACAATTACTAAATTACATGAGGTACCTAATACTTCATTATAAAATAGACTTTGTGTTAGGTGTGGTTTTTCCCATTTGGAGGCCAATGTCAATGTTCTTAGGGTGTTTTAACTAGCTAGGCTAGACTGTGCTCTGGTCTTCAGCAGGGTATATATATGTGTGTATGTATGTTTGTTTGTTTCTTCATTTTGTTTTTCAAAACAGGGTTTCTCTATGTAATAGCCCTGGCTGTCCTGGAACTCACTCTGTAGACCAGGCTGACCTCAAACTCAGAGCTCCATCTGCCTCTGCCTCCCAGGTGCTGGGATTAAAGGCGTGGGATGCCACTGCCCAGCTCAGGTTAGATATATTGCCGACTTTTTTTTTTTTACTTAAACTATTTTCAATTAATGATGGACATATCAGGATTTAGCCCTTTGTAAGTTGAGGAATGTTAGCATTTAGAGGACCCAATGTAATTGTGCATAATTGCAGTATTTTTTCTAGTGCAAATGCTTTGGAATACATTAATAAAAGAGAGAAGTGGGACATTAGCTAAGAGTGGTAGCCCATGCCCATGAGTGAGGCCCAGGAAAGAAGATCATGCATTCTAGATCAGCCTTGGTTATATAGAAAGCCTGGCACTGCTCAAAACAAAACAGAGTAGAACATCTCTATACTGAAAACTACAAAGCACTATTGTAGTATGTCACTGAAAGAGGTTTACAAAAATCAGATAAATGTGATGACATACTACATTTATGAGCTGGTATGCTTAGTGTTAAAATTGTGTCACTTTCAGTGATTAAATTCAACACAATTTATATATATATATAAAAATCCCATCTGGCTTTCCCCCACTGCCATACAAGCTCTCAAAAGTGGTTACTTAAAACATATAAAGAGCATTTTCATAATTTCCATATTAATTAAATAATATTGTAATTTTCAGCATTTATTGATTACTTACAATACTAGGCCAAATATGAATCTACTGGCTAACCATATATATGCACGTGTGTGCGCATGCACACACACACACACACACAAACACACACACACACAATCTTAGTCTCTGTACGTCTATGAGTATTATTACTATTCTGAAGATTTGCCAGATTTAAATATAGATTTCTTAACAGAATCTTTCCTATTAACTACTACCATATGCATCACATCTATAATATTTGAAACAAACAAATCTGAGAATGACTGAGAAACTATTCCTAGAATTTTTTGTAAGGCTTAAGTCTACCGTAAAGGGGCTATGTGCTTTAATCTTCTTTCTTATTACATTAACATTCCCATGGCTAGAGAACTATACAGTACCTACTTCATTTTTAACAGTGAAAAAACTGACTGGATAATGAAATGACTTGCTAAAGATCATTAATACCTAGTTATCAGTAGAGCTAGGATTTAACATTGGCTCTTGATTACAAGGCTAGTACATTTTCTTCTGTACTACTTAAGGGTTCTGGGGCTGGAGAGATGCTCAGCGGTTGAAGAGCACATACCGCTTTTCCAGAGGACCTGGGTTTGAGTTCCAGTACCTTCACTGTAGCTCACAGCTGTCTGAACTCCTGTTCCAGGAGATCTGCCACCCCTTTTCTGGCTTCCACAGGTACCGAGTATGCATGTGCACAGACATACATGCAGGCAAAACATCCATACACATTAAATAAATTAATAAACCCATTAAATAAATAAACCTGAACTATTACTGGGTGAGGTGGAACGCACCTTTAATCCCTATGCTCAGGAGGTCTACATAGGAATTGAAGGGCAGCCAGGGGCTCAGAGTAAGACACTGTCTCAAAAACAGACAAAAAACTGTCTTGACTGAACTTTTTTCCGTATGGAACATGATTAGATTTAAAAATCCTTTGTCATATTATAGTCTTGTTCTTTAAAATGTAGTATTTAAAATTTATAAAGTATAAACAGCTGATCAAAGGGAAGTATAGTTAGGAGTAAATTGGTAGCATATATCTGATCTTGCTTAGTTCTTCTTAGGTCTTGAAATATTTCTTTTTTCATTTTAAGACTACACATGAAAACCAAGGGGGATGAGATCACACAGTATAATGCACCTACCTGAGCACTGTTCATGTTAGGGTTCAAGATTTATAGCTTAGCAGTGCTTACTTTTGCCTGCTAAATACCAGTTATAGTTGGTTAAGCTTAGTTTACCCATCTAGCCTGTTCAGGATCTGGTTTTGGAATAATCCCTTCCATAAATTCTTTGCAGAGATACTTTTATGTAGAGGTTTTTTGTTTGTTTGTTTGTTTGTTTGTTTGTTTTTAAATCACCTATTGTCTTAGTTACTTTTCTATTGCTTTGAAGAGACAGCGTGACCTAGGCAGATTATGAAAGAAAGCATTTAATTGGAGGACTTGCTACAGTTACACTGAGTGAGCCTATGCAAGGCTACTGCGTACTGGAGGAGTAGTTGGGAGAGGGAGGGAAAAGGAGAAAGAGAGAGTATGAGAATGAATAAATCACACTCAAGGACATGTTTGAATATACCAGTAAAACCTCGCTGAAATTAGTACTGGATTCTGGTTGGTTGGCCAGGTGTGAGAGAACTGTAAAGTAGTTTCTAAGGTACTTAACAAGGATTTCAGAAGCAGTAAGTGGCTCCAAGTAAGTGGTCAACAAGGTCACCATTATACTGCTGTCTCTGTTGTTATTTAAAATGCTCTTACAGTCTTCCTTGTAAAAGATATATATATATATATATATATATATATATATATATATATATATATATATATATATATAGTGTGTGTGTGTCTGTCTGTCTGTCTGTCTGCAAATGTAGGTCACTGTATGTTCTTTCCCACAAAGGCTAAGAGTGGATGACATTGTGAGCTACCAAGCATGGGTACTGTCAACCAAATTTGAGTCCTCGGTAGAACAATAAATACCCAACAGTTGAACCATCTCTTCACCCTCCTTATCCTCCTTTTATAAACACTGCTTCACTGAGTACTTTTAGGTTATCGGAAGTCTACTTTCTGTAGAACTACATAGGAAGCTCTCATTAAAAACATTTTTTAGTTGTTGAGACTATAGTATAATTACAGCATTTCTCCCTTCCTTTTCCTCTGTCCAAACCCTTCTATATACTCCTCTTTCAATTCATAGGCTCCTTTTTTCATTAATTGTTCACACCCATTCTTAAATACTTAAGTATAGTGTGTTCCATCTGTATGTTACTTACATGTATATTTTCAGGGCTGATCATTTAGTGTTAGATAACCAATTGATGTGCTCTTCCCCTGGAAGATTTTTTCAGGTCTCAGCTTTCCTTAGTTGCCTGTAGGGTTGAGATTTCCTGGGCTCCTATCCATTGGTTTATTTAGTCTGTTGTCTCTTGTTTAGGCAGTCATACTGGTGAGACTTTATGGTGGAGTGTCTGATACCCTAGGAGATACAGAGTACTTTGTAAGTGCCTAGCACTTGGTTTGATGCTTACCAATGTGGACCAGTATGATACAGAGGACATTGTTATTCTTATACCTAGGCTTAATGAAGTCAAGGACATTTCCAAGGCCACACAAAAACAGAACCGGGATATAACGAATGCTAGGTTTTATTACATTTAAAATAAAGTCCCTATCTCATGACATCTGACCCCTGCTTCCCTTTACACTCTAAGTTTTTCCTACAGATGCCACATGATAAATCTGTCCAAGTTCCTTGGTGTTTTATGTTATAAAAGAGGGTGAAAAGAATATTATTAGGATAATTAACAAAAGCATACTTGATGAGGACATGCTTTACTTGTTCTTTTAAGATGTCCATGAATTTTAATTGTCAGAGAATAGATATACCATTCAACAGTCCTGCTTAGCTGTGATTCCTGTGAACCACAACAATGATCAGGATGAAAGGTCCAGTAGTAGCACTTATAATCTTGGTGATAACCAATAGCTGTCTGATTGGACTTAAGGCCTGCTCAACAGGACGGAAATCATGCCTGATATTTTCCACTTAGCCAACCAGGCATGGCTAGTGAGGTTCTAGATCTCAGAGGAGAGCCTGCTGTTGCCACTCTTGTGAACCAGAGTAACTCCTAACTGTCACCTGTACTCACAGGTAAGTGTAGCTCTTGCCACTCCTCAGTTGTCTTCAGAGCTGGTGGAGACCATCACAGAAGGCCAAAACCAGTGAAAATGCGGAGAACACTGATTGTGGGAGACCTAGCCCCAGTTAATACATCTCCAACACAGCCCGAGGCTCAGGGAAGTGAGTTTACTACACAGTTCTTGAAACTTCAAAATATACTGAGAGTCTTTTTAAACATATAGCTAAAAGTCACATTGAAAGATGAAATAAATTATTTCAGAGGGCTGGAGAAGTGGCTCAGTGGTTAAGAGGGTAGAAGGAGAAGAGCGAGGACAGATTATTAAGAGCCAGAGAACCAGGAAGTTTGCTGTAGGAAAGCTCCACTCACGACATCTTAATAATATGGTTGCTTAAACAAGACTTGAACAGTTGATATGACAGCATAAAAGGGGGAAATTTTATGGGGCCCTACCCCTGTATGAAGAGCTACAGGAAATTAAAAACTGCCTAGAGAGTGAGAATTAATCTTCCTGAGAGATGAGCCCGTTACGTGATTATCCAACCCCAAGTAGTCGGCCCTAAAAAATACTCATACAAGCAATACTAAATGGACTCATCAGGTTACATCAATTATTTTTTGCACATATGTATGTAGCAATCATAATTAAGGAATAAGAAGCTATGAATTTGAAAGGAATTTGGGGGGCATGAGAATTGTTGTATTTATAAAGTTTTTGAGGTTATAATGTAATTACATCATTTCTTCATTCCTTTCCTCCCTCCCACACACTATTCCTTTTGCTCTAATTCAAATTCATGGTCTCTTTTTCTTTCTTTAATGGTTGTGCATGCGCGTGCGTGAGTGCGTGCGTGTGTGTATGTGTGTGTACGCATGAATTCCTAAATATTTAAATACAATCTGTTCAGTCTCTGTAATGTTACTTGTATCTATATTTTTAGGGCTGACCATTTGGTATTGAATAACCAAATGGTGTACTCTTTCCTTGGGAAGACTATTTTTCACATGCAGCATTCTTTAATCGCCTATCATTCTTTGTTTAGGGTTGAGGCTTCATGAACTTTCTTCTTCCATGTTATCATGTCTATTGTTGTCCTTGTTTAGCTTAGGTTTAGGTAAGCCATGCTGGTGAAACTTCATGGATGTAGCTTCTTGACCTTTTTAGGAGACACAGTCTTATACCAAACTTCCTGTTCTTCTGGCTCTTACAATCTTTCTGCCCCCTCTTTCACTCAGCAGGACTTCTGCTGTGAAGCTTCCTTGATGAGCGTTGAGAGGTACACTTATCTGGTGTAAAGATAAATATTTAGTATGTAGCTAGGGATCATAGTGGTTTAGTGAAGTGGTGATTAAGGTTCTTCAAGATTCATGACTTCATTAGCCCTGGAGAGTTGCCTAGGTTTCCAGAACCAGACTTGGTTTTCCTCTTGTTGAGTCTTAAGTCCAATTAGAGAGCTGTTGGTTACCACCAAGGTATGTATGCCACTACTTTACTCTTAGGGTTATCATTCCAGATTGGTTGTTGTGGTTCATAGGCATCATAGCTAGGTAAGACTATTGGTTTCTTCCCTTCTTTGGAACCTTGAATGGTGCTTTCAGGTCAGATCCAGCGTGGGTCCTCTAGGTTGTGTATACAAAGTGCATGGTGTCTTCAGCATCAGAGACTAACCTTCCACCTCTTAGGGAAGCCCAAGAGCAATAGCAATAACCTATAACCCTTTGAGAGTCTCTTGGACAACTATGACTAATGATTCAAAAGAGGGCTTTTCATGATGGTGTTGGGGTTTTTGTTAGTCTGTGGCTCTTGTGTGGGAAGCATTGTCAGTCCAGATGGGGAAATTTCATTTAGACTATGTGTGAATAATAGCTGACTTACATGTATTCTAAGTGTTTTTAGGTAGATAGTTAGTAACATGATTCCCTATGACTTTTTTAGATATCTTTACTATTATTTTACTTTCTTCCTTCTTTCTCTGTTTATATTTCCCTTCTCCCACCCCCATACCTAAATAGAAACCTACATTTCCTCCATTTCCCACTTCAGATCACTTGTACCTGCTATTTCCTTATTCTAGCCCTCCTTTTCTCCAATAGTCCATTTTTACTTTTCTGATTTATGCAATTATTCCATACTATGTGCTCACATTTGAAAATTTGGAGTTATGAGCCTCAGATGAGAGAGAATATGATATTTGTCTTAATGTGTCTGTATTACTTCCCTTAATATGTCTTTTCTAGTTCCATCCATTTACCTGCAAAGTTCATCATTTCATTTTTCTTTACCACTAAGTAGTATTCAGTAGTGTATATATGTACCACATTTTTATTATGCATTTGTCAGTTGTTTACATTTCCTAGCTGTTGTGACTAGTACAACAGTGAACGTGGCTGAGCAAGTGTCTGTGGAGGAGGAATTCAAGTCCTTTGGGGATATGCCAAGGAATGGTATGGATGGGTTATATGATAGGTTAATTTTTTGCTTTCTAAGAGTTCTCCACACTGATTTTCAAAGTGGCTTCAATAGTGTGCAATCCCACCAACAGTGAATGAGGGTTCCTTAATTCCACAACTCCTCCAGCATTTGTTGTGGTTGTTGATCTTTGCTATTTTAACTGGGGTATGATGAAATGTCAAAGTGGGTTTTGATTGATGTTTACTGTAGCAAGCAGTTTTGGGCTGTCACCCCTAAATCATGACACAGAGACTTATTATTAATTTTGAAAGCTTGACCTATAGCTTAGGCTTGTTTCTAACTGGCTCTTATAACTTAAATTAACCCATTTCTATTCGTCTACATGCTGCCATATGACTCATGACTTTTACCACTCCTTTTGCATGTCTTGCTCCCTCTGTGTTCAGGTGGTGACCCCACCTTTTTTCTTCCCCAAGCCTCTCTATACTGAAAAGTCCTGCCTAACCTCTTCCTGTTTTGCTATTGGCCATCCAGCTCTTTATTAAAGCAATCATAGTGACGTATTTTTACACACTGTAAAAAAGGAATATACCACAATAATTACCTAACTTCTAGGGCAATGAACTCTTTTAGATCCAAGGCCCATTTTTTGAATGTTTTTTTTTTTCCTTTTGACTCTTTTTTTTAGTTCTTTATATATTCTGGATGTTAATCCTCTGTCAGATGTATAACTAGCCAAGATTCTATCCCATTCTGAGGCCTTTCTTCTCATTTAGTTGTTTTTTAGCTATCTGGAAGTTTTTTTAGTTTTATGATGTCCCATATGTCAGTTGTTGTGATTAATTCTTGGAAGTTCTATTCAGAAAGTCCTTTGACACACCTATATACTGTAGGGCACTGCCAGTGTTTTCTTCTAGTAGCTTCAGTGTTTGAGGTTACATATTTAGGTGTGATCCATTTGGATTAGTTTTTGTGCAAGATGATAAATATGGGTCAAATTCCATTCTTCTACATGTATATATGCAGTTTTCCCAGCACCATTTGTTAAAGATGCTTTATTCCCCCCAGTATGTTATTTTTGGCTCTTCGTTGAATATTAAGTGGCCAAAGTTACATATACTCATGTGTCAGTCTTCTATTTTGTTCCATGTCTTTTTTTTTTTTTTTTTTTTTTTTTTTTGTGCCAGTGCCGTATTGTTCTTATTACTGTTACTCTGTAATACAATCTTCAGGAATGATAATCCCTCCAGCATTGTTATTTTTGCCCAGGATTGTTCTGTCTGTCTGGGGTCTTTTGTGGTTCTATATGAATCTTAGAATAGGTTTTTTGTTTTTTTTTTTAAATTTCTGTGAAGAATGAGATGGGGAGTTTGATTGTGAGCATTGAATTTGTAAATAGCTTTTGATAGAATGGACATTTTCACAATATTAATTCCACCAATCCATGAGCAAAGGATGTCTTTCCATTTTCTAGTGTCTTTCTCTATCTCTTTCTTCAGAGGTTTAAATTTTCATTGTAAAAATCCTTCACCTCCTTGGTTAGGTTTAATCTTAGATATTTTATTTTCATTGAGGCTATAGTTCATGGAAGTATGCCTATGATCTCTTTTTCTATGTTTGTTGGTGTTGTGTAGAAAAGCTATTGATCTGTGAAGTTGATTGTTTATCCTGCCACATTGCAGAATTTGTTTCTTTTTAGAAGTTCTCTGGTAGAATTTTGGGGAACTCTAATGTATAATATTATATCTGCAAATAAAGATAATTTGACTTTCTTACATAGCCCTGTCTGTCTTGTTCCTGATTTCAGTGGTATTGCTTCAAGTCTTTCTTCCATATAGGATGAGGTGGGCCTTGTGTTTCTCACATATAGCATTTATTACGTTGAGGTATGTTCCCTCTAGTCCTATTCTCTTTCACACTTTTATCATGAAGGCTTGTTGGATTTGTCAGATGTTTTTTTCTGAATCTATAGATAAGTCATTTGATTTTTGTCTTTAAGTCCGTTTATGTGGTATGTTACATTTATTGACCTGTCTGTTTTGAACCATCCCTGGACTTTGTTATAAAGTCATCTAAGTCATGATGGATACTCTTTTTACTATATGTCTGTACCATTGAGCTATTTTGAATTTATGTTCATCAGGGATATTGGTCTGTAGGGTTTTTACCTGTTGTAGTTTTACCTGATTTTTGCATTAAAGCAATACTGGTTTCATAGAAGGAATCAGCCAGTACTACTGTTTTTATTTTTTTGACTAGTTTATGATGGACTGATTGTAGATACTTTTAAAGTCTGAGAGAATTTTGTTGTGAATTCGTCTGGTTCTGGACTTTTTAAGTGTAAGGCTTTTTATTACTTCCTCACTTGCTATGGGTCTATTTAGGTTGTTGATGATATTTTCTTTAATTTTGGTGGTTTGACTGACTCTAGAAATACATCTTTTTTTTAAAGCTTTATTTTATTTATTATGTAAACAGAAGAGGGTGCCAGATCTCATTGCAGATGGTTGTGAGCCACCATGTGGGTGCTGGGAATTGAACTCAGGATCTCTGGAAGAGCATCTCTCCAGCCCCTCATCTTTTTTTTTTCTTTCTTTCTTTAGGTTTTTCAACTTAATAAAGGTTTTTAAATTATTCCCTTACAATATTCTGAATTTCTTTGGTGTCTGTTGTAATGCTTCCCTGTTTATTTCTGATTTTGTTAATTTGGATCCTCTTTCCTTTGGTTAGTTGGGCCAAGAGTCTGTCGATCTTGTTTATCTCCTTAAAGAACCAGCTCTTAGATTCATTGATTTGTATGTGTCTGTGTGTATTTTTGTTTTGTTTGTTTCTATTTCATTAATTTCTGCTGTGATTTTTAGTAGTTCTTGCAGTTGGATTTGATTGTTCTTGTTTTCCAAATTCTTGAGATATGCATCATTAAGTCATTTATTTGTGCTATTTCCAGGATTTTAGTCTAGGCATTTAGAGCTATATACATTACCCTCAGAGGACTGCTTTTACTATGTCTTAGAGGTTTTGTTGTATTGTTTTTTTATGTAGTCCCAGGAATTTTTTTTTTTTCTAATTTGACCCATTCTATAATGAGTTGTTTAATCTCCATGAGTTTATGTTTTTACTAGAGATTTATATGCTGTGAATTTTCAGTTTTATTGTATTATGGTCAGATAGGATACATAGAGTTACTGCATCTTTCTGAATTTGCAGAGATTGGTTTTGTGGCATAGGATGAAGTCTGTTGTAGAGAAACTTCCTTGTGCTGCTGTGTAGAATATATATTCTTCAGAGAAATCCTGTCTCGAAAAACAAACAAACAACATATATTTGGTGTTTGAGTGAAATATTCTATAGATGACTTTTGACTATCTGATGTGTAGGCTGTCAGTTAGTTCTGATGTCTCACTGCTTTCTTTTCCAGAAGACCTATATACTGGAGAAAGTGGGGTATTTAATTTTCATACTCTTTATTAATGGGTTGATGTTAATTTGTGTATTTAATTCCAGTAGCACATTTTAATGAAATTGGACACCCCTGAGTTTGGTGTATGTATATTTAGGACAGTAATGTTTTCTTGGTTAACTGTTCCCTTGATTAGAATGAGTGCTATTGTTGATCACTTCTGATTAATTTTAGTTTGAAGTTTATTTTTATCAGATATCAGGATAGTGACACCTGCTTGTTTCCTGGTTCCATTTCATTGGAGTACTTTTGTTCATTCTTTTCTTATTCTTATTCTTTTTTCTTTTTTAAAAGATTTATTTATTTATACATGCAGTGTTCTGTCTGCATGTGTCCTTGCAGGCCAGAAGAGGGCACTGGATCTTATTACAGGTAGTTGTGAGCCACCATGTGGTTGCTGGGATTTGAACTAAGGACCTCTGGAAGAGCAGTCTGTGCTCTTAACCATTGAGCCATCTCTCCAGCCCTCATTCTTTTATTTTTAAGGCAGTGCCTATTTTGAAAACTAAGATGTGTTTCTTGTAGACACCAGATAGGTGCGTTTTATTTCTTGTTCCATTTAGCCAGCCTGTGTCTTTTGAGTGGAGAATTGAGTCTGTTAATATTTAAAGTTGTTATTATTAAAAGCTATATATTAATGCAGTCGGTGTGTTGTTGATTTTTGATGTTTTTGTTTGTGTTTTCAGTGTTAATTTGTATTTTAGTAATTATGCCCTAGTATTTCTTTTGATAGTCTCTTGTCTGTGCTCATCCTCCATTCAGCCCCAAATATTGCTTCTGGTTTTGTTTTTGTTTTTGTTTTGTTTTGTTTTTTTTTGTTTTTTTTTTTTTTTTTGGTTTTTCAAGACAGGGTTTTTCTGTAGCTTTGGAGGCGGTCCTGGAACTCGCTTTGTAGATCAGGCTGGCCTTGAACTCACAGAAATCCACCTGCCTCTGCCTCCCGAGTGCTGGGATTACAGGCGTGCGCCACCACTGCCCGGCGGATATAAATATTTTTTTAGGTAGTTTATATCATGGAAAATTTTTATTTCTTCATTTATGGCAGATAGTTTTGCTGGGTGTATTAGTATAGGTTGGCTGTCATAGTCTTAAAGGACTTGGACTTGGATGAATTGCTGCAGACTCTTCTGGCTTTCAAACTTTCCACTGAGAAGTCATTCATTATTCTGATGAGTTTTTCTTTATATGTGACTCATTTTTTTTTTTCTTGTAGCTTTCTACACTTCCTTTGTTCTTAATTTTATAACTGTGGAATGCCTTTTCTGATCTTGTCTGTTGGTGTTCTGTGTGCTTCTTGTATCTCTATGGGTATTTCTTCCTAAGTTTGGGAAAGTTTTCTTCTGTGATCTTGTTGAAAATTTGGTATATGCCATTGACTTGGGAGTCTTCTCATCTATTATCTATTCCTATAATTTAAAGCTTTGTTTTTTTTTTTTTTTAATGGTGTCCCACATTTCCTGTAAGTTCCTTTCCTTACACACACACACACACACACACACACACACACACACACACACACACACGTTTATTTTGTCTAGATCTACTTCAAGTCCTGATGTTCTTTCTTCTGCTTAATTTATTCTACATTGAGGCTTTCTTTTGAGTTGTTTAGTTAGGTTATTGGGTTTAAATTCCTTCTTCATTTTAGCTTGAATCATCTTCAATATTTGTATCTCTTTATTGAATTGCATTTTCAAATTCTGGATTGTCTTTGTCATTTCCATCATTTTGGTGGTTTTGTTTTGCTTTAGCATCATTCAGGCACTTATTGTCTTTGTTTCTCTTTAAGTTCCTTAAGCTTCTGCCTTTTGTCTTTAAATGCCTTCAGTTCTTTGAATTCTATAATTGTTCTTTTAAATTCTATGTCCTGGGGTTCATCTAGAAATGGCAGACATTTCTGTGGGACTGGTGAGTTTGGGGGTGTGATACTGCCTTGTGCTTTCATATTGTTTGTGTATTTGTGATGAGATCTAGCCACGTGGACATCTTTTATTAATTCTGTGTCTGATATGGGCAGAAGAGAGGCTGTGTCGGTTGATAGAGTTGGACTTACAGGTTGACTGAATGGCTTAGGTGCAATGTAGCCTGGTTAACACGGGACTGGGCTCATGTGTAGGATATGCATTCAGATCCAAGACTGCAGTTGGTAGGGTAAATATGGGAGGACTAGACAAACTAGATCCCCCTGCTAGATCCTAGAGAAGCATGTTTGTGCTCTAGCTCTGTAATTCCCCCACCCTCCACCCTAAGACAGGGTTTTTCTGTGTAACATCTCTTAGCTTGTAATTGTGTTTTAATCGAACTTAAAATTTTTTTACTTACTATTTTTTATGTGTATGTATGAGTGCTTAAGTGTATGTATTATGTGTATTATGTGTGTGACTGGTGCCCACGGAGGTCAAAAGAGGCATCACATCTCCTGGAACTGGATATCCAGAGCTGAGAGCAGCTGTGTGGGTGCTGGGACCAAACCAACTGCTGAACCATCTCTGTAGTCCCTCTGTTTTAATTGACTTTTAAAAATAAGTTTTCAAGCTGTGAAAAGACAGAGCAAAGATTATATTACTAAGTGGAAGAAGCCAGTCTGAAAAGGATATATTTTATATGACTTAAATGATATGACATTCTGGGAAAGATAAAATTCAGGGGTTAATAAAATGATGAGTGATTTCTAGGAGTCAATGAAGAGGGAGAGATGTGTAGAAGAGTAAAAATTTTTTTTAAAATAGTAAACACAGCGATACACTGTAAATGGTGAGTACATTCTATTATATGTTCATACAAATCCATAAAACGCATAACACCAAGAGTGAACTCTGATGTCAATAAAGCGCTGTGGTTGAAATGATATATCAAATATCAGTGTAGGACTATTACTTATAGTAAGAACCCTAACCTGGTAGGTATTACTGACAATGTAAAGGGCTAAACACATTATATATACTATATTGCAGAAAGCTTTATATATTCCTATTAATTTAATTGCAGACTTAAAGCTGCTATAAGTAATGAAAATTAACACGAGAAAAGAAAGGATAGGTAAGCTAGATTAAGATCGTTATCTCAAAGTGTGGACAAATAGGAGTTAACAGCTACACATTCAAGGCTTGTGCCCTCCTTGGCATGGCCTTTGAGACTGGAAAATGGAAGGAAGGGAATTATCAGACTATGACAATTCTGGGGCTTATTTAAGTCTCTGGGGTTGATATTCTTAACTTCTTTTCCTGCCATAAGCTAGTAGCCAAGTGAATGATTTCTGCGATAAGATTAGGATTGTCCTGGACCCCAGGACAAAGCTGGTGCATGACACTTGAAACTAGGCTTTCTGAAGAACTAATAAAAAGGCTTGGGTTCCTTAGTAAGAGAAGTGTGTGTGTGTGTGTGTGTGTGTGTGTGTGTGTGTGTGTGTGAGAGAGAGAGAGAGAGAGAGAGAGAGAGAGAGAGAGAGAGAGAGAGAGCGCGCGAGCGCGAGAGCGCAAGTGCGCACACTAGAACCTCTGGAGCTGGAGTTACAAGTGGTTGTGAGCCACTTGAGATGGATGCTGGGAACTTCACTCAGGTCCATTAGAAGAGCAGCAAGCACTCAACCACAGAATCATCTCTCCACCGCAGGGCTTTAGTTTCTGAACTTCTGTTAGACTGTAGTATCTGTGACTCTGAGGTAGTAATTTACTGCCTGTGCTCCTGTTTCATGTATCAATTTTATAAAGAGACTATGAGAATAAAACAATGTTTCTATATGGACGAACTAACTATGAAACATATGAAAGGCCTGATAAAAGACTTTTTAAAAAGTTATTTACCATGCCTGGTCTTTTACAAAGCCGCATGTGGTAGCATGTACTTACAGTTCCCGCACTCAGGAAACTCAAGCAAAACCTTCGTTAGTGTGAGACCAACAGGACTATATAGAGCAAGGCTGTTATTTCAAAAACCTTCAAGAATCTTTTAACCAAAATGTATGGCAGAGATAGATGGAAGTAATACTTATTTCCCATCACTGTTTGAAAGTTGCAAACTGTGTTTTCAGATTGAGGAAAAAGGCTCTGGAAATCACCTGAAGCAAAAGTTTTGAGTAAAAGCTATTTTCTTTATTTGGAATTAATTTTCAGTATTCTAATCTTATAAAAAAATATTGCCCAACATTCCCCTTTCTTGTGTGTACATTTTTTTTTTTATAAATCAAGTGTTTGGATTTGCTATTACTGTTAGTTATAATGAAGTAAATATATGTATGTTACTTATTTTTACTGTATAATTATAAATATATCATGATATACACATAGATACACGTAACTAGTAATTTTTTTCATTTTGATTTAATTCTGTTTTTATTGTGTTTGAGGCCATTGCCTACTATGGCAAATTATACTAGTTTTTCTTTTATAAAAATAATAATGTTTATTCATATATGCTTACTAAAAGTAAAAGAAGAGATTGATATAAAATAGTGTGGATAACAGTGCAGAGTAGTACATAATCTGGAAAATTGGCATACTAATGATTAGAAGTTTGCTAAGTTATTGAATATTTTAATTGCTAAGTTCTTGAGATTCTAACTAAAAGTTTGGACTGGTCATTGTAGATTTCATTTTCTTTGCTGAAGGAGATACAATGATTTCTAAGATTGTTTGAAAATTATAAGGTACTTTTAAAGGCAGCTTTGTTGATGTTTGTAAAGGACAGGCTCAGATTAAAGAACAATATTAAGAGCAATAGTGACTTAGGTAGCACTCTTTGTTTCCCACTTACTTGATAACTTACAGTAAATGGGGGAATCAAATGAAAGGAGCTGGTTATGCTTAAAACAAAAATTTACACAGGCGGTGGTGGCGCACGCCTTTAATCCCAGCACTTGGGAGGCAGAGCCAGGCGGATCTCTGTGAGTTCATTTAGTATTTTATCTTTTAACCATAGAATTTTGGAAGCAAAACCAGAATTTTATTTTCTATAAACAAAAGTATGTTGTGAACGCATGCTGTTCGTTGTTCAGCCCTTTTAGTTGCTGTGGTAGTTGGTACATGGCCAGGCCATAGCCGTGTGCTCGGCCCTGCTTTCCCCACAGCTCCGATGTTTTCATTGTAGTGGATCTCTTGCCTCTTGGTTTGTTGTTATTCCCTGTACTGGGTCTTGAAAGTAGACTGGAAATGGATTTCTAAAGGGAAGCTGAGAGTCCATTTCTGACAGCCATGTTTGACCCAGTTGTTTAAGAACTTCATGTCTGCAGCATAGTTTGGAGTTATTACTATGTAACAGAAATAAATATTTTTGTTCCTGGGGGTGGACTTCATTTTCTTTCCAGTTTATATTTTGTCTCACCAGTTTGCCCATATGCTAGAGACTCCAAATGTATCATTTTTAGCACCATAGAATGAGTCTTAGCTTGAGTTTCCCATTGATACTTCTACCTGTCCATGGCTGCCTCAAGTTTTATATGTTCAAAATGGAATCCTTAAGTTTGATTGAAGAAGTAGTGAATTATTAAAGATTTCCTCCTAATAAAAGGGTTCAGTTGTTGACTGTTTATATGTAATTGTTTTATTCCATAGTTTGTTTTAGTAGCTTTTGAAACATTTGGTATTTGATTGATTCACTAGAAGCACAAAAGTAGATACTTTTGATTAGCCCAGTTTGATACTTAGCCAAATTGAGTAATAAGATTTTACTTTATTTTTAAAATCTGTGCAGTTAAAATACTTTTAAAATTTAAGTTAGATTATTCTTTTTATTTTATGTATGAGCGTTTTGCCTACCTGAATGTGTGTACAGCACCTGCATGCTTTGTGTTTGTGGAGGTTTGAAGAAGGCACCAAGGGAGTTGGAGTTAGGAATGTTTGAACCATTAGGTGGGTGCTGGGAATCCACCTCAGTCCTCTGCAAGAGCTACAGGTGCTCCCACCTTTAAATATTTATTTACTTAGCAAGCTTCCTTCAAATAGTGGACGTAGTTATTCTTAAGATATTTCACTCTTATCATGAATGCTTGATTCTGTGATTTATCTTAAATTAGGAGAGTAGATCTGAGTTGGCAGTGTTTTTTTTTTTTTTAAATATAATTCCTGAGTTTCAAAGACCCAGAAAATTTTCAGTTATGAAAAAGTTTAAAGTAATTTTTTCTGTGTTGCCTGAATACAGTTATAAGACTTGAGATTTAGAGAGATTCTTCCTTTCACCTAGGGAAAGATACATTATTTACTTTGTATGAGAAATGTATTTTAAAGGATGATTCTAAATGTTATCTTTTTAATAAAACCTTTAGCTATACTTTATAGAAAAATCAGTTATTTGATCCCAAAGAGTTGGTGGTTGTTAATCTTTTTTTAGAATTAATGAAATTTGATTCTTGCAGCTATTTTAAAGTCATGTGTTTACATTTTGTTTTAGTATTTGTATGTTTTGAAATTAAGTAGATCTGTGTTTTCATATATCCATATCAAGAATGTTTTCATCTTCCCACACCTAAATTCTGTACCTATTAAAGGATAATTCCTCATTCACAAATTCCTCCTTCCCTCCAATGCCTGGTAATTACCATCCATCCTTCTGCCTCTGTGTGTGACTAGTCCTCCTGTGACTAACTTAGTTTCCTTAGCACTACATCTTCATTGTTGCTCCGTATTATAATGCAATATATAAAAGGATCCCTTTCTCCCCAAAGTTTTAAAGGACAAATAATTGTGTGTGTGTGTGTGTGTGTGTGTGTGTGTGTGTGTGTGTGCGCGTGTGTGTGCGCTTTTCTGTGCCTGTGTACCATATTTTATTTATTCATTCAAATACTTAAGGACATTGGGTTGTTTCGCCATTGTTTTAAAATTATTTGTTCATTTATTTGAGTCGGCGGGGGGGGGGGGGTAGACAGACAGACAGACAATGGGTTTGCACATGTCGCACTGAGTGCACGGAAGTCTGAAGACAATGGCACAATGGCAGTCATTTCTCATCTTCTACCACGTGTGTACCAGGGATCCAACACAGGTTCTTGGGCTTGGTGGCAAGCACCTTTATTCACTGTGCCATCTTGCTGGCCCTCTTTTTCTTTAAACTATTACAAATACGACTCCCATGAACATTGGTGTGCATTTATCAGTCTATACTTTAGATTCCTTAATTTACATATCTAGAAGTGAAATTGTTGGATCAAATGGTAGTTCTTTTTTTTTTTTTTTTTTTTTTTAAACCACAGCAGCTGCTGTGTTTTGTATTCCCATATATCAATGAGTGTGGTGGTATTGTGTCCCCCAAAATATTGTGCACTCTAATAACCTTATGTGGGGTCAGAGGACAGAACAGCCACTAGACAGACATAAAGGCCAGAAAATGGCGGCACACACGCCTTTAATCCTAGCATTCCAGAGGCAGAAATCCCTCTGGATCACTGTGAGTTCAAGGCCACATTGGAAACAGCCAGGCATGGTGACACACGCTTTTTATCCTAGGAAGTGAGCCTTTAATCCCAGGGAGTGATGGCAGAAAGTAGAAAAATATATAAGGAGTGAGGACCAGAAACTAGAAGCTTTTGGCTGGTTAAGCTTTCAAGCTTTCTAGCAACAGTTCAGCTGAATTTCATTTGGATAAGGATTGAGAGGCTTCCAGTCTGAGGAAACAGGATCAGCTGAGGAACTGGCGAGGTGAGGTAGCTGTGGCTTGTTCTGTTTCTCTGATCTTCCAGCATTCACCCCAATACCTGGCTTCAGGTTTGATTTTTTTGTTTTGTTTTGTTGTTTTGTTAATAAGACCTGTTAAGATTCCTGCTACAAATGAGGGTCTCAGTTCTATAGGCATGTTAACATTTTCTTTTTATACTTTAAAAAAGTAATAGTGATTTTGGCTTGGCAAGATGGTTGGGTGAGTAAAAGTTCTTTCTACCAATCCTAATGGCTTGAGTTTCATCCCTGGAGCCCACATGGTGGCTCTTCACACTCAGTCGTGACATGTGCCCCCCCACTTCAGTAACATGTAAATAGTCATCTGAATGTATGTAGAGAGGGTTTTCATTATGGTTAAATTGCATTTTGCCTAGTAATTAGTGATGTTGAGCCTTTTTTCATATGTTTACTGACCATTTATCCATCTTTTGAGACATAGATTGTATGGTCCTCCCTGCCCCCTGTCTTGAGACAGGATTTCATTCTGTAGTCAGTTCTCCTGGAACTCATTGTGCATCAAAGACTGTCCTTCAACTTGTGTTGTTCGTTCTGTCTTAGCTTCCCAAGAGCTGCAGGGATTTCACGAGCTCCCACTCTTAGCTTTCCTTTGCCCATAGTTGACTCTCTCCTTTACTATGTGAGTTCCAGGGGTTGAATTCGGGTCATCAGGCCGGTTGCAGATGTCTTTATTTACTGAGACATCTTGCCTGTCATATCTTTTGCCCGTTTTTTAAGTGGGATCTTTTTGCCCTTGGATTTTAGGAATTCTTTATATATTTTGGATACTATTCCCGTGTCATATATATAGTGTTTTATTCTTTTCTTTGGGTTGCTCTCTTATTCTTTTGCTAGTAGTGTTCATTGAGATGTGTTTATTTATTTTGTATATATGTGTGTATGGTGTGCATGCATGTTTGTGTGTCACATTTGTGTGGGTACACCTGTGTACACCTGTGCAGTGCATATGGAGGTCTGAGGTTCCTTGACATCTAGGTCTTCTTTGGTGACTCTCTTTATATTGAAGCAGGACCTGTTGCTGAATGCAGAGCTTCCTCCTGTGCACTGACCCTAGGTCGCTGTCATGTCTACCTGGCTTTGGGTAGAGTTTGAGGATACAAACTCTGGTTTTTGTGGTTGGGTGGCAGGTGCTTTTCTCATTAATATTAATCTTAGCCTCCATGCTTTTAATTTCAGTGAAGTCTTGTGTGTTCTTTAATTTGTTGTGGTTGTGGTGTTGTGACTAAGAAGTCACTGTCAGATCCAGTTTCTGGAAGCCTTTTCTGTTTTCTTCTAAGAGTTTTACAGTTTTAGCGGTTAGATTTAGATTTCAATTTCAGATTGATTTTTGAGTTGATGTTTGTCACGCAGATGATTCTTCCTTGTGGGCATCTACTTTCTCAATTTGTTTGAAAGAATGTCCTTTGCTGTTAAATGATCTTGGTATTTTTTTTTTTTTTATTAAGAATCATCCATTTATTTTTATTTCTGGGCCTTCTGTTCTATTCTCTTAGTCTGCATGTTTTCCTCTGTGCTTATGCAACATTATTTCAATTTGTGACTTTAGTGAATTTTGAAATAATAAAAAGTGAGTCCACCAGTTTCAGTGTTTTTCAAGACTACTTTTACAGATTGGATTCCTTTGAGGTTCAGTATAGATGCAGAGTGACTTTTTCAAATGCTACAAAAATATGAGGATTTTGATGGAATTGCATTGTATTGTAGATTGCTTTGCCTAGTATTGATATCTTAATATGTAAAGTTTTACAGTCCATGAATAATATTTGTGACTAGTGTTTTAAAATTTTTAGTATATTAGATTTTTTATTTTCTTGATTAATATGCTTTATTTCACATTAAGTGTGTAGAACTGCAACAGATTTTGGTATGTTGGTATTATATCCTAATACATTTCATGAAAAATGTTTTATAGCTCTCATTCTTTAAAGTATGAATCTTTTAGAAGTTTGATCCTTGTACACACACACACTCACTCACACACACACACACACACACACACACAGATTTTGAGATTAAGTTTTTGTTTTACATGTCTGTCCTTTGATCTGATTTGTAATCACTTGGCAAGTTTTATATGTGATTATAAAGAAAGTATTTTCTGCAGTCATGTATACAGTGTTGTATATGTCATTGCAATTGCTGACCTGGTGGTGTCTCGTTCATTTTGAACTGTTGTTCCATGAGTTGCTAAGAATGCTCTGCTGAAACCTACTTACTACAGCTGGTTTCAGACAGGCCTGGGGGGCCTTTGTTATAGTCAGATTTCTGTTTCTTACCTAGTCCATTTGTATAGAAATTAAATTCAGTACAGTAGTAAAACTGTATGAGAAAATATACCCTCAAAGCAGTTGGTAGAACACTGGACTCTGAGGTAGACATTTTAAAGTCCCTGTCCTGGTAGGAAAGGAGAGTGTGTCTCTGATGTTGCTGGCAGGAAGGCATATTAAAAGCTGTGGAGACATTGACTGTCGTGTGTGTTTGACTTGAGCATGTGTCTGATTTCCTTTTTCTCTTTAGCCCTTAATTTTTCTTGAGCTTATGCAGTATATAAAAATGTTGAAATGTGCTTGGTTGTCAACAGGGAAAACACCAGAGAGAAAGTTACTGCACATTAAATTGTGTAGTAAGCATTTTACATCCTAACCAGGATAATTTACTTCTATGAATGGGCATTTTTTATATTTCAGTTAAATTTTTAAAAAAGAGGAATGATTGGCGAGCATGACTTAAGGTACAACAACATTTCTTCACTTAAAAATAGCAAATAAGCACCTGCCTCCGCCTCCCGAGTGCTGGGATTGAAGGAGTATGTCACCACCACCACCACCGCCGGGCTTGTTTTTTCTTTTTTGAGACAGGGTTTCTCTGTGTAGCCATGGCTACCCTGGAACTTGCTCTGTAGACCAGGCTGGCCTCGAACTCAAAGATCCGTCTGCCTCTGCCTCCAGAGTGCTGGGATTAAGGCGTGTGCCACATATAATCAGATGTAATGTATCTGATTATATGTGATATTAGGTATTATAGCTTACTGGTAAAATGAACTTCAACACAGGGCTGGAGAGATGGCTTGGAGGTTAAGAACACTAGCTGCTCTTGAAGAGAACTAAGGTTTGAGTCCTAATACCCACATGGTGGATGACAACTCTTTGTAACTCCAGCTCCTGGGAATCCAGTGCCTTCTTCTGGCCTCTGTGGGCATCAGACTCACAGATGATGTACAGACATACACGCTGGCAAGGCATTCACATCTATAAAAATCAAAGCTATTTAGTGATGGTGGTAGTAGTGTATATGTGTCTGAGTGTGTACGTGTGCTGTGGTGCACATAATGGTGGTCATGGGTCCACAGATAGAACTCAGGTGGACAGGCTTACACACAAGCACCTTTACCCACTGAGCCATTTCGCTGACCTGAATAGACCTTTTTTGTAAATTGTCCAGTATCTTCATCCCTGTGTATGTGTCTGTCCTGCCTTGAAGTTTGTCATAATAAACTATGGCATCAAACTTTCCTTTGTTTGTGTTTATACAATGTATCTTTCTTTCTGCTTGTAGCCCCATGTTAAAAATCACCTCTGTAATTCTCAGAAAATGAGGTTCATTTGTAAATAGGGTTCTGTTATCTTTTTAATTACAGGTTTAATATAGTTATAGTTAATTAAATAACTATATACTTGGATTAAATGTGTTACCTCCTGTTTGCTTTCTGTTTCTATCCTCATTTTTGCCTTCTTTTGAACATGAATCCATTTCCCCATCTTGTAACATTTTTAGCTACCCATACTTTTTATTGTTCTTGCAGTAGTTTACCCTAGAGATGGTGACATGTACCCTTGACTTATTCAACTCAGTAAAGACTTCCCTGTTTGCTCATCAATAAACTATTTGAAAGTACTTTAACTCCATTTGCTACCTTCTTGAAATAATATTATTATTTTGTGTCTTCTAATATTTTAAATCCTACAAAGTATTACTGTTAACATTTTAGTTAGTATTTGTGTAGAATTATTTATGTATTCTGTTTCTTTTCTTTTGTTTTTTTTGAGCTGGGGATTGAACCCAGGGCCTTGCGCTTGCTAGGCAAGCGCTCTACCACTGAGCTAAATCCCCAACCTGTATTCTGTTTCTTGTACTAAACTTTCTGTACTCATTCAAGTCACATCTGTTATCCATTTTTCCTTCCATTTAAAGAGATCCCTTTCAGTATAATCTGAAGGATGCTGTTTCTTATTTCCCTAGAAATGTCTCTCTTTTGACCTTCATTTTTGGGGGTGATGTGGGGAGCATATTTTCTGAGATAACAGAGTTCTGGTTTGGTATTTTCCCTCCTACTTTGTAGCACTTCACTAGTTCTTAGCTACCATGTTTTCAAATAGTTTCTCCTCACTGTTTTTCCTTTCATTTCTCTAGCTCTATCTGGGTGTGTTTCTGGACCCTTTTTACATATCTTCTCATTTTTCATACCCTTTTCTATGTTTCTCATTCTCATGGATTTTTTTTTTTAAATTTTTTATTTAGTCTAGATGGTTTCTTCTTGCTTATGCTCTGGTTTGTTGATTTTATGCTTCTTCAATTTTATCTAGTCTTATCAAACCATTTCATAAGTTTTTTTCTTTTCAAAATTGTATTTTTTATTCTTCCATTTTTAATTCATTTAAAAATAATTCTTAGAACACATTAACCCAAAATCTTCCTGATAACACTATTTTTTGGTCTAGTGTAGGTAAGTTTCAACTCTACTTTAAAATTATTTTTGTCTTTTTAAAATTTCTAGTATTTTGCCTGAATTTGGTAATGTTATGTTTCAGCCACGGTTTCCTTTTGCTACAGAATGGTAGCTAGACTAATAGCTGTCACTAGTCCAGGTTGACATACTCTCTCCTGGGTTGAAATGACTGTAGCTGTCCTTCTCATGTGGATGATGTTCTGTTTCTTGAGGATCTGTGTTCATGGGATAGACCTTTGCAGTCTTTCCAGGTGCCTGGTGTGCTTGCTCGGCTAATCCCCCGGGCAGGCCTGGAATGGAATTTCTGCACATCCATTTGTAGATGTGTTGGGAACTCTGTTGGCTTTCTCAGTCTCAGTCAATAGTTTTAGAATCCAGTTCTGCCAGCAACAACAGAAGTAGAGAGACTGGTTCCTTCTAGATCTCAGACCTGCAAATTATGTGTTGAAAGTTGCACATTGCCTTAAAACACTACTTTTTAGCTTTACTATTTTAGTTCTAAAAGGAAGGTTGACTTCCAGTGTCCTGTTTCACAACTGTGAGACAAAATACTTAGATACATAGAGGCATTCATAATTGTCCCAGCTATAGAGATAGTACGTATATGTATCTTGAGGCACTAGAAGATCTTGCATACTTCAGCAGTCACATATCTGCAGTGAAGTGTGTGAATATTTATCTTGCCAGCACAGTGTACGTTTTTTAATGGTAGGAATTAGAGTGTGATCTGTTAGGAAACATGATCTGGAATAAGTCCAGTTCCATTGATGTCCTAGTTGGCTTTCTGTTGCTGTGATAAACACCACAACCAAAAGCAACATGGAGAGGAAAGGGTTTATTTCAGCTTACACTTTACATTTGTCCAGGGAAGCCAGGGCAGGGACATGGAGGCAAGAGCTGAGTGATGCAGAGACCAATGAGGGAGACTGCTTATTGGCTTCTTCTCTGGTTTGCCCAGCCAGTTTTTTACAGCCTAGGCCTACCTATCCAGGCATGGTCTGCCCACAATGGGCATCAGTTAACATTAAGAAAATGTTCTTTGACATGCCTACAGGCTAATCTGATGGAGGTCCTTCCTCAGTTGAGGTTCCCTCATCCAAAGTGACTCTAAGGAAGTTTCTGCTGACAGTTGCTGATAGTGCAGATCTCCCTGGGTCCCACATCTTTACGTTCCTAAACCTTCCTTCTCTCTTGTCGCAGGGCCTCTGCACATAATGTTCTCTTGTATGTATATCTTCATATTCAGATGAACATCTTCGGACCTGCAAATCCAAGTTGGGTATAGGTCAGATAAATGACATTGTCAGTTTTGAATGGTATGGATTCATTCGTGTGATGGTTTGATATCTTTTCGCCTTTGTGGACTCTGAACTTTGTGAGATGAGGAACCATGTATTATTGACACACACCCCTCTACCTTTTCTGTCTCTTTTTGTGTCTCTTGCTCCATTGTCGTCCCCCCCCTACACACACACACACACACACACACACACACACATACACACTTGTTTTCTTTTTCCTTTTTTTTTTTTTTTTTTTGCTATACTTGGGATGGAACCTAGGGCCTCCAGCGTGCTGGACAAGTGTTGTGCCTCAAAGCCCTAGCTCTTTTGAGCATTTTATCAGTACTCTTGATTTGATGTTTGGGAGTACATTTATTGTAAGTGAATGATGAGTTAATAAGTTATCATTGTAGCAGATGTTACAGTTGTATAAATTAAAAAGTAAAATAATGAACATGGGAAGATCAGTAAGCAAGGATATACCGAGGAAAGCCCATTGCTTTCAAGCGGATTTGCATTTAAGCAGACCTGAAATTGCATGATAGAGTTGAAAATTTGGTCTGGATTTCATTTTCGTGTGTGTTCAAATTGAATCTTAACAGATAAGGAGGTATTCATTTAATGCCCAGAGAAATAATATTTTACTTAAATGTATAATAATACAAAGTTTATATAGTAGTACCTTTGTAGACTGATGAATAGTATTAAAATTTGGCTGTAGGGTAAATTGATTTAGAAGAATTTATAAGGGCAAATTAGAACCACTCATATTAGCTGTCTTTTGCATGAAGGTCATCCGGAGCAATAAAGAATTTTGTGTGTTGCTGTTCTAGAGTCTGACTTCCAGAAGTGTTATCTTAGTATTTACCCCTTTACTAGGTGACTTTTGCCATGTTACTTAACTTTTTCTGTGTCTACGCATCCCTAGTCTCCTTATTTAACAAAATAGGGAAAATAAACTAAAGAGATTCTAGATAAGAATGAATGAATGGAGATTTTTCCATACTTAGAAAAATGCCTGGCATATACAAAAAGTCTCAGTAACATTGGCTACTGTTGTTGCTGTTGTTATTATTATGTGTAAACCTCAAATACTGTAACTACATATGCTTAGTGATAAAGGTACAGAGAGATCCAGGTGAACTTTAAGGGGTAAAATCAGACTTCAACCTGCTTACCCTATTTCGGTAACTAGAAATTCCAGCCTAAGAATGCTTACTGTGTCAGCATAAGAGCAGATTTGAAGTTTTTGTAGTGTTTAATGATTTACAAGTTGTACAGAATTGAAATTTTCTCATTTGTGCTTTCTTTTAGATTTTCAAGAAAATTTCAGTGGTAGCCTTGGACTCGAAGGTTACATAATAGAAGCTGTGTACGATGCTTTAGAATATTGAAGAAAATTAGCTTCTGATATAATTATTTGGAATATAAGGAAGAAAAGGTATCTGAAAATGGGTCGGAAGAAAATACAAATCACACGCATAATGGATGAGAGGAACCGGCAGGTAAATGAAATTTAGTTTATTTAATTGGTCATTATATTTCTAAAACATAATATAGAATGGTCAAAGTTTTTTTTTTTTTTTTGGAGACAAGAGTTTCTCTGTGTAGCTTTGACATCCATTTAGGGTCACAGAAAACTTCATAATAGTAGAAAATTTCATAATTATCACCCTTGAACACACTTACTTTTTTTTTTGGTTTTTATTGTTTCTCCATAGGTTTTTTTTTTTATTTTATTTTTTTCCCCCAGAGCTGAAGGGCCTTGCGCTTGCTAGGCATGCGCTCTACCACTGAGCTAAATCCCCAACCCCTGGTGCTTTTGAACTTGTGGATCTTAGACACTTTTTGACTTGTTTATTTCTAGATATTTGACTTTAAAAACAAAACAAAATATTAGTTCCCCTAAATTAATTTTTTTCAATTTTATTTCTTACTCTTACTTTGAGTGAGTGTCTTTTGCTTGTGGAGATGGCCCTGGGCTGCAGCACACTTGTGGAGGTTAGGAAACAACTTTGCAGAGTGTTTCTCTTCCACCTTTATGTGGGTTGCAGGAATTGAACTTGGGTTGTTAGATTTGTGTGGCAAGTGCCTTTACCAGCTAGATCTCATGGACCCCTCAACTGGTGTTTTATTGGTTTTGTTACTAAGTACTACTTATAAAATTATAATGCATTTTTATGTTGATCTTAGCTAGTAGTTGTAGCATGAATTGTTAGGTCTTATTAATAGGAACAAACCCGTGCCAGGTATTGGGGTGAATGCAGGAAGATCAGAGAGACAGAACAAGCCACAGCCACCTCATCTTGCCAATTCCTCAGCTGATCCTGTTTCCTCAGACTGGAAGTCTCTGAGTCCTCATTCAGAATGGATCTCAGCTGAACTGCTGCTCAAAAAAGCCTAAAAGCTTAACCAGCCTCTAGTTCCTGGTTCTCATGCCTTATATACCTTTCTGCTTCCTGCCATCACTTCCTGGGATTAAAGGCATGAGTCACCATGTCTGGCTGTTTCCAGTGTGGCTTTGAACTCACAGAGATCTGTATGGATCTCTGCCTCCCAAGTGATAGGATTAAAGGTGTGAGTGCCACCATTTTCTGGCCACTATGTCTGTCTAGTGGCTGTTCTGTTCTCTGACCCCAGATAAATTTATTAGGGTGCACAATATTTTGGGGAACACAATATCACCACTTGCTTCAGATCACTTGCTACTTCTAAGACTTTCTGTGTACTTCTCCTTATCTCGATGTGTATACCTTCATAGACTTAGGAAGAAAAAAGCCACTAAAATTCTCTTTCAGAGGTTGAATATAGAGAATACTGGCATTTGTACCCCCATACAGACACACATACATGTATGTAATTAAACGTAAATCTTTAAAAAATAAGATGGAAATATACAGAGACCTGACATTGACTTCTGACTTCCACAGGTGTATAAACCCATGTGCTGGTATGCCTGCACACACATACACATATGCGTGTACACACACACACTCACTGTACACACACATAATAAAAAAGTACAGCAGAGATATTACTCTTTATACTTTTATGAGCATTTAAAGGAAGAGTTTTCTTTAAGCTTCCCATGAGCATCATTTGAAGACACACTACTTGTCTCTTCTTTAAATACCACCATACTGGTTTTGAAAGTGTGTGTGGAGTTCAAAATTCCATTGCAGCTAGTACATCTAGGTACATCAAGTCATAAGTAATTTAATTTCAACTGTTTCAATACCATATACTTACTTTTTATTATTTTTGAGAAAGTATATTTAATAAAGGTATAATGCCAGGATTCAGAAAACCTGTACTCACTGTCTGTAATAAACACTAAAAACTGAATTGGTCATGATGGTGCATACTTGTCATCCTAGCACTTGGGAGGTAGAAGCAGGCTGGCCTCTATGGGTTGGAGGACAGCCTGGTCTACAGAGTGAGTTCCAGGCCAGCCAGAGCTATATGTAAGTTCCAGTTTGAAAACAAACAGCAGGTGCGCTGGGCCAATGGGGCTGGGGCTGTTGCAGGGTGTGTGGGTGGCAGGCGCTGGCAGTTTGAATCATGAGGTGTCAGCGGAGGCGCCACAGGCATGGCAGCAAGGGAGAGCAGGGCTTAGTGGACGGTTTGGGTGAACCTGGAGGTGACAGGATTGGACATTGAGAAGGATCAGCTTGTGGGGATGGCCTGTCTGATAACTGACTCTGATCTTAACATTTTGGCTGAAGGTCCCAACTTGATTATCAAACAGCCAAAGGACAGCATGTCAGACTGGTATGGTACAAGGAGCATCATGGGAAGTCTGGTCTTACCCAGGCAGTGAAAGAGAGTAGAATTACATTGCAGCAGGCAGAGTATGAATTTCTGCCCTTTGTACGACAGAGCAAGGGCTCTGTCCATGGGCAGGGAGTTCAGTTCATGCAGATAAGAAGTTTCTTGACAAATTCATGCCCCGGTTCATGGAGCACCGTCATTATAGGGTAATGGAGGTGAGCACTGTTAAAGAGCTGTGCAGAGGCTGCTGTCCGGAAGAGTGGGATCTGCTCTGCAGAGGGACGCTTCTCCTAGGGCCCTCGGTGACATTAGTGAACGTGTCGGAGCTTCAGGTGTGCCGAAGGAACACCTTCAAGAAAAGACACGATGGAAAGAGGGGTGTACCAGGGGGAAGTGAGAAGACTAGGAAGGAGTTGACACCAGTGCTCAGCTGTACAGTCCGACTAGTTCTCCGGAAGCCACGTTAGAGTCTCTCCCGCTGGTAACTCCGCAGGACACCTCTTCTAAAGAAGGACGGACATTTCTGGTTTCCTTTGCATCTCTGGACTCTAGCAGACAAAACAGTGCTATTTGTTTCTTCTAACCTGCTGTTTCCCATACAACATAGCAACAACTTGTACGCTTCAGGCCATGTCCATCCCCTTGATCTGTTTATGCATTTGCTTATAGGCCATTCCTTTTGTTTGAAAAATAAATAATAAAGTTAGTTCTATTGAAATGCAAAAACAGCAACAACAACAAAAATCTTTTCAGTGTATATAAAAATACATAAACGAAAAAATTAAAGACATTTGTAAAACAATAATTTTTTCTGCCGAAGAATATTTTAGATAAGTAAAGGATAAATTATATAATAGGAAGATGATAAAAGATAAGTAGCTTTATAAAGAAAGGAAATCCCAAATGAAACAGATAAAAAGAGATTGCCAAGTTATTACTAATAATGCATTTAAATACACACTAAAAAGATTATTATTCATGCCTGTCATTAACAAAGATTAAAAGGAGTAATTATACCAGTATGAAATATGAAATTGTTTGAGAATACCATAGGGCTATTACCCTCCATCTTAATGATATTTTTGTAAGACAGCAAAATTCCTTACATGGTTATACAAATGTATGTATATGTTTATGGTCTCACACAGAAACATAAGAGGGCAACTATGTGGGTAACAGGTTAAATGTATACTTACATGATAAGAACCATTAAAAAATTAAACAGTTGATTTTTTTTTTTTTTTTTGAAGGTAAAGGAAGCAGCCATCACAGAAATGTGCTTTAATATGTATTCCTTGGGCAGGGAACATCATGAAGTCCTTAAGTGAAAAGTAGCTGTTGTCTAAGGAATGTATATATGTACACACATGTATGTTCATACCTGTGCCAGTGTAATAGGGTGTAAGGGAGATGGATGGGCAATAACTCAAACAAGGAGCTGGAGAACAGATGGTTTCTACTGTGTGCTGAGTGAGTTTGTTGTTATTTCCACTGCAGTGAGAAATACCAGCTCTCACTTAAACAGGTTGAACATTTCACTTTGGATGTCACTTGGCAGTGTGCAGTGTTCAGGATGAGTTGGGAAATCCAATAAGATGATTACATGAGCAGTGTAGATGAGAGATCATGAAATTTGAGTGATACTGATCTAGATAGACAAGGGAAGAAAGATACAAGGTCTATTTTAGAGATGAAGCTGGCAATTTGCTGATGGTGTGGATTATTAAATAGGAGTCAGCATAATCTTAAAAGGGTTATATTGTTTTAAAACCATGAAAAATGTTTTGGTCTCAGAACTACCTCAGTTAGCAGGTTTTAATTAGAGAAATAGCAAAAGAGATTGATGGATTTGCTTTTGATATTTGAATAGATAATAATATATTTATTGAAACAGATAAGACTGGAAAGAGCTCTTTTTTTTTTTTTTTTAATTGAAACAATCACTAGTCAAAAATATGTGAGGATAACAGGGAAGGAGCCCTAGATAAAAGTCTACAGGCACCTAAACACATGAAGTCTGATATGTAGGAGTAAGTGAGCAGAGGAAGAAGATAGAGCTAAAAGCTGAGAGGAGGCAATCAGTTCAGTTCATAAACAGCATTGTAAAATGGCTTAAAGAGCCTGGTCAGCTTTGTCCAACACTGCTGAGGTGGAAAGTGAGATAGCCAGTGATGGTTGGCTTTAGTCACACAAATTCGAGGTCACGTAGACATTTCTTTCAGGTGTTTTTCTTTTAAAGTAGAGAGAGGGGGCTTGGACTGGGGTGACAAGGTGGAGTTGGAAGAGAATACCAGAGCATATTTACATGATTGTGGTATTTGACTGAGCCGAGCAGGATACACAGAGAAGAGAAAGGCATACAAAAATGAGTAAGGTTAGGCATCAGTAACAGCAGAGAAGGAAAAATTAAGAAAAGTGTGGATGAAGCAACTAAAAACTAATTCGGGGATAGAATGATGAGGTAAGTGTGTGTGTGTGTGTGTGTGTGTGTGTGTGTGTGTGTGTGTGTGTGTGTGTTTATCCAGTGTGAAGTAGTTTTTGGAGGAGATTGAAGTTGTAGGAGACAAGATGATATAACAAACATGAAATTAGGAGTATTAGGCATTATTGCACGTGAGATTTATGTCTCATTTCAGAGATACTAGGTGTGTACATGTGTATTTGTTGATAGTTTGATAATTAGGTGTATGTTAGAAAGTCGGTTCTTGCTTGGGTCTTTGTCAGGCAAGTATGTTAATGAGAGAAGAGGAAAGGATTTATGTATATTTGAAGGGACCAGACTATAATAGACCATCAAACCTAAAGAATAAAAAAAAAATGTGAAAAGAGATACAGTTATGCATCTCTAATTGAAAATTCCAAATATCCCACATGTCTCCAAAGTCTGAAACTTGGGTTCTGACACAGTGTAACAGAGGAAAATCTCATACCTTATGTAATGGGTTATAGTCAAAATGGGGATACACTAAAAATGTGTGAAATTGTCTTCAACTTGTGAACATGAGGTATATATAAAAGGTAAGTTCATTGTCTGTCTAGTCCAAGGTCCAGTCTTCAGAATAACTCATTGTGAACATGCAAACATTCCAGAAATACACAAAACCCCCAAATTTGAAGCACATTTTGGTTCTGAGCATTTTGAATGAGTGTTACTTGACTTATATTAGCAAACTGGTAAGGTCAGTGAATCTGAGGACTTGACAAAGTAAAAGAATGTCTGGAGAGATGATACAGAAGTAAAAGCCATCAGCTTTTACTGAACAAGAGGCCACCAGCGTGAACTCTGACATTGAGAATTTGAGATGGTAACAGTTATTGGGATGCAGCACTGAGGATGGATGGACACTGAGTGATTAGGAGCAGGACTGGGGAAAGCAGGCAGGTAGTACTGCTTGAGGAAAAGAGACAGGATTCTGAGTAACTTCATGTTTACCCCAGGGAGGATATTGGATGGTGTGCTTTCATGGTAGAAATTTGAGAGTTCTCAATACCTGAGAGTTTTGAAGGGTAAGAAGAGAAACTATGGAAGAGGAAATAGGAAAAAAGGACTTTTCTTCCAGGAACTTTTAGAATAAGGGATATATTGCTTAAAAACCATGGAAAAAAATGATTTGGTCTCAGAGCTACCTCAGCAGGTTCTAGTGAGAGAAATAGTAAGGAGATTGATGGCATCAGGTAATTTTGCTTTCAGAGCCCTTGGGCATACATAATAAATACAGGGCTGCAGTGCTGTGGCAAAGTGGAGGGGGAGGATTGTGTGGAGCATGAAGCTAGAAACCTTTCACCTTTGAAATCTGGCTCAGTATAAAGAAAGACTCATCATTAAAGAGACTTTATTTCAAGTACAACTAAGCTTTTAATAAAACAAACCTCTGTTTTTCTCTGTCTAGGTCACTTTTACAAAGCGGAAGTTTGGACTGATGAAGAAAGCCTATGAACTCAGTGTGCTGTGTGACTGTGAGATAGCACTCATCATCTTCAACAGCTCCAACAAGCTGTTCCAGTACGCCAGCACCGACATGGACAAGGTGCTGCTCAAGTACACGGAGTACAATGAGCCTCATGAAAGCAGAACCAACTCGGACATTGTTGAGGTAACACACATATTTAGTCATGTGTGAATTGCAAATACTACTTACCTTTAAAAAATGTCATTCACAGCCGCATTTCTTTGTACTTCTAAAACATTGAACTATTTCTTAGAAGGACCTACATTTGCTATTTGATGTCTCAGTTGGGCTATAAAACTTCCTATTTATTCAAACAAAATGAATTAAGTTCTATTCCGTACAAATTTAGCATTTAAGCAGTATATAGTTTTAACCAATGATTACTTACTTTGCTTACAAGTCAATAGCTATAATTTTAGCGTATCTTAATTATTTCATTAGACTATATATCAGTGATGACTCACACTAACCATAATGAAAAGGAAGTAAAGTTTGACTAGTCCCTTGTGTGTAGAGGCAGGGAATCCTTGTCCTGTTGTATTTGTCCATATTCATTTAGTATCTCTCATAGCTTTGTCAGCCTACTTAAGTTTAGAACAAAGAAAGAAGGTTTCCGTTTGATTTTGTTTGTTTGTTTGTTTTTGAGACAGAGATTAGAGATATAACTTAGGCTAGCCTTGAACTTGCCACCATTCTCTTTCCTTAGCTTCATGAATACTTAGATTACAGGTGTAAGCCACCACACCCAATTTCCTTGAACTACTTCCAGTGACATTTGAAGTTAACTTCACAATTACCTTTGTGTGCTTTTATGTTTATTCTTTATATTTAGAGGTTTTGTTCCATTTTACTTTTTGAAGGGAATGTTTTCATTGCTTTAAAAATACTTTCATTGGCCTAGTTCTATGATATTAGAAAGAAATCACTTAAATTGGGCATTTCCTTGGAGAAAGTACTGAAAACCATGTAAGAATGACACAGAACTGAATATAAGAACTAATGGAGTCTGAGTTTAGACTTTATATCCAACAGTTGAAATGCAGGTGAAGATAATTATAACTATTGTCTTGTGTGGGAATCAAATTTATTCACCTTCAGGCATAATAATATAGTTATGAAAATGCATTTAATTTTTTCCCCTGAATCTTCCTGCATTTTGGTTCTTTTTTTGGATAGTGATTTAATTTGTTGCTGAGGGGAAAAAAATCTCCTTATTTTAAAAAGTCACATATTACTTTATAGTTATTAATGAATTGTTTCCAGTGAGAAGTAAAAGCATAGCATAATTACAGCTATGACCAATTTACCCCAATTTATTTAAGGAGTCACTGCTTTGAACCTTCCATGAAATGGGTTTGAAGGGGTTTTTTTTGGTTGTTGTTTTTATGGAGACAGGGTTTCTCTGTGTAGCCTTGGCTGTCCTGGAGCTCTGTAGACCAGGCTGACCTAAAAATACCTGCGTCTGCCTCCCAAGTACTAGGATTAAAGTCATGTGCTGCCATCACCTGGCCTGGTTTCTTATTTTGCTTTTGTTAATCACTTTGATATGGCCATGTCTTTAGAAACACTCTTTAATACAATTATGTTTATGTCCTTTGACAATTACTGTTATTTAGCACATATGTTCTATCTTAGAACTTATTTGCAACACAAATTATCTTATACAGTTTTCCCTATTAGACTTCAAAAGCACATTTTGTATTATAATTTGGTAAAGTAGATCATCTTAGTAAGTTTGCCAGAGACTCTAAATTTACTTGAATGTCCCTAGTATGTTTCAAATGGCTTTTCATTTTAAACATCTAAGTTTTATCAAAAGTTCTACACCCTTTCACTGAACAAAGGAGTAGAATTATGAACAAGTAGGTGTGCTGGCTACTTTCATTGTAGAAAGCAGTCGCCCTCTTGATCCTAACTCCTCTACTCTTTCATTGCAGCAGTGTTGTTCTTGGCCTCTGGAAATTGAGGGTGCTTCGCACAACCTAAAGCTAACATCCTTAGAGAATGTGAAGAATGTAATCTGGTTTAAACTTCTCAGAATTTTCAGACTACCTCAGTCTTCATCTCTGTTGTGGTCAGCAGTCAAAGTGTAAGAGAGTAAATCCCAAACATTTTTAGCAGTCTCCTATGTCCCAGTCTGCTTTAGTATATTCAGTATGAGTGAGTGAGTGAGTGAGTGAGTGTGTGTGTATGTGCGCGTGTGCGTGTGCGCACGCGCGTTTTTGCACTTGCTTGCACATATATGTGTGCTTGCATGAATTTATATGCACCACATGTGTGCAATCTTGGAATTGGAGTCACAGATACCAATTGAGTCCGGGTCCTCTGCAAGAGCAGTAAGTGCTCTAAATTATGTCTTCAGCCTTTACCCCTTGGGATTTTGATGGTTTTTTTGTTTGTTTGTTTTAGTTTGGTATTTTTTTTTTTAGTGTTCCTTTTCAGATGTAAGCCAACATGAATCTTAATAATAGTTCTCTGTAAATTATAATTTTATAGTATGTAGGAGTAACTATATTATAAACATTATTGATTTGTTGTGGTAGGATTAAGTTTAAGGCTTTATTGGTGGGCTTAATTCTTTGTCTCCTTTTCGATAAGGACTTAGGTGTGCTAGTCTGGCTTCCAACTAGATGAGAATGACTTTTACCCCCTCAGTGCTGAGATTATTGGTGTGTATCCCCACACCCAGTTTATGCTTCTGTAGATCAAACTTTGGGCCTCATGCATGCTAGGTAAACACTTGACCAACTGAGCTGCATCCCTAGTCTTATTTCACTGTATATTAAAGCCTTACCAAGAAAGTCTTAATCATCTTTATAAGCCTGCCTTACAGGTTTGGGTTTTACATCCAGGTAGGCCTCCTTTCACTTAAAAAGATGATGCAGTGTGTCCTTGCTGGTAGTATATATGCATGAGCTGAGTTCATATTGATGCATCTATAAGGATTATTGTGGACCAAACTTAAGTTTACACGTAACAGTAACGACAGAGACCTTGTAATGACCCAGACTCAAAGAACTTTGCAAGTGTCTCCCTTGAGGAAATTTTAATGATAATGTTGTACATTTGTTGTTGTTGTTGTTGTTGTCATTGATTCCTTTTCATACAGTTTCCTTTCAAGCACTTGTAGTTGTAGGCAGCACTTTGTGTTCATTTACTCATGTGTCCACAACATTTGAGGGTCTTCTATGCTGCGGGCTCTGCGAGGAGCTGGTACTTAGAAATGTCTAATTTGAACCATGAGAATATTGTGGTTTTAAAAACCACGGAGTCACATCTTATAACTAAGGATTTTCTATAAATAAACTTCTAACAATAATGATAATGAGGTTTCAGATTCCTTGGCTATCTCATGTGGGAAAATAAACAAATGGGTATAAACATTTATAAGTAATCTACTATAGATGTATTCTGTTTTGTTGCATCCTTAATACACGAGTCCTTTTGCGATTACTATGGAAAGAAGGATGGATACACAGTGCTGTTAGCCACACCTGCATATTGCTATGTAAAATTATATGTATTAAGTTTGTGTGGTGAGAGCAGATATGCTTTCTGAGAATGCTACAAAATTAGTATTGTACAAGGTGAGCACCAACTAATATGAAAATCTGAATAACTATAAGCAGATTAGCTTATCTTAGAATATATAAATCTGGAAGTTAAAATGACCAATACACATAATCATCAGTATTCATACACATGCATGTTTGGATAAATTGCATAAATATAGGTCTAGAAACAGTATAAGTTTTAGAGTTGTACCTCAGAATAATTATACTTACTGGGATGAAGTGAGGATTTTAGCAGCTGCTACTTAAAGTAACTTCTGTTTGTTTGTTTGTTTTAAAATCCATTTCCCCCCTCCTTTTGCAAAAATCCTTGTATTAAATATCCTGTTTGTAATATTTTTTAAATACTGATATAGGGTCATGTGAATACATAGCATATATGGTCATAGAGATCATTGTGCTCATTAAGAATCAAACTAACTAGAGGGGCATGGCCATTTCTCTTTCTTGTTTATGTCTTACATACCGTTCCCAAATAGAGGGTGGTGGTGGTTGTCATACACACACCCCACCTGGAGTACCATGGCAGTTGGAGGGAGGGAGGAAGAGAGAGAGAGAGACAGACCCACTTGCATCTCCTTTACCCATCACACCCAGTGCACAGATATTTAGGGAGAAATTGGGACTCAGGTAGAATGATTTGTCCACAGTTACGTAGTGAATGAGTAGTATAACTGAAGATTAGAGCTGGCTCCTTTGCTTCCTGGTTTACTGACTCCAATGAAACTCTGAAACATTTCACCATAGATTCATTTTATGCATATCATCAATAATATTAGTATAGCATTAGTAACCATGATTGCTTTCTTTAGTGGTTAACAGACAATTAAGATAATTGCAGTAAGAGTAATAGTCAACATTTATTAAAATTAGTCTGATACTCTTATTTTGTATGTGTGGTATATGCATATGTGCATGGTTATGTTTACATGTATGTGTGTGTATGGAGCCAGAGGCTGTTATGGATGTCTACCTCTATTATTGTCAACCTGTTTTTTGAGACGAGTTCTCTTCACTGAAGGTGGAGCTCAGTGATTGGGCCAGAGTGGCTAGAATCTGCCTATCTCCCATATTCCCGCCACCCCTCCTCTGGAGTTATTTGTGTGGTGATGGGAATGCAAACTCAGTTTGTGATGCTTGCATGACAGGCTCTTTACCCGTTGAGCCATCACTTGATCCCTTGGTCTGAGAGACTCACTCACTGTCTCACTGTATTGTCTTAGAGTCCATATTATTGTCCCTGATAGACAGCTGAGGACACTGAGGCACTGGTGTGAAATGGACCAAGAGGATGATAGTTTGGATTCTAAAATGTTTTTGTGCTTACATGTGTGTGAGCATATAGGTGTGTGTTCACGTTTATGGTTGCATATGAGGATACCAGAAGTTGACACTGGGGATCTTCCTTGATTGTTCTTTTATTTACCAAGGTAAGGTTTCTCACTCAATGTTTCCCACTCAGTCCATTTGTCTAGCTGATCAGCTTGCTGTGTAGATGCCCTGTCTCTCCTCCCCAGCACAGAGATTACAGGCTGGGATTGTACCCGCCCACCTGTCACTGTGAATGCTACAGCAAGTAATTTTCCCAGAGCTCTCTCTCCAGCCATGAAAATGTTCCTTTTTTAGTCTTAATTTTTCCTACATTTAAATTACACAGCAAGCTGAAACCAGTACATTAAATAAAAAATAGAGAATCACTATAAAATGCATCTATCAATTAGAAAATAAAAAGGGCTGGAGAGATGGCTGAGCAGTTAAATCTGCTTTTCCAGAAGACCTCGGTTTCATTTCCAGCATTGACATGGTGCCTCACAACTGTCTGTAACTTTGGTTTTAGGGGCTCTTGACACATGAAGAAATAGTAAGAGAAATCTTTTTAAAAGCTGGTAATAAAAGTGATTGTGCCAGGAATACCAGTATTTAAAATAAATAGCAGTATTTATTTAAAACCAGTAGTTCTCAAATGTGATAACCTGGCCGTCAGTATAAATCACCAGAGAACTTTTTCAGAAATGTAGTATTATGTGCCCCTACAAGACCTAAAAGACAAATCTTGGAGATGAGGTCTAAACAAATCTTGGTTTCCTTATTCTAAGTGGAATTGTAAGCTAACAGCTTGAAGGGAACACACTCTTTTGACAATTACTATCAAGCTTGTTCAACACTTTATCCCTCAAAATATACCCTGAATTAATTTCAGGCAGTGAGCAAGCATGAGTCATAATTTTAAGAAATCTTTTTGAACAAAGTTTAAAATAGTATACCAAATATTGGTGTAAGTTGCCATTATATAAAGAATTAGATTTAAATTTATAATACTGCAGGATCTAGAGAATTTTGCAATTGATTGATATTTTGATTTTATAATCAACTGTGCCGAAAATGCCACTTCATATAAATATGAAATAACCAAACAGCAGAACTATGATAAGGGCTGTTTCAGAAATTAGAAATTGTGTCCTGTTCTTGTCAGACTTCAGGATACAATTTGCATGCGTGCATGCGTGTGTAAATTAGCAGCTCAAGCAGCAGTTCTCTACCATTCTTACATAGGATAATCCAAAACAACACTGATTTGATAAATGTAACTAATAGCAGTAGAAAAATACTGTTTTTCCATGAATTATTATGTTTATGTAAGTGCAGAAAACTTTGCATGTGTAATCAAAACACTGCACTTCATAGTGGACAGCAGTCTTAAGTAACAGGAATGTTTCAGGCAGCATTAGCTGGTGTGTTCAGAACTCAGGCTGCACCCGCCCACCTCTTAATGTGAGTGCTGGATCCATGGTGTGATGCCATGCCCAGTGCAGAGGGTGTGTTCAGAACTCAGGCTGCACCTGCCCACCTCTTAATGTGAGTGCTGGAGATCTCAACTACTATCCCATATTGGCACAGAAGCAGTTTATGTTTTGGTTTGGTTTTGAGTGTTTGAGGCAGTTTTCTATAGTCCAGGCTGTCTGAATCTCTTTGTAGCAGAGGCTACCCTTGACTTCTAACCCTCCTATCTGCACTCCAAGAGCTGGGGTTACAGGTGTACATCACTATGCACAGCTTACATGTTTATATTAAGTTAATTTTATGTCCTTGCATGTTCATAAACTTTTTATTTTGCCATTTATTTTTTTTTATTGTTTTACAAATTCCACATTCATTTACTCCATTTGCGGTTGTGACCACATCTTTCAAAGGCCTTAAGTGAGCAAAAAAGAAAATTGTTCAATGGCTGTGTGTCCAAGGATCATCTGGTGTGGACTATATAGCAGTGAGGACATGATTCCATTCGGATTTTCTGCAAGTCTAATAACACTGATCCCAAAGAGGCTTTGGGATCCACTAGCCCCTCCCACCTCCACCTCCTCACAGTGTGGATGAGAAATGGAAGAGACAGAGTATTTCCGTGGCTTGCCTAATGTTTCACAGGGCTGCAGTTGGAGTGGCAGTGGAAGGGGAAATAATGAGGCATCTGAAGACAAGACAAAGCTTCCCTCCACCTCAGCCCCTGCCCTTCACTTTTATTCCTCCCAGAGCCTGAAGCAGCAGGGTGATGACTCACAAGGTGAGGCACATGTCTCTGCAGCCTCCTCCTTCCCGTGTGGCTGCACCACCACCTCACACACAGCAGCGCTCACCATAGTTCTTGCAGTTCCAATTTTACTGTTCTTATTTGACATCTGCTCAATATTATTGTTTATGATAGTTATTGGCAGTTTATTTATTTAGTTTTTTGGGACAGGGTTTCTTTATGTAGCTCTGGGTGTCCTGGGACTCACTTTGTAGACTAGGCTGCCTCCAAACTCCGAGAGATCCACCTGACTCTACCTCCTGAGTGCTGAGATTAAAGGCATGTGCCACCACTGCCCAGCCAGTTATTGGCTCTTAGTTGTGTGCTTTTTATAAGGAACTGTACATCTCTAAATGTGTTTTTTCTTGAGGTTATATTTGCTCCATGAGAGACTAATGTTGATACATAAATGAGAGTTCATGGGAGGAAAAGTGTGAAACATCTTTTTGTTTGCTGTGACAGTGACCCCTTTACTGGTACTTTACAGAATATGCTTGGAGAAGGAAATGGGGTTTGAGAGAGAAAGAGACGGGGTGGGGGGGGGGATGTGTTCTAGGTCAAGAAGGCAGTTTAGGTGGAAGTTAGGGAAATGTAGTTGGCACTTTATTTCAAGTTGATAGGAGCTAAGTATAGCTGAAGTATGGTGTTAACAGGGAGATAACTAAGGCCCGAGAAGCAAACCAGGTCCTCCTGACTTGTGTAAGGCTCTCCATATCTGGGAGGTCTGGCTAGCCACTAAAGCAATGCAATAGAATGCCTAGGCTATTCAGTGTAGGCTTCTCATGTCCGAATTGCAGGGTTACTTTAAAAGGGGAGTGCAGAAAAAGATAGAACAGGGAAAAAAATAGTGAATGTAGTATTATTTCTGTATTTTCAATTTATTCCACTGGTATTTATCATACTGCGTGTTACATATATTGTGACTATAATGTTAAATGGCCACTTTGCTGTAGTTATCCTAGCAAGATGTTGTTGGCTATTTTATTATCTTAAAACTGAATTATTTTTGTTGTATACTCCTCATTGAAGTTTCAAGGACTCTAGACTGATGTTTCCCACCAAATATTATTTATCAGCATACATTATACTGCTTCTAGAACTAGAAGATCATTTGAGCTCCCTGATATGTGTGTCTAACCTTTTGATGTTGCAGAAATGACATCTACAAAATTGACATTAGACAACTTACCTCCCCTAAATTGCAGAAAAAAACTCATTTTTTAAAGTAAGCTTAAGATTTTGTGTTGGGCTTCTTACACAACTGTCCTTGATTATGCAGCTCCCGGGCACAGGTGGACATGTCTGTGTGCCTGTAAAATGTAGTTTAGATGGTATTTCAGTTCTTTTACGTAATTGGCCATACAGACATACAGTTTGTGAAACCTAGCCCTTCAAATACATAACTTTAAAAAAAAGTGATATGGTTTTCATATTTTAAATTACATTGTGGCTCAGTTCTGAAAGGTTATTCAGTGCCTTGACTATGTAGGAAGGAATGTGTCTTTTCTTGTGTAGACTAACTCTATCTTTATTTTATACACTAGCTCTGTACCTATACAAATTACAAATGATTTGGATACATTAAAATATAAATGCATAACATAATTTTTAGGGTTTTTTTGTTTGTTTAGCTAACTCAATTACTTTAACATGTATCCTAAGGGCATTCTGTGAAGAATCTCACTCAGTGGTTAAGAGATGGATGAGGAAGTTGTTTATTAAGCCAAGAAAAAAAAATGTTTCTTGTAGTTCTCATTTAATTATTATACAATATAAACATCTGGCAGTGAACTTTTGTATTATTTTTAAAGGGTAGCAATTCGTAAACCTTAGTACATAAGTAAATGCACTGTGTGTAAACCTTCCTGACTATAACAGGTTAATTTTGCATGTTAGAATTACCTTTTATTACCTTTTGTAATTCAGTGGAAAATATTTTCCTGCAGTGCTTTGTTTTTATAGAATTTTTCTTTTTACATTTTTTTAGGTTTAAATTATTATTTCCAGAATCTACTGTGCAAACTTTTGAAATGTGTATGTTCTTGCAAAAGGAACAGAGGAACAGCAGCTAGTATTTGTACAGGAATTTAGAAAATCACTTTAGTTTTTTAATGCCACTGTATTCATGTAGAATTATTGTATAGTAGATAATTAAAGTTATATCAGTATTTGCTACATACACATGTATGTATAGTTGTGTATAGTTGCCATATTTAAATGTATCTTACCAATGTAAGGTAGTAGAAAATAATGCTTTCTATGAGTAGGCACTTAGTGAAGATGTTTCCGTTTAGGCTTTTAATACTGATTTAAAGCAAATTTTTTTTTTTTTTAAGATTTATTTATTTATTATGTATACAGCATTTATGACCAGAAGAGGGCACCAGATCTCATTACAGGTGGTTGTGAGCCACCATGTGGTTGCTGGGAATTGAACTCAGGAACTCTGGAAGAGCAGTGAGTGCTCTTAAGTTCTGAGCCATCTCTCTAGCCCTTAAAGTAAATTTTTGTATTTAGCTTTCTGTCTAACATATTTTGATATTCCAATAATTTATTGAGTTTTAACAGTTACTAAGCTCAGTGTTTAATAAGGTAAGGGAGAAAAGTATTAAAGTTATAAATCTCATGGGCTTGTCCACTGAAGTAATGTATTTTGAAAAGCACTTTGAAAATAATACCATATTAGTTAGGCTACCTCTAGTTAAAAATAGGAAAAGACACACTGGGGCTGGAAAGATGGCTTAGTGGTTAAGAGCACTGACTGCTCTTCCAGAGGACTCGGGTTCAATTCCCAGCACCCACATATGGCAGCTCACAACTGTCTGTAACTCCAAGATCTGACACCCTGACACAGAGATACATGCACACAAAATAACAATGCACATAAAATTAAAAAAAAACAGGAGAAGACACAACTAAAATTGCTCTTTAAAAAGTAGGAATATTTTTATATCCTACAACAGAAACTTCAGCAGTATGCTAGACTTTAGGCTTTGTGGAAGCAGGCTAGGGCTCTGCCTTGCTCATGCATCAACTTTGTCCACCTGCTTGCCTCTTCATGTTGGCAAAGGCAGTTTCAGGCTTCATATGTGCATACTATTGTCATAGGCAGGACTGTCTAACAGACCTGATGGAAACATCATCTGGGCTGGCCAATGTGGTAACCACAAGTAGTTGTTGTGTTCCAGAAATATGCTAGTACTAGCATCTGAGAGAATAAATTTTTAGTTTTGCTCAGTTCCAGTTAGGTAATCTCACATTGGTCAGTAACTAATTGTGCACCAGTGTTAAGTATCAAGATAAACCAGGACAAATAACTTCTCTGCAAGTTTTCTAAAATTACTTAGTTGTACTGATTTTGAACACATGCTTCCCCCACATTCCAAGTATCCTAGTCATGGTAGTGGAGAGAGGCTGAAATGTGGTGATGAGTATTTTCTAGCCAGATGTCCACCATTGGGAGGTGGTTTAACAGGAATCCGGAATCCAGACAACATGGTAGTTATGTAGTAGTAGACATATATCTCAGTAGAACATATTAGAGTTCTTAGAATGGATATCCTCACATATGTGTGACAAAAATGCTATAGTGTGGGGCTAGAGAATTCAGTGACACTTGTCTGGTATACTCTGGACACCCCAAGAGGTATTTAAAATATTGGTAGTCACGCTGTTGTAGAGTATTAACCTGATAGCAGATAACCAGCATTTTAAGAGAAATGTATAGCTTTATAATATATTCATCTGAGTAAAAGGCTACTTAGAGTTACATTGAATAGGGAAATTGTTTTCCTTACTTTTCTTTCAAAATCAAAGAACGTTATCTTCATATATGGTCCTGTTGACTGGTCATCTCCATATCTTTAGTTATGTCACTGTTTCTAAAGCTTTTAATAACTTATATGAAGTACTCCCATACTTCCTGGTATCTATAAACCATTGTCCAGATCTCCTTCACCGTTAATAAAATTGAGTGCATATTTTAATTATTTATCAAAGTATTTAGGCATACTTAAGACTAATTCACTAATCTATTTTCTATGTCAACTAACTTGCCTGTTTGGGCATTTCATTTAAATAAAGTCATAAAATATATCACCTTTTGTGACTTCTTTCATTTACATTGATGTTTTCAAAGCTAAATTGTAGCATGTATCAGAACTTTCCCTATGGGAGAATAATAGTGCATCTGCTGCTTTGAAATTTGTATGCACTTTTTTGTATGGGCATGTGTTTTCATTTCTCTTGATGTCTAACTAGGAGTGGAATTTCCTGAGTTATATGGTAAGTTCTGCATTTAATTTTTAAAAGCTACAAAATTCTGGTTTATATCTAACTGAAAAAAGCATAGTAAAACCATCAACAAAGAACTGCATTTGGTTTTCATTTTTCTGAAAAATTCAGTATTTTCAGGGACAGGTTATCTGGACTAATTCTCCCATCGAAGACAAACACACTACCTGAAATATTAATAAAAAATGTTTTTATGGTGTCAAAAGAGACCTGAAAGACTATGCCAAGCCAAAATCTCAGGGATGCTAAAAACATGTAGGTGAAGAGGTATTTAAGGTTCTGGCTACCCTGAGTCATGTACCCATCTCCATACAACTGTTGAAAAGCAGAATGCCAGGTTCTCATAGATGCAGATGCAAGGTGAAAACTACCGTTTATTTTTAAGCTGATGAGTCTAATGCATTGCCCTTCACATAAAACTGGGGCCTTAGGAATTACCTACTGCTTTCTCTTATTTATTCCCAATGAATTACACTAAGAATTCTTTAGTGCAGAGCAGATGTGTAAAAAGAAGAAAGGACGAAGAGAATTTATGTTTGAGAGTTTATAAACCAAGGGATGGGATTTCAGGCTAAAATTGTATAATATATGAAGTCTAAGAAAGCTCCTGTATCAGGGAAGCAAGTGACACCTTCCCCTGTGTTTCAGAATCTAATAACCTTTCAGAATTACTGGGCATCATAGAAAGATGACCAAGCATGCAGAAATACAAGACAAATCTTACCATGGTGGTACCAGCCTGTAGGCCTGTAATCCCATTACTTGAGAGATGGAAATAGGAAGATCAAACATTCAAGGCTGGCCTGAAGTATGAGACCTTGTCTTAAACAAGACTGTAAGGTGCAGTTGGTAAACAGGAAGATAGATGCAGACTGCCTCCCAACTATTTCAGATTATACATACTTTGTTTTAGGGAATAAAAGGCAAATTTGAGAGTATCTCCAAGAAATAGGAAATTATAAAAGAATGACAGAAAACTTGGAAAGCATTAAATGCTTTTAGACATTGAGAAATGCAAAAACCCAAATAACTCAATATACATGGTGGTAGTGGATTTCTCATAGCTGCAGAGAGAAGTTCTGGACTGAATGAAGGTATTTTCTATAATTTAGTATGAAGAGTTAAAGAGAAAGAAAATATTTAAAGGGACAGGGTAGGAAAGACGTATTACTACTGTTTTTACAATCCCTGCAGTGAAACCTACAATCCTAAAACTAAGGCCTTAAAATTCAAAGAAGACAAAGCCTGAACACCACCTACTCACTGAGGTAGACGTGACTAGGATCCTGGAAGAACTGAGGAGGAAATGTGATGGCGTGCCTACAACTGTACACACACAGTCAGTGTCCTCTCGGCACTTATGCGGTAGCACATCACAAGCCTCTTCTGTTGTCACTTGGACTTGCTGAGTAATGTGGTGGTTGAACAGCTGAAGGAATACAGTGTAGTGGGAAGTAGACTGACCAACGGCAAAGTAGGTTCTAGCCCCAGCTCTGCTCTCCACTAGCACTGTGAAAGCTGATCAGCCTCTTCGGGCCTTGCCTGGCCTTGTTAGTAGATTGCAGCATTCCACTTGTTAGTACCAAGGACAGGGAGAAATCTTTGCTGCTATGTTATTTGGTAATGATAAAGAGAGAGAAAGTCTTTTTATGGTAGTTGGGTCCTCAGAAACACTCTTCATGCTTGGTGATAAGGAGCAGAGTTGGCTGTCAGGCAGAGCTGTGTTAGCTCATTATCTACAAAGCTGACACTGCCTCTTACATTCCTTTTTTGTGGCAGAAACCCATCTGAAATGAAGGCTTGCAGAGCTGAGATGCTACAGCACTGTACTTCCTCATAAGTACCAATAGGCTTAAACCTTCTTTCATAGAATTAAAAAGTACATGGAATTTTAAATCCTAGTTGTGTTGTTTTGTACAGTACATTTAAAAATGTTATGAAATACATACTTTGTAATTGCTATTTGTAGAAAACTCAGTGAAAAACAATTTGATCTACAAAGAAGAGCAAGGCCAAATTGGGGTGTGTGTGGTTTGTGTGTGTGTGTGTGTGTGTGTGTGTGTGTGTGTGTGTGTGTGTGTATACCTTTGAAAACCAGAGGTTAGTCTCTTTCTTGGTTGCTTCTCTGGCTTTTTTTTTTTTTTTTGAGACAGAGTGTCTTACTGAGCCTATAAGCCCTAGGCATCCTCCTGTCTCTGCTGCCTCAAAGCTAATATTAGAGGCATGAACCACTACACTCAACATTTTCAAGAGAATAATGAAGATGAGTAAGTCCTCAGTTTGTGTAGTAAGCACTTTACCAACTGAGCCATTTCCCCAGCCCAGAATTACGTGCTCTTTAAGATACATGAAAACTGGGGGAGAGTACTGAGAGTTTTAAAGTTCAGTGATCAATTGCACGATGAGATTTATGTATAGATGCCCATTGGACTTGTTCTTTTCCTAGAGCTGTGTAGATTTTAAGGGGTCAGTATGTTCCATTTCTTAGTGTTAATATTTTCACTACTGATGCCAGCTTTAGAAATTTGGCAAATAGAACTTGCCTACCATGGATGGTGAGGATAATTGGACAACAGGACCTTTTTTGGCCAAGTACACATAAATGTACATGTAATATAGTTAGACTGCGAGTCTATGGAACTTAAGGCCACAGGGGGAGTAAATGTGGTGTTTGTAACATGCTTATGTTTAATTGTTTATTTTAATGAGTTTCAAGAGTTGTGTATAAAATTCCTAACATGAGAAGCATTTGGAAAGGCTAGTGTGCCTAGTGTATAATTTTTAGCATGTAAAGATAAGCCATGCTGAGTAAGGTGAAATTTCAGAATGTTTTGAAGAAATGTAAGGATAAGCTCTCAAATTATAATGTTCTGTGGATACATTATACTTCTGGGAAAAATAGAAATAAAACAAATATCCATAGTGATTGCAAATCAAGGTTTGCAGGTATCAAGATCATTGGTATTACATCTGAGTTAATCCCATACTGGTGACATTTCTGGCCTAGATCTTTGACCATGCTTGTTACTGCTCCAAAAGTGGCAGGTATGCTCTGGATATTGATCTCTAGTTCTGCTTTTGGTTGTGCTGGAAACTCAGCATAGCCCAAAACTGTCTGGAGATGTCAGTAGCTCTGCCTTAAACTGAGTGAGATGCATCAGAAGTTTAAAAATGGAATTAAGCATTCTGAAGGTAAATTAAATTGGTAGTCTATTATCTTTAAGCCCTTAGGGCTTTTATTCTTTTAAAAATTAGATCTTATTTCATGATGGCCTTTTCTTAGAAATCAGAAAACTAGCCATCTATTATATTTTTACTTCAAAGTAAGAAAAAAATCAAGGTGGTCCAGGAGAATACTTCATAGACACTTAAGAAAGTTATCTAATAAATCAACTCTAGATTAAAGCAAACTGAAGGGACTATAGAGAAAAAGCTAGGAAAGGAGAAAGGGGATATATTCTGAATAACTTTTCACTACAGATTTATAATATATGTAAAGTCCCTGAGAATGTTGACATTCATCATACATAGGAAAGACTCATTGTTGCTAAATAAACATTGGTTTGAAGTTTTATGTTTTAAGAATATGTGGGAAATTGATAATAAAGAAGAGAACAAATTAGCAGTAAATTATTTGGATTCTGGGCTAATTAATTCCTAATGAATAGGATAAATCCTGATAGAAAGGAATGCCAGTAGATAAAAAAGATCCTGTAATTTCTCAACATATTGTTTTGATAGATTCTTGTTACATTCTTACTAACTTACTAATCATAGTATAGCTGTGTCTCTGAACATGAAGTGATTTTAGTATCCTCTAAACACTTTGAAATGCAAGAGTCCAAACAAACAAATACTCCTTGTTTCTTAATGTGCAGTGGGAGAGCTCAGTTTGCTCCCGTCTTAGGCTTGTGTTACTTGGAGAATGTAGTTTGTTTGTAGTCATTTGATAATCATTCAGTGGCTCTTAAATAATGCCGTTTATTCGACCTGTGCTCTCTTAACACATTTTACGAAAAGCTCATGGAAAGTTAGTATTCTTTTTGTGTGAATTTTCCGATTGTATTTCAGACTTTAAGAAAGAAAGGCCTTAATGGTTGTGAGAGCCCTGATGCTGACGATTACTTTGAGCACAGTCCACTCTCGGAGGACAGATTCAGCAAACTAAATGAAGATAGTGATTTTATTTTCAAACGAGGCCCTGTAAGTACTTTCACTTTACCTCTCCTTTTTATTTGTTGATCCTCTTTGTTAACTTCATATTTAGGCTCTGAACAAGAAGGAGCACAGAGGGTGCGACAGCCCAGACCCCGATACTTCCTATGTGCTAACTCCACACACAGAAGAGAAGTATAAAAAAATTAATGAGGAATTTGATAATATGATGCGGAGTCATAAAATCGCAGTGAGTACTAAAGTATGGTTTGTGCTTTTATCATGTGCATGAAGAAACTGACCACACATCCTACCTCATTTTTGACAGAAGATTGATGGCAAGTCTTAGAGAAAAGAAGGTGTTTATGAACTCTCTTTGGTTTGACAGAGCTTTGAAATGCCAAAATCTTACAGTACTAAATGTTGACTGTCTTAAGTGTAGAAATGAAGAGAAAACGTCCTAATTCATGTTCTGCCACTAATTGCCCTTTTATCTTTATATAAGCTGTCCATCTATCCTGAATTATAATTGTTTGATCTGTGAAGTAAATGAGTTGGCTCACATGATTTTTAAAATTGTTTCTAGTTTTAAAATTCCTTGATTTTTAGTATAAAGTACACATATAAGGCATTTCTGTCTTTCCCATAACTTAATATACATATTTAGTTGATCTTAAAAATGCTAAATATAAGTTAGTTGAGTTTGTTGTAAGATTTCGTTCCTCTAAATCATTTTACTTACTTTATACAATTATCTTCATTTTAGAAGAACTGAGCTGACTGTTGAGCTCTTTGTATAACTGCTCTTCTCTCATACTCAATACTGCAGAAGAGAACTAGATTTATTTTAAGGAAACTCTTGTTCTTAAACTAATCACGTAACAAATACTCGCTATAATTTTTCTGTGCACCTAATCTTGTGAAACAGTCCATTTTGAGCTTACTGCACTCATGTGCTGGTCTGAAAATAGTGGAAAATCTTCCTGGGCTCCCCAGCAAGAACACCTAGAACCACTGCTTGTAGCTCTGTTCTCTACCTCTGTGTGGGTGGGGATAGCTGTTGTGGAACCAGTTGGCTCCAGTGCTGGGGTTTTGGTTTTCTTTTTCTTTTCATTATCATAGTTGAATCTCTTGAATTATGCCCTAAAAAATGATGCACATCATATATCATTTCTTCAAAGTAGTTCTGTAGGAAGAATCACATGAAAATAGCTTTAAACAATTTTTTGAGCTAATAACCATTATTTTTTAAAATGGAATAGTAGCAAATAAAATTTCTCTGATCTCACAGGGGTGTTGTTCCCACACTTAAACTTGACGCTGCAAGAGTACACTAAAATTGCTTCATTGTTTGTTTCTTGACTTCCCCACCATACAACTTTAAATTATAAAGAAGCTTGCTGTTTATCATGGTCAACAAATGTATTGAAATTGGTCTGTGGAGAAAATACCAGAGAAAACTAGGAAATGCACTTTGAGATAAAGTATATGAAGGATTTTGACTAGAAGATAGCTTTTATAATCTTTATAATTTAATCTTTATACAATTGTAAAGATACCAAGACTCTCTAGTCTAACTTGGCAGTAGTTAATCTTAATGTGTAGGTAGGTTTTTTTGTGTATTTCATTACATAGAAATTACATTGTGTTCTGTGTATAATTATTTGACTTTTCTAGTTTAAATAAATGTCTGTTAATCAAATCATACTGGACTTATTCATAGTATCCCAAAGTTGATATATTAAGTTAATAATGTGTATATACTTTACCCTTTGGTTATATTTGGGTTTCCCCCAATAGAAATGTAATGTTAAGAGCTGGGTGTGGTAGTGCATGCCTTTAATCCCAGCACTAGGGAGGCAGAGGCAGTCAGATCTCTGTGAGTTCGAAGCCAGCCTGGTCTACAGAGTGAGATCCAGGACAGGCTCCAAAGCTACACAGAGAAACCCTGTCTTGAAGAAAAAAAAAAAAAAGAAAGAAAGAAAGAAAAAGAAAGAAATGAATGTAATGTTAAATTGGTTTGCACTGGAGTTCTAATTAATGCTTACTTGGTAACTGAAATATTTTGTAATGTCTAAATTCAACAATATTTTAATTTCAGGTTTTAACTTTTAATTTCATCTTTTTAATATTTGAAATGTGCTATATAGTTATTAGCATCTATGTATCAATATAAAATTGAAAATAAAAAAGTTCATGTCAGGTATATTCATATTCAAGTATAATTCTAGAAGAAGCAGCTTAACACTGCAAATGAAGAAATTATCCTTGTCCTCTTCTTTGAATAATAAGAGTTAACTAGTTAAGTTATTTAATGTTGATGGAATGAAACCAATAGTTTTCTCTTCCTTGTTCTTACTTACAGCCTGGTTTGCCACCTCAGAACTTCTCAATGTCTGTCACAGTCCCTGTGACCAGCCCCAATGCTTTGTCGTACACTAACCCAGGGAGTTCACTTGTGTCACCGTCTTTGGCAGCCACCTCAACATTAGCAGACTCAAGCATGCTGTCTCCACCCCCAGCCACATTACACAGAAATGTGTCCCCTGGCGCTCCACAGAGACCACCGAGTACTGGCAGTGCAAGTATGTTGTGAAGTGTTCTGTTGGTACTTTTAGAAAGAGAATGAGAAATGAATTGCTGACCAAGTTTATTCTCCTTAGTCTTAACTTTATTGTCAGGCCAGGTGTGGTGGCCCAGGCCTTTAATCCCAGTATTTGGGAGGCAGAAACAGCAAGATCTCTCTGTGAGTTCGAGAACAGCTGTGTCTACATAGTAAGTTCCAGGACAGCCAGGGCTATGTAGAGAGACCCTGTCTCAGAAAACAAAAACAAGCAAACAAAAAGCTCACATCATTGTTGGGGTGAGCAAGAGTCACTGCTGTGTGTGGGAGGCTAGCTCATACCTTTTTAAATGGTTCTTATGAGAGAGGGATAAGAAAATATTAGATAGAAAGAGAGCCCTAGTTGATGAGAAGAAAGACAGAAACACAGGATAGCTTCGGGAGGGTCTAGATCAATACCCAACAGCCTTTTCTGTTTATTCAAAAGGGCTTTTTATAACAATGCCAAGGGGCAGGGCAAAAGACCTTCCCCTTGCCAGATCAAACAAAGGACACCGCACAGCCAAGTGTAGACCCTTCCAAATATCTGGTAACCATGCCCGTGGTCAAATCATCTCCTTATGTAGCCTTGCTGGGTAAAGTAAGCCCAGATTCTCTGACCCTGAGTAAGTTCTGACTAGATAGCCTCTGTGGGATAAACATTTTTGGGCAGAGTAGAATAGTATAGAGAATGTGCCATCTATAACTTTTCTTTATCATGGCAGAGCCACACTGGTGACAGACAGAGAATTTAACTTAAATGTTGCAAGTGAAGATTTAAAGTGGAATGTGAACCTCGTGCTAGAAATAGAGGAGTGAGCCTGTTCTGTGCATCTCTTCCTACTGAGTTAGTTCAATAATTCAGCAGTACATTTGCCACCTTAGTCTGTAGTCAGTATTACCTTCTCCACGGTGCTAGGGTTAGTAGTGCTCTGTATGAACTGTCCTCATTCTCGTCAGGATTTACTAGTTAATGTAGACGCACAGGGTGGTAAGTCCATCGAGCTTTGTAGAGAAGTTCATGTATGTGTATACTACACACAGGACCCCCCCCCCCCCGCATATGTATAGCTAAACATGTTACATGTACAATTATATATTACATGTATATGTATATATTGTAACTTATATCAACTTATACATTAGTGGTAAACTTTAGACTGAGCTAGTTTTATATTGATTTGATTTTTAGGAATAGAATGTGGGTTATTGTGGGATGACTGTATTTGACTGTAAAATAAATCCAATTTTTATTCAATCTCTCTTTTCTGTAACATTGTTAGGTGGGATGTTGAGCACTGCAGACCTCACGGTGCCAAATGGAGCTGGAAATAGTCCAGTGGGTGAGTGGATTCCTCTTGTTTAACTTTGTAGGTGTCTATTTGATCTGAGCTACAACTAAGTATTGTTCTGAAATAAGGCTTTCTGTCTTCTGAGGGATAGTTTACTATCTAACTTAATAGTTTTCTTCAATAGTCCTGCTTCATCTTTTACACATTAACTGAGTTCGTTTGTTTGTTTGTTCGTTCGTTCATTCATTCATTCATTCATTCATTCACTATGTATTAAGTGCTTCCTCTATACCAGCCATTGCTGTTTCCTAAAGACTAAGTTGTTCTCATTTAAATTGCAACATTCACATCAAGATCTTTTTTAGAAAGAATATTTTAAATTTGTTTTTACAGCATCATACACATACACACACATATACACTCTGATACATGTATCACACACCCAGAGTGTATCTTGATCATATCCTTACCTAAACTCCCATTATTTGCTGACACTCCTCTATGCCCACACACCCTCCTTCTTTCTTTATTGTCCTCTTCTCTTTTTCTTTTCTAAATAATCATTGAGTTCAGTTAGTGCTGTCTGCTTACCAGTGGGTGTGAGACCATCCACCAGATTATAGACACCACACCAGCAACTACAACTCCAAAGAAAAATGACTCCCCCCTCTCTTAGTAGTCGTTAACTGCCATCACCTCCTTGGCTAGAGGTGGAGTCCTCCTTAATCCACGGTAGATGTTGAAAGGCTTGGTCTTGGGCAGGTAGCCATGGCTTCTGTGAGTCAGCGAGTATGATGGCCATGTCATGTCTAGAAGACCGCAGACAGCATTTCTCAGCATTCCTCCCCATCAGCTGGTTCTTACGTTCTTCCCATCCCTTCCTGCATGGTGTTTTCTGAGCCTTGGTAGGGAGGGTGATACAGGTGAGGGTTGAGTACTCAGTGGTATGAGTCTGTACATTGACTGCTACCCACTGCAGAAACAGCTTCTCTGGCTAAGGTTGAAAGCAACATTAATCTATGGGTGCAAACACATTTAGAAGTCAGTTTGACAGCTGCCTTCAAAGATCATTTCTTAGGGACATACTTCTATAACTTCTGTCACCACTGAAGTTAAACTATTGGAAAGTACTTTATTTTTTTTAAAAAAAGATTTAAATGTGTTCATAGATTGGAGTACTAAGAAATGTGTGCATACTACTCAAGTTAGAGATCCAAGGGATTCCCTTGAGGATCTGCTTTGGTAGTCATATATAGAGTATTCACGGTTTGTGAAGTTACAGTCAAATAGGCTTTCCCTTTGAGGCTATTCCCAATATGTGTGGTGGTGGTGATTAAATCCAAGTCTCACATGTTAAACAAACACTGTTAAGTAGCTATATTCCCAATATGCTATATGCACAACAGGTCCTACACAGTAGATTAGCTCCACCTAGTTAAAAAACAAAACAAAACACAGTTTGGTGCACATAGTTGGCTACTAAGAGAGACTGTTTATTTCTGGTTCACTTTACTTAGGCTCCAGCCTTCTGGAGTCTTGGTGGTTTAAAGATATGTCATAGCTGGGTGGTGGTGCCTTTAATTGGGAGGCAGAGGCAGGCGATCTCTGTGAGTTCGAGGCCAGCCTGGGCTACAGAGTGAGTTCCACGAAGGGTGCAAAGCTACACAGAGAAACCCTGTCTCCAATAACAACAACAATAACAACAACAAAAAGATGTGTTATATTGGGGCTAGAGAGGTGACTCAACAGTTAAGTGTAGTTGTTGCTTTCTTGGTTCAAATCCTAGCATCCATGTGGAGGCTTACAACCCTAACTCCAGCTCCGCAGGCTCCAGGGCCGCCTTCTTATGCTGGGTACCAGGCATACATGTAGTCACATACATACATGTAGGCAAAACACTCATACACATACAATAAATAATTCTAAAATATATTTTAAAGTGTATTTAAAGACAGGACTATCTTTCCAGTCCTGACATGTGGTGAAAATAGATTATGATTTTGATGTTATATCTGCAGTGCAGTATATGATACTTTAGTGGACTTAAATGGATTAAAAACCTGCTATGGAGTCTTAAGAAATCAAGTGTACCTGTGGATCCCGTACTCTTTCTCTGTCTGGAATGTCACAGATTGAAGATAACTGTTTCCCAGTTGAGGGCAGAGTGAAGTGGGACCTGAATTTTTTTTTTAATATAAAGAGATATTTATACACAGTGTTAAGGATGTAATGTTATCTCAGCTAGGCAATCACTGGGGTGAGACTTCTTAATTTTGTCCCCATTTTAAATGAACTTCAGACCAGGCTGCCACCTTCCTTTCCCCAAGAGTGATGGTTTATGTTCCGAAGGAGAATAAAGCTATTTTTACAGAGAGAGAGAGAGAGAGAGAGAGAGAGAGAGAGAGAGAGAGAGAGAGAGATCTCAAATGTAGAAAATTTATGAAGGTCTTGCTATCAGTTATACATTAGGACTGCTACACTCGTACATGTGTATTTCCAAATGTGTATGGTTTATTTAATTACAGCTCAGTTTTATTGTCTGAATCCAGTGTACTCTTTTCATGTACACTTATGCTTCCCCCCCCCCCACACACACACACCAGTAAGTCGGTATGTTTAAAGTCCACCAAGATTTGAGAGAGCCTTGTGGACATGTATCACATTGGCCTGAGACTCCAGAAGGCGGAACCTATACAAAGTGAACCAGGAGTAAACAGTCCCTCTAGTAGCTACACTGTTTGCATCATACAATTTGTTTGTAGTTCAGTGATACTGATCCATTGTTTGGGACCTGTTGTGCATAATAGCCTGGGAATATAGGTATTCAATAATGTTTGTTCAACATGTATGAAGCCTTAAATTTAACCACTAACATTTCACACACAAAGTGTGTACCCAACAGCACTTTAGTCAAAGCTAATGTCTTGGTGTGAGTGTGGGGCATACCTGTAACTGCAGTACCCCAGAGGTTGTATGGGACAAGAGAATCCTGGGTTCTACACCAGCCTGATCCACACAGCAAGTTGTAGTAAAACTGAAATTCAAATTAAAGAGCTCAAAATACATATGACTTTCATTTGCTAATCCCCATCTGCTACTCCTTTTATTGGAACTCCCAAATGTCTTCATATATGCTTTTGATACCTTGTAAATTAGTCTTGATGAAAGGTTTGAAAGATTTCAGTGGTTATAAAATGTCTGTGCCTGTAAACCCCTATCCCATTTATGAGACTTTGTCTAAAGAAGTAAGCCAGGGGCCAGAGAGTGGCTTAACAGTTAAGAGCATTGGTTGCTTTTGCACGGGACCTAGATTCTGTTCCCAGCACTCACATGGAGGTAACCCATAACTCCAGTAACTCTAGTTGTAGAGGATCTGATGCCTTCCTCTGGCTTCTGAGGGTTACCGGGTACTAATATGGTACACAGACATCCCTGAAGACAAAACACTCAGTCACATAATGATAATTGAATCTTTAAAAAGGAAGTAAAGTAGAATATGTAAAGGTTTATGATAGATAGCTTAGTTGTAATAAATAATAGGCTGAAATCGGCATAGTCAGCAATGTGAACATTAGGTAAATTTCAAGTGAGTTATTTTTTTAGTTGTGATTTAAACCTGTGCAGAACATAGAAATATAGGGGAAAAAGCCTAAGGACCCCAAACTGATTTTAATAGTTAAGGTGATAAAATAATGTATTTCCCCTTTTACTTTTGAACTTTATATGACATGATACTGATGGTATTCCTAAAGTCATAAAATTTTATTGTAGTAAATTGGTTTTCTGGTCTTTTTTCCTGTGATTTGATAAGTTTTTTTTTTTTCCTAATCTGCCATTATTGCAAACTTAAACTGGCAGTTGTACATACTGTAATTTATATAGCTCTGTCATGGTGACAATCTATTTGTTTATGGTTTACTACATACATTTCACTACCAAGAATATAAATGTGTTACTCAGCTTATACTGTAGCTCAGATATTTATTTAAGCTTTGGCCTATATTGTAAAGTCAAGAATGCAAAAAAATGATATACCTAGTACCTTTACTGAAAAAATTGGTGTGTGGGGTTGGAAACAGTATATGTATGCTTGTGTGTTGTACACATGTCATGTAGGTAGGGAGTATGCACACGGTATGGATGCCAGAAAGTGGGGAAACAGTGTATGTGTGTGTGTGTTGTGCACATGTCATGTAGGTAAGGGGTAGGCACACGCTACGGAGGCCAGAAAGTGGGGAAACAGTGTATGTATGTGTGTGTGTGTTGTGCACATGCCATGTAGTTAGGGGGTATGCACCTGCTGCAGAGGCCAGAAAGTGGGGAAACAGTGTATGTATGTGTGTGTGTGTTGTACACATGCCATGTAGTTAGGGGGTATGCACCTGCTGCAGAGGCCGGAAAGTAGACATCCAGTCTCTTCCTCTGTCACTCCTTCCACATTGTCTCCTTGAGACAGGGTTTCTCCCTGAACCCAGGGTTTATTGCTTAGCTACACTGGCTGGCTAGCAAACTGGAAATCCATGTCTGTTGTCTGTCCAGAGTTTGCTAGCCTTTCCCATGCTAGGCTACAGGGAGTGGCCACCATGTTAGGCTTTTCTGCGTGAGTGTCCGGGGTCTACACTCAGCTCACCATACTTTTACCACAGCAGCTTTAATGCCTACCATCTCCCCAGCTTGCAGCTTCATTTTTTAAAACATGTTGAGAAAGAGAAATATATATTGATTGGACTAGAAATAGAAAGCTCAAGAAACTTCTGGAATTGTTAAGTGTTGAATGAAAGTGGGTTGGGGATTGCATGGTGCCAGAGCAGTGGCAGCTGAAGAGATGGATGGGAAAAAGATTCACCTTTCAAAGGTGAATGAACTGAATTTCCTTGGATGGATAGTGTTATGAGCCTGGTATGGGAATGGTGGAGAGTGACTTTGGGTACATGTGTTTAAAACATTGGCTTGAGATGACAGCACTTACCTGGAAAAAGTAGTCCTTGGCAGTTGAGTTTGGACTAAAAATGATGGGAAATGAAGCCACAATTTGTAATTTACATTGAAGCCTTGTGTGCTTCAATCATCATATTGTGTGAGAAATTACGAGTCTGCAGAGGAGAAAGTTGCATTTTTAGTGCTGGCCACCATGGACGGATTGAAAAGAGGACTAGTATTCGGAAAGGAGGGCACAGACAACGGTCTTATTAACTATTTCTAATAGGATACATATTGTCCATTCAGTGGGAATTGTCATCAGACTAAGTAAATGTGTCGTCGGTTATTTCAAAGTCATGGTCTTCTTTTGTAGTTTAAGAAATTTTGAATCTTCACATAAATGATACTTTTAAATCTTTACTAGCATTTTTGCATATTGAGTAATCTGCTAGCATGTCAGTTTTGTTGTTCATCACTGTGAGCTCACTCTGTCGATTAGGCTGGCTTCAACCTCTGGTTGATCCGCCTGCCTCTGGCTCCCAGGTGCTGGAATTAAGGGTGTGTGCCACCACTGCCAGCTTGAACCTTGCTTGAGTTTTAAGAATCCTCTGAAGTTGGCATTTGAACTTCACAAGTGGCTTCTTCACAGTACAACATGAGTGACCCAGTGCTCGATGGGTCCTAGTCCTCGGGCCAGGGGGTGAACTTGCCATCCACTTGAAGGCATTGCTTCAACTGAAAAGGTCTATATTCTGAAATATGAGCTGAACTGACATAATGGAGTAGCATACCTTCTACCAATAGCACCATAGTTGAGATTAGGCCTGTTACATTTCTGGAGAAGTGGGTATATGGTTTACTCAAGAATGTTTTTGTTAAGAGTAATAAATTGCCAGGCACACTGAAAACTTGTTTTAACAGTAATCACACTAACTTAAGTTCATTCAATTAGAAAAGACGTTTTCATAACTAATTTGTAACTTACTGCAAGAGGAGTTATGTAACTACTTCACAAATCATTCTGAACAGTGTCTCCATAGAACTTAAACAGAAGCTAAGAGGCATGCATGGATACAGTCTAGGAAATAACAAGCTTGCTCTTGAGATTAGCTTTAGCCTGGCAAGTTGCCAGACACTTACATCATCCTGTAATTACTATCTGCTGCAGTGCCCTGATGGAACACTAAGATACTGTGCTTTTAACCTGCTTCACTCCTGTAACTTGATTCTCATGGGCTACTGTGGCCTCGTATAAAATGCAACATGGATTTCACATAGGAAAGCAACATTCATGCTTCTTGATGATGTATGACACTAAATTACATATTTGCACCATCTGATGATAATATTGAAATATTAGTTCTTTTTTTTTAAGACTTTAGTGCAATTCTGTGAAATAGTCTTTCAAATACTGGAGACTCAGAGCACACCTTCTTACATTATATATTAAGAGAAACCTCAATAACCTTATTGCTCTACAGTATAAAGTTCTTCTAATTTTGAATATGTTATTTGCAAAATATTTTTTATCCTCCAGATAACAAAATCTGGATTAGCTTACAAATGAGTTTTGCTCTGCAAGAGGGAGAGGGGGTGACCTAGAGAAGAGGTGCCCCCCCTTCAACTGCAGGGCTTTCTGGACCTTATGAGGATGCAGGAAATTGCCCTGCAGAGTGTGGAAAGCAGATTGAGCCCAGATTGAATAAATTCCCTTCAAGACAATTAAAGCAGAATTCAGGAAATAGCTTCACAAAATTTACTAAAGTAACAGCCCCCACAGCAAAGTAAAACGAGACACAAATAAAACTGGTGTGTCACATGGTAAATGTTTTCGAGAATGCAAGAATTGGGTGAAAGAAAGAGCAGAAAAAAGCCTAGTCGTCAATCTAGAGCACTGTCCCAGAGGCATCGGGCAGTTCCTAGATGCTGTCCTTTCCTTGCTTGTCTTTGCCGTTGGTATTTAAATACCAGGCTTAGGAATAGAGTGGCTAGGACTCTGCAGAGTTGATTATGTTACATTGATAAATGTTAATTTTCAAGTTTCTCATACAGATAATCCATTTTTATAATGGTATTTTTTAAACTTTTAAGTAATATTTATAAGTAGATAATTATATTAAGGACTCTACTTTTATTACAGCTTTTTCTTTACAAATTTTTAATGTCTCCCTAATCATAGTATTTGATTATTTTTTATTTTTATTATTTTATGTCTGTGGATGTTTTACCCGCATATATGTCTATGCACCACATATATACCTGTTATCCTCAGGCCAAAGGAGGGCATTGGATCCCCTACAACTGTATAGTGAAGGGTGGTTGTGAGCTGCCATGTGTGTGCTGGGATTGAACCTGGGCCCTCTGAAAGAGCAGCCCAGTGCTCTTAACCACCGAGCGCTCTCTCCAGCCCCCTAATCATAGTCTTTTAAATTTTAGAATCCAGTACTGGTAAACTGGCTCAACAGCTTGCTCCCAAATCTGGTAGACTGAGTTCAACCCCAAATTCCACATGATAGAAGAAAAGGACCAACTCCCACAAGCTGTCCTCTGATTTCCAGGCACACCCTTTCTCCACAAATAAGCATAATTTAAAAAAATCGTAGGGTTCATATATCAGGTTATCATTTGAATGTACATAATGTACCTGAAATTGCTTTGTAAACCCCCAAATAGTATGCCAGTTTTCAGTGATTTTTAAGGAAACATACTTCTTTTTATTCAAGAAATTCTGTAGAATTAAAATGTGTGTGATGTATGCATGTGTGTATACTAGTGTGCTCAACCATGCTGGCATATTGACAGAGTTTGATGTTGTGATATCTTCTTGAATCTCTCCATCTTATCTGTGGACACAGGGTCTCACCAACATGGTGCTTGCAGTTCCAGCTAGATAGGCGTAACTAGCAAGCACCTCTGGGTCTGATTGTCTTCACACCACCACCACTGCTGGGGTTGCAGGCATGTGACCTCATAGCTGGCTTTCTTAAATTTCTTTTAAGGTGTGTGTGTGTGTGTGTGTGTGTGTGCGCGCACGCCTGCCCTTGGATACCAGAAAACCTATAGCTGTAGGTGATTGTGGTGGTTAGGAATTGAACTCATATCCTCTGTAAAAGTAGCAAATGCTCTTAACCAGTGAGCTCTCCCCAGTTCTAACTAGCTTGGCTTTCTTACATGAATGCTTGTCTATCCTGCTTGCACAGAATGCACTGTATCCAGTGAGCCGTTTACCCAGCCTGTTGCTGATGGTTTCTTTTGCTTTGTAAGGTTTTGAATTTCAAGTAATACCATTTGCCAGTTCTGTGGGCTATTTGCTGCGATACTGGGGTTCTGTTCAGAAATTTCTTGCTTATACCTCTATTTTAAAGTCTTTCCCCATAGCAATTTCGGTATTCCAGTTTTTTAATTAAGGTCTTCAATCTGCTTTGAATTGGCTTTTATGCAGTGTTATAGTTAGGGTTCTAATTTCAGTTCTTTGTGGATATATATCCAGTTTGGCAGCACCATTTATTGACTAGGATATGAGAGTATTGAGAGTCCATGTACTTTGTCAGCAGCTAGGCGTCTGTGGCTGTGTGGACTTATGTCCAGGTCCTGTATTATACCCCATTGATCTCCACGTCATTTTTTGCCAGGTCTGTGCTGTATTTGTCACTGTGGCTCTGTGGTGTAGATGATGAGATCACACATTTGGCTGTGTGCTTTCTGTCTAAGAGTGCATTGGCCAATCTGTGCTCTTCCGTGTTTCTTCATGAATTTCGGGATTGTTTTTCTAGTTCTGTGAATAATGTTTTGGATTTTTGCTAAGAATTGCAGTGCCTGTGAAGATTAATTTTGGTAGTACAGCCATTTCACAATGTTAATTCTGCCACTTCAGGAACATGGAAGTTCTTCATCTAATGTCTTCAGTTTTTCTCTTTCAGTTTCTTAAGATTTCCCTTTTAGAAGTCTTTGACTTCTTTGGTTGGATTTATTTATAGAGTTTTAAAAATCTAAAACAAGATATCTTTCCTTATTTTTTAGTAAGTTTGATATTGGTCTCTGTGAGTGTTTGTGTGTATGTAAATGTGTGAATGTGTATAAAGTACTGGCTTTATATATTGATTTTGTATCATAACTTTACTGAAAGTGTTGTTTGGACCTAAAGTTTTCTGATGAAGTCTATGGGGTCTATTGAGTATAGAATTACATCATCTGCCACAAGGGATGGCTTTTCCTTTTTGAATTTGATCATTTTGATCTTTCTCTTGTCTTATTACTCAAGCTAAGACTTTGAGCACTATAGTGAATAACGGTGAGAGTTGACATTCTGTTTCATTCAGGACTTTAGAGGAAATGCTCTAAGTTTTCTCCATTTAGCATAGTGTTGGCTGTAAGTCTGTCTTACATATTCTTTATTATGTTGAAGTATGTTCTGTCTGTTTCTACTTTCTTCAGAACTTTTATCATGAAGATGTATTGAACTTTGTCAAATAATTTTCGGTTGAGATAGTCATGTGGTTTTTATGTCTTGAAGTCTGTTGATATAGATTATAACAATTATTGATTTGCTTATGTTGAATCATCCTTGTGTCCTTGGGATGATACCAACTTGGATATTATATAATATCTTAATATGATCTTGAATTCAATTTACAAGTATTTGCTGAGAATTTTTATGTCTGTATTGATTCTTTTGTTTATAGGGATTGGCCTCTAGTTTTCTTTTTTGGTTGTGTCTTTATCTGCTTTTGCTATCAGGATAATACTGGCTTCATGGAATGAGTTTGATGGTGTTTTCTCCCTTTGAAAAGTGTTGTACTTAGATTTTCTTTAGAAGTTTGAAAGAATCCATGTAGTCCTGGGTTGGTTCCTTGTCTTCCTAGAGCTTTGAGGTGCACTAGGTTGTTTACTTGAGCTCCTTCTGGTTTCTTCCCTCCCTCCCTCCCTCCCTCCCTCCCTCCCTCCTTCCCTCCCTCCCTTTTTCTTTCTTTCTTTCTTTCTTTCTTTCTTTCTTTCTTTCTTTCTTTCTTTCTTTCTTTCTCTCTCTCTCTCTCTCTCTCTCTCTCTCTCTCTCTCTCTCTTTCTTTCTTTTTTTTTTTTTTTTCTGAGACAGGGTTTCTCTGTGTAGTTTTGGTGCCTGTCCTGGAACTTGCTCTGCAGACCAGGCTGGCCTCAAACTCACAGAGGTCCGCCTGCCTCTGCCTCCTGGAATTAAATGCATGTGCCACCATTGCCCAGCTCCTTCCTGATTTTTTTCCCCCCGGAGCTGAGGACCGAACCCAGGGCCTTGGGCTTGCTAGACAAGCGCTCTACCACTGAGCTAAATCCCCAACCCCTCCTTCCTGATTTTTTAAACATGATTTTTGTTCCATTAAAAAGGTATAGCTCAGTCTCCAAGTATTTATGTATTTTCTTAATCTTAGCTTAATCTTGTTATTGATTTCTTGTTTTAATTCACTAAGATCTGATTAGATGCAGGGAATCATTCCAGGATTTTGTGTTCATTAAAGCTTCCTTTGTTGTCTGTAATGTGATCAATTTTAGGAATGGCTCCATATGCTGCTGGGAAACATGTGTATTCTCTCTGTGTTAGCTAGCATGCTCTGTAGATACCTATTAAGTCCAGTCCGTTTGTTTTATAGTTTAGGTGTGAAGAGTTTTTGATGATTGTCCTTTTAGGAGCCCTGCTTATGTGTGAGAGTGGGTAATAAAGTCTCCTGCTGCACTGTGTCAGGACCTTATGTGGTCTTTGTGCTCTTTAATGTTTGTTTTAGGAAGTGGTCAGTGACAACTAACCAGAACAACTGTCAACAAAATCAATGGCAATAGCAAACCTTTGAATGCAGATTACTAATTCATCGTTTAAAGATAAGGACTAACCGATGTGCTTTAAATGAGGTTGCCTCTAAGAAACTCATCTCTCATGTAACTAGAAAAGATCCCAAACCTTAGAGGCATCAGGATTTGTTGTGTAAACATTTACAATAATTTTATCCTCTTGAAGAATTGCTCCTTTTGTTGATATGTAGGGGCTCTCTTATCTCCCTAAGTAGGTTTGGTTCTAAGTCTTCGTTATCAGATGTGAGGATCATAGGTCAGCTTGTGGACAGCTTTCTGTTGCTTGGTAGGTTGATTTCAGCCATGGACAAACTCTCAGATTTTGGATCTCTTCTAGTTACATGAGTTTCTTGGAGGCAACAAGTAGACCTCATTTTTAAGCACAGTTGGCTAGTCTGTATGTTTAAATGGTGAATTAGTCATTTGTGTTCAGGGTATTGGGAAGGGTTTGCTGTTGCCATCAATTTGGTTGGCAGTTGTTCTGGTTGGCTTTTCCTTGGTAGTTTGTTTGTTGTTCTCACAGTAGTATTGGGTGTTTGCTGGTTTAGGACTTCATTAATTGTCTTTGTTAATCCTTTGTGTGCGTTCATGAAATATATATACTCTTTCTTCTCTTGGGGGTCTAACTCCTTTGTGTTTAGTATTCCCTTAATCATTTCCTGCATAGCTGGCTTAACAGTCACAGATTGCTTTAACTAGTGCTTGTTTTCAAATATTCTTTATTCTCCATCAATTTTATCAGATTATTTTGCTGGATATGACAATAATGGTTTAATTACAGTTTTTTACTTTCAGATCTTGAAATCCACTATTCTTTGCTTTCCTGAATTCTAGGCTTGCTGACCTACCATTATTCTCATATTTCCCCTCTAAACTTTTTGGGTTTTTTATTTTGTTTTGTTTCGTTGCTGTGTGTGTGTGCGTGTGCATGCGTGCGTGCGTGCGTGCGTGCGTGTATGTGTGTGTGTATACGTACATGTGTACGTGTGTACCATGGCATATGCTTCGAGATCAGAGAACAACTTTTAGGAGCCAGTTTTTTTCTTTTTCTTGCTACTTTATAGGATTCAGGGATTAAAGACAAGTTGTCCTGCCTGCTCTCAATCACATTTACCTACTGAACCATCTCATTGACTCTGCCTTGTAGCTTTTAGTATTGTTTCTCTGCTTTGCAGTTTTTATTATTACATTTATTTATTGTATTGTGTATGTGTGGGGGTATATGCATAAGCCTCTGCAGTGTGTGTAGAGGTTGAAAAACAACCTCAGTTTTCTTTCACCATGTGGGTTCCAGGGATTGAACTCATTCAGCTCTCAGAATTGGTGGCAAGTTCCTGTACCCACCTGTCCATCTTGGCAGCCCTTCTTTGTAGTTTGACATCTGGCTCAGATATGTCATGAGTTCATTGGTCATGTCTGTTTGAAGTTCTAAGTGCTTCTTTTGTTGGATGTCTGTTTCTTTATCTTAGTTTGGGAAATTTTCAGATATAATTTCAGTGAATAGGTTTTCTAAGCCATTAACTTTATCTTAACTCCTTTCTCTTTATTATGGATTGTTAGGTTTGGTTTCTTGGGAATTTTATTTTGTTTCTTTGTATTTATCTGTATGTATTACTGTCTTAACCTTGTCTTCCATCCCTGAAATCACTCCCCTGCTTCATCTTGTTTGGATGCTTTCTGCCTTTCATTTGATTTATTGGTTCTTTAGTTTCCAGAATTTCTAGTTGGTTCTTTTTCAGCTTCTTAATTTCCTTATTGAATTTTTCCTTTACATCTTAGAGAATTTTCCTCCAAGTAACTGATTTCTTCAGTCCACACTGGTTAACTTTCTTGTATGAGTCTTCAATGGAGTTTGTAACTTTCTTTTCTTTTCTTGAATTCCTTACTGTTTATTGGATTCTACAGTCATTGGCACATTTTGTCAGTAGGATTCCCATCTTCTTCAAGTTCAGCTGTCTCCTCATCTTTTCTCCAGCACTGAGAAGCGGTTGTGGTTTGAGGCACTGTGGTGTAATGTTACTGCCTGTTTCTCTGGGCTGTGTGTTAAGCATCTGGTGGAATTTGTGTTCTGCTTCGTGGCATATCTTCCCTTTGCCTCACTGATTCTGTTTGAGTCCTCTTGTTCTGTGTCTTCGCCTGGGGCCTGTCAGGAAAGCAACTGGGCTAGCCACTGTGATGGTTTGACTCCGTGTCAGTTGCAGAAGACATTGTCCCTTCACCTGTGTCCCTGCTGGAAGATGGGAATGGGTGCTAATTGGAGAGAATGTAGTTTATTTGTTGGGATTTTTGATTGTTTTAGAGTCAAAGGTATCAGTATTCAGTAGAGGGAAAATCTGGGGTTAGCAGTATTAAAAGCAGTAAAGTACTGTTTATAGGTTCAGAGGAAAGGACAGACTAAGAGCCTTTCCAAGGATAAACAAATTGCAGCATCAAACACAAAGTACAAAAGTTTACACCCCTGTAGTTGGAGAGCTTCTGTCCAGGTTCCACCAAGCCCCTGCGGTCCCACAACCCACGCATAAAATAATCATACAGACACTTATATTATTTAAACTGCTTGGCCATTAGCTCAGGCCTACCATTGTCTAGCTCTTACTCTTATATTTAGCCCATTTCTGTTAGTCTACTTTGCCACAGGGCTTGTGGCTTACCGGTGTCTTTACATGTTGCTTCTCATGGCAGCGGCTGGTAGTGTCTCCCCTCCCCAGCCTTCTACCTCCCACAATTCTCTTCTCTGCTTGTCCCGCCTATATTTCCTGCCCGGCTACTGGCCAATCAGCATTTTATTTATACAGAGTGATATCCACAGCAGCCCCCAAATAGAAGCATTATGTTTTAAAGTAGTTTTTACTCTTATATTTATGTATTTATTAGTAGGGACATGCAGATTATGAGGTGCACATGTGGAGGTCAGAGGGCAATTATGGGAATCGGTTCTCTCTACCTTGTGTTTCCTGCAGATCAGACATTATGTTTGGTAGCAAGTGTCTTTACCCACTGAGTGCCATCTTGCTGCCCCCCCTTTAACATTTTAAAATACAAATACAAAAACAAAAGTAGAAAAGATTTAAAATATATAAATACAAATGAGTATTTATCAACATAGTAGTATAACAATGGCATTGATTTTATTATAAATGGTAAACTTTATATGTCATAAAATTCTTACATTTTGTTTATAAAATTAATCATTTTTAAAAACATTTATAAATGGGCAGTTAGCATTATTTTAGATTTATTAATTAAAATATTTTAGTGATGCTTTACATGTTAATAAGCACTTTTTTTCCCCTTTCCCAGGGAATGGATTTGTAAACTCAAGGGCCTCTCCAAATTTGATTGGAAATACTGGTGCAAATAGTTTAGGCAAAATCATGCCTACAAAGTCTCCCCCTCCACCTGGTGGTGGCAGTCTTGGAATGAATAGTCGGAAGCCAGATCTACGGGTTGTCATTCCCCCTTCAAGCAAGGGCCTGATGCCCCCACTTGTAAGTTGACCCTCGCTTCAGCTCTCTTCTTTAACACACTTTATAACATCTCTATCTTCCTTGGAGGTTTGCCAAGCCTCTGTAGTGTCCATTTGTTTTTCTTAATGAATTTTCTATTCAAAATTAAGATTTTTTAAGAGAGAAATTTAAGTGTTTAAAAACCAAATTATGAAAATAATAAGTAAACTGCTTAATGGTTATTTAAAATAAAAGCTGAATATGGAGTGGTTATTATGCTCAATTTTAATTTTGCCAGGTTCAAAACTTTGTTTAGAGATCTGATTCCAGTTTATGAATTAAACATGTCATTTCTGTTCTCTTTCGGCATACTTTTAGTTTATATTCATGCTTTTCTGTTTGGAATAAGGAAATTATTTGTTAGGAAATTCTGTATATGAAAGAGAACTATTGTAGAATATGTAGGCAAGAATGCCTGCGAGTTGGTAACCCTTCTCTTGAACCAGAGTACACTGCTGCTACTGCACCCGTTGACATGTCTTTACAGTTCTAGAGTCATGTGCTTTTGAATTGTCTTTTCATGTGAGGGCCAGAATGTAGAATCGTTTAGAATATATGTGCAAGTTTTAAAGGCATCTTTAGTTCAATAGCAGTTTGACTGTAGCATACTGAATGACATGCCAGGGGTCTATTCTGCTATGCAGTTTCTGCACTTGCCCTTTGAGGTTTTGTGCCATGAAAGTGATGCTGCCAGGCTCAGATAGTAATTCTACATTTGGGTAATTTGTCGTAGATTCCAAAGCATTAGTAACTCGTTGGGGCTATTTTCTCATTTGACTCTCAATCAGGTTATGAGCATGGCTAGGTAGAGATGAGAAAATGAAGCTGAAACTCAGCACCTGTTCAGAGTAGCAGTACACATACTCAGGATCTAAGTAGTAATTTGTTAAATCTCAAACTCTGCTTTAAAAAAAGAAAGCCCAGGAAATTTAAAATGAATTGCTTGAATAGCTTTCAACTTTATACTGGTAAAAAAAGCTCCCTCATAGGCTTCCCTTGAGCCCATTTTGGTGCTGCTCCTTCACAGTGGTCAGATGGCCCGGAGACTAGAGAAGGATGGTTACTGTGGGGGAAGACATTGGGGCTGGAGGGACTGGTGAATTGCTGGAGGTCAAGCATGCACTGGCAGAACCTCAGAAAATTCCTGCAGGTGTAGGGTGAGTCTGTCTTCACTACAGGCTTTTCACTGCGAACCCTACTGAGTGCACCATATAAAGCAAAATATGACATAGAAAGACTTCCTGAGAACCAACTGGCCACTGCAGTGAGGACAGGCTTTGTTTGGTTCTTTTTCTTTCCCATGAAATAAATACTGATGAAGTCTTACTGTATCTGGAAATGGAGAAAGGATTTCTACCCGTGGTTGAGAAGCAAGAAGACATGTCGGTACCGTGAGAGTGACAAGGTGACTGAGAAGGCAGTCTGTAGCACATCACAGAAGGGATGATAGAATGGGATAGTCACTGGGGAAACTGGCCTACCCATCTCCCACCTTTAGCGGGCTTTGGATGAAAACGTTTTTAGTAAATATACTGAAGGTGGTAACCACAGCAACAATAACTTTCGAACCTAGTCTAGTTCCTGAGAAAAGTAATGAAAACTTTGCCATGTCAGGCTCCACAGGTAAGGAGTAGGAGATAGGAGAAGAGGCAAAATCAAACAGTATCTGAGAGCTGCAGGACTTTAGCATGTAGTGCAATGTGTCCGAAATTGTAGTTCCAAACAAGAACAGTAGAGCAGTGGTCCAAAGGACATAACAAACATTCAGTAGGATAAACACTTGCAAGCAAGTGTACACACCCGTGCATGCACACACACACATTCAAACTACTAAAAGGGCAAAGAGGAATTCTTAAAGACAGCCAGTGAATAGAAACACATGGCTTATAGACTAAAGCTAGGAAATTACTACCATACTTCTCTTCAAGCTGGAAACAGTGAAGCGACAATACACACACACATACACAAACTCGAATCTCTACACCCAGCAAAAATGTTTTTAAAAAATAAATGCCTTTTCAAACAGAAAACAGGAATTTATTGCCAGCAGAACTGTTCTACAAGAAATATTGCAGTCTTCTTGAGGAAGTAATAACAGTGTCAGCAAGATAATGACTATATGCAGAGAAACAAAGAACAGAAGGAATAAATGAATGGGATAACAGTTCATCAACCTTTTACTTTAGAACAGCTTTTGATTCATTGGAAAGATTGCTAAAATCATAAAGTTCCCTTATAGTTTACACACAATTTAACAGTTTATACTACTGTGGTGCAGTTATTAACATTAATGACCAGTGTTATAAATTATTACTTACTGAAGTTCACATTCACACACATTTCCTTAATTTTAAACTTCATCTCTCTGTGCCGGGAGCCAGACTAGACCACATAGCACATTCCCTATTAATCATGCTGTCTTCGACTCTCGTGGGCTGTAAGGACTTCCAAGGCTTTGCTTCAATGACTGGGCATTTTTGAGGAATGCTGCTTATGTGTCTGTAGAATGTCCTTCAGCTGAAATTTGCTGGATGGTTTTTCAGATGAGCCTGGAGTTAGTGGGTTAGGAAGGTAGGCCATATAATTAAGGTGTTGGTTTTTTATATTAAGGTACAAGAAATGTTTATGGAACAGTTCACCAAAATAGACCATTCTATTTCATAAAATAAAACTTAGAAAATTTGCAAGAACTGATTCTCTGATTAGAAAGATATCAGGGAAAAAAATCTTAGCTTAGAAATTTAACAGTAAATTTACTTTTAAAAATAATATTTTCTCTTTGAGAATTACATACAGTATATTTTGATCATATTCACGCCCTCCTACCCACCCAGATTTGTGTCCTCTTTTTTTGAAAAACAAAACTTACAGAGTCCACTTTGTAATGCCAGTATGGGAACTGGCCTGGAGTGTGGTTGACCTACGGGGGCCATATCCTTAAAGGACACTGACTCTCCTCTCTCGGCAGCTGTCAGTTGCCAATAGCTCCTCAGCTAGAGGTGGACGTTGTGTCCACTTGTCCATGCCAGGATTTTGTCTGACTTGAACTTACACTGGTCTTTACATGCCGTCCCAGTCACTGAGAGTTCCTGTACTTAACTGCCCTGTGTGTCCAGACAACAGCTTCCTTGTAGCCACCCACCACCTCCAGCCCCGAGACCTTTCTGCACTCTGCTCCTGTTATCCCTAGCCTCTCATTTGAAAGTGATCTGTGGGCCTCAGAAAGAAATGCCAAGAGAAACTTAGCAATATACAGAGCCAGTAGTCAGTGGTCAAGAGTGCTTCCTGCTCTTGTGGAGAACCATATTTCATTATCAGGACCTGTATCAGGTAGGTAACTCCAGCTTCAGGGGATCTCTTCTGGCCTGTATGGGCACCCACATTTATGTCCATAGACACACACACACATATACAAAATTTAAAGTCAATCACTTTTAAAATACATATAACTAACTGAAAATGAAAATACAGAATACCAAAATGTTGAGGACCATTCAGAGTACTGCTGCAGGAACTATATACCATTAAATGATTATACTAGAAAAAGAAAAGAAAGGTCAGGGATTGCAAGACGACTTAGCAGGTGTCTTTGTTAGAGTTTCTATTGCTGTGATAAAACACCATGACCAAAAAGCCAATTGGGGAGGAAAGGATTTATTTGGCTTACATTTCCATATCACTGTCCATCATCAAAGGAGCTCAGGACAGGACCTCAAACAAGGGAGGAACATGGATAGAAGCAGCAGCTGATGCAGAGGCCATGGAGGGATGCTGCTTATTACTAGCTTGCTCTGCATGGCTTTCTCAGCCTGCTTTCTTAGAGAGCCAAGGACCACCTGCCCAGGGATGGCACTGCCCACAATGGGCTGGACTCTCTCCATCAGTCACTAACTAAGAAAATACCCTACAGGCTTGCCTAAAGCCCAAAGTTATGGAGGTGTTTTCTTATTGAGGCTCCCTCCTCTCAAATGATTTTAGCTTGTGTCAAGTTGACATAAAACTAGCCAGCACAGCAGGTCAAAAGTTACCTGCTGACCAAGTGGACAGACTCATTTCAGTGCTAAGAACTCACATGGTAGAGAGAACTGAGTCCTGCGCACACAGAGAATAAATAGTTTTGATAAGAATGAAAAGAAGGCCCTAAATCAGTAACTATAGGTTTTAGTTTGAGAAAGGAGCAAGTTTAACCCAGAGCAGCAAAGAAAAGAAGATAAAAAGCAGAACTTCAGGAACTTTGAAATGGTAAAAGAGTAGAGGAAAGCAGTGAAACAAAAAACATCCTATTCTTCAGATTAATTGATCATTCTCTAGCCATGCTGACCAAAGACAGAAGACCCAGGTTAAAAATACCAAGAATGGAAAGACATACAAAGTTTAAATGATACAGAAAGATAAGGGGATGGCACAGACAGACCTGTCCCATAGATTTGATGGCTTAGTAAAAAACAAATCCCTTGAAAGATACAGACTACCAGAAAATTACTCAGCTAAATAGAGAAATTGAATTCCTCATTGTAAAGTCTTCCAAAATAGAAATTCCAGACCTACATGGTGTCACTGGCAAATCTTACCAAACACTTAAGAATTAATAGCAACTCCCCAAATCTCTTTCGAGGGGGACGACGACGGGGATGATGACGACCAAAGCACTTCCTACTCATTTTATTAGGCCAGCATCATGCTTAATACAAAGGCAGATAAGGCATTGTAAGGAAAAATAACCATAAGTCAGGATGCTTCATGGACTCTCTACACACAAACCCCCAACAGTTTTTGGCAAATCAGAGCATTGCTGTATTAAAAAGATTAGTGACAATTGGGCAAATTTCATCTCAGGAATGCAAGGGAGATTTTGTATTTGAAAGTTAATCAACACAAATCACCTGTTAGCAGGACATGACATTTCATGATAGAAAACAAAACCTGTGAGTACATAGAAAAGATTCCTTAACCAAAGGTCATCTCAAAAACCCTAGCACATAGCACCTGTCTTTGGCCAAAGTAAGAAGCTATTCAATACTTATCTGTCTTCACTGTTCACATTCACTGGAAGTCCTCGCCAGTGTAGTGGAAAATGAAAAAATAAGGTGTATTCATATGGGGAAGGAAGGAAAGTATATTTTCTATTCCTAGAGGACACAGTTTTCCATACTGAAAAGCACGAAGAATCCACCCAAACAAACAGCACTGGTGCACAACACCGTAGGGCCTGTCAGTGAGTTTAGTAAGAGCAGAGAACAAAGCCAGTGTGGCAGGCAGTGTGTTGTATCGTCAACAATGAACAAGGAGAATTGGACTTTTAAAATCGCATAATATATACCAGAAAAAGAAAACAATAGCTAAGCACAAATACTACAAAATATGTTCATAGTTTGTATATTGAAAGCAACAAAAGTCTACTGCAAGAAAGTAGATGACCTAAATGAAGAGAAAGATGCATCATGTTGATGGATCAGAGTCATATCGTCAGTAAACCAATCTTCTCTCCCAGTCATAATTAATTGGTCATAAATTAAACAGAGGCCAAGCCAGAATTACAGGCTCCTTTGTAGAGATCAACAAACAGTTCTAAAATATATATGGAAAGGTGAAAGACCTCAAATAAAAAAGAAAGACACTACCTAGTTTTAAGACCTACTATAATGCTTCACCAGTTCCACATGTGTTGACAGAAGGATGGGCAGTAGATCATTAAACAAAATAGCCCAGAAAATAGAGCTTGCAGACGCACTTAGCTGGGCTTGGCAGAGGCATTGAGTCACTTCAGTGGAGAAAGGGTAGGTATCCTAGCTTGTGGTGTTGAAATAATTAAATGTCCATTTGCAAAAAAATAAAAATAAATAAGGAAACTTGATTCACATGTTTTATGTAAAAACTAATTCAAGATAGATCATAGACTCAGTTAATATGTGAAACTGCAAAACTTACAGGAGAAAACCATACAGTAGTAACATGTGATCCACAAAGGAAGAAATTAAATATTAGAATTCACAGGAATATAAAGTTGGTCTACAAAAGGCACTATCCAAAAAATAAAAGGACAACTGATAGATTAAGAGAAAATATTTGTAAATCACATATTCAGATAAAGGGCTTATGCCTAGGATATATTTTAAAGAACTCTTGGAACTCAGAAACAGAAAACATACAGTCCAGTTTTAAATGAGTACAAGATTATTTCTCAGAGCCTGCTTGAGAGTGTTGTCTGGTGTTCTTTGTATTGGAGTTAGGAGGAGTCAGGCTGTGGCCAGTCACACAGCTGTCTGTGTATACTCACGATTTAGCATCGTGTATTTCCTAGTTCTGTGCTTCCTTAGAGAAAGTTCATCTAGTGTATCCCAGTTGCCAAAACTAGAAACATTTAAATTACAGTAGTTTGAGGTTATAACACAAGGAATAAGAAATGCTGACTCCATCATTCACATACATATGGTTGAATAAATAAGAAGACATGACACATCCTCCTTAGATAGCAGCTCTAGTTAGTAAATTTGGAAGAATAAAAAGAATTTAAAAAACAGCTTTAGAATAGTGTAGTACAACAGCCATAATTGCTGTAGGCAGGCCAGAAAATAAATGCTGCAGGTAGTATGCAAAAATTTAAAGTGAAACACATTATTTATATAGTCTCAAATTGCCTTTCCCTAAATATGTGTTGTTTACAAGGGGGAAAATTGTGATTTTACAGTGGAGAACATCACCTTCATTTAGGCAGCCAGCTTAACATGGCTGGAAGTAAAATGAAAAGATGACATCTGCCTGCTGATAAGGCCAGGTATTCTTCAGAAGTTCACATCCTGGAGGAATCTTAGTGGAGAGTAAAGCTTTACAAATTCGGTTATTAGTCTCAACAGTTCCTTGGGGATGTTAACCTCAGCAAACTGAGTACACTGTATAAGGGAGCTCTCTGTGTGGAGTAGGAAGTTGAAACACAAATGTGCATGACGAAGAAGTATGCCTGAAAAGAGCAAGCATTTAGCATGGTTTCTTGCTCACTTTGCCAGTAGGCAGTACCTGCTAGGAGTTTTCAGAAATTAAAAGTCACTTAAGGCACAGAAACGAGTTAGAAAGATCCAATCCACATTTGAAAACTGCTTAATAAAATTGTATCTAGTCATAGGAAAAAAAAAAAAAAGGAAACAAAACCCTGAACCCCTGTGGAAAATTAAAAATTTGTCATACAAGCCATTTACACACTTATATCTGTAGATTAAAGTGTACACTATTTTACACGCACAAGAGTTGGACACTTTTGCTGTCTGTCTTCTAAGTTGGAGATAGTGGAATATGTCTAACTGAATAGCTGAACTGTGTTTACCCACGTGTATGCTAAGTGCTTGTTTTGTTGGGTAATAATCAACCCTCCCCTTCACCCATTCATTGCAGAGAAACCGGCTGTAAGATTATGACTTCTGTATCAGTGAGGCTTAGGACTCCTAACAAGTTGGAAGAAACTTGACTAACTCAAGTATATTAAAAAATAACAATGAGCAGCCTGTTTGTAGCATATTAATATTTCATAAATGTTTGAAAGAAAAGGAGAAAACATGTTTCATTCAGTTCTTACTATTTGTAGATTTTAATTCCTTTTTTCCCATCTTATTTTTTTTCATATTCAAGGTTTTACTCCCCTAAGATAGTTTGATTCATGTGAATACTATGATTTGCAAATGGTAAACATTATTATTCAAAACTGTAGCATTTATTAACAAACATGTGTTGTGTTTTATAATGCTGTGCTGGCCACCACGAAAATAAATCACACAACAGTTTCCCAGTTAGGGTAGTGATGCAGGGATAAAAATGTGTAAGTGCAGTGTTGCACTTGGAAGTGTCCCAGGAGCATTTGCTGTGTGCAGGAGAGGTCCATGTAAGAGGAGGTGGAGGGAGAGGTGGGGGTGGGGGTAGGATGAGACTTAAATCCTTGGCTAGAGAATTTAAAAGAATTTTCCATTATTTTGAAAAAATCAACTATAATATAGAGGCAAGTAATTTACATCATTTGTTATGTATATAACCTCTGTAAAGTTCCCAGCAGCCACTAGAATACAATGCCATGTTTTTCTAAAGAACTTGTTGCAAGTACCAACAGTCTTAGTTAACTCTCTTATCCCTCTTATGTGCTGAGTACAGTCGGAGGAAGAGGAATTGGAGTTGGTGAGTGGTTTCCTGCTTGAAAGGAGTTGAAAAATATAGAAAAAGTACTAATTATTTTAAATGTTTTAATCTAACCAGTGTTCCTTTGTTACACAGGTATTTTTCTATTTGTTTCCCACTATTCAAACATTTTGACTTAAGAAAGTCATCTACTGGTACCACTGGCCCCTAGTTTTTGTTTATTGTTGTATATATTGTTGAGTTTTATTTGGGGGTTAGGGGGAGACATATTGAAATAGCCTGTAAAAACAATAGCTGCCCATGAGCACAAGACACTCCAAGCTTTTTCTTATAAGAAAATACACAAAATACCTTATGTGGCTCTCTAGATTATTTAAGTATTTTTAGAAAATGACTTCACCCTCAGAGTCCCTCAGATTGTAACACTGAATGTGTGTTATGTTTCTTTCTTTCAAAAAGATTACATCATTTTTGGTGAGGTCACCTTTTTCAGAGTTGGAATTATTTCATCCTGCATGAGACAGTCTGAACCACAAGGGGGTTCCCTGTTTACGGAAGGAAATATCTGTAATTGAACCTATACAAATTTACTTTTTATCAGAAGATATTTGGTTCTTAAAAGCAACCTTTACCTTTTTTTCCAAAACAAATAATTTCTTTTGTCTTTTTCTCTGGAAAATAAATTTGACTAAAAGTAACTTAGCTCTTTGTTGGGAACTAAAACCCAAACTTAACAGATGTCATATGCATTCCAAGTCAGTTGCTAATTATATGACTAGTCTAAGGGGAATGAAAACTTGTAAGTGTTCAGGTTCTAGCATGGGTTAGGAGTGCATGAGAGCATGGGGTCTAAAGGCATCTGTTGGTTTCATGTACTTATTATTACATGTTTATGCATGCTGGTGTGTTTTGCACAGTTTGTTTTCTTTTCACATGAGGTTATCTGTTCTCTACTCTTAAAATAAGAGATGGTCTTTTATTTGCTCTGTGCTTGCTTGCTTGTTTTGGATGTCATTTTGCATTGGCATCTGAAATACACTGATTAGCTATAAATGTAATGCTAGATTGATTATACAGTGAATGTCTTTGGAGGAAAATTCTTTGGTTAAGGATACCATTAATGGTTGCATTATGGTTCAAACTGAAATAATTTATCTTATACTATACCCCACTGTTTAACCTTAAACAGTTGTCCTAAATGCTTTCCTTAATTATCTAGCACTGTGCTGCCCTCTAGTGGTTCTGAAAGTCACTTCTTCATGGAATACATTGCTGCAGAGATGTGGTGGGCAGAAGCAGTAGAAATGGAGTGTCCTACCAAGGTTGCCGTGAAGATGAACCTAGAGTGGGATAGCCCACACCACACCATCTCAACACTGTGCTTTTTCACCTAGTTTGGTTTGAGACTGAATTAAGTCCAGAGTAAATCCCTTCCCAACCCTTTGAATTTGTTGACTTGATGTTGACACTAAAAGTGTCTCCACCTGTCATAACAATGTATGCCAGTGTATGACTTCCTACTTCCTTCAAGTAACGTAGCTGCAGAATCTCAGATAGTTTGAGTGTGTTCAAAGGTAGAAATTATGAAAATAACAAAGATCACTAGAAACTAGTCATTCACATTTCGTAAAGTTTAAGTTGATTCAGACTCTAAAATTTAAATCAATCGAAAATGCAAAGCAGAACCAGAAATTCAGTTCACTAGAACTTGGAAAGTTACTCAAACTGTTTGTGCCCTAAAATAATCGTTTGATGGCTCTGATCCAAAGTGAAGGGAAAGTGAAGCTCCCATACCCATGTTGAGGACTTTTCTGGCCTTGTACTTGTGGAATCACTTTACCTCATTACAGATTCAGTGGGATGGCTGTGGGTCAGAGGAATGTAAATATATTTACTGTACACTTCACAGGAAGTGTCTGAGGACAGTAAGAATGCTGTCTTGGGCTCCTTTCTGATACTCCTTTGATTGTCAGCAGGAGTACTGGAAGCCAGGCGGGACGAATATGCCTCCCTTCCCTCTGTTAGCAATTGAAGGAGTCGAGCAGTGAAGTGAGCTTTCTCTAGGCATAAGAAGGGGTGAATCATTGACTAAAACCCGGGCAGTATACCCACACATTCTGCAGTGTTTCAGATGTCCTTTGAGAAGATGTATAAAAATGCAGACTGACATGAAAGAACTGTGGAGTCTAGATTCTTCTCAAAAGATCACCTTTTAGATTCACATTTAGCCAAAGGCCTTCATTCATCTTACAGCTTTCAGAAATTAGTGGTAGAGGAGATCTAGTTTCCTCCGGGCTCTTAGAACCCATGGACACTCTGCGATACTTTCACTGTTATGAAAATATCAGTCATCAGGCCATAACTTCATTCGTAAAACAGATGTCACTTGTCTAGAAACTGTGGAGTGACTTCTGAGCCCTGATTTTGGAAAATGTCAACTTTAGGTCAGTGTGAAGAAAAATTGACTCATTCATACTCCTAATCATGGAAGACAGGGACTGTCCTAAAATCGCTTCGTCATTTAAGATTTGACTCTTTTTTGGCCAGGTCTTTAATAGGCAGACCTCTAATACCCACAGTCAGGAGGCAGAGGCAGGTGGATCTCTGTGAGTTCAAGGCCAGTCTGGTCTAGATAGCAAGTTTCAGGCTAGCCAGGGCTACACAGACCCTGTCTCAAAAAATAAGAAGAATAATTGACTTTTTTTTTTTATTCCCACCCCGGCTACGATATTACTATGTAGATACATACAGATAGTCAGTAAATATTTAATAGTACTCCATTCATAGCCCTTTGAAAGGTATATTATTAAAAAGTTAAAACTGGGGTTGGGGATTGAGCTCAGTGGTAGAGCGCTTGCCTAGCAATGCAAGGCCCTGTGTTCGGTCCTCAGCTCTGGGAAAAAAAACAACAACAACAAAACTTAAAGCCTTTCCTTTCAAAAAAACTGGAAGACCAGGACTATACAGACCCGAATGTGCTATAAAGACCTAGGTCCCTACAGGGTGAGCCAAGGGGAAACTGGGACACATTGAGTGGATAAGCCACAACCTAAAACATTAGTGTATAAGGACTATGAAGGAGGTAGTCTTGATTCCTGTACTCTTAGACTTATGTTCTCATGTATTCAAATGACTTTGGCTGTCATCAGCCATTTAAAACCTTCACAGACTTCATTTAATGAACCTGACAATACTTGCAATGACATCAAGTCCTCATTAAACTAACACATAAAAGTGTTACTGCTTATAAGATAGATTTCTATATTAAGACGATGCATCTGGCATTAATATGCTGTGTTTTTTAAGGGGGGAAATAAATAGTTACTATAAAAACATCTCTTAAAATTAAATATTTAGTTATTCCCATTAGTATCTTTAAGATTTTTATATCATCACTGCGTCAGGATTTAATGGCATTCACATAAAACTGTGAAAAGTGTCACATTTAAATTGAAAGTTATTTTTAAAATGTTCAGTCTGAACATAAATACCACATAATTACACTTACTCTTCTTTCTGATCTCTCACAGAATGCCCAGAGGATAAGCAGTTCTCAACCCACTCAGCCTCTCGCCACCCCTGTAGTGTCCGTGACAACTCCCAGCTTGCCTCCACAAGGCCTGGTGTACTCAGCAATGCCGACAGCCTACAACACTGGTGAGCCATCTCTGGGCCTCTCCAGGACTCTCTGCTTACCATTTTCTAAACAGGTGTACTTGTTTAATTTTTTAAGCATGCCTATTGATAATATTATTTCTGGGTTTTTTGTTTTAAATTGAATACATGTTTTTAGAATGCTAAACCTTTACAAAATTACATAAAATGAGTTGGTAATAGATGTAAGTTATTTCTCCAACTTCTGCTTTTGTCTTGTTTCGGTTTGCAGTCTTCTGTTTTGTTTTGTTTATTTGCTTGCTTTTATTTACTTTTTGAGACAGGGTTGTTTGTTTTTTTTTGATTTTTTTTTTTTTTTTAATGAAACAGCCCTGGACCAGGTTGGTCTCATTCATAGAGATCCACCTGTCTGTGTCTCAAAGTGCTGGGCCATGCCTGGCCTTTTACTGCTTTTTGACAAAGAAGCAAGTAGCTTTTGTTAAGTGTGGCACGCATTCAACCAAGGATGGTAGGAGCCAATTGCTCACTATCTTCATGTCGTCTTTTATTGTACAGTATCTGTTCTTCCACACTTTGGAAATCAGATGGTTAGTCTTTATGCTGTAACCATGCTTTGGGAAGGGCAGAAGTCTCTTAGGGTGTGGCCGGTGCTTGGCTGTGCTAGGCAAGATGGTTTTCCTCCGTAGCCACTGGTTTGGTCTGTGTTTTTGTACCTGTGGAGGGAAATGATCTCCTTCTTCACTTCTCACTGCCAGTCACTCTGCTGCTGAGGATAGGCTTTCATTCGGTTTGTTGTTTTGTTTTGAGACTTTCCATCTTAAAATACTCTTAAGACAGAGGGCTGATGTGACAGTTCAGGAGTGTCACAGTGATGGGGGAGGGGCACTATTAGCCAAATAGACCACATGGAGAACCGGTGTGCAGTTGGTTCCCTGTTGGCTTACCATTCTAAGGCAGACACAGGCACATGTGGTTTCACTTTCTCCCCAGCTGAGCCAAATACCTGTGGCTCTGGGAAAGCAGTAGGTTCCACCTTGTCGGTTGTCCAGAGACTGCAGTGCACAGAAGTCACTCTTTTGTGATGCTGCTAAGTGGACTGTGGCAGAGTGCTCCTAATTTTAGACTACAGGCTTAAGTGCTTTGGCCCCAGCTCTGAAACTGCTGTGTGGCACTACCTGGATGAGCAGGCACTTTACATAGTTGATTGGCACTGTAACTTAGTGTCAAGGCCACATCCCAGGCAGTAAATAAAGAAATGAATGAATGAGCCTCTTTTTAAAATAAAAGTAAAATAGTCTGAATCCCACAGACACTTCCTCATCCCCATCAGTAACATCACTGCCAGTGTCAGGATTATTGAATGTGTTCTACAGATATGTATTGAACATGGGTGGCAGGTTCCATAGCAGGCACTGTAACAGAGCATGTAGTCAGTAGTGGAGCTCAGTTCTGGAAGAGAGAGAGACAAGCAGCACTGGGAAAGACCTGTCCTCTTGTGTCAGCAGAGACCCAGGCCTGAGTCCACTAGGAGATCAAGGCAGTGGCACAAGCCAGGCCAGTTAGAGTTGAGCAGAAGAAGTGGGGGATTTGTTGGATATGTTACAGATTGTTCAGGTTGTCTTGGGAGCATTGGGAAGCCAGAAAAAAGATTTTATCAAGGAGTGTACAGTCATATTTGTTGTTTTCAGAAATGTCATTTTGGCTCCAGTGGTTGTTTGTAGGAGATGATTCTGTGGTTAAGACTTGGTGCTACTCTTGCAAAGGACTCAGGTTTGGACCCCAGCACCATGTCAGATGGTTTCCCACTTGCCTTAACTCCAGCTCCTGCAAGTCCAGCACCCTCTTCTGGCCTGCGTGGGACCTTTTACTCATGTGCACAGACACACGTGCACAAATCTTGTTTTTTAACTGAATGCAGTAAGTCTGGAGAGGTAGTCCAAGTAATAGTTTGTTGGTGCCTGGGCTAGAGCAGTGGGAACACACTGGAGCCCTGCCGAGCTGGAGCAGATCAGACTGAGTAGTTGACGGGTGGAGTGAGAGGACAGCAAGGAAGGCACACCAGCACTGGGTCAGCACAAGTGCGCGTGCCGCGGGGTGCTAGTGCAGGTGGCCAGGAGAGGAAGGGCAGCTTTCCGAGAGCCAAAATTAAGAAGATGGCCAAGTGGGGTGTGTCAGACGGGTGGCTGGAAAGAGAGTTGTGGACCAGCCGTGTCCCTAGGGCAGGCACCAGTGTGACAGCCACCCCAGCCTCTGTGGGGATGGCTGAGACTTTCTGGGCATGTCAAATGTGAAAGATTAGTCACCTAGAAACCTAAGTGCCAACTGCACTGTCTCAATTCAGTCTTTTTTTCCTTAAAAAAAATGTTAATTCAGTAGCAAGACCAACTGCTTTAAACACCTTTCTTGAGACATGAGAAGAGAGTTAAAAGTAGAAGTCTCTGTCACCTTTCCTCTAAACTGGGTGGAGATCCAAGTGTTAATGATGAGTGGGAGTCTCTCCATATAAGCAGGATCCACTGTCCTAAACCTTGGTCACAGCAGTTATGACTGGTCACTGGCAGAAAAGGACTTGTGTGTCATAGAAAGATAGTCATGAATTTGAGGTGATGTGTGCAGTCAGGGAGCCATGCAAACAAATGTAGTTCATTGTGTCATGGTGTAAGTTCAATGTCTTTGTTCTAAGCTTGGCACATAAGACAGCTTGTCTTTACTGTCCTACTCAGAATCAAGATGTAATTATCCAGGTTCAGTCCAGTGTATCTCTTTGTCCCAGGGGACAGGCATACTCATCCAGAAAAATAACTGGAGAGGAACACTCCAGCATGACTGGCTTGTGGTAATAGGAACTTCCTTTTGTAGATTACTCACTGACCAGCGCTGACCTGTCGGCCCTGCAAGGTTTCACCTCCCCTGGAATGCTCTCTCTGGGGCAAGCTTCAGCCTGGCAGCAGCACCATCTTGGACAAGCAGCCCTCAGCTCTCTAGTGTGAGTAACTGGAGCTCTCCCTGAGCTTTTGCATATGGCCTGCACACTCCTTCTGTCACTGGGAGTCTTTAGCTTTGCAGGCTGTCATGAACAACCCTGCCTGATTCCCGTCTATGTAGACACAAGTGTTTGGAGAAAGTATTTCCCTAACACAGCTCTAGAGAGTATAATGGATGCTGAGCAAACCCGGTATTCCTTGAAGGGATTTGGGGAGCAGAACTTTCCCTTTAAACATAGAGTGTCACGTGGTATCAAGGGATTCACAAGGCCCAGATGCACTTGTGTGTGCCTCGCCTCACTCACTCTCAGATGAATAAGCCATTGCTTCCCAGAATCACCTGAGTCTGCTCCCTGAAGAAAGGCTGTGTCTTTTACTTTCTCCTTAGAACTTAGTAGAGGAAAAGTAGTACTGAATACCGTATGTATGAATCACGTGCCACAGGACTCCTTTGATTGTTTCTGGCCCCGTACACAAACTGCCTCATTCATAAAGGAAATGTTCCTTATGGGCAGAGTGTGAGGCAAGGAGGATTTATGGTGGTGCCCAGAAAAGACCGGACTCCCTAAACATTAGAAGGAACTAGTACAAGAGAGCATCCAGAAGGGGGGCAGCATAGCACCAGCTGTCTGCTTTGCACCTAATCAGGATGGGGATACCTTAGCGCCCTGCCCACCTTGCCAAGAGCCAGCAGCTCTTTTCTTTTGGATGGTGAAAGAACCCCACATGTGGATTCCAGCCAGCAGTGCTCTGGAGAATTGTGTTACAGGGGAAAGTGCCAAATACCTTAGGGAAATGGTTTGCCTGTATTGAAGCTATTGAAGCCTTAGAACTGTTCTGAATGGAAGTGTTAAATAATGGTAGACCTAGCCGGGCTGTGGTGGCGCACGCCTTTAATCCCAGCCCTCGAGAGGCAGAGCCAGGCGGATCTCTGTAAGTTTGAGGCCAGCCTGGTCTACAGAGCGAGATCCAGGACAGGCACCAAAACTACACAGAGAAACTCTGTCTTGAAAAACCAAAAAAAAAAAAAAAAAAAAGTACCCAAAAGCTGGACATTTGGTGCTACCTATAGTCCCAGCTGCTCAGGAATTGAGGACCATCCCTGGGCAACATAGGGAGACACAATGACACAACACAAATAAGTAATAAGCCCAGGAGATAAGTGGAAACGGCTTCAAGCTTAGATATAGAGGGAAAGTCCTGCCTCCCTTACTACCCCAAGCAAGTTCCTTGCCTTTCTGAAGCTATTTGCTCTGTGGAAAACAAGGATGATTCAATTTACATCTCCTGGCTGTTGTGAGGAGATGAGATGTGCCTGTCACAGGGCCCCAGCAGAGAAGATACTCAGGAAAGGGAGACAGGGAACAGAATTGAAGTCTGTATTGTTCTCTCTTTAGGCAGCATCAGACACTAAAACTGCAGAAGTGTGGGGTCTCAGTGTCTGCTGAGCTGTGCTATGGGTTATGCAGATGTACTACCACACCATCTCACCTCTGTTGTTCTTCTACAGAGCTGGAGGGCAGTTATCTCAGGGTTCGAATTTGTCCATTAACACCAACCAGAACATCAACATTAAATCAGAGCCAATTTCACCTCCCCGGGATCGCATGACCCCGTCAGGCTTCCAGCAGCAGCCACAGCAGCAGCAGCAGCAGCAGCCACCGCCGCCTCCACAACCTCCACAACCCCAACCCCGGCAGGAAATGGGGCGCTCCCCTGTGGACAGTCTGAGCAGCTCGAGCAGCTCCTACGATGGCAGTGACCGGGAGGATCCACGGGGCGACTTTCATTCTCCAGTTGTGCTTGGCCGACCCCCAAATACTGAGGACAGAGAAAGCCCCTCTGTAAAACGCATGAGGATGGACACATGGGTGACCTAAGGCTTCCTGGTTCATGTTTGTTCTTTGTGTTACTGCAGTGAACTGCCCTACATATCTTAAATTGGTGAATAAGGACATGAGTTCAATATATTTATATGTACATACATACATATATATCCCTTTACATATATATGTATGTGGCGTGAGTGTGTGTATGTGTGGGTGTGTATTGCATACACAGAATCAGGCACTTACTGCAAACTCCTTGTAGGTCCGCAGATGTGTGTCCACATGGCAGACAAAGCAGCACCCTGTAGGCACAGACCAGTCTGGCACTTCCTTGGACTACTTGTTTCCTAAGATAAACAGTTTTTGCAGAGAAACGTGTACCCATATATAATTCTTCCACATTAGCCTGCAGAAACCTAGGGGGCCCCCTGTTTGTTTTATTTAACTGTGCGGTGACTGTAGTTACTTCAGAAAAAAAATGCTTTGTAGAACAGAGCAGTAGAAAAGCAGGAACCAAGAAAGCAATACTGTACATAAAATGTCATTTATATCAATAACGCAACCTGGCATGGGTCTATTGCAAAGGTGCATGGGAAAGGGCTGATGATAGTAACAGACAAACCATAAACACAAGCCCCACACATAACTGTTTTGCACGTGCAAAAAAAATGTATTGGGTCAAAGAAGTGATCTTTAGCTAATAAAAAGAGAGAATAGAAAACACGCATGAAATACTCAGAAATACTAGCCTAGAAATATAGAGCATTAACAAAATAAAATTAATATATTAAGTTATAATTGGAATATGTCAGAAGTTTCTTTTACATTCATATCTTTAAAAATTAAAGAAGCTGATTTTAGGTCATGTATATTTTATATGAAAGAAAACACCCTTAATGAATTGATGACTATATATAAAATTATATCCACTACTTTTGAACACATTCTGCTGAATTATTTATATAAGCCAAAGCTGTATGTTGTAACTTTTTTTTTAGAGAATAGCTTTATCTTGTTTTAACTTTTTAGTTTTATTTTAAGAGGGGAGAAAAAAACAAAAATATCTTGCAAACAGAACCTTGGAAAAAAAAAGCCATGAACACTTATTCTATATGTAAATTAAAAGTTGAGCCAAACTCTTTGTGTATATAGCATCTTAAATATATTATCACCTTTGATGTAAGTACCTATGTATTGTATGGTCACCAGATTATAAAGTATATTTTTGTGGATTGCCGCCAATTTGGGGGGAAAGGCGAAGTCCTTAAGTAGAGTATTCACTGTTTAATATTTACTATTTTGTTAAATATACTGTACTTTGGATTTTAATTATTAGCCCAGTTTTTCAGAGGATTGTGTAAGGGTTCCCTCACTGGTGGTGAATGTGTGATGTTCTGCTGTAATCTTTGTGCTGTATGGGGTGAGCATCATTATATATTTTATATGTGTACATAAGTAGCAAAGTGGCAAAAAATTGGTGTTAAGTTCATCCTGCATAAATATAAAATGTGTTGTAAGAGATTTTATAAGGCATTATTTAAAACTTGCCTTTTGTGAGGAAAAAAGAACAGTAGAAAGATGACCTAATTTAAGTAATATTAGAGAAAATGGCAAAATAGTAGATGAGCACAAAGGTTTTATAAGTGGTAAATAATTAGGGAAATACTTGTGGGGAAAGGGATCTTTTTCTCCTGACTCTAAAGATAGAATGATGGAGCTGGTCACAGAACCCACTAGGGTTTTAGCTGCCCCATGGAAAGGCGTGCTCATGTAGGGAGCAGCTCTAACAGTGCGGATCCGCCCATGGTTCTTGCTGTCCTGACGGAAACCGGTGCCACCCTCAGCTGGGATTTCGAGCAAGGCCTTACTTACAGGGAGACAACTCGTTGGTGATAGCAAGGTCATCCGTTTACTGGGCTTGTGCCATGAACAAAATTCAAAGTCCTGTATATCTTTTATCCTAGATTTTTAAATACTCCTTTTCCTGAAAAATCTTTCAAAGGGTTTTAAAATGGCTGCTATTTTATATTGAACAATGTTAAGCAGCTACCTGCAGTTTTTACTTACATTTTCTTTTCCCCCTAAATTATGATCCTTTCAATGTCTCCTCATCTGCCGTTATGACAGCCCACCCGCCAGGCTTCCTGACTGGCACAGAGGGATTAGGTACGTGTACCATGGTGAGCACAGGCTGTGCAGGGGAGAGCACTTCACTGACAGTCTGGGTGCACAGGGTAGTGGAAGCCAAAAAAGCGAGGGTGATGTTTTGTCTCCTCTCTGTAGTCTGAACATTTGGCTCTTACTCGGAAAAGATTAGATTTTCTTCTTGAAATGTACTGAGTTGACATACAGGCACATTTTTCATAAGGTCATACCCAATTAAAACAAGACAGTCTCCCGACACTGAATTTCCAAGATAACACTTACCACTTTGTAAACCATTTATAGCTTTGAAAGTGTTAAGTGACCCTTTGGTTATTTTTTATGCGTGTTCATGAGCTTCCGCTGTATATTGGAATAGGAGTTAACACAGTCACATTTACTGTCTGTTTTCTTGTGTGCCTTATGAGATGGCTTGTCTGACTGTATCTCAGTAGTCTTTCTTTCTATGCAGGGTTATAGTCAGTACAACTACTGTTTTCTAAAATGATACTACACAAGGCTCGGAGTTTGTATTTCAATTACACTGACCAAGTCACAATGTATTCTGTTTTCAGGAACTAGATATCTGACTGTTAATCTTTTCCCATATGCCCAATGTGATTTGGAGCGTGTGGGCTTGACATCCTTCACCCAGACACTCATGTGTGAACACATCCACATCCACAGCTCTCGGTGGGAGCCAGCCTAGAGAGAGGAGGACGCTAACCTGATGGTGTTGCTTTCCAACTGACTTTCTTACCCTTCGAGACTCATGTGTTTTGTATAAGACGCCATCACAGGAGAATTTTACCCCTCAGATACGTATTTTATTATTAAAAACAAAAACAAAAAAAGCTTAAGTTGCACTGGACATAGGAAGTTCCCACCAGCTGTACTTCCTCAGAACTCTAAGTGGTCTACACTGAGAGAGCGTCACCATTGTGTGAACACAGGTGGTCCCAGTCAAAACTCCATCCTTTGAGCCCTAATTACATCCATTGTGTTATAAAACTAAATCAGGGGTTTGTTCTAAAAGAACAATACATGTTTCACCATTTCCTTTCAACTGTAAAGACGACTAATAATGTATTAACATAATTTCTGTATTAACCATCACGCGCACAAGAAATACATAGTAAATACGGAACCTGAAAACTCCTGGCATTGGATCATAAAAAGCTAGATGATTAGAATGTGAAAAAGACTTTACAAATGTAAAACTTTTATTTCTCTGTAGAAACTTTCTTCACTTTGCTGTGCAAGAAGACACTGCTTTGCTATATTTAAAATGGCTTTTTTAAAAAGAGATTTATGTATTTGGTAAATGTTTGTAGTCAACAGTTCACACAAGCTGTACACGGTTTGATCATGTAAAACCGTTTGGCGGCACAAGCTGGACTTTGTTGCCATCCTTGAGATGAACCTTTTAAGAAAAATAAGTTAATCTCAATTTTTCCCTGAATGTGTTGTTTTTCTTCATTATACAATAAATATTATAGTGAAGTTTTTATCAAACGGTGAAGACAATGCTAGAGGTCGCTGTACGCTGTTTGTCTCTTGCACTCACTCCAGTAAAGATGGCCTGGCTTTGACCACACACTCAGACTCTGTCATGTTTGCCTGGAGGAACGGGAAGTGCTGGCTTGGCCACCAGGCAGCCCTGCTCCCCAGGCTCACCTTGTGGCAGGCATCTAGACAGCCCTGGAGCCTGTTGGAAGCATCCAGCCATCTGTTCCCCAGTTTCAGCCTGGCTAGGTTGCAGCTCAGTTAAACCCATTCGTTCTCCAAGAATTACTCTACTCTCAAGGTACCCCAAAGTGTGGAGGGGTGGGCGTAGCTCTTCCTATTATACCCCTTTTATCCTTAAGGTTTATGGTGTGAGATGCGTTTTGTCCAGATAACACACACAACACTGAGGTCTAGGCAGCAAGAGACAGCTGTACTTGGAGTTGAGATAGCAGTCTGTTACAGCACACCCATAGGGCCTTCCCACTAGTCATCTTTCTGATCATAACTGAGCCAGGAGCCAAAGAAGTTCCAAACAGTTGTTCAAACCCACAGGAAAAATGTCCTCTTCCTCCTCTTTGCCTAGTGAGCCAGCTCCTAGCTAAGCAGATTCTTGGTGTCAAAATAAGTTAATTCTTTGCATTGGCTTTGCTTGCTGGCTATAATGGGGCTCTTATTAGCAGGTTCTGAAAGCTGCTCGAATCCTGTGGCTAAAAATATTCTAATCGCAGCTGCAGCTACTTAATATCAATTCACTTCGAATTCCTAGTCAGCTCCCAGGGGTGCCTTATTCTAGCCTTTATCTCGGTTTTCAGCGGATTTTGTGTCTGAGTGGCACCAGCTGAGAAAGTGGTTTGCAGAGCCCTGTGGCAGCTGGAGGGCCACAGCCCATCCCAGCCACCTGTCCAGCAAAGCACCACTCAGCTGTGGGCGAGTCTGGTGGTGACTGAGATGAGGTGCTACATATAGGCAAGAATAGCCCAAAGTGATGTATCCTAGCTGGTTCTGGAACTGATGGTGTCAGTGTGTCTCACTACAGATGGCTGTCCCTTCACCGGGGTGAAGGTTCCTGCTAGGTTTCACTGTAAAGTGCTGTCTTCCCTGAGTATCTTGGAGGTAACTTGAGTACTAGGTTCTCCCAACTTTTACCCATTTTATATCTCGTTTTCAGCAGTTCTTAGCTCAGCTGTTGCCTGTTTCCTTCTTCGCCAAAATTCTTCTACGTTCATCAATGGGGAGTAGACTCTGAGGTGTGGCTGCTGACCTCCCCACTCACTTGGCTGCATCTTTAGGGATTGACGGCAATGTATTTTAGACTATGGGTTGTAATCTATCATTTTGCTCCACAAACTGTTTAAGTTTGGGCCTTCAGGAACACCATCGGGTCCACACACCAGTTCTCCAGCACTTTCTGTCTAGGCTTCAGCACATCCTTGTTTCTCGCACCACAAGATGTTCCATACTTGTGTTCTCCCTCTCCTTAACCTGGGCCAGGTGCTCCCTCAAGGATTCCTGGTTCATTCTATTAGAGGATGGCATTTTGAAACCAAGCTCTAGGAAGTGGGTGTGCTCATTGCTACTGGGGTGTTATCATTGGGCTCTGTTTGCACCCTGGAAGCTGTGGAATGCTCACTCATGGACATGCCTCAGGCTGTTCAGAGCCCACCTGGCTGCATCCTTTTTGTCTTGTCTCTTCACTTGTAGCTTGCTTCACTTCTGGGAAGAACCCCAGCTCCTTCTATCTATGATCATCTATCTGTGATCATCTATCTGTAATCTTCTATGATCGTCTGGCCTACTCCATTCTAGTGCCTACAGAAACTAGTTGCAGATTTGCCATCCCACCCCTTCCTGGGGAATGCACATTTACTGGCTACGTTAGAGCATGTGAAAGATTGAGATCAGAGGTTCTTTGCTCTAGCTTTACATTATCCAGTCAAGGTCATGCTTAACAGTAACTTTGTTCCTGTCCCCTTTGTGTATGGTTCTGTTACACAGTTGGGTTTATTTTGCATACCCTTCTTCCATCATATTAGCCTCATTTATGTATTTGTGTTGTGGATTTATGAATAGCATCATAACCTTTTGGGGAACAGTGTTGGAACTGAGCCCAAACCTTGTACATACTAGGCAAGTGTTTTCCCATTGATTTATATCTCCAGATCCCCATTGCTCCTCCAGGAGCTGTACAAAAAGATCTCAAAGAAATGTCACACTGGTACCCTGTTCCCATCCTCCACAGCTCCCACTTGGCCAGTGTTAATAGCCAATCTTTAGTTTCCCATTAATTCTTCCTGCTTTCCTTTGGTATACCTGAAAAATCACTCCATTGGAATAGTCAGTTCAGAGAAACCAACATCATTGTTTTTAAAGCATCCTAGCATCCATTATGTGGATGTGCCCTAAGTTCTCAGTTCGTGCCTGTGGAGCTTTATAGATGTAGTGGTATTTAGAAATGAGCCTTCAGCTAAGCAGTGGTGGTGTACATCTTTAATCACAACACTTGGGAGGCAGACACAGGGGGATCTCTGTGAGTTCAAAACCAGCCTGCCTGGTCTATGCAGCAAGTTCCAGGACAGCCTCAGTAACACAGAGAAACCCTGTCCAAAAAAAAAAAAAATCCTCAAAAGAAGCAATCTGATTCTAACTATCCCAGAGCAGAGCATAGAAGTATTTAAGAGAAGACAGCAAAATACAGCATCCAGTAATACATTGCCATGTTTAGAATCTAACCAGAAATTCCAGGCATTAAGGGAAACAATGAAATCTATAAGCAGGGGTGGGGAAGTCACCAAATAGGTTCCGAGTGACATGAGTGACAGAATTAGCAGACAGGAGTGTCAACACAGTTGTCAACAAATCAATACTGGGAGCAGGAGCTCAGTGATGGAATCAAAAGTGCCTAAAGCAAGAGATGCATTTAATGAGATGATGGTATATTCGACATCGCAACAAGAAAAACAGTGGGAACCTCACAAACAGGGAGGTTGAGTGAAAACGAATGTGATCTTAATGAGATTTACAACATCACCAGCTCTCTGTAGATAGAGAAGAAGAATCGGGACAATTTAAGGATGACAGCAATTTTCCAAATCAAATGAAACTAAGAACAGAAGAATTAAGAGTGCGGACATAGTAAGGAAGCTTCATGCGATGGTGTTGGCCCCCCATGCCCCCACAAGTCACTTCTGATTTCCCTGAAATGATATCAGGTCCTGAAATGTAGAACTCAGGTTGCTGCACATCTGGCCCCAAACCATTCCTGCAACATTGCCTCAAAATTCCATTTACACTACCTACGTACCAGGTCGCTGGCTACTCAGCTTCTTGTGTACATAGTCCTTCAGTCACACTGGAGAGCATTCCTTAAAAACAAACAAACAAACAAACAAACAAAAACAAAAAAAAAACCAAAAAAAAAAAAAAACAACAAAAAACAAAACCCCACACCTGTCCACAGTGCCACTGACTTCAACTGTCCTTTTGAGTGTAACTAAGGAAATGTCAGCTCAAATTATCTAGAGAATTTACTACGACTCTCCCAGATAACACATCCAGGACCCAGAGACTTTTTATCACATCCCTTTCTTGCTTATCTGCACCTTGGTTATTACATCACCTCTTGGTGTTCTGAAAGGTCAATGAAGAACTAAAGCATGTATGCATGGATGGATGAATGGATGGAGCACAGATAAAGAGTAGCACATGTTCAGTATTCAGAGCAATGAAATAGTACCTTACAATAACCAGATGCAGCCAGATGTGAAGGTGGCACTGCTAAGGAGATGGGGACAGGCCTAGTCTCCATATCAAATTATAGGCTAGGGTTGTCGGTTGTCTCAGAAAAAAAATACTGGATTAATAACCTAATGCTTCCTGGAGAGCTAGGGAAGTCTCCCCTGGACGATGTTAAGGCCTGGAGAGGTGTGAAGAGGCACTGCTGTCACTGATGCCTCGGGTGGGGCAGGCTCTGGAACTTTCTGCAACTTTGAGCAGGGGTAAGAAGGGGCACAGGTGATGGGTTGAAGCTGCTGCGCCATGCTATTCCTTCCAGGGGCAGTGAGAGGCGGGGGCCCTAGCCTCACCTGTCCTCAGCAGCTGCACTGAGTCACCTGGCTTTGCAGGCCTGGCCACTTTCCCCACGCAGGTGCCCCTGCTCAGCCTGGTGAAGCCAGCCAAGCCTTCTCCCTGGTAATGAGCATGAAGAAACCCTCTTCCACCATGCTGAGCCCTGGGAGGGATACAGTGAAGAAGAGGAAGGTTCTTAGCAACAGAAGCCAGGCTGACTTCTGTAGACAAGGAGTCTGGGTCTCTGACTTAGATACTACATCCAATGTGTTTTACACCAGCAAATCAGAGGGGCGGGAACTAGGGCAGAGCATGTGGCTAAGTGGTAGAGCAGGTGCCTAGCATGTGCAAAACCTTTTGTTTGATTTCTGGGCACTGCAACTAATAAAATAAAAATAAAATAAAATAAATTAAATAAAATAATAAATAAAATAAAATAAAATAAAATGAATCAAAATTTAATAACCTAAAAACAACAAAATAGGATCCAGCTAGAATGGTACTTCAGTGGTAGAACAGATGCTAGGACCAGGGGTCAATCCCCAGCGTCCTCCCTCCCGACAAAGGGAAAAGAGACAGTGGGCTTCGGTGACAGGCTCAGTTCTGCAATGGACTCCTCTTACCGGCGCTGGCCAGTGTTCTTGTGGGCCCAATCGTCCAGTTCTCTCCACCATTCTTTCCCACAACCACCCGTGCTTCCAGAGACACCCAGCTGCCCCAGGGTCTGGACACCAGGGCATCAGTGACTTCGGGAGTCCAGGGAATCCAGAGCAGGCTGGTGGGCAGCAGGGTCAAAAGGCTATGGAACAGTAAGGGTACAAACGCTGAGGCTGCCAGGTGCGGCAGGTCCCCGAGCGCCCTGTTTGTCAGCTGTAGGCTCTTAGATGTCTACCTGTAAAGTGGTGACTGTCAAGGCCTGCTCACGGGGGACTGGGAAGGCAGGGGTTCTGCACACAATCTCTGCCCTCCCATGGCATCCCATGAAGAAGGAACCCCATGGGTTATACTTCAGTGCATTGGCTCCTGGCTGCAGCCATCTTTCACGTGATTTCAAGTGTTCTCCACTAGGTACGTACAGCCCAGGGCCTGGTCTGTCCCACAGGACGGTCGAATCCATGATTTTTAGTGTTTCTTCCCCCTAGTCTGTGTCCCCTGCTGTTCAGGCAGGCAGGGCACAAGCAAGCCTGGAGCCTTATTTCCCTGGTATAAAGCCAGCCCATCCAATTCTAAGAGAATTCCTTAGTGTTTACCATGAAGCACTATGCCCACCCAAAAAGATGAGTTAGTTCTTTAACTTTCTTGGAGATGGAGAGATGGCTCCGTTTAGAGAGCTCACTACTCTTGCGCAGGACCCGTGTAGTTATCAGCACCACATCAGGCAGCTCACAACTGCCTATAACTGCGGCTCCAGTGGGTCCTATGCTCTCCTGAACTCCAAGGGCACCTGCATCACACGCACATTCCCACAGGGACACAAATGCACATAATTTAAAAACGTAAAAGACCTTTTCCAAAGCAGGTCACCAAAACGCAATAGATTAGCAGAGAATGAACTCCAGGGCTAATCTTCCACAGACCTGACTGAACTATGACGGACGTTAAGGAGGTCAGTGGGCCAGAGCGCACTGGTTCCCACTCGGTCTGTCCTTCCCTGGCCACATAAGCATGTGTGCAGCAAGAGCCACGGCAACTTGCCCAGACCCAGCAGGAGGCAGAGACCACTTCCATCTTCTCCAAAGCTGCCCCTCAGCTTTGAACTGTGAATATCCACATATGAAAAGAGGGAGTCGTGTTTCCTTCACAGAAGAAATATTTTATTCCACTTGAGAAAAATACAGAGATACAAGTTACAACTGTAACTTGTCTAAAACTCAGTGACATACTGATACTATTGCATAGCACCTTGGTCTGCCCAGACAGAACACATCTCTGAGCCGAGCTCACCCCCGCCCTCAGCAGGCAAGGTCACCAGGACAGTCATCTGACCCATCCAACCCCAGGGGCACTGACACTGCAGATCCCTTGTCATGTTCTACTTAGGAGCCTACACAGGACTGTGTACAGGCATCACAACCAGCCCCTAACACTTGAGACAGAATTCAGGGGAAAAGACATTCGTTGTCTAGTGAAAATGATTTTCCCGTGGGACTCTGAGCCCTGCCTGCTGAAGTTAATGGTAAAAAACATTTAAAAGAAATTTCACAGCCACAATGGTCATAAGCATCCAGATAGAAATCACTTAACATAATTGATGTTTATTGTATTGAGATTCACGGGTTTATTTTTGACCTCAAAATACTTATTCTGAAGATGACTTAAATTTGCTATTTACACCCTAGGCAGATTGTTTTTCAGACCAACTGAACAAGTACTATTCTGCTCCTCTGATCAGATGTCTAGGCCTAAGTGTCAAGTGGCCCCACCATCCCCCAAGCTCACCATTGGAGCAACCTGCCTGCCTTCTGTTCACCCTGGAGCTGAGCTCCCAGCCACCTCAGCCACTTCCCTGCTGTGACAAGGCAGGCTGACTTAGCCCTTTCTCCCACACCAGCACATGGATGGCTACTGCACCAGGGAGTGGTTGAGACAACCTGGGGCATCTTGCCCCCCCTCTGGTGTCTGGTGCTTTTAGAGCCTTTCACAACCAGAGTCACCTTGTTGGGGTTTGGATATGCTCCCCCCACCCACCCAAAGTCAAATATCTTAAAGGCTTGTGCTCACCTTGGCATTGGAAAGGAGTCGAAGCTTTAAGATCTGAGGTCTAGTGGGAGAGGCAAGGTCACTGCAGGCATGACCTTGAAGGTGATCCCAGGACCCAAGCTCCTTGTCTCTCCCTCTCTTCCTGGTCATAGGAACAATCTGTCCCACCACACTCTCCTCCATGATGTGTGTTCTTACCATAGGCGCCCCCAAATCAGGCCATGGGTTGAAACCTTGAGCCACGATTATTTTGTCCAGTAAGAGAAAGCTTACTGACTGACACGGCATCTGGTTTTAACACTGAGACACAGAATCTGGAAGTTTAAGGACAACACCCAAGAAGTAGAGTCATGGAGGAAGCGGGAAGAATACTCTGCTTCAGGCACACATGGTAGGGATGGGTGTGGAGGCTCACTGTTCTTGGCAACACTCGTCTGACAGTGGGTTGGCCTCAGAGGTGCATGTGTTAGACCCTTAATGGCGGATGTAGTCTCTTCAAACTACTTGCCAATAACAGCTGCTCCCAAGATGCCAACTGGGAGAATCCCGGGAGCCATCACCACAGAGATGCTCCTACTGTGAATCTGAGCGGTAGCCCTGTGTCTGGCTTAAGATATGCCCGTGTGTGAGACCATAAAGCTCCAACAGTGTGAGGGACCAGACTGCAGCTTAAGTAAAGGGTGGCAGTCTGGATGGAACATTCTCACTTCTGAAGTAGCACCACCTCAATGGGGCCGAGTGAAGAGGCAAGCATGCCAGGCTGTCACAACTGTAATTCGTCACTCTAAAACTCAATGACATACTGCACAGCACCTTGGTCTACCCAGACACAGGGCATGTCGCTGAGCCCACCCCCCACCATTAGCAGGCTGGGACACTGACAGCCATCTGACCCCACCTAACAGTGGGAGCGCCAACATCACAGATCCCTTATCACGTTCTACTTAGGCGCCCGCCCAGAAGGGCTATACAGGGACTCACGGCCAGCCCCCACGTGTCTTCAAGAAACAGCCACTAGTTTCATGTAAATGTCTCTCTTGCTGGGATGAATGATGACTGGGCTCCTGCATCCCTGGGTTAGGCTAGGCCATTCCTCAGTCCATACAATCCAGATTGACGTGGTAGCTTCTTTAACTGTCCATACATCCCAGGAAGCAAAAGGCAACACGCCCGGCAAACAGCCAGTGACAGCTACACAGCTCAAGGGCCACCTGCAAAGCATTGCCCACTCGAGAATAAATGAGCTTAGGCCCCTGCCTGGGTGGTTGAGCTGACCTGGCTGTCTGAAGCGGGGAGCGTGGGCACTGGAATTGCCAACCTGGGCGCTTGTGCTGGAACTGGGCTCAGGGTCATCGAGTCATTGGGGACAGCAGTGGCATTCAGGCTACTGGAGGCTTCCCCGGTGGCTTGTATTTTAAAGTAGACGAGGTAAAACACTGGCAACACAATCCCAATGAGAAGCATGAGGAAGACGGCATTCCACCACTGAATCCCGCAGTCTGCACCATCGCCTGGTGGCTTCTGGGTGGCGGGGAGCAGTGGCTGATCTGCGGCCTCCACGCAGCAGCTCTCACTGTGGAAGACTTCAGACCGCACAGCCCGCTCAATGTTCTCGTCGATTCCCTTAAAGAAATCCGTCAGGTGGTTCCCCTGGGCGCTCGCTCCAGCGGCAGCTTCATCTTCAGACAGTTCTCCCAGGGTCACTCTGGTCTCAGAGGATGGGGCCCCCAGGGGGGTGAGTTCTTGGTGGGTCTCTGTGAGGATGCCATGATTTCTCACCGGAATCTTGATGGACTTCAAAGCATACAGGTCTTGTTCCCTGATGAAGTTGTTCACTTTCTTGATATCTGCGACCTAGGGAAGCCAGGCATCATAAACATACAATGTTCCTTAAAACCAGTACCTAGCCCCAGCAGAAACCCTCAGCCTGCTGGGGTCCTACTGAAGAAAGCCCTGAAGGCCGGAAACTGCACCCACAGCCATCTTTGTTTTGCCTGAGTAACTTGAGCTTTAGATTTGGAGGGTCTTTGGTTTTTAACCTCTTAATGAATAGCTTAGAAAGCAACGGTTCTACTTTGAACAATTCCAGCTCAGTTTGGGAAAGTGTTGTGAGTACACGAAAGCCTCAGATGAACTAGGACCAACACTGCTGCCCTTTCTGTCAAGCTCCGAGGCCACAGTGCCCGCCTCTCCTACCAGAATCCAGTCGAGCAAGAGGCCAGACAAGCTCCCTGAAGCCAGAGCTGGCCCTGGGCACACTCAGGGACTCCACCACCTGATGGCTCCCTCAGGATGCTGCCTCAGCGCTGTCCCAGAAGCCATGCAGGCACAGGAACTTAGTTCCTGAACAGCAGTGACTCCAGGTGAGTTCACCTTGGGGAGGTCCTACTTCTCTCACTAGAAGCACGTTAGGAAATCAGCAGTCAGCCTAGGAGTTCCAGACTGAGGTTTTTCCACTCCCAGCTACGGAAAGGGGGCCGTGACGGGATTGTATTCAGTAACACAAAGCTTCTAACAGAAAAGGAGGGGCAGGAAGCCAAATTTTAAATTTCCCCTCACGCTACTTTTGAAAAACTTATCTAGAATGTGTAAGCACAACCCAGAGTTTATTATTCTGCTCCATAGTGTGGGGTTACTTTATTCAGCAACCACTTTTAGAGACTGATTGAACTGGCTCGAGGGAAGCTTTTTATCTGAAACCTAACAGCTTTCTCGTTCTTTGCACACAAAACGAACAGCATGTGTATTCGTTGCCAACTGGAACTGGACCTGTTCGTGGGGGCACTAAAAATCCACTCTGGGTTTGTTTATCGACCATCACTCTGACAGGCTTACTCAGTCTACCTCTCAAAACTTTGTTGGGAAGGCTTTGTTTTTCAGCCCATGGTCTTATGCCTACGGAAGCAGATGGTAAGACCCAAACACAAAGGCTGATGTAATACAAAGATGCCATGTGTCCCTGGAGACCAGCCTCTACTACTCTGGGAAAGATTCCCACACCCACACAATCTTTTTGCTCATTTGGATCTTGTTAGATAAACAATAGACCATTTTTGTTTTTTAATTGTGTAGCTGATGCAGCCTGGGCAAAAGCTGCTACACAATGTATAGCATGGGGTTAGCAGTGGGGAAACGAGCCGTTTTGATGCAGGAGAAAAGAGCGATTCCAGAAATGCTTTCCTACTTACTTTGCCACTGTTAATCACTCTGAATGCTAAAAACATAATTAAAGAGAAAGATATGGTTATACAAACGCACAGGACAGAGGCTAGACCATACAGTTCTACTAGAGAGAAGGCAAAACCTCTACCAGTCGAAGCAGCGAATGTCAGGAAAAGGTCGCAAGAATACAAGTAGTGAGAAAAGTTAAGCATGCCAAGGACACTGGGCCAAACTCCACCTACCATCTCCAGCCCCTAAGATCTCAAATCCCAGGTGCTCAAAAGACCACACAGTTTCATAGCGTCACTGTGAAAGTCAGGGCAAAGGAAAACACACCCTTAACTGAGGTTCCCAACTAACTGACCGGTCGGCTTACTCGGGGACTGAACCAGCTTACTTTGCAGCCATACTGGAGAGCCAGCTTGTTGAGGCTGTCCTCCTGAGCCAGCTCCCGCTGCAGCAGAACCATGTTGCCTGCTCCGGGCTGCTGAGGGTGTTGGATGCTGTTCTTCTGGCGCTCCTTGCCCCGGGGTCGTAACACCACATGATGTGACTCTTCCTCAGAGGAGTCTCCGGAGTCCCCACTGCCATTCTTGAACATGTAAACGTGGCTGTTTGGAGTCCTACAAACAACGGCTGGGCCTTGGAAGGTCTTGGCTAACACTTCCTTCTGCCTCATTTTCTTAAGTGAAAACCAAACCTGGGGTTAATTCTACACAAATGCCACTCATGCCCCTCTGACTTCCTAAAGAGAACTGTCTCGTTAGTAATTTCCTAATATTGCGAATACTTAGCAAGCACCCACAGGACGGATCGACAACATCCTCACACCTAGCCCACACAGGACTTAGGCAGAATAGAATCATGCTTTCCCTAACTGCTATGTACAAAAAAAAAAAAAAAAAAAAAAAAAAAAAAAATCCCAAGATTCCCCACCCTTCTTCCCTGTCCACAGCTGTGCCTCCCCCAGCCCACACACAGAAGCCACTTGTGCCTCAGAGTACTGTTCTTAGCAACCAGATACTGAGAACTTAACATTCAGAATCTTTGTACAGAAACTTCGTGAGGCATTCCAAGGTGTCTTCTGGAAGGCCAAAGCCAGAGCTGAGGGCAACCATGGGTCACAAAGTCTCTTATTTTGACTCTGGCTGACTCTGACCCGAGAGGCAGGCAAAGGGGAAAAAAATGCCTGTCGAAGCTCAATCTGCGTTTTTCTCGAGGCCACTCTGCATTCATTACACACACACACACCCCATGCGCCCTTTATTGTCACCTAGAGCCAAACGCCAGAGCCACAACTAACCTCCTTCCCCTTCCAAATGGCTCGAATAGGACGCTAGGCATTCCTGGCGGTGCCGTCCCAGAGGCCCTTTAGAGAGGCCAGCCAGCCTCAGCTCATCTCCCTCCGGTCTCGGATTTCTGAGCCCCTGACACCCGGGGCGGCCAGAAGAGACCTCCGTTTCCCTTCAGTGACAGGGTGGGGTGTCCCTAAGCAGGAGATAAACAAATTTGAGGCGGCCCCACCCCTGGGCCTACACGGGCCGGGCCCCAACCTTCCATGGAGCAGACATCCTGCCACCCCCCCAAGCCGGCACCAGCCCTCCCCGGACACAGCCACGGCCACCAGCCCGGGAGTAGCAGCCCGCCCCCGAGCCCACGGTGACAAGCGACCCCACACCAGCCCGGGTCCCCCAAGCCAACTCCAGGACAGCCCCTGCTCCAGGTCCGGGTACCTCGCTCCCAGACTCCGCGGCCGCCGCGCCCGCCGATTGGCTGCGCTAAGCAGCTCTTCCGGGGGCGGGGCCTGAGAGTCAACCAATGACTTCAGAGGAGGGAGAGCCCTGGCCGAGCCGGAAGGTGCTGAGAGGTCAGGACGCCCGAAGGGGCGGGCCCTGATGGGCGGGGCTCCAGGGTGGGGCTCCAGCGCCCGGCCCAGGACCTTCGCCCCTCAGCCCTCTGGCCCCGGCAGTTCCCAGTTCCACTTCTGAGGCAGGCCTGGAACTCGGCCTCTTCTGTGGTGGCCACGGCTTTCTACTGAGCCTCCGTCTTCTTCCCGGCAAGAGAGATCTTTGATCCCTAGCCAGGAGCGTCCCCAGCACTGCAGCCTGACCCTTGGGTCCTCGACTCTCCATCCTTTGATGGGCCGGATGGTTGCCAGCCCCCGCCCGGAGATAAAGAAATGTCCAGGGATGTGAAATATTGCCGTGACAACACAGACCAGATTTAGATAAACAAGAATATCTACCACCTGTGGCTAGCCAGAGAGAGCCCCTGCTACTCGGAAAAGAAAGGAAAAGCAGGAAATAATCTGTGGCAATGATTGCAACAAACACAGCCAAGGGCTAAAATCCTGGAGTAAGATGCATCCAATAAATAAAGAAGACACTAAGTGACTGGACCTGCAATGCACCAAAGATGGCTGACTGGCAACTGGGCCAAGGTGTTAAATCTCTCTGGGAATCAACACAAAACAAGAGCCCAGAAAGCCCCCCTATGGCTTAGAATAAAGCTAAAAGTCTTCTTCTAAATGTCTACCGCCAGGGGGGCACTGGGTCATGGCCCTCTCTGCCAGCCAGCCACAGGGCCCTTCTCTCTGGCTTTAAATATCTGGTGTTTGAGGTTAGGCTTGCTAATATGCCTAACAGTTCCTTTAGACACACACTCATGTCCCCCACTGAGGTATTTATGGTGTGTGACAGCTTCCCCCGCTTGGATGAGGCTGCATGAGAAATTTGAGGGGTATGACCCACCCATCAAAGTGTGCCAGGGGCCCTACCACAGAACAGATCCAATGCTCTGAACCTAAGACAGCAGAGACCAAGCCCACAAGCAGAGATGTCCACTCAGTCCTCCAACCCTTGTCAAACATGTTGTCTCTTCCCAGGTCTGGCCTTGTCCTGGGAAGGAGGATGCGAGATGGCAGGGCTAACTATTTAGCTTCCAGGATATGGCTCCAAACTCCAGGGCTGAGCGGAGAACTATATTTCCTAAGTATTGTCTTTTCATTTTGTAAAGAGAAATGGCAGAGGCAGGGCAGCTAACAGCAGTCACAAGCCATGCCAGGAGAGAAGCAGAGTCTAAAGCCAGTTGGACACTCACAAACTGACCTTGACCCTGAGCTTCCTGAGCCTTGGTCCCCTTCTTCTACTGTGTTGTCCCTGATGCCTGGGATGGCCACCCAGTCCTGCCTGCAACAATTCCAGAATATGCCTGTTATCAGAGCACAATTATTAGGAAAGCCACTTCTCTTAGTGGCCAGACACGGCCTGCACTTCCATGCATGGCAGTTTGCTCGTTGTCTGTGTACACGACACACACTCCTCACGAAGCCCCAGCAGTCATTGCTAGTTCTTCATGGCTCAGATGGCTGTCGGTGACCAAGTCAACCCTGACCAATCAGCCAAGATGGTCAGAGGTGGCGAGAGTGATCCATCGTCTCGATTAGGTTTCTTCTGTGATGTGTTCTCCAGCGACTCAGGAAAATCCAGTGGCTGCTGGAACACAGCCGTCTTCCCATAAAGGGGAAAGAATGAAAGGCTCTGGTTTCCACTTGTGGACAAGTCGTGTTAGAAAGGAAGCCTTTGGAAGAAGCACGGCTGTGAGTAGTAGAGCTGGCCACACCAAGATGATGCCGATGTTCGTGGGAGGGTGGGTATGAACAGCATGAAAGGAATAGGTTGTGTTTTCTACATTAAATATCATTGAAAAGTTAAAGAAGGGGAAGAGGAGATGCTCAGTGGGTAAAGCATTTGCCGCACAAGGTCTGGAGTTTGAATCCTCAGAAGCCCATGTGTGGGTCTGTATTTCCACTGCTCCAGTGGGGGGGTCAGGGGTGGACAAAGAGACTCCCTGGAAGCCTTGGGGCCAGCTAGACTGGAGTACTCACTGGTAAACATCAAAAGATCCTGTCTCAAACACGTGGGAATGCATACAGGCCTCTGAGGTGGTCCTTCAACTGCTATACACGTGCATGACATACATGCCCATACTCACACACAGGAACATGCATGCACACATAAGAGAGAAAGAGAGAGAGGAATTTAAAATGGAGAAAATTCAAAGAAATTATCATGAATTGTACAGAAACGTTTGCCATCTTTGATATGTTCGTATCTTTAAAATATAAAAAAAAGCATTCACATCTAAGCAAGAAAAGACACTCCATAGAAAAATTGCCAAATTACATAAAGAACTCATTAAGAGATACAGGAAAGCAATCCTCATTATCCTTACAGTCAAATACATGTAAACTCAAGTGGCGTCAAGATATTCTTTCTAGGTAACAGATGTGGGAAAGGCACCACACTGTCATGTGTGTTCTGCGGAACAAGGTTGGGAAAGTAGACAAAGGAATAAGTATAATGGGAGCTCTGGTGAGATCAGGAAGCAGTGACTTTGTACATTGTGTCCCATTAGAGTCTGATTCTGAGCTCCCATGCTTAGGGATTGCCCAGTGAAGTGATCAAGACTTGTTAAAAGATTCAGCTACCAGAATATTTCTGACAATGAGGAACAGGGGAAGAGAATCAGTTAGCTCTTTCATGGAGTGGGATTAAGCAGACCCATTTAATCTTGAAGCACAGTTATTGACTTGGAAAGGCTATTGTGATTAGGAAGAACTGTCTTCACAATCCCCCAAAAGCCATATAAAGAGAAAAATTCCCATGGCACCACCCTACACATACCCAGGGGTAGCAGAGAGTCTTCTTTAAGTGACTTTAGCCTGAGTTGTGTTCATTTGCCTTCTTCGTCTGGCCTGCTATGAGCATCCGTCACGGTGCCTCAAATCATGCGCTCTCCAGTCGAGGAGTCCCACTCTGAAATGCCCTCACCTGTGTCTGCAGGAAGCATGCTCACACTTGAGTTTTCTCATCTATGAACTGGGGTCTGAAATAACACCTGCCACTGTGAAGATTAAACGTTGCTAGGATGATCCCTGATGAGTGTTCAGCAGGCTCTGTTCATCTGGTAATCAGGAAATGCTGGCTGCAATATCCTCAAGATATTGTACATAATTAGAAGCACAGAGTTCATTTCACTAAAGAAATTCCTATTCAGGCTTGCTGTGGTGTGAACTTCTGTATCCCCTTCCATTGCTGTTGAAATCCCGCCCTCCAGGGTAAGCTTTTAGAAGGCCGAGCTGTAGAAAGGGGAATGGGATCAGTGTCCTTGTGAAGTGGATGGATGGCTTCCTTGCCCTATTTCTACCACAAGAACACGGAGAGAAGGCAGCAGTCTGCCACCTGGAAGAGACACCCACCCCATCCCCCATCCTTGAACCACACCACTGCCACCACCACTGATTCAGGGCTTTCTATTCCTGGAACTGTGGGAAATGAGTCTGAGGCACTTTGTCAAAGCATCTGAAACTGACCGAGACTGGGCTCTAACATGAACATCCGGAGGGCCCAGTCTTGCACAGGAACAGGTTCATCAAGTGAAGTTTAATTCCCTTTGTCTGTTTATCCATTTACATCACACTCAATTGTGCCCAGGGCTGAGGGTGGGAGATTCCTGGAGACAGGAACCTGTTGAACAGAGTAAGCGTGTGCTAAGTAGATGTCAACTGGGACCACTGCCCTTCAGACCCAAGAAACTTCCTTAGGGAGCATGATGCCCTCTAGAATGGACTATTTTAGAGGTTTCCTGTGGACCGTCACAGGTTACTTCAGGCCACTCGCCCTTGCCTGTGTCAAGTCAGGGCTGCTTAGAGGTCCTCACCTTAGGGTTCAGCTCAGTTTCCTCAGAGTCAGACCCACATTCCTTCTGTATGCTGTGGGTAGGCATTGAAAGGTTTTAGAGGTGGGGCTTGACACCTTCCGGTGAGGAGTAAGACCTCATCCCCAACGTCTCCCCTCAATCCATTTTTCCTATCCTTCAACTTTCTCTAGTAATCCTTTGAACTGAGCTTCAACATTTGGGAATTATATCCAGGGTTTAGAAGGTCTAATTCAATGTCTCCTCCCAAGTTCCTCAAGATGGAGCATCTGACATCCTCCCCATCACTCATCACTGTGATGATATATTGTGTACCCCAATAAAGCTTACCTGGGAATCAGAGGACAGAAAGCTAGCCACTAAGTTAGACACAGAGGTCAGGCAGTGGTGGCACACACCTTTAATCCTATCACTTGGGAGGCAGAGATCTGTCTGGATCTCTATTAGTTCAAGGCCACACTGGGCTATATGAGAGAAATAGAACCAGGCAGTGGTGCCTTTAATCCCAGGAAGTAATATAGCAGGACACAGAAAGGTATATAAGGCATGAGGAAACAGGAACTTGCTCTCTTGAGGTTGAGGATTTTGTAGAGTTAAGCTAGTGGCTGGCTGTTCTGTTTCTCTGATCTTTCAGCTTTCACCTCAATATCTGACTCTGGTTTTTTTTTTTATTATTATTATAAGACCTTTTAAGATTCATGTTAAACATCACTCAGATCCATTGGCAAGTCTAAGCAAGGTTTCAATTTTCACATCTCATCAAGACATCAATGCTTCTTTGCTGATGCTACAAAGACCTGGGCTCTTGAGAAGTTGGAAGCACTAATTCCTTGGGTCAGTATTTACCCAAGAAATGAAGACTAGAACAGGACGAGACACGGGTGTGTGATTCACAATTGCCCAAATCAATCCCTGAATAGCAAAGTTGATGATGGCACTTCTACAGTAAAAATCCCTCAGGGATGAAAAGTAACCCATGATGTATGGGGTCCTCTGAGCAAATCTCAAAAGCATGATGTCAAGGGAAAGAAACCAGATGTCTTAAATGACAGTGTTGAGTTTGCAAAATAATAGGAACAGAAATCAGGATTATTAGAGATGGAGGCAGAGGTGGGGTGAGAGAATGGGATTTGTTTATAAAGTGGTTCACAGAACTTTCTGGAAAAACAGAAATGTTCTAATTTTTAATTTCAGTAAATTACTTTTCAGTAAGCTTGAGTTAAAAGGGGCATGAAGCTCCTCAAAAATTCAAGCATAGACTTAGATGATCCAGCCCACTTCTGGGCACGTAACACAAAGTATGGTCTGTATACCAAAAAAGCACATGGCAGCATTCTCATAGTAGCCAAACGTTGGGACCATTCCAGGCACCTACCAACAGGTGCATGGCTACAGCAAACGTGATAGAGGCATACTTGGATTATCACTTAGCCTTGAAATGGAAGGAGCTTCCGACACACACTGCAACATGGATGTTTCCTGAGGACATTCTGTTGAGTGAAGTAAGCCAATTAGAAAAGAGTCAAAAAAAAAAAACCTATGACCCATTTATAAGGGGTCTCGTCTTGGAATATATGAACTCAGAGACAGAAAGGTGTGCATTAGCATTGTTGGTTGTTTTGCTCTTTGGGGAGCTTGCCACCCAGCTCCCAAATAAATCACACACTGAGACTTATTCTTACTTATAAATGCCTGGCCTTTAGTGTGGCTTGTTTCTAGCCAGCTTTTCTTATCTTGAATTATCTTGTTTATCTTTTGCCTCTGAACTTTTTCCTTTTCTTACTTCTGTATTTCTTACTTGTACTCTTACTCTGCGGCTGGCTGTGTGGCTGACCCCTAGCATCTTCCTCTCCTTGTTCTCTTGCTCTTTCTTCTTTTCTCCCAGATTTCTCCTTCTATTTATTCTCTCTGCCTGCCAGCCCCACCTATCCTTTCTCCTGCCTTGCTATTGGCCATTCAGCTCTTTATTAGACTGTCAGGTGTTTTAGACAGGCACAGTAACACAGCTTCACAGAGTTAAACAAATGCAACATAAAAGAACATTTTGCATTATTAAACAAATGTTCCATCGCATTAACAAATGTAACACACCTTAAAATAATATTCTACAACACGTTAGTGCTCAGGGCCTCTAGGGTACAGGTGTTTGATATTATAGCAGTAAGATGTGGGGCCTTTAAGAGCTGATGAATGGGGTTAAAGACCTCACTTCCTCAGACTGCTGGCTTTTCTACTTTGGGGAAGACATGGCTTTTCTCCCCCCACCCCCACCTCCGCCCAGGATGGCTCAGCAACACACACCATCCTTGAAGCAGAGAAGCCCTCTCCAAGCAGACAACAGAGCCTCCTGGCAGTTTGATATCAGATTCCTCCTCAGCCTTCAGAATGGTAAGGAAACAAATGTCTGCCCTTTGTAAATTACTTCATCTCAGTGGTCTGTAATAACAGCACAAATGGACCAGGTAATGGGAGGGAGGAGAGAGAATGGAGTGATTACTGCTCCCGAGCTTGTTTCAAACTCACCATAGAACTAAAGATGACCATGAACTCCTGACCCTCCCGCTTCAACCTACTGTGTAATAGGATTACAGGTATGAGCCATCAAGCATGTTTTTATGGGTGCTGGGAATCAAACCCAGGGCCTCAGGCATGCTAGGCCAGCACCCTCTCCGCTGAACCATATCTTCAAAAGGACTCTGTGTGTTCTGGGTTTGCTGGCCGCTTGTGTGAAATATGAGCGTTGTGGAGGAAGCCATCCCACCAGGAAATTCTCACCCTGGCAAGGTAGCTACTCACCACATGGGTCCGTTGAACCTTAGGAAGTGAACTGCTCAGACTGAGGTACAGACGAACTAACTACAAACATCACCCTAGATTTTTGTTAAATGATGCTTTAATTTAGCGTGTGTGTGTGTGTGTGTGTGTGTGTGTGTGTGTGTGTGTAAGTAAGTCAGAGGACAGCTTGCTTGAGTGTGTTCTCTCCTTCCACCATGTAGGGCCTGGGAATCCAACTCTAGCCATTGTGTCTTCATTGGCTGAGCCATCCTCCTGGGCCCACACTGGGTTTTAAATGCTCAGTATACAGAAAGAGGCTGAAGTGCCTTTGGTATAACTTAGATGTTATGCTGTCAAAATTAATTCCACCAGTTTGTTTTAGTTTTTCTTATTCTGGCTACTAGAAAATATAAACACATTTTGGTGCATATTCTGTGGGACAGCCCTACTCTGGGGCCTCCCTGCTGGAGCTGAAATCCAGTGTCTGAAACTTCCCTGGCTGGAGGCCTCCTCTCTAAAGGGCCTTGTTTAACATGCAGAGATACGGGAAGTCAGGAGGGTGTCAGGCCAGGCAGTTGATAACTTGACAGACTAGGACAGAGAAGGGAGCCAAGGGTGGTGTCCAAAAGACTCCTGTGCCTTGCCACCCTGCCTGGCCTGGCTCTGGCCTTCTGCCCCTGCCCACCTCCTCCTCCGGGCAGTAGGATTGGGGGCATCAAGGAAGTGGGTAAGGTTCAGAGCCTTCAAGTTAGCTGAAGATCAGGGGCTCTTCTACCAGGAAGGTGAGGGTTGGAGCTGTATTAGTGGTGTTTGTGGGGCCAGAGTATAAGTGGGTCACCCAGACTAAGGGCCAGGTGGAAGCAATATGCAGCCAGGGACTGAGGAGTGACAGAAACAGAGGTCACACAGGTTGTTCCTGCATCCCACAAAAACCATTCAGGGTATCCGATGGATTGCTGCTTACAGGGCCTGTTTGGGGGAGTTCTGGGTTACCAAAAGTGGGCCAGCATATTAGGCTGTAGGTGGTAAGGTCCTAGTGTTTCCCAGGCTGTGGAACCTTTCACTTATACATAGGAGCAAGTTCCCCAAGGGCCTATGCCAACTGTTCCTACCCTAAAACAGACGGCAAGCCCAGGAATCTTGTGTATACAGAACATTCTCAATGTTCGATTGCTCAGAACTTGGATGGGACCTAACAAGCCAGGGTTGGCCACTTGTCCTCAACAGGCCTTTAGAGACATGCTGGAAAGTTGAGAGGGGGTTTACAGTTCAGCACGATGGGATGAGGAACAGGAGACTCCAGTGACCCCAAGTCCATCTTCAGGCTTCCGACATGAGACTTAGGTTTACACAGAAGGCAAGAAGTATGCACAGCCAAGGAGCCCAGGTCAAGGTGTGGTCCTGTTCACAGTGACTCATAATTGTCTCAGCCCTTTGCTCCTGGGCTGTCCTTCCAGTTGTCAGAACAATGTGAAATCCCTTCTGGGAGACAAGCTCTCTGACTGTGACCGAGGTCCCAGCCTTTCCTGTTTCCCATCATGAGACTCTGGGAAATTCCAGTTCCTTGAGGTTCATTGTCTCAATGGCCTGATAGTGGAAGGGAGGGGCATGGCATCTTTCTTTAGAATGGCTCTCTGCCCCATGGCTACAGCGCCACACTTTATTCAACATAATGGGCTGGAGTGTATATTGGAATAGTAAGGGACTGCAGAGCAGATGGTCTCTTCAAGGATGGAGGACACCCAACCCCCATCGTGGAGGAACTGCTCTGTCCTGGACCCTCAGAGCCTTACAAGATGTCACAGGCTTTTGAAAAGTTAAGTCTCAGAGGCAGTCAGGGTTTATCTATGAGCAGTCACAACAAAGGAATTGGGGTCACAGAAGTGGAGAAGACAAAGGAGTCACCAGGACAACCCAGAGATAAATATGGTTGGGACCACTGTTGTCTCTGGGGGGTGGGGGAAGGGCAGTGTTTTGGGCATCTAGGGACATGCAGAAGTCTGGTTAGTGAGAGTTAGAGTTTAAATTGCTGTGGCACCAACCCAGTGCTATGGGGAGGAAGGGACACACTCAGTCTCAGCCCCTACTGTTTCTTACAAATTCAAATGTCAGCATCACCCATTGGCAGGGCCATCATGAAGCCAGCTGAGCAGGTGTGGGAATCACATCAGCTAGTGTCAGGTTGGCCCCACTGCAGGACAGAGCCACAAGGAGCACCCAGTCTAGAGCCAGCACTGTCTAAGCTGGCCCAGTACCCTTGAGAGGGGCCATTCTTAGAGAATGAGCACCCTGCCTTTTTGGGAACTGATTCCTGCTCAGCCTAGACACGTGTGGGCATCCTAACTCGTAGGCCCTGTCTTAGTCAGGGTTTCTGTTGCTGCAATGAAACACCATGACTAAAAGCAAGTTAGGGAGGAAAGGGTTTATTTGGCTTATACTTCCACATCATCGCCCATTATTGAAGGAAGTCAGGACAGGAACTCAAACAGGACAGGAACCTGCAGGCAGGAGCTGATGCAGAGGCCATGGAGGGGTGCTGCTTACTGGCTTGCTTCCCATGGCTTGCTCAGCCTGTTTTCTTATAGAACCCAGGACCATCAGCCCAGGGGTAGCAAGACCCACAAAGGGCTGGGCCCTCCCCATCAATCACTAATTAAGAAAATGCCCTACAGGCCTGCCTGCAGTCTTGTCTTACAGAGGCATTTCTCAGCTGAGGCTCCCTCCTCTCAGATGGCTATCTGTGTCAAGATGACAGGAAACTAACCAGTACAGCACCAGAGGATGGGATCGTTCTAGGATGTGTAGATACATTTGAAGATCTTTAAAGCTGTGCTTAAGTAAAGAAGAGACCTTCTGGGTGGGCCTCAATCCAATCTGACTGGTGTCCTTTATCAGAGGAGATCATGATGTACACAGGGCACCCTGGCCACACAGGAAAGGCCACAGGAGGCCACTTGGGAGGGTGTGATCTGCCCAGGGAGAAAGGATCCTGCTGACATATTGATCTCTGCCTTCAGCCATCAGAACCCAGATGCTACATTCCTGATGGCCAAGTCACCCTCCCATGGTGTTTTGCTGTTGTGGCCCTGCAGACCAAGGCATTAGCCAGGACTCTTTGTTGCTGCAGACTGTAGGAGCCTCTCGAAAGCAGCCAAAGACACCCTTCCCTCCAAACTCACCCTTGGCAGGATGACACACATGACGGGGAAGAGTCTGTGCTTCTACACCAAACACACATACCATCACACACACACACACACACACACACACCCCACTAGTCACAAACACTGAAAACAAAGGGCAGTGGTGTAGACTTTGAACTTTCTCATACATCCAGTTAACAAGGCCTCTGATTTGGCTCTTTCTGAAGAATGGCCTCCTGGGACAGGGTCCAGGGATTTCATTCACCACCTGGGCAGTACTGGAGAACCCTGGGTTTATATCAGGACTGTAGTTTTCTCTGAATTTGAGAGCTGTTTCTGCAGTCTCCGGGAACAGAAGGACTTCAGCTCTTGCATGGTGAGTCCCACCATCTGCACTCACTTCTCAGACTTCCATCCAGATCCATTTTTGAGCAGGACTGCATGCTATGATTAATCCTGGGGGTGGGAAGGAGGTCCCATTCTATACCGGGCCAGGTGAATTGTCTCAAGGAAGACAGAGATGTGAGCGGTAGAGACTCACAGGACCACAGCACTGGGGGACAATGGTTTAGTCCTAATGGTGGAATGTGGGAGGAGTCTCATGAGTGAAGCTTCACTAGAGTGCCTTAGGGAAATATTGGGGACCCTGATTGATGTTTTGTAGGTGACCTTTAGAGATCTTGAGTCAACATGGTTCTTCTTTGCTTCACGTATGAAAAGTTCAATGGGAGAAGTAGAAACTCAGGTGTCTGTTGGAATTCATGGAGAGGGAAAAACACTCCCCCTTTCATCCTACCCTTTGCGATGCTTACAATTAAGAGGAGACCTCTAATATATTCAACATGTGAACACTTTAAAATGAGAGATAACGTAATATGTATTAATCGTTTTTTAAAACCACCGTGACATAAAATACCTAAGAAACAAAGAAGAACGATTTTTGTTGTGCTCACGGCTGCCTGGGCCCCGGATCCTGGGCTCTGCTGCCTTTGGCCTGTGTGTGGTGAGGCAGAGCACTCTGGTGGCAATGGATGATGTAACAAGGAGCTCAGCTCATGGTGGACAGGAAGCACAGAGACAGGAAGTGGCTTGAGACAGGCTGTAATCCTCTGGAGCATGCTGCAGTGGGCTACTTCCTCCAACTCGCCCCCACTAGTCATTACTACCTCCTGATAACACCAACTGACAGTCACAGACACTGTGAGTTTGCCAGTAGCAGTGAGGAGATACAGCCTAGCACTCTCACCCGAGGCCTGAGATGCTCCAGTCCCCTCAGGGAGTCCCACTCAGGTGAAGCCAGGACCTTGACTATGCTGTATAAAAGAGTTCCAGGATGAGCAACAGGGGAGTTAGCCAGTTTATTTGGCATTTAGGCAGAGGGACACATGGGAAAAGAAGAGTTCACATTCCCAACACACAGTCCCACTTTGAGCTGTTTACAAAGGCTACGTATTATGTGTTTATACAGTCCTGTGGCTTCTAAGTTATGATTCCTTGACGGATGTAGTTTATGAGTTTTTAATATTAAGCAAAAATTAAAATTTAAGCAAAATACATTAAGTGATTTACTTAATTTTCTTCAAAGAATTTCTGATTATAAATGAAACAATGTGGTTTTATGGAGTGCACTGTTATATTGAGGGGTAAGAGGAGATAACGAACATCTGGCCCAAGTAACTATAGTTTATTGTTGTGTTTTGTTTTGGTACACATGTGCATGCATGTGTCTGTGCCTGTGTGTATAGACTGTATATGCAGGCACAATATTATACAGGTGGACTTGCATGTAGAGGCAGGAAGAGGACACAGGGTGTTTTCCTTATCACCATCCACCATCCACCTGATTCCCTTGAGATAGCATCTCTCCCTGAACTAGAAACTCACCATTTTGACAGATCCAGGATCCGCCTACCTCTTCCCCTCAATGCTGGGATTACACAAAGAAAGCCATGCCTGGATTTTATGTGAATGCTTGGGGCTCTGAACTCAGGTCCTTGTGCCTGAGCAGCACCCTTCCCTGCCCACTGAGTCACCTGTCCAGCACTATCTCATTTTCAGAGTCTTACTTTAGACTTTGACCTTTAATTAATCCGTGTTCCTACTTCATGGGTTTAGTTTCCCTCTCTCTCTCTCTGTCTCTCTGTCTCTGTGTCTCTTTCTTCCCCTCTCCCTCCCTCCCCTCTCTCCTTCCCCATTCTCAAATTTTTTTTCTGTATGTGCTAATAACTCACATTCATATCAAAGACTTTCTAGGTGTCTACTAGTTGGTAACTACCTGCTCATGTTTATGGGTAACAAACTAAAAGGCTTCTTGGATGACTGAAGCCTGGGATGGCCTGGATACACTCAGTTTCACCATCTCTTGGCACTGACCTTCTGAGCTGCACGGTATTTGTTGGGATGGCGCTCTGTCAATGTAGGGTGCTTAAGAGCATCTATAAGTACAACAGTGAACACAAAAATTCTCGCCGTTGTCTCCAGGCATTCCTTACTAAATGTTCCATAAGGGCACAAAAATCTCCCCAGCAAAGGACCACTGCTGGGCATGGAGGTGGTATATAGTCCTGGATTCAGTTCCCAGAACCACAGAAACAAGGACAAACACAAAGCCTTGCTGTGGAGTGATGTGACCAGACCCACTACAAGGGAACCCTGAACATCCCCAGTGCATCTCCAAATGTCTTCTGGAATGTTCTTCCCTCTATCCCCTTTGCATCAAGGAGAGTCTTTCTCCTCCATCTGACCCACACTGGTCCCTGTTCTTCCTGCTTTCCCAGTCAGTAATCTAAGGCACTGGGCCACCCCAGTGGCCACCCTAGGATCTGGATTGCACCCTGGTGTGCCCTGTGGTAGTCTGTGAAGGCTCATGTTCTGGTCCCAGGATAATGATAAAAGGAAAAAGCCAGAGTTGATATGACACCCTTGAAGCATCCCAACTGGTCACAGCCAGGATCAACCCAACCAACCCGGGAGCTTAGGAAGTGGCTTTGTTATGGCTTAAGCTTTAAAGTGCCCCCTGAAAGTCTCAGATGTTGAAGGCTTGGTTCCCATACAATGTATTCAAGGTGGGGCTTCTGAGAGCTAGTGGTCCTTCATCAGTAGATCAGTCCTTTGCTGGAGGTGAGGCAAGGCAGAGAGATGGGCCATGAGAAGGGGAAGGAGCCCCACACTAGCATCTGGATTACCTTTCCTCCTTACCTAGAGCTGATGGAACAGGAACTGCCTACAGAGCATGCGTGCTCTCCTGAAGATATGGCAAACAAGGAGGATAAGAAGACCGACCAGTGAGCAAAGTGCTTGCTGTACAAGTAAGGCCTGGGTTCAGATCCTCAACACCTAAGTAAAAGCCAGGCAAAAGGCTGGGGACCAGGCACATGCCTGTAATCCCAGCAGGGGAAGTAGAGATAAGAGAGTCTTAGGAGTTTGCTAATCAGGCATTGAGCTCCAGGCTCAGCAAGAGAAACTACCTAAAGATGAGAATGAGAGGGATAGAAGATACCTGATATCTGCTTTTGGCTTCCATATGCACACAGACATATATAACACATACAACAAAAAGTTAAAAATAGGAAAGTAGAAAGTTTAAAAATACTGAATTTCTTATAAAGTTGAGAAAATATTCCTGAAAGTAAAGCAAGTATCAGAGATGGAAGATGTGTTGGTTGGCTAGGAATCGCCCTCATAGGCTCATAATTTTGAATGTGTGGTCATCAGGGAGTGGCACTCCTTAAGAAGGATTAGGAGGTGTGGCCTTGTTGGAGGAAGTGTGTCACTGGGGGTGGGCTCCAGAGTTTCAAGAGTCTGAGCCAGTCCCAGTGTCTCTCTCTTCCTGCTGCCTGTGGATCCGGATGTAGAACTCAGGTACTTCTCCAGCACCATGTCTGCCTGAGAGTCACCATGCTGTCCACCGTGCTCTCCACCATGCTTTCCACCATGATGACAATGGACTAAACCTCTGAAACTGTGAGCAAGCTCCACTTAAATGCTTTCCTCTATGAGAGTTGCCATGGTCATGATGTCTCCTCACAGCAATACAGCATTGACTAAGACAGAATTTAAGAAATGAAATATAAGACATCAGAGAACCAGTCCAGAAAAGTCCAGTATCAACAATGGGAATTTCATAAAGAGAACACAGTAAAAATCAAGGGGGAAATAATATAAAAATGTTTCAAGAATTTCCCATGACTAAAGAACAGAAGTCACTTTGGAAGTGTGAAATAGATTCACGTGTAGGCACATAATATACAAACTTTCAAAACTGATGATAAAGAGTGCTTCCTTATAAGCTTCAAGAAGACAATGAATAAATACCTGATTATATTCAAATGTGTGGAAATAAGAAAGGCTTCCGACTTCTGATGAAGTGGGAAGTCAGAAGTTATGTAGAGCAGCAACTTTGAAACTCAGAAGATGAGCGGCTGGCAGTCCAGACCTCTCAGATCCACACTATCAGTGATGTGATACTTAGGATAAAGCATCACACTTTGGGATAAGCAGCCTTCCTCAGAGTTTACTACCTGTATATCAGCAGAGGATGCAACCAAAGGATGCGATTCCTCCAGACGAAGGAGCCAAGCAAACGCAACGCAGAGGCAGGTGGGAGCAAAAGCGCTTGCACAGAAGAAAGGGTAGGGGGTGCAGGGTCCCCAGTCCAGGCTGATGCAAATCAGAAGTATCTGGAAGTTTCGAAAGAGTTTAGGATTTGGTTGTTAATGGAAACGAAGCATTTTAGAAACCTGACAGTTGTGACATCAGGAAAAATAAAAGCCAGTGTGGGGGCTATGATTCAAAGGGCTACACCCAGTGTGTGATGGATGGGCTGTAAGCATTGTAGCAACCCTAGTCATAGCTGTGGTTAGTAGTTAGGACACAGGGCCGTGGACAGTCCTGGTGGGTCGATAGGGCTTCACATCCTATTCTGATACCTCATCTGCCATCTGACAATCAGTGGGCTAAGATTTTATACAGTAAATTCTTTCTTCCCCTTCAAAGACAGAGTCCTAACCTCAGGTACCTTGAGGATGTAACAGTTGTTTGGGGTCAGGGTCTTCACAGCCGTAATCAACTGCTGTGAAACTCTGTCCTGGGAACACAAAACCCACTATCTTCATCAGGAGTGCCTGTGACTGCTCACAGGAGACCCTCAAGAACTGGCCCATTGGCATTTCCCCACAGGAAGGAGTGGGGAGGATCATCAAACCCAAACCTGAGATTCCAGCCATCCTGAAGCTCCCAGCTGCACGTGGTGTTGATGGTCTCAAGAGGTGATAGGCTATAGATGGTGGACGGGTAACAGATAACTGAAGGGGGCCTGTGCAGTCATGGAGAAGTTGTAGTTATGCTGGGATTGAGACTTTTTGGTGGTACAACTGCTTTGGCACCCATAGTCCTATAAGTACTTCCTCACTCAAGCTCTCCTTGGCTCCCTGAATTGAGCCTTGGTGGAATTGTGACTTTGGCCTGTTGTTGGTGCCCTGTCTGATGGGGGGTGGGCACAGGGGTGCAGGCATTTGTTGACATGTCTCTAAGAAAAGTTCATTTAATACCAACTAGAAATGAGGATTTTTTTAAAATTGATTTTTACATGTATTGGTTTGTGTGTACACATACTGTGGTGTGCTTGTGGCCTTGCAGAAATTGATGCTCTTCTCCCATCATGTAGACTTATGGGACTGAACTTGAGTTGTCAGGTTTGGTGGCAAGCACCTTTATCCACTGAGCCATCTCCCTGGCCAAGGAGCCTCCATACTTGGGAGTCACACCTATTGATGTTCAGCTACAATTGAGCACAGTGAAAGTGTGGGTTTCTGCCAGGGCAAGTCTGGCACAGTGAGGGTGCCTGCTCTGACCTCAGCTACCAGGGTCACTGTCACTGACACTCAGCTGAGTGTCATACCCTGGGGACATCCCCAGCCAGTATCTGGCAAATGTGGTCATGCCAAAGCCTGGCCCCTGGGCCTGTTCTACAGCCCTATCTGTTGTGGGATATTTGTATACTATGTGAAGATGTATTTGCTGTGATTGGTGTAATAAAAAGCTGAATGGCCAATAGCTAGGCAGGAGGTAGAGATGGGATTTCCAGGGAGAGAACGGAAGTAGGAGGAGATAATCAAGGCACAGAGGAGATGCCAACGAGACATGGACAGACTTGGATATACAGAATGAAAGAAAGGGAAAAAGTCACATGGTAAAATATAGATGAATAAGAGCAGGTTAATTTAAGTTATAAGAGCTAGCGGGACTAGCCTAAACTAAGGCTGATCTTTCATAATTAGTAAGTCTCTGTGTCATTATTTGGGAGCTGGTGGGTGGGACAGAGATAGACTGGTTATACCTGTCCAGTAGGAGCTGTAGCCCCACCACTCAGCAAAACCCTCTCCTACAGAGGGGTTCCCAGCAACCCTCAACATGTTTCCAGAGAAATCAACCCTGAGACAATTTCACTCAATGTCAATGACCCAGAATTCATCTGTTTCCCTCTCAGATTTTTTTTGACACAAACCCTAGAATCTCCATGCAACACTAGCCAACATGCACATGTACACACACACACACACACACACACACACACACAGAGAGAGAGAGAGAGAGAGAGAGAGAGAGAGAGAGAGAGAGAGAGATTATTTTCATGCTCTTAGATTCCTTAGATTGCCAGAATGATGGTATATGAATTTGAATTTAAATAGATATTTTAAGATTGCTTTCCAAAAATGATAAGAATTTATGTTTCAGCAGCAATGCACTTGAGAACCCTCTCTCCCTGGTTCTTTGTGCACAATACACACTAGCACTTTCTTTGTTTTCCATCAGTTTGATGAGCATGAGTGATGTGTTGTTTAATTTGCACCACTGACAAGTCTGAGCATCTCTCTACATTTGCATTTGAGTTTACTCCTCAGTGGCCTGTTGTGTTAATTGGATTAGGTACAGTGAGTTGCACATAGCAGGAAAAACTAAGAAATTGGATGAAGTTTATTTATGTCTTCTGCAAAATAAATAAATAAAGCTGGACATAAGCATTTCAAGATTGCTATTGTGAGTCTGCAAACCCATCAGTGACCCAAATGTCTTCCAGTGTTCTTCTTTAGTTTTCCTCAGGAATAGATGTGGTACTCAGCCTCCATGTCCCATGATGGTTACTAGGGTACCAGATGCAATATCCTTGTTGCAGGAAGCTGTGGAGAAATGGGAAGAGGGCATGGTCCATCTCTATAAAGAGACTCTGGATATAATTCCTAATACTTCTGTTGTCATATATTTATTAGAAATTAACCAAACTATAGTTAGCTGTAAACAAGGTTGAGAAACTTGGTCCTTGAGTTAAATAAATTACTACCTGTCTTAGTTAGGGTTTCTATTACGATGAAGAGACACCATTGTTGTTACTTGTTTTTTCTCTTTGGTCTTTTGAAGGCCTGCCACTCAGCTCCCAGATAATCCACACACGGAGGCTTATTCTTAATTATAAACACCTGGCCTTAGCATGGCTTGTTTCTAGCCAGCTTTTCTTATCTTAAATTATCCTATCTACCTTTTGCCTCTGAGCCTTTTCCTTTTCTTACTTCTGTAAATCTTACTCATACTCCATGGCTGGCTGTGTAGCTGCGTGGCTGACCCCTGGAGTCCTTCTCCTTCTCTGGCTACCTCTTTTTCTCCTCTCAGATTTCTCCTGCTATATATTCTCTCCACCTGACAGCCCTGCCTATCTGTTCTCTTGCCTTGCTATTGGCCATTCAGTTCTTTATTAGACCATCAGGTGTTTTAAACAGGCATAGTAACACAGCTTCACAGAGTTAAACAAATGCAACATAAACAAAAACAACAGGCCTTAAAATAATATTCTACAATATATTCCACTTTTTGTCTAAATAAAAATGAAAGATTTTAACTTTAACATAGTAAAATTATACACAACAAAACAGTTATCAAGTAAGAATTACATTTACAACATTCTGTTCATTTGTAGTTAACGTATTCAGAGAAAACAATGCATTATCTATTCCATCTTGGCAAATCCAAAGTTTTATACCTAATTTACTTTCTATCATAGCTAAGAAAAGCTGCAACTATAACTATTTAGTCTTCAACTCCATCAAAGACACAGAAGAATATAATGTTACCTAATAACAGAGACATCTGATTGCCTGGACAGTCACCCAAAGTTCTCTGCGACATTGGAGCATCCATCTTCAGCCTATAGGCCTAGAGTATCTGACAGATTTTTCAGTAAGTCAGGAAATTTGAAGGACTGTCCTGCCTTGTATTGGCAAAATTCATCAGTCATTTTCCTCTGTGTGCTACAGAATGTCTGACAGACTTTTCTGTGAAGCAGGAATCTTGAAGGACTGTCCTGCCTTGTTTTGGCAAAGCTCAATAGTCTTTTTCCTGTGTGTCCTGCATGTCCAGTCTACACAGCAAGTTGGCAGCAGTTAAAGGCAAGAGCCGTTTCTTTGCCCAGTGGCCAATCTTGCCACAATGAAAGCAAACTCCATAAGGAGTTTCTTCAATGCCCATCATCTCTGAAGTAAATTGGTGTTGCCAGGAGCAGATGTGTCTCATTGTCATGAAAAATTTTACATTACCAAACATTTTAAATGCCATATTCTATAGGTCTTTGAAGTATTTGAAGACCACCTATCTAAAATTTATCTATTTAACCTAGAAAACATATCTAACGTGTCTACAAATTTGGTTGTTTTAAGTTACCAACTACTGACCTATGTTTCTTGATTGTCCTATATACTTTATAATAATAGCTCCCAAAACCTAGAACTTTACCTTACATTTTTAAATGAACTGCATAAGTACTCTCTTAAACAAGGTACTCTTAAACAAGAGTAGAAACATATATACAGTGTAACAAAAAAACTTTTAATTTGTATCAATATACTATATTCCCCTAAATGATAATAAACTTCTAAAACCCACCAAATAACCAACAGTCACCCACATCATTTATTTGGAATGTGGACATCAAATTCTCCAAACTGTTTCCTGTTGTCTGTGGATGAAGTATATTTAAGGACTCAGAGAAAATTTTGAGTTAATGACTAAGTCCTAGGAAGACCAGCAGTAACCTTTGCTGATAGATATCACCTGTCAAGATTCAGGAGGTCTCACCTGATCAAACCTGATCCATATTAACCCTGGAGGAATCCATAGCCTCACATCTCCTGTGGGAACATAACTTCAAAGCATTTTTTATTTCCATTTGACAAATATATTTTTTGACTTTTTAAAAGTTAAGGAATTTCCTACAGTATATAGGCTGACTTAATTTAACAGTTCCTCTTTCAATTCCAGGACTCTTTGCAGCTATCCTTTGCTTTTCAACAATCAGAAAATTCAAAGTCAGCACAATAACATACAGAATCCAGACTCCCTGTGTCTTTCCCATCTTATATGGCTCTTTTATATTACTTTCACTCTCTCTTTAAAGACTTTATTGTTATTTCTAAACTATTCATTTCTTTCTATGACTATACCCTTTTGCTTTTCTTAAGCCTGCACACATTGTTAAACACACTGTAACCTATCTAGAAGTTTTTCTGTTTGGACTTCTTTTATTGCATATCTTCAGTCTTTTTTGACCATATGAGCAAAACTTTAAACTGCTAACTTACAGCTGGATCCTCTGCACATGGCTCTCAGTTGGCTCCACCTACTTCTTGGGTTGTGAAAACTTGTGAAACTTGCTGCCAGTCAGGGGTTTGTCTGACCAGGAACTGCATTCAACCTTCCTAAAACTCTAGAATATCGATGCTTGCACTGTGACAGGTGTTTTTACTTAGTATTTTGTTCCTATTTAACATACTGGCTGCTCAAGGGCTTGCCAGAAGATAGAAACTCTTAAAGGAGCCATGTCCTTTTTTTTTTTCTTTTTCTTTTAAGCTTTCTCAGGCACTATGAAAATTCGAGCACCACATTGGAACACTGTTGGAACACCAAAATGTTGTTTGTTTTCTTCTCTCTCTCTCTCTCTCTCTCTCTCTCTCTCTCTCTCTCTCTGCTCTTTTTAGGGGTCTGCCACCCAGCTCCCATATAATTCACACACAAAGGCTTATTCTTAATTATAAACACCTGGCCTTAGCATGGCTTGTTTCTAGCCAGATTTCCTTATCTTAATTATTTCATCTGCATTTTGCCTCTGAGTTTTTTCCTTTTCTTACTTCTGTAAATCTTAAATTTACTCCATTGCTGGTTGTGTAGCTGGGTGGCTGGCCCCTGGAGTTCTGCTCCTTCTCTGGCTTCTTCCTTTTCTCCTCCCAGATTTCTCCTGCTATATATTCTCTATGCCTGCCAGCCCTGCTTATCCTTTCTCCTGCCTTGCTATTGGCCATTCAGTTCTTTATTAGACCATCAGTTATTTTAGACAGGCACAATAACAAAGCTTAACAAAGTTAAACAAATACAACATAAACAAAAGCAACACACCCTAAAATAATATTCCACAGCACACCATGACTATGGCAACTCTTACAAAGGAAAATATTTAATTGGAGCAGCTCGCTTACAAAGTTCAGAGGTTCAGTCCATTATCAGCATGGTAGAACATGGCGATGTGCAGGCAGACGTGGTGCTGGAGAAGTGGCTGAGAGCCCTACATCTTTCAGGCAACAGGAAGTTGTCTGTCTGATTGGATGGTATCTTGAACATACGTAAAACTTTAAAGCCCACCTCCACAGTGACACACTTCCTCCAGCAAAGCCACACCTTCTAATAGTGCCACTCCCTTTGGGGGCCATTTTTTTCAAACCACCACACTACCTTAAGTAGAATGAGGAATCTACTACTGAGAAAGGTGTGGGCATGAAGGAGGCAACTAGAAATATCTGCTGCTATTGCCCTTCCCTTTACACATACTTCCTCATAGATATTTGCGTAGCTTGAACCGTGTGAAGTTGATATTTCACTGTTAGGACATTGATATTTCACTGTTAGGACATTGAAACGTCTATTTCATTTGATTCAGCCTAGCAGACAAATCCTTTCAATATGTGTCCTTTGCCTTCTGGTCCTGTACAGAACAGATTTACCTGCGGTCCCCTCGGCCATTCAGAAATCTTAAATTCACATGTGATCAGCTGCACCAGCTCTTCTGTTGCAGCTTCTGGGTCGCCTGGCCTGGTGGAGGTTTTTCATATGGTTGCCTGTGTCCTAAGATTTGAATTGCAGCACTTATTTGTTCTTTACATGTAAATATCCCATTGTCCTTGATTTAATTTTTGTATACTGTAGAAACAGAGCCCAACTTGGCAGCCTTCCACCTAGACAGCCAGATCGTCCATCCATGGTGAAGGTTAAAGTTGCACTCCCCAAAGGACCTATTTGGGGGCTTGTTGGACAATGGGAATGGTTCTATGAATGATTTGACACCACAGGGCTCCCTCCCTCCCTCCCTCCCTCCCTCCCTCCCTCCTGCCTTCTCTCATTCTCATGGCAGCTATATACAGAGAGACACTCCAGGCAGGTGGCCATTCTCCATAGCCATCCACACCCTGCTTCCTACTTAGTCTCTTTAAAGGCCTGGTCTGTGTGCCATCAATGGGTGATCCATATTCTCAAGTGTTCGGAAAGTCACCCACCACCATCCCTGACATGCAGGCTCTATGCTGGATTCATTGTAAGGGGATAGAAGTTGAGCTTTGCAGACTCTACCCACCCTGGGTGGCTTCTGCCCTGCAGCAAGGGAGGGTCTCCCAACCTTTTCCATGCTCAGCATTTCCCAGGCGCTGTTCTACGTCTGTGAAGTGTGCCAGCTCCCTGCCCCCTCCCACTACTACAACAGTACCAGGACATGCCACTCTTCTCTTTGTTCTGTTTTCTTCTTAAATTTTATTTTTATTTTGAGTGTATAAGTATTTTGTCTATACATATGTGTACCACATGCATACTTGGTGGCCACAGAAGCCCGAAGAAGGTGTTAGATCCCCTGGAACTAAAATAACCAGATGATTATGAGCCACCATGTGGATGCTGGGAATTGTACCCACAGTTCTCTGCAAGATTACCAAGTGCTCTTAATTGCTGATCCATCTCTCCAGTCCCAAGGCACAGGACATTCTTTCAGATAGGGAAACTGAGCCTTGAGAAGATGTAGTACCTACCTGAGAACACCCCACCCCTACTTCCCAATGCAGAGCTTGGCATAGGGTCCAGGAGGTCCGCTATCTCCTGGCTACTGTAGTGTGACCATCGATGATTGGCATGGGGTCTTCAGATCCTGTTGATCTCAGTGGCTGTGAGCTATTGTCTGAGCCTGACATAGGTTACCAGGAGGGAAGAAGGACAAAAGCCTCGGGTCATCAGAAGATCCTCACTGAATCCTTGAGTCTGTCACATGGAAAGCAAGCAGGAGAGCAGGACAAAGAGGTAACAAGCTGGGTGCATCTCCTATATGGTGGCTCCAGATGCCCTGCTTCACTGGACAGAGACTGGCCTGCCTCCTCCCTCCCCAGTGAGGCTGCATCCTTTTGGAGACAGATCTCTGTGGGTCAGTCCTGAAGTGGCCCATCTTGTAAGCACATCGCAAAGATATCTGCCTTCTAGTCTTCCTCCTTAAGGGTGTTTGTGGAACACAAGGCCTTGGAAGGTAGACAGGCTGCCTCCTGCTGTGGAGCAAGGGTGGGTTTATTTGCTCTTTGGTAGAGCAAAGATTGCATCACCCTCTGTGCAAAGCTTGGCAGATGGCTTGCAGCTCCTGTAGAGAATGTGTGCTATCCATGTGTCTTATCACCTCATGGTTTCTGTCATGGGAAACCATCCAGAGTTCATGCTGATTTGTCTCAGAGCCCTGGGAAATGAATAGAGGGTCAGGGAGCAGTGTGACGTGGGCACACAGCTCCTGTGTCGCAGTGAAACAAGTGATAAAGGCCCTGACCTCTGCCTAAGGCTTCTCGTGTGTCTCCTGCCCGCCCGCAGGTATAAAATGGTGACACACTGACGGAAGGGCTTGTGAGTCAGCTGCTGAGTGAGACTCCCCTATGGACTCCTATTTTGAGTTCTCATTCTTCACCTTGTAACACTGGTTTGAAGGCTGTGGGTCTTAGGGGTGAGGTCTGACTGGTGGAAGAGGCTACTCGGGGTCTTTGAAGGTTGCACCTGCTTCTGGTTCCTGCCTGCTCTCAGAATGTGGTGAACAACACACGCTCTCCATGGTGCCTTCACTACCAGGACGGACTGAAATCCCTTTACCACCCTGAGCCAAGATTAATCTCTCCTCTCCCTGGTTGTTCCTTTCAGACACTCTGTCACTAGTGGAAGAAAAGAAGTTAATAGGGGCTGGCTCAGCGGTTAAGACACTGACTGCTCTTCCAGAGGACCCGGGTTTAATTCCCAGCACCCATATGGCAGTTCACAACTGTCTGTAACCCCAGTTCCAACAGCTCCGACACCCTCACACAGACATATGTGCAAGCAGAACACCAATGCACAAGAAATAAAAATAAATTAATTAAACGAGAGGGAAGATGACCATACAGACATGATCTCAAGGCCCCTCATAATTCCTGACAGTTAAGAGAGTAGAAGCTATCCATAGGAGGGACAGGGACCCTGGCCTCAGGGTGTGGAAAGATTCCCTGGAGTCTGGTAAGATTCTCTCCCAAGAGATGTGGGGTGTGTGTCCCATGTATTAATGTATTAATGTATTAATGTTAAGAGGTTGAATAGCAAGAGGTAAGAGGTAAGGCTCAGGCAGCCTGCTGCTGGCTCTCCTCAGCAGGAGGAGAAATGTGGTCATGAGGCAGCAAGGTCTTCTACCTCAGGTGAAAGGCAGAGAGGACCAATGGGGGCAGAGCAGCCTCTGTGTCAGGCAGCTTTCGTCACTGTAACAAACAACTAAGATCATCACTCTAAAAACCAGAGGTTTGTTCCGGCCCTGGCCTGGTGGTGCATTCATTTAATCCCAGCGCTCAGGAGGCAGAGGTGAGCCTGGTGGCGCATGCCTTTATTCCCAGCACTCAGGAGGCAGAGGCAGGTGGATCTCTGTAGGTTCAAGTCTGGTTTACATAGCAAGTTCCAGGACAGCCAGGGCTGCATAGAGATGCTATCTCAAACAAAAACAAACAAATGACCCAGAAGAGGTTTATTTTGGTGCATAACTGTTGAGGTTCTCACTAGGTTTGGGCCAGGGGACACATACACCTGCGGTAGCTTCTCTCCCTCCATTGCTGACTCTGTATATCCTACTGCTTTGGGGAGACAACAGACCAACTGGGAGCATCTGCCTTCCGGAAAGGGAGCGTCCCAAGCTCCTAAGCAGTCAGGCTAAGGTAGCCCGCCCTGTGTGCTGGACACACATTAACTAAACGGGAAGCTTCCCCCTTCCCTTTGGGCCCAGGAATCAGACACAACTTGATTGAAAGCACATACTGGACTACTCATCATCTGCATGTATGGGGCCTCCTATCTCTGAAACCTTAGACAGGTACCAACACTATACAGAGTGGATCTGAAGTCTCTCTGGAACCCCCACCATACTGTTTCTCTCTGGCACTAATAAGTATCCTAATCTCTTATCCAAAACAAGAATTCTCCTCAGTTCTCTCTCTGTTTCTCTCTCTGTCTGTCTCTGTCTCTCTCTCTCTGTCCTGGAAATAACTCTGTAGACCAGGCTGGCCTTGAACTCACAACCTCCTTGAACTCTCAAATTTCCAGAACCCTTACAAGTGTTATTGCAAAAACAAAACAAAACAAAACAAAACAAAACAAAACAAACAAAAACAACACAGCTGTCATCTTAAAGGAAATAAGAGATCCTTTATTGTACTGGACAATTGTATGTCCATTTGACACAAGCTAAATCATCTCAATTAAGAAACTTCAATTAAGAAAATGCCTCTATAAGATGGGACTGTGGAGAAGCCCTTAATTAGTGATTGATGGGGCCATCTCTGGGTTGGTGGTCCTGGGTCCTATAAGAAAGCAGGCTGAGCAAGCCATGAGTAGCAAGCCAGTAAGCAGCTCCCCTCCATGGCTTCTGCATCAGCTCCTGCTTCCAGGTTCCTGCCCTGTTTGAATTCCTGTCTTGACTTCCTTTGATGAGGATGGTGATATGGAGCAGTGAGTAAATAAACCTTTCCTCCCCAAGTTTTTTCTGATCATGGTGTTTCATCACAGCAATAACAACCCTGACTAAAACAGTGATTTAGAGCTGTAGATGAATTTTTCTTTGGGCTCATGAAAAAAATGACGTTGAGACTTATTAATTATGAAAGCTCAGCCTATAGCTTAGGCTTGCCCCACTAGCTCTTGTAACTTAAATTACCTCATTTCTATTCATCTGCATGTTGCCACATAACTCATGGTTTTTACCTCTCCTCTGCATGTCTTGTTGCCTCTGTGTCCAGCTGGCGACTGTGCCTTTCTACCTCTCTGAGTCCTCTCTGTCCCCAGAGGTCCTGCCTACCCTCTTCCTGCCTAGATAATGACCATTCAGCTCTTTATTAAACCAATCACAGTGACACATCTTCACACAGTGTAAAGGAATATTCTGAAATATTTTCCCCTTTTTGTCTAAATAAAAAGGAAAAGTTTTTAACTCAATGCAAAACTATATACAATAAACAATTATCAAGTAAGAAGTAGTATTTGGAAAATTCAGAGAAAATGCTCTATTATCTATCTTATCTTGATGAATTTAAAGTTTTATACCTAAACAGTTTTCTATCATAACTTGTACTACCATTTTAAAACTATCCTTTTAGACCTCAAAACATTTTCTTAGATAAACAATTTAAGCTTTTATGTCTCTCAACCTTATATATTTTATATCCCTTTTGTGAGTTTTTTTTCTTTTTTGAATTGGTAAGAAAGAAAAGTGTAGGTATAACTATCTTATCTTCAACTCCATCAGAGACCCTAGAAGGATATAACATTACCTGAGTAAACAGGAAGTGCAAAGTAAACAACTTCCAAAACTACAGAAATGACAGCTGGCTGCTTGGACAGTCACTAAGTTTCCTCTGCAATGTTGGGGCATCTATCTTCAACCTCCAGACCTAGAATATTTGACAGACTTTTCTGTGAAGCAGGAGTTTTGAAGGACTGTTCTACCTTGACTTGGCAAAGTTCAGCAGACCCTTTCCTTTATGTCCTACTCATCCAGTTTGGACAGCATACTGTCAGTAGTTGAGGCAAGGGAAGTTTCTTATCCAGTGGCTAGTTTTGCCACAAAGAAAGCAAACTCCATATGAAGGTTCTTGATACCGATCATCCTTTTTTGAATTAAATTGATGCTGTCAGGAGCAGACATGTTTCACTGTCTTTATTAAAACACTTTAAACACCATGTTCTGTAGGTCTTTGAAGTGTTTGATGATCACCTATTTATCTAAAATATATCTTTGTAGGACCTTGAAAACATACCTAATATGTTTATAAGTTTGATTGTTATAGATGACTAGCTACTAACCTGTATTTCTTTATCATCCTAAATAGTTTTCAAGGACTAAAACCTTGCATTACATTTTTTAATGTGCTGCATAGGTACAATATCGAAACAAATATATAGTATAACAAAAATAACCTTAAATTTGTATCAATATAGAAAAATCCATACCAATGTAACATATTTGAGTCTAGTGGATGTTCAAAAGTAGACTCAACAATCCACCCTTTTATCCCATCATTTCTATACTAGATATACTATATACTTCTTCCTTTCAGAGATTCCTGAATCTAGTCTCCTTTGTTTAACTTTTTTTCTGACCATGATCAATAACAACTTGTAACCAGCACCCCTAAATTATGACAAACATCCATAACCCATTGAATGACCAAAAATCTCCCACCTCTTGGGAATGTGTTGTGTTCTCTAGACTGCTTCCTGCTGTCTGGGGGTGATGCCATCTTTGGGGGACCCTGAGAAAATTAGGATAATGGTCAAGTCCTGGGAGAGCTAGCTGTAACATTTGCTGTCCAGTCTCTGTGCAATGGGAAAGCACAAGGCTTAGCTGCAGTCCTGGCTAGAGTAGTCTGTGAGGCTGCACCATCTCAGCTAGCAGACTTGAAGCTGTTCTGGATGCAGAATACTGAGGAAACTGCAACAGAGGCTCTCTGAGAGGCTGGATCACCAGGGCCACCTGTTTTCATTGGTGTCTGGTCCCCTTGTTCTGAAAATACATAAATTTTCAAAGACAACATACATATCTGCATTAATACAAGTATGGACTGTGCATTGTACACAAGCCAGCCAAAGATGATTGTTTTGTTTTATGTTTGAGCAGGTAAAATACACATCACCTGTCTTGTAGTTTTTCTAGGTTTATTTCTTTATGTCTATAGCCAGGATTTTCAGGGGATCTCTATCAAGCATGAAGGAATCCAGTCTTTTCTTTTCTGTGGAAACAAAAGCATAGCCTCCTCCCCAAAGTAATTAATTTTCTGACTTCTATTTTAAAGTTAAGGCATTCCTAAAGTATCTAGGTAGTTTAATTCAGCAGTCCCTGTTACAATCCCATGTCTCTCAGCAGCTGTCATTTGATTATCAGCAATTTGAAAAACAAAACAAAACAAAAACAAAAAATTCAAAAAGTCAACAAGACACCAAATAGGATCTAGATTCTCTCTGTATTTGATACCTTTAAGTGGCTTATCCTTTTTATAATTATTTTATTCTCTCTTTAAAGACTTTATCTTATTATTTATAAGCTATTTTTTCTATGACTGTCTATAACCATTTTCTTTTCTTTTTTAAGTATACACACATTTTAAAATGTATTTTACCTTTTTAGAGGTTCTATATGCCTGGACTTGGCTTTACTAAGCATCTGCAGTATTTTCTGAGTGTGTGAGACAAATCTTAAACTGCTATGTCAGCCGCCATGGGACTCAGCTTAGTGTGCATCAGTAGCCATGTCTCTGTGTGCTGCTGAGCCTACCTGAGAGACCATAGGCACCAGGAAGCCATGTTTGACCCTGTGTTCTGAAATTTTTTAAAGCTTTCCCAGGCCTTATGTGGATATATGTGGCTGGACACTGAATGCCCATGTATAGACAGTTTTTTTAGGCTGCCAGCTCATAAAAAAATTGAGACTTATTAATTATGAAAGCTTGATCTATAGCTTGGGCTTGTATCACTAGCTCTTATAACTTAAATTAACTCATTTCTATTCATCTGCATGTTGCCGCGTGACTTGTGGGTTTTACCTTCAAGGGTATACCCTACTGACCTAAGAAACCAACTCCTTTAACATGTGGGCCCTCAGGAGATGCACACTTAAACCACAGCAGTCCCCAGAAATGGTGTGAACAGCAAGGTTCCAGCTGTTCAGCCATAAGCTATGAGTGATCCCAAACCAGAAATTTCTTTGGTTGAGTTTAGGAGGCCACGGGCTGCTTGGAACTGGTAAAACCTTGATTATAATATAACATCCTTGCCCACCATGTCCTAGGCTCATCCCTTCCCTCTGTCTGACCTCAGCCACTTGATGGAAAAGATTGAGTATCTAGGGAACTTCATGGCAAGAAGACTCAGATTTTTGAGGTTGTGTTGGATAAAAGGGGCCCAGCCCACCACCTGTCTCATGGGAGGGAGTACCCCTTTTAACTGATGAGTTTTGAGGGGGGAAGGAGAGAGGGAGGGAGGGAGAGAGAGAGAGAGAGAGAGAGAGAGAGAGAGAGAGAGGAGTACAACCATGTGTGGAGGTCAGGCTTAGTGGAGGTCAAAATTCATATTTTTCTCATGGAAATTTTTTGTTTTTCCTTCAGTTATGACAAATATCTTGACTGGGTGTCATGGTCTGTGTTGGCAATTATCTATCAGAACTTGAAATACATCTGTCCGGGTGCTTCTGGCTTTTAACTTTTCAGTTGACAAATCTGTTTCTTGTTGGGAGTGTATATATATGACTTGGTGTTTCTCTATGCTGCTTTCAATACACTTTGTTTCTTCCTTTAAATATGACAAGGGGTGCTTTTTCCTTCTCATTTTTGTTTCAGGTCCTAAATGCCTCCCTCCTCTATCTGAACTATCTCTCTTCCTAACCCTGGGAAATTTTCTGTTATTATTCTTCTGAAAATGTTTTATATGCCTTTAGGATGAAATTCTTCTCCTTCTTCTATACCCATTAGCCATAGGTTTTGTCTGTTCAAGTGTTATGTGTCTTGAACTTCCCACTGGTCCTCTCTTATTTTAACTTCTTCCTTGCTGGACTGTCTTCAAGCTCAGCTGATCCATCCTCTCCTTGATGCATTCGATTGCTGAGACTTTTCATAAGCTTTTTATTTGACTCACTGAATATTTATTTCCAGTATTTCAGATTGGGTTTTCTTAAGTGTTTCTATCTTTGTTAGATTCTTCTTTCATATAATTCATCACCTTCTTTATTTCATTCAGTTGTTTGTGTCTTTGAATATACTGAAGACCATTATTTTGAGTTCTCTGTCTGGGATTTCATCTAATTCACTCTCACTAGATGTTGTTATTGTAGGATTAATAATTCTTGGAGGTGTTAATGTTGTTGTGTGTGAGTGTATGTGTGTGTGGTTTTTGTAGGTTACTGCATTGAGATTTTATATATCTGATATTATTTCATTGCTTTTTTTATATTATTATCCGCTTTATTTTTTTTTTCAGTAAAGGTATTTGCAATGCTCAAGTGGGACTTGGATGTAGTAGAATTGAGTATGTAGTTCAAAAAATCCTTAGTCTGGATCTCAGAGTTCCTGTGTAGGCTCTATATCACTCCCTGAGTAGGATGTTAACTGGGAGAGCTCAAATAGTGACCCCTCTGACTTCAGTAACTGTTGGGGGATAAACAATCAAGGATAGTATGGAATCGCATCAGATCTTAGTTAATAAGTTAGGAGTGAGAATGACCTAGTAAGGACAAGTATTAACTATTGGACTGACTTTGAAAAGAAAATCAAAGGAGTGAAGAGAGAACAGTGGGTGCTGTAAGGACCAATAGATTTTGTTTGTTTCTGGTTTTTCAAGACAGGGTTTCTCGGCGTAGCCCTGGCTGTCCTGGAACTCTCTCTGTAGACCAGGCTGTACTTGAACTCACAGAGACCCTCCTGCATCTGCTTCCCCAGTGCTGGGATTAAAGGCGTGCGGCACCACCATCTGTCTTGGATCAGTAGATTTCTAGCTATAGAAAGTTATACTTGAGTTTATAAAAGGGGAGGGGTGCAGACGAGAGGAAGTAGGACCAAGAGGAGGATGTGAGATATAGCTGAAGAGCAGAGTGCATTATGGAACACTGGATGGAGAGACATAAACAACCATCGTGAAAACCTAGCTCCGTGGCACACAAGTAAAAGCAAAGCCAGCACGAGACCTCTCTTCAGGAGTGGAAATTAGTAAGACACAAATACTTAACGAGCGAATTGCTGGCGCTGCTGAGCAATTCTGTTGAAAGGTGACGTTCTCCGATCCCTCTGGCTCTGGTAGGCTCCAATTGATGCCATGTGGGGGAGGGGCGAGTGCGGGCCTTTGGACTCTGCAGGCTCAGTGTTTGTGGCGTTCTGGATGGAGTATGTAGAAGGGGAGCCCGGTCTAAGTCCTTTCCTCCCGTGGACCTCTGCACTCCACACCGCTTCTTCCCATCCCTCTGGTCCAGGTTTAAGGAGCATCCCCCCCCACCCCCCTGCTGGTTCTATTGCTCTCTTGGGTAGCTTTATTCTCTTGGCCAGTGTGGTGCCAACTGGCTTCAGCCATTGTTTTCTTGATGTTAAACAATCAATGCTGAATAAATCACATTGCACAAAGCCCTAACACAACATGAATGCTCTGGACAAAGGTGGGATTTGCTTCCCAGATGGGATGGCATGGCATTTCATTGTGCTGCTCAGAATGGTGCCCAATTTAGAACATATAAGTTGTTTACTTCTGCAGTTTTCCATTTAATGGGAAACTCTAGGGTCTCAGGAGACTGCAGGTAACTGGAACCACAGAAAGTAACTCTTCACCCAGAAGATGTCTCCTGGTCTTGTTCTTGAGAAGTAGTGGTTAGCTGAGACACAATAGTTCAGCAGGTTTTTATTTTAGTAAAGCAAGGCATACACTCCAGAGGAAGAGCCAAGTAGGCTATTCCAAGGAGAAGGGTAGCAACTCCCTGAGCTCTGTGCTGTGAATTTTAGAGAGATTATTATGAATATGTATGAGGTAGGCAGCATTTTCATATTATTTTTACCCTGTAAATCATGTTGGGACCAGATCTTCCTCTTAGGGTAATTCTTCTCATCTCTGAGAAAAATCCACAAAGGGTTGGGGTGTGTGTGTGTCAAAACCACAGCATAAATAATATTCTAATAATGAAGCTAATGTCCTTTGAGGATGCAGATGTTTTGTGCATGCGTGTGGTTGGGGGCAGGGGCAACTGCAAAAGCATCTGGTGTCTTCATTTCTGACAAGTGGGAATAACTTAACCATAGCTTCGATGATTTTAACTTCAAAGGGATATCGACCTTCAGGAGACACTGACACCAAAATACAGCTCCAGTTTTCCTTGGTTACTTTATCTGTAACTCTTGCCTACCTGCACTCAAAGACACAGTCAGGAGACCGCAGGCTGCACATTTACTTTCCGTCCCTAGCAGACCTACAGGCACCAGATAGCTGGTGTCTCTGGGGCAGACCCCTAGAAACACTTGGAAACCCCGTGCTCAGGGGAGATTCCCACAAGGTCTCACAGCTAACATCACCTTTCCATCTACCCTGACTCGATTTCTGCTTCCCTCTTCCCTCCCAAACAAGCTGTGGCTCCCTTGGGGACTCACTTAGTCAGTACATAGAGAGGTTTGTCATGTAACTGCTGTATGGTTGTTAAAAAGTGCTGTCCCTTCACAGAGCAGTCTTCTGGGTCAAGTGAACTATCCTGAGGTGACCTTGAGGCCCTCCTTCTTTAGTTTACCATGTGCAGAAAGCCCCCCATGGGATGCTCCTAACAGCATGAGGGGCTGAAACTACTCTTACACACAATAGAAGATGAAATCTTGGTGAACTTTGCACACCCCAGTGAGATCCATTAGCAGCTGTCATATCTGTGGAGGACCCTTCTGGTTCAGCAGAAACAAAACCCACAAGATCCCCAACTAGACAGTGTCAGTGGGGAAGGGTTGAAGATGCATACATCTGCTCGAGGAAGCCCTAACACAAGAAAGAACTGATCAGGAGAGATCACACGGCATATTGACAAGGAAAAATAGAGACTGCAAAACTGCACAGAATGCTCTAACTTGGTGTGTTACATTTTATAAGCTAGGCATGGTGGCTCATGCCTGGGAGGCAGAGGCAAGTTGGAGGCTAGTCTGATCTATGTATTGAGTTACAAGCCTGAGAGTACTGCATAGCGAGACCCTGTCTTAAAGCACAAAAATTTAAAAAGTAGGGAGTGGGGTGGAGAGATGGGTCCTTCGGTGAAGTTCTTGCCGTGCAAGCAAGCATGAAGACCCAAGTTTTGGTGTATTAGGGGGGTCTGATAATTCATGGGGAAAGAGTGTTCTGCACAAAAGATGCTAACAGAGAGGAAAGAAAACCACTTTGTGTATCTACCCCATCGAGGAGGCCCCCTAGATCTCAGGCTTTGCTGGAATGGCGAAGATAAATGAGATAAAGGTACAAGGCCCTGGGACTAGGTGTACATGTCCTTGCCGCAAGCTCCTCCCACCCAAAGGGCCACCCTACTCAACCCTTCAGCTTGCCAGAAGGTCCACTCTGCCTTTTCACCATCATCACTACACTCTCTGTACTAATTGACATTTTCTAGAGAAGCAAAGCTGTGCGTGCGTGTGAGTGTGCACGTGCGAGCATAGAGCCATGGAGACTGACAGGCTTCAGAATCTGCAGTTTGCTGGCTGGAAACCCAGGAGAGATAATGGTGTCATTCCAGTTTGAAATTAGCAGACCTGAGACCCAGTAAGACCCAGCACTTCCCTTTGGCTCCAGAGAGAGAAGAGAAGCCCGTGTGAGGACCACAAGGCAGGAGGAGCTTGTTCTTGCGTGTGGAAGTCTTACTCTTCATTGTCTGTTGAAGACTTTGACTGACTGGATGAGGCCCATCCACACTTAGGAGGTCTCTTTCCTTCTTCAATCATTCTACCAATTTAAATATTCATCTCTCCCAGAACTTATCGCAAATACATTCAGAGTCATTCTTAGCCAAATAGGTGGGCATCCTACAGCTCAATCAAGTTGACACATGAAATGAACCCTCACTACTTGTGCTGGATAGTTCTCTGTCAACTTGACACAAGCTAGAGTTATCTGAGAAGGAACCACAACTGAGAAAATGTCTCCATAAGTTGGCCTGTAGATAAGTCTGTGGGGTATTGTCTCAATTAATGATTGAAGTGAGAGAGCCCAGCCTATAGCAGATGATGCCACCCCTAGGCAAGTAGTCTTGAGTTCCATAAGAAAGTAGGCTGAGCAAGCTGTGGATAGAAGTAATTGCACCCACTCCTCTGTGGCCTCTGCTCCAGTTCCCGCCTCCAACTTCCCACCCTGACTTCTCTCAGAGATGGACTTAGAAGCTGCAAGATGAAATAAACTCTTTCTCCCTCAAGTTGCCTTTGGTCATGGTATCTTATTGTATCAATAGAAACACTAACTGAGACACAACCTCAAATAAACAAGTGAAAGCAGGGCCACAAATCCAAACAAAAACCTTCCCATGGTCTTGGTTTCCCAGCAGCCCCTCCACTTCTGTTTGTTCCTAAGGCTTCTGGGTGGGTTGTGTATCCTTCCACCTTTACATCCTCCTCTCCGTCAGCTCTTCAGCCCATTCCGATGGGCTTCTGCCTCCTGCACCCTCCCTGAGAGACTGGCTGATTGACGGCTCACTGTCAAATCCAGTGACCAAGGCAGTGTATTCTATTGTCCTCCTGGACCCCATCGCCACTCACCTTGTCCTGCTTTGGATCTTTGTTGGGGAATATTTGTTTACACTGTAAAGATGTGTCTCTGCCTAAGGCTCCTTTCAATTGGTTTAATAAAGAACTAAATGGCCAATAGCTAGGCAGGAGAGAATAGGCGGGACTTCCGGGCAGAGAGGGAGAAACTGGGAGGAGGAATGTAGGTGTGTGATTTCTCCAGCAGATTGGGAGCAAGTCAGATGTGCCCTAATAAGAAGAGCTAACCAAGCCACATGGCAGAAAGTAGAGTTAAAAAAATATGGGTTAATTAAGCTGTAAGAGCTATTTGGGAAAAAGCCTAAGCTAAGGCCAAGCTTTCATAATTAATAATAAGTCTCCAGGTCATTATTTGCAGGCTGGTGGTCCAAAGATAATCAACAAGAAAGCTTGCTACAGATCTTGTCCTTTTGACTTATGGGACCATCCATCCCCACTGCTGATGTTCTTAGTGCTCATTGCTCCTCTGGCTATCTCCCATCTCTGCTGCTGACTCCTGTTTGTGTGTTCACACCTTAAGCACTGACATTATCAGATGTTTTAGCTTCTCTGTCACACCTCTCTCCCCTGTAGGACATACACCTTTGGCCCATCTACCACTGGCTCTGCCTTGTTCCTCATTAGTCTTGTTCCTTGTTCCTTGGTTAGTCTGTCCGTGAATATCTGTCCACATGTCTGTCCATGTCTATCCACAATGTGACCAATCTGTGTCTGGTAGGCAATTCCATTTGGATGCTTCAGGATGCCTTGACCTAACCTGAGTCTCTCATCTCTACCCCTTTCTTCAGGGGCGATGGTAGATCAGCCACCTGGATCTCCTAAAGCCTCACTGCCCTGTTACCCCTCCTCATCTTCCCCTCCACAGCTGCTCTCCAGCATCACATCTTGTCTCCCTCTCTCCTCCATCTTACACAGTTCCACACATGGCTGGACCAGTCATGCTAAAGCACCATTTAGTTGTGCTCCACTCCCACTGGCTTTTTACCATCTCTGGCACTAGATTCAGGCTTCTCCTTAGAGTACATGAGACTCTCTGCAAGGAACCCTTCCCTCTGTCTCCCCATTTCTTCCTCAAAAATTCCACAGCTCTATTACTGTTTACTCAAAGTGCCCACCCTGCCTCTTCTCCACACCCCCACCCCCCAGCCTGGGAAGCCCTTTCCCCTTTCCTTTGCCTTGTGGTACAATGCCCAGAAGTAACATCGGCTAGAGCTGGGGACAGATGAAGCTGAAGGATGGGAGGCGGGTGTAATGAAATCAAAAGTTGCATCTTTGGAAATGATTAGAGAGGTGTTTAGGAAAGAAGATAGGGAGAAGAAAGAAAGAGGAGGAAGGGAGGGAAGGAGGGAGGGGGAAGAGAGAGAGAGAGAGAGAGAGAGAGAGAGAGAGAGAGAGAGAGAGAGAGAGAGAATGAATGAGTATTTAAATCAGGACCATTCAGACTATATCTTCTTTACTTCAAATACAGACAAGATTTTACATAGTAACTGGAACTTCTTCAAGGGCACTGGAATAGGGAAATATCTTGAAGAAAAGGTTAGTGGACGCATAATTCCCTGCTTCAAAATTTACTGCAAAGCTATAGCAAAAATGCATAAACACAAAGCCAAAACAAGGAAAAAAATAAGAACATCCCCCATAGACCAATGGGCTAGAGCTGCTATGACAGAACAGTCCTTACAATGGAGGCCAGTGGAGTTTTGACAAGGTGTCAAACCCAGTCAATAGACAAACCAGTCTTTTCTACAAAAACCATGAGCATAATGAATTTCCAAGTTAAAAAATAAAACAGGGGGCTGGAGAGATGGCTCAGAGGTTAAGAGCACTGACTGTTCTTCCAGAGGTCCTGAGTTCAATTCCCAGCAACCACATGGTGGCTCACAACCATCTGTAATGAGATATGGTGGCCTCTTCTGTATACTAAATAAATCTTTAAAAAAAAAAAAAACAAAAAACAAAAAACAAACAAACAAAAAAACAGTATTTTTACCACACACAACAGAAGAAATTGGTCCATGGTGGTTTTATCTCATTTGTGTTTTTATTCTTCTTGTGATTCTAGTGCTGCTCAAATCTGTGGTTTAATGGATTATTATCAGTTTTTGAAAATTATCTTCTTTGATTTTCCCATATAATATTCCTGCCCTGTTCCCTGTCTCCTGTCCCTCTTGACTTCCAATTATAAACATGGCGGACACTTTCAGGGTGTCCTAGATCCTTCTTACATTCCTTTCCCTGCTCCCCAACTTATTAGCACCAGCCATGTATCTTTCCCTATTCCCTGAACTTGTCACATCAACCATATGTACATATATATACACTACATCATTATCAATGTGTTTTTATTTCTTTGTCTCTTTTGATTAGGCTCCAAGTTCCCAGTTCTTCTACTGAGTTAAAATTCCTGTTGAATCCTTTGATTCGAATTATAATTTTTAATTATTTTTCTAAGTTGTAGATTGTTTTCAAAATTATTACTGTGTATATGTATATTGTGTATATGTATGTGTATATATACACACACACACACACACACAGATGATGGGGGGTGTGGTAAATACAGCACAGCACATATGTGGAGGTCATAGGACAGCTTTATGAGAGATTGGCCTCAGATCTCAGGTCTTTTCTCTTCGAGCCTTTTCACTGGCCCCAAGTTTTGACTGACATCTTATTATGCTGCTGTTACAGTAGAAATGTAATCATATGGATAGTATTCAAATATGATATAAGTCCATTTAACTCTATCCAAAATAGCTCATTTCATTTTCCATTTCTATTTTTTTAAGGATGTGGGAGGGACTTTTGAGCAGACACAGTGTACCATTTTGCCATATGAATTTCACCATTAGTTGGACTTCCTTAGAAAAAGAATGAAGGCAATACAACGCTACCGGCTCGTCTTCTCTGCTATATCCAGTAACTAGTATTCTAGCAGAGTACTGAGAACTGGTCCATTAACCCAGGTTTGCTTCCCAGCTCCTTTGCCAGGCATTGAATCGCTACATAGAAGCCACTCCGGTTCCTCATCTTTGGTTTTCAATTCCATGAAATGTAAAATAAAGTCCCTAGTTTTAGAAGACGCGGGGAATCAACTAGATTCCTAAATGTGAACTCCTTGAGGTCAGTAAGCATTGAGTGGGCACTTGTTATGTGTAGGGAAAGTCAGTTAAGTGCTAAGGATGTAACACTCAATAAAAGACTGTGTTGAGTGTGTGCATGTATACATGAGTGTGGTACCAGACAAGAAAATGGTAAAAATAAAATATGCAGTATTTTAGGTGGATAGGGCTATGGACAGTGCAGCTGTATCCAGGAAGACAGGAATATGCTTAAGCAAAACCACATGTGTGTACTTGTTACCTCTGTGTGCTAAACTACTAGAAGGCTCAGAACGGCAGCTCAATAAGCCTTTGAGAGACTAAATGAATAGCTGTGAGGATGCTTCCAGAATAGATGTCTACCCTTAATGACGCATCTTCCCACATTCAGTTGGTGGAGGCAAGTGTTTGGCTTGGGAATTGTTCAAATGAAAACTGGGGTAACCTAGCTCACCCTCCTTCCACGCCCACCCCCATCCCACTGTGTAAAATCTGTTGAAGAGCCTCCCTTGCCCCCAACCCAGGAGCAATGTCCTGCTAGGATCACCCGAGTGTGGGACAGGACTGATGCCTTGTGGTGATTTGGGTTTTGTCATCACTCTCTGGCAAGGTTTAAGTCCAAGGTGCTCTTCTGAGGGTGTGGGCACACTTAGGTGTAGTTCAGGTGCTGAATGGACTACATTGGGATGAGCTGCAGGGGAGGCTCCAGGGCAGCAGGGGGCACTGCAGCGCCATGTGAGCCCAGACTAGCCGTCCTCACCCAAGATCTAGCAGTCCGCGAGAGAGTCTGCTTTTATACTCAACACAGATGGTCGAGATTTTCCCAGTATCCACGGCTGGCTCAGTTTCCCGAACTTCTTAGAGAGAGAACCAGGAAGGCCCCTGTTTCAGGTACAAGTCATGTTGATGAGTAAGAAAAGAAACTCACCAAGAGAAAACCCTTGGTTTTTCTTACTTTCTAGCTGGGCTTTGTCCCAGGATTTAGAGATGTGCAGCTCCACCGGTAGGGACACTTATCCAGGCCAGGTGCCTGGGGGCTCTTAGAAGCTGGTACCTCAGAGACCTGAAGACTCAAGCTACAAACACCCTTCCCCAAAGGGCCGGGAAGTACCCCTATAGAAGCCCACATCCTTTTCCCTAGAACCCTTGGGAAAGCTGCCTTCCATGACAAGGAGGAACTGCTGTGTAGAAGCTGTTCAAATGACTAATCTCAGCTTAGATAATACTGTTCTGGGCTAGCCATGTGGGCCGGGGTGTTGACCAGAATTCTTAAACGCAGAATCAAGGCATGAGGGAGAAAAGCATGAGTAGAATGTGTGTGAGGGGGTCAGAAGGGGAGGTTCTATCTGTCTCCCCTTCCAGCTGTCCCTTTGGGGTCTTCCAGTGTCAGATGCATGCACAGTCCCTGTGGGCCCGAGAGGACAGAGGAAGTAAGGGGCCCCAGGACTGGCTGCCGAGCAGGAGGCTCAGGGACGTGACTGGGAGGGCTTCAAACTTCATTCCTCTTGCTGTCTGAGGCAAAGAGCCAGGCGGTGTGCGTGCATGTGTAAACCAGTGGGTCTCTGATTCTTGTGCCTTCTCTTGGGGCTCTTTTAATTTTTCTGTTGCCTTGGCTTGTCCAACTTCTATATGATGGTTTTGTTTTACCCTATTATGTTTTATTTTGTCATGTTTTGTTGTTGCCTGTTAGAAGCCTGCTCTTTTCTAATGAGAGACAGAAAGGGGTGGATCCGGATGGAAAAGGAGGTGGGGACGAACTGGGAGGACTAGAGGAGGGTCAATTATATTCAGATTATATTGCATGAGAAAAGAATCTGTATTTAACGAAAGGCGGAATAGTTAAAAAAAAATCCACTCATCAGTGGAGAGACACTTAGATTGTTTCCATTTCTTGGCTATTGTGAACAGAGGAGTGCAGGTGTGTCTTTAACATACTTATGTCATTTCCCTGGTGTGTGAACTTTGTAGTGGGATTGCTGGATCATAAAGTAGTCCTATATTTATTTATTTTGTTGTTGGTAGTTATTCCTATGGGACTGAGATGACCTCTCAAGAGATTTTGATTTGCCCTTTTCCAATGTTTCCTGATATTGAACATTTTCATACACCCATGTCTTCTTTTGAGAAATATCTATGTGGATCTACTGTGCATAAATCCAAATCAGGTGTTTTTTTGTTTTTTAAATTTGTTTGTTCACCTTTGGCTATTGATTTTCTGACGAGTTCTGAACTCCAGACTGATGTTTTCTTTGCAGACTGTTCCTTCCGTGTGGTGGGCCACCTCTTTACTCTGCCCACTTTCTCTTCTGCAGTGCCAAGGCTTTTCGGTTTAGTTTGTGCATTTAGGATCATAACTAAAACTTATCCCTGGTTCCAATGTCCTAAAACATTTTCCTTCTGCTTTCTTCTAGTAGTTTTATGTCTTAGATTTAAGTTCTTAATTCATTTTGAGTTGACTTTTAAGAAATTCATTTTTATTATTTTTTAATGATGTGTTTATGTACACATGAATGCAGGTGCCCAGGGAGGCCACAAAACAGCGTGGAACCTCTTAATCTATAGTCATAGATAAAGTCTAGTCCACCTGACATGGGTCCTTGAAACCGAACTTGGGTCCTCTGGAAGATTAGTATGTTTTCTTACATACTGAGCCATCTCTCCAGCCCCATAAGTTGACTTTAATGACTAATGTGAGGGAGAGGTCTACCATCATTCTGCATATGTTCAATTTCCCCAGCATCATTTATTGAAAAGACCATCTACTCTTCACTGAACATTCTTTTCATCTCTGTTGAAAATCAGGCTGTACACACCTTTAAGGCTTTCTATTATGTTTCATGGTCTATATGCTTATTTTTATGCCCAAACCAAGCTATTTTGATGTCTGGAGCTTTAGTATATATTTTGAAGTCAGGTAATGCTTCCTGATTTATTCTTTTTGCTCATGTTTGCTTTGGCTCTTTAGGGTTTTTCAAAGTTCTATACAAATTTAGTGTTGTTTACTCTATTTCTGCAAAGAATGTCATTGGTCTTGGAATAGAGGTTGCAATAACTCTCCAGATTGTGTTGGGCAATGTGGACAGCTTAACAATATAAATCTACAAACAGGGTGTGTGCTGGCTAATTTTTTGTCAATTTGATGCAGCCTATAGTCATCTGAGAGGAGGGAACCTCAATTGAGAAATTTTCTCCACAAGATCCAGCTATAGGAGCCAGGTAGAGGTGGCGCACACCTTTAATCCCAACACTCAGGAGGCATAGCCATGTGGATCTCAGTGAGTTGGAGGCCAGCCTGGTCTACACAGAGAAATCCTGTCTCAAAAACAAAACAAAACAAAACAGAAAAACAGAAAAAAAGAGATCTGGATGTAGGGCATTTTCTTTATTAGTCATTGCTGAGGAGGGTCTGGACTATTGTGGATGGTGCCATCCCTGGGTTCTATAAGAAAGCAGGTTAGCAAGTCGTGTGGAACAAGCTTATCTGCAGCACTCCTCCATGGCCTCTGCATCAGCTCCTGCTCTAGGTTCCTGCCCTACTTAAGTTCCGGCCCTTACTGCTTGTGATGATGAACTGTTGTATGAAACTGTGAGTGAATAAACCCTTTCCTCCCCAAGTTGTTTTGGTCATGATGTTTGATCACAGTAATAGAAGCCCTAAATAAGACAGGACATTACTCCATCCTTTGTCATCCCATAGTGCTGTTTTCTCCTTGGTTAAATATGTTCTCGGATCTTTGAGACCTGCTGTGAATGGGATTGCTCTTTGGAGGTTTGTTTCAAATACCCTGCTGTTGTCATACAGTGGTACTGCTTCATTTTGCAATTTGACTTCGTGTCCTGCAACTTGCTGAATTTACTAGTTCTAATAGGTATTGTTTGAGTCTGTGGGATCTTTGCTAGGTAAGATCATGTGCTGTAGCCTGCACAGCTTTAGGATTGACCTGACTAGAGTGATGAGGGAAGGAAGGACAGACACAAAGACACACGTGTAGTGTAGTGATGTTTTATCTGTACTGAAATGTGGTTTTATTTGTATATTAATAAAGTTGCCTTGAGGTCAGAGCAAGCCATAGCAGAAGTGGGCGGTGGTAGTGCACGTCTTTAATCCCAGCACTTGGTAGGCAGAGCTAGGCAGATCTCTGTGTGTTCAAGGATACAGCCAGCATGAAGACGCACGCCTTTCATCTCAATACCAACCATAGAAGACCTGGAGGTCTGTACAGACAGGCAGTGACGAGGAGGTCATGTGGTTGGGTTTACAACCAATGAGAAGGCAGAACAGAAAGTCTATGAAAAAGACAGGACACAGGAAGTAGCTGTCTTGCAGAGAAGAAAGACAGAGCAGCAGTGAAGGGTAAGGTTTTCAGCTCTCAGCTATTGCTCTGACCTCTTCTTGGCTTTTAACTCTGCAATTGGTTCTGTGTTTCTTATTTAACAAGATGGGTACATCTGCAGTATAGGAAAGCTGGGATTGGGTGAGCACCACGCTCTGATGGAGATGAGCCAGCAGCCTGGGAATTCAACACCAGTATTAGAATAGCACTAATCAAAGAGATAGGTTTAGTGTATGCAGCTGAACGAGGGGGAGAGGTCAGATAATCCCAGTAGGAGGCTCTGCAGGGAGCAGTTTCAGGTTGCAGTCTTTGAGAAGGACAGAAGGACAAGGCTGGAGTGGAGAGCTCCTGCATAGGCTGGTTTTAAAGGTCAGTTGTTTGTAAATCCTTCCTCAGACCAGAGCATATTGTTGGAAGCGGGAGGAGGCTTGGTGGGCGTTGGAGGGAAATAGAGTGAATACGACCAGAATGTATTATCTACATGTAACTGTGGCCATTCTGGGGGTTCGGTCCCAGGTTTCAGCACCAAAATGTGAGTTTCGCAACCCTAGGGGAAGGTATCCTGACTAGTTGCAGAGTTAGGGGACACCTTGAGCTGGTACGACAGCTCTGACGCCTGGAGCTGCATTGAGACGGCTCAGCCCTGGAAGGGAACATGTTCTGACTGCTTGGGAGAGTCAAATCTGCAGCTTCTAGGACAGCTCAGCAGAGCCGGGTATCCTGACTGTTCGGGAGTCAGGCTAAACCTGGTGTGGTGGGGGATGGACTCCCCAAGGATATGGCAATCCTGCTCCTCTCCTGGAGAGCTGCTACAGCTGAGCTTTGCTCAGGCCCCACTTAAGGGGACTTTCTAGAAGAGCTCTGCTTCTCTGGCCTAAGATGTTGCTTCTTTTTGCTTCACTCTGTAAAAGGGGAAACCCGGGAAGAAATGAGCCTCTGGCTCCAGTGAAAAGTGTTACTTTTTCAGCTCTCCTTGCTCTGTTCACTGAGGGACATCTCAGCAAGGTTCTTCTGTTCAGCTCCCCCTTGCTCATTCCACTATGGCATGTCTCAGCAAGGATCTTCTCTGCACCAGAAATGAAGATCTTCACACCCAAAACTCCTTCGAGAAAGAGATTTATTTGGGAAGGAGGACTCCAGAAGAGTGGCTGCATCTGTCAGGGTGGAGAGAACAGTCCACAACTGACCAGGCAGGGCAGTTTATATAGGATCTCTTGGGAGTGAAGTTCACCAGGGATTGGCTAGTTTTTTCTGTTCAGGGACTTGTCAGTTTTGTGTGCTAGGGGCAGAGATGGCTCTGATCTCAGAGCCAAAGTGTGTCTTTCACTGGCCTTTCTTAGCTTTTGGACACTAATTCCAAGGCCAGGGCATAATTCTTTTACTAACTGATTCTAGGGACCAAGAGTGTTTCTTTGGTACTGGTTTCAGAGTCAGGGCATGTTTCCTTGGTTCTGGATTTGGGGATAAAGTGTTCATTTCTCTGGCTCAGGTCCCAGACCCAGGCCATGTTTTTTTCCCTGGTTCTGGGCTCCAGGGTTAGGGCGGGTTTCTTTAGCCAGCCCCTTTTCCCTACATGTATGACATTATCAAAGAATAAATTAGTTAACATTAAAAAACCCTCTACATTTTTAACCTGGACCACACAGTTTATATCTTTGATGTTACAGTTTACATGTTTTTATATTATTTAAGAATGTGAGCTGGGTGTGGTGAGGCAGGAGGATCTCTGAGAGGTCAGTCTGGTCTATGGATCGAGTTCTAGGACAATTAGGGATACACAGAGAACCCCTATCTTGAAAAAACAAAAACAAAAACAAACAAAACAAAACAAAGAATGTATTTCACAAGTTTTTGGCAGTTCTGGGACTTGAAATCAGGACCTTGAATATGCTGGGCAAATTCTCTACCCCAGAGCTATATCTTCATCCCTTTATAGTATATATTCCTTAACAATTTCCTATAGCTAGAATTATTTTTAATTGTTTTAATTTTTAGCCTTTGTATTAAAGATATACATAATTACAGAGGACCACAATACTGTTGGAAGGTCTGGGGCTTGGCTGCCTTTAATGAATGAATTCCATACCTTCCTGTATTTTTATGTAAACAATTAATTAGCATTCTTCCATTCCCATTTGAGATTTTTCTTAAGAGTTTTGTTTGTTGGTGATGATTTCCCTCAACTTTTATCTGTCTGGGAAAGGCTTTATTTCTCTGTCATTTCGGAAGGATAGTTTTGCTGGGTAAAATAACTGCTGGATGGCAGGTGTGGGGTTTGTTTTGTTTTCCAGCACGTAGAAGATTTTATTCCAATTTCTCCTGGCCTGCAAGGTTTCTGCTGAGAAATCTGATAGACTTTCAGTGATTCCTTCACACAGAACTGGATGTCTTTCTCTTGCAGCTTTTAAAATATGTTGCCATTGGCTTTTGATAGTTTACTTACATGCCTTGAATAGAGCCCCTCTAGGCTGAATCTTTGGGGAGTAGTTTTAAACTTCATGTATAAAGATGTCCAGATATTCCCTAAGCTACAGGAAGTTTTCAGTTTAAATTCTTGTCTTTGTCTCTTTCTCCAAAACTTGCATTTTTGTTGACATTATTCATTTAGTTGTACCCCTTAGCTTAAAAATGTTTTTATTTTCTTTCCCCAGTGACTGGGTCATTTAAACTGTTTTATTTTTATTATGAGTATGGGGATTTTGCCTGCATTTATGTATGTGTACCACATGCTTGCCTAGTATCCTTGGAGGCCAGAATGGGGCACTGGATTCATGAGAACTGGAGCTACAGGTTCTGAGAATTGAGCTCTGGTCCTCTGGAAGAGCAATATGCTCTTTTATTTTTATTATGTACACAAAAGAGGGCGCCAGATCTCATTACAGATGGCTGTGAGCCACCATGTGGTTGCTGGGAATTGAACTCAGGACCTCTGGAAGAGCAGCCAGTGCTCCTAACCTCTGAGCCATCTCTCCAGTCCGCAATATGCACTCGTAACTGTTGAGCCACCTCTGCAGCCCCAGAGTGGGCGATTACAGACCCGTCTTCAAATCCAGAGACTTTCCCATCTGACGCTGCTGAAGCTCATGGTGTCCTTGCTTCCTCTGTAGCAGTCTTCAATCAGAAAGCTGTGTTGGGTAATTTTATTGCATAAGTTGGGGCATCCCTGATGGGGGCATCCAAAATACTCACACATAGGAAATGTTTTTAGTGCCAACACTGCACACAAAAAGTTTGAATTTCTAATTTTTGGAATAGGATAGATCAACCAGTAAAGTCTATGCACATATTTCAGATCTGAGAAACTCTGAAACCCGAGGAGCTCTGGTCCCAAGCATTTCAGATAAGGGACAGACTGCACAGTATGGAGCTCTATGTCACATTTGCCATTCAGGTCCTGAGTTGTTTTTCTGATTTCATTGAATTAATTGTCCATATTTTTTAAAAACCTTACCAGCCCTGGGCGGAACTCTGGGAGTCCATTTGAAGAGAGGGAAGAAGAACTGTACGAGGCAGGGGATTCAAGGTCATGATGGGGAACCCACAGAGACAGCTGACCTGGGCTCTTGGGAGCTCATGGTGGACAGCCAGGGAACCTGCATGGGACTGACTTAGGCCCTCTGCGTGTGTGTGACAGTTGTGTAGCTTGGTCTGTTTGTGGGGCTCCTAGCAGTGGGATCAGGACCTGTCTCTGGAGCTTGAGTTGGCTTTTGGGAACCTATTCCTCATGCTGGGTTGCCTCACCCAGCCTTGATGTGGGGGCACGGGGGGGGGGGGGGTGTTGGTGGGGGGGGGGGGGGGGAGCTTGGTACTGCTTCAGCTTTTTGTTGACACCCATGGGAGGCCTATCCCTTTCTGAATGGAGATGGAGGAGGAGTGGATTGGGGGGGTGTAGAGGGGAGGAGAGGAGGGAGGGGAAACTGTGGTTGGGATGTAAAATAAATGAAAAAATGTAATTAATAAAACAACAACAAAACCTTGCCGACTTTCCTTAATCCATCTATTCAGTTTCCTTTCCTACACTTTGTAAATGTTCTCTGGGGTTAGCTGCTGGGAAATCCCTACATTCATGTTATCATGTCTGTTTCACTTTTTTGTATTTCTTGTGACTCTGTGTTTTGGGGGTATAATTTTCCTCTAAGTTTTACAGGGTGATGGGGGACGTCTACAGCTTGGCATTCCATAGGAAGACCTCCACCAGCAGTGGACTTCAGCATAGAAAATAGAAAGGTCAACTGTGGTCAACATCAGCAATGATAGCAGTGCCTTGAAGTCTCTGGGGACTCCGCAGTTAGGTTTTGAGTGCTCACTTATGGTCTTATTTTCTCACAACCGGATATAGCTGAGAAAACCCCAGCGTCACCTTGGGTCTGCCATGGCTCTCAGGCAGTGACAGAGCACTGGGCTGCAGAGAGTAAGACCTGAAAGCAGCTGATGAGGTGATTTGAATGAGAATGGCCCCTACAGACTCATGTATTTGAATGCTTGGTCTTTACTGGGTGGAACTGTTTGAAAAGGATCAGGAGGCATGGTCTTGTTGAAGGAGGTGTGTCACTGGGGCTTTGGGGTTTCAGAAACCCACACCATTCCCAGTCTGTCTCTTTCTCTTTACTTACAACTTGTGAATCAGAGACAAGCTTGCTGTTACTGCTCCAGCACCATGTCTGCCTGCCTGTGGCCGTGCTTTCTGCCATGATGGTCATGGACTAATCCTCTGAAATGTAAGCAAGCCCCCAATTAAATGCTTTCTTTTATAAGTTGCGATGGTCACCGTGTCCCTTAGACAACTGTGATCTAGAGGTTGGGTCTTAACTATTGTAGAGCCTGGATCTTGGGGTATAGATGTAATCAATGAAATTGTCTCCTGCAGATTTCTAGGATGACAGGCTGGAATCTGTGATCTTTTTTTTTTTTTTTTTTTTGGAGCTGAGGATCGAACCCAGGGCCTTGTGCTTGCTAGGCAAGCGCTCTACCACTGAGCTAAATCCCCAACCCACGGAATCTGTGATCTTAAAACAGCCCTTCAGAAATAGAAGGATGCCATGGCAGAGGAGGCCAGTTCTTACTCCAGTGCATTATAGTGTAGTACCTGAATAGGCTGTGGGTATGAGGCACAGTACTGGAGGGGTGTGCAGCTGTGTAGACTGTAGCCAGCTCTCTCAGCTGGCCATAGTGCCTGAGAAGACAGTAGGTGTCCAGGGTGGTGCTGGGAGTCGCTTGCATCCTCTTACAGGGGACTTTTCAGGTTCAAACCATAACATACTCATTTAGTTACTTTTGTTTGAATGGAGTTGTTCGTTCACTGTTTTGGCTATATTTGGTAGGAGGATAAGAGGTCGGGGCTTCTGCTCGGCCACCTTCACATGCTATCACTCCTAAAGTGTCCACAGTCTATTCCCAGTGTACTGAATGTGTTAATCATGAAATATGTGGTATTTTTGTCCAGTACTTCTGAAGCTATTGAGGAATCATGTGCTCTCCCCTTTTGCATTATATCCTGTTCTACTGATATGTATAATATTACTACCATTCTATTAATATGTATAATATTACTACTATTCTATTGATATGTATACTATTGCTACCATTCTATTGATATGTATAATATTACTACTATTCTATTAATATGTAATATGCAAATTTGACCCTTCATCATCTTAAATTTTCCTCTGTCTCTATTAGCAACTTGGGCCATCCCTCAGTTTTGTGCGATGCTGGTACAGCAGGTCTCTCTTTCAGTATTGCTTGCATGGTGTGTTTCTTGCTAACATTTTACATCTGTATCTTTGATCCTAAGGTGGATTGTCACATAGATAGCATACAGCATGGACATTTATTTAATTTTCTGACAGTTTGTGCCTTTTAATTGGACAGTTTAATGCATTTATATTTAATGTGATTATAGATAGGGTGTAGTTTCCATGGATTCTGTTGGTTTTCCACAAATCTTCTACCTTACATCTTTATAACTATCTTTTTTTGTGTGTGAAGATATAGTCTTGTTTTAATTCCTTGTTGCTTCTCTGTATGGTTTCAAGTTATATCCTTAGTATTTGCCTTGATAGTTGCCATTAACATCTTAACAAATTAATGTGTATCACAATCGAATATATAACTTAATTTTAATAGTGTACAAATTCTTTGTTACTATACAGCTCTGCTCCTTCATCTCTCCTTCATGCTTTAAAAAAATAATAAGCATTTACTGTATCAACTATGTTTTATGGACTATGAAATATCTAATTCTTTCCCTGGGCAATGTGCAGCATGGTAAATTGTACAGGAGGAACATGTGAGTTTATCATGGTAGCAAAGACACGGAAATTGGGTTTTCTGGGTGAGGTGGCATAAGGAGGTTTGATTTGGTAATATTTTCCAGAAATAGATTGTATTTGTCAGCTTATTGCTGTGACTGGGGAAGGGTTGCTTACTTCACTGACAGTTATAGATGCCTTCGTCTGCAGTTCTTAGCCTTGCTGATGCTGGGCCTGTAGTGTGGCCACATATACCCCGGGAGAGTTATGTGGCACGGTGGCCAGGAAGCTGAGCACAGTTCACTCCTTTTTAAAAATCTCTGTGCAGCCCTGGCTGACTGGCACTCGCTCTGTAGACCAGGCTGGCCTCGAAACCACAGAGACCTGCCTGCCTCTGCCTTCCCAGTGTTGGGATTAAAAGTATATGCTACCATGCCTGACTCTCAGTTCATTCTTAAGACAGCCTTACAGTTAGGAATGTGTTTTTCCACCTCAGAGAAGGGAAACTTGGCAATGGATTTGGCTAGATAATGTCTCAGGTGCCACTGCCCCTCAAAGCCACATCTGAGGTCAAGTGCTAGTCTTCTGACTCCACGTTTTTTTCCCCATTTTTCTTTTGTTGAAAGTGGATTGTTTTTAGTACAATATACTCTGATTAGGCTTCCCCTGCTCCTCCTAGACTTTCCCTATTTCCCCTCCCATTAGGATCCACACCCTTTCTGTCTCTTGTTAGAAAACACACAGGCATCTAAGAAATAATAACAAAGTAGAATAAGTTAAAAACAAACCAAACTAACTAGGACAGGACAACACAACCAAACAGAAAGACAAGAGCCAAAGAAAAAGCACAAAGAAACCCATTCGGCTGCAGAGATGCACATGCTCTTACACCCAAGAATGCCATCAAACATCAAACTCCACCCAGGCGCACACCTTTAATCCCTGTGCATGGAGAGGCAGAGGCAGGATGATCTCTGTGAGTTCAAGGCCAGTCTGATCTACAGAGCAACTTCCAGGATAGCCGGGGCTGCACAGAGAAACCTTGTCTCAAAAAACGCCCCAAACAAGCACAAACAACCAAACCAAACAACTACCCCCTAAACAAAACAAAACAAAATACCCAAAAAGGGCCCCTCACAAAACCAGGAGCCATAATATATATGTAAAGGACCTGTAATATCTTTTGTTTTAAGCCCTGACAAAACATTATGAGACAAGGATTCTTCAAAGGTGCCATAGAGTACATTTTGTGTTGGCCATCTACTGCTGGGCATGGGGACTGCTCTTAATAGTGGTTTGTCCACCCTGTGAGACTCCCTTCGAGAAAATTAAATTTTCATTTGCACGTGGTTATCAATTGGAGCTAGCTTATGGGTTAGGGCTGTTGGCTTGTATCTGTTAGTTATTTAGGCGGCACTCTTACCCTGTGAGGAACACTTCCTGAACATGACAAATCCATAGAAGAGTTTTTATTAAAGAGGATAGAAATGTGAATGTGACGGGCCTGTGTGAAGCACACATGTGAGTGAGGAGACAAGAGAGAGAAAAGAAGAAAAGAGACCTGTGCAAAATGGCGCTGGCTTTTTAAAGAGTGGGCCGCGCATGCGTACAGGACCGCATGTGGCTACTCCATGCGTGCGTGTAGATTACATGGCCGCGTGCTCGTGCTTTACACAACCATGTAAAGCCACGGAGTCCTAGCCATGCGAGATGTTCTGACCTGGAAATGGCTATTTTGAACTGGAAATCATTAGGCGGTCTGCCAGGCAAGCCCAACTGTGTGGACATGTTGTGATTTCCTATCAGTATCCACTTCCCCTCTCTGTCAGGGCTGGGACTCCTTCTGGTGCAGATCCATGCAGACCACAGTCTTGGAGTTCATCTGTGCGTCAGTCAGGCAGTGTTTAGAAAGCCTTGTTTCCTTGGTGTCCTCCATCCCCTCTGACTCTTACACTCTCCGTCTCTTCTTCTGCAGGGTTCGCTGAACCTTGAGAGGAGAGATTTGATCTGACTACTAATTTTTTTTTTTTTGAGCTGAGGATCGAACCCAAGGCCTCTACCACTGAGCTAAATCCCAACCCCAACTCTACCAGTTTTTACTGTTGACCTTCTGCCATCAACCCACCTTCTCTTTTGTCTGCTCTAACAGTGTGCCAGATCTGTGCTCCTTGCCAGCCCATGCGGGACTGACAGCCTCTTCTTTCTTATGAACACTAAGGCAGTTGGTTTCAGTAAAGAGCAAGACTTTACAGCTGAAGTAGACTTCTGTGGCTGTGGGAACTGGACTTGTTCTGTCTTGCTCTGATCATTGCCTTCCTTCTACTTTCTATTTGGTAGAACTTTACAAAATAAGAACCGAATCAACAAAGAATTATAATATGATATACAACATGCTGGTTTGAAATATGTACTCATTGTAGAATGGCTATATATGTTGATCATACACACACACACACACACACACACACACACACACACACACACACACACACACATATATCCTCACATATTTCCTGTTTTTTAGTACTGAGAAAACTTAAAATCTGTTGTCATCGTTAGTAAGTGTGGTCACTATGTGGTTGCACAAGTGACCTTTTCAACTTACTCCTCTTGTTTGAATTTTGTATCCTGTCCACATGCAGCCACACTCCTGACTCACTTTCTGGCAATTACCATTCTACTCTCTGCTTTTGTGAATTCAATTTTTTTAATTATTTGTTTTTGTGTGTGTGTGTGTGTGTGTGTGTGTGTATGGTATAGTTTATGTACATGTTCATGTGAATGTGTGTATGTGTTGTGTGTGTGTGCACACTCATACTTCTGCATGCATGCTTCTACAGGACGCATTTCGAGACTGAATTATTTGCTTACACTTGTTCTGAGGCAGGGTTTCTCTTGGTGTTTGTGCTGCTGTGCTGTGAGCATCTAGTTAAATGTCCTGTCTCCTCTCCCATCTTGTCACAAGAGTTCTGAGATAATAGGTACACTCCACTGAGTTGGCCTTTTCCGTGGTTTCCAGGGATTGAACTCAGGTTGTCAACTTTTCAAGGCAACCACTATTTCCCTTTGAGCCATCTCCCTACATGCCTTAGGGTTTCTATTGCTGTGAAGAGACACCATGACCATGACAACTCTTTTAAAGAAAAACATTTAATTGGGGCTGGCTTACAGTTTTCAGAGGTTTAGTCCATTGTCATGGTGGGAAGCATGGCAGCATGCAGACAGACATGATGCTGGAGAAGTAGCTGAGAGTTCTACATCTGGATCTGCAGGCAGCAGGAAGAGAGAGACTCTGGGCTTGGCTTGGGCTTTTGAAACCTGAAAGCCCGCCCCCAATGATCACTTCCTCCAACAAGGCCACACCCCCTAATCCTTTCAAATAGTGCCACTCAATTCTATGAGCCTATGGGGGGTATTCTCATTCAAACCGCCACACTACCCCCAATCCATCTCTTTTATATCCCATATGTAAGAGAGATGGCGTGGATATTCTTTTTGTGGCTGAATTATTCACTTAGCACAATGTCCTCCAGGTTCACCCATGATGTTCTTACAAATATCAGGATGCCCTTCTTTTTAAAGATAGAATCATTTTTCACTGTATGTGGGTCCCACAGTGTAGCCTTGCACTATAGATGGACACACAGGCTGCTTCCCCATCTTGGTTACTATGGGTAATGCTGTAGAAAGCATGGACTGCAGATGTTTGTCCGTCTGACACTAATTTCATTTCCATTGGGATTGTTGTGCCATGGCAGCAAAATGTTTCTCCTTCTCAGAACCCCGACTATTTTCCATAAGAGCTGTCTCTGCACTTCCACCAGCAAGGCTACAGGTTCCCTTTCTTTACCTCCTCGCCAACACTTGTCATTATTAGGTCCAAAGGAAACGCCAGTTCTCCAAACTCCAAAAGGTAGTCCAAAGTATCTAGAAACGTCTCAGGCTGGACTATAGAAGGGTTTCTGGCAGCTAGATAAAACCCAGCATTCCTTAGAAGCTTGCAAGCTGTTCCCCTCTACCAAAAGGAGCCGGTTTCCTTCCTCAGGCAGAAGGGCAAGTGGCTCCCTGGGATGAGTATCAGCTTATCTAAGCGCATGCTGGCCTCCAGTCTCCTTCACTACCACAAGTCCCTGGTACACATTTCAAAGTCCAGGCTAGCATCCTAAATTTTTCCAGCTCATGGGCTTCCCTCCCTCCAGCTAATCCTTCTCCTTTTATAACCCTGCTGGTCTAGATATGCCCCTGCCTCAGTTTCTCTCTATCCCTGCTATGCCTTGTCCATAGCAGGCCATATTCAGTCTACTACTTTCTCTCCCTGCTTTGGACTCTTCCAGATGCCTCTGGCTACTCTCTCTCTCTCTCTCCCTCACTATAATAAAAAACTTCCCCTTAACCATACCATGGAGTGATCATGTCATCAGCTTATACAGTTAGCTTTCATCTTCTGATACCAGCCATAGGAACAAGAGACATTACACTGTCATTTTTTCTTCCCTCCTTCCCTCCCTCCCTCCCTTCCTTCCTTCCTTCCTTCCTTTCTTCCTTTCTTCCTTCCTTCCTTTCTTCCTTTCTTTCTCTCTCGCTTTCTTCCTTTCTTCCTTTCTCTCTCTCTCTCTCTCTCTCTCTCTCTCTCTCTCTTTCTTTTCTTTCTCTCTCTTTCCCTCCCTCCCTCCCTTCCTTCCTTCCTTCCTTCCTTCCTTCCTTCCTTCCTTCCTTCCTTTTTTTGGTGTGTGTGTGTGTGTGTGTGTGTGTGTGTGTGTGTGTGTGTGTATCTCTGCCTGTCCTGGAATTCACTTTGTAGACCAGGATGGATGGCCTCTAACTCATAGAGATCTGCCTCCCTCTGCCTCCCAGGTGCTGGGATTAAAGTACATATTTTTAGATGTCCTTTTGAGAAGTGACTGCTGGGACCGTCTGCCCATTTTAAAGCCAGGCTCTTTTTGTAGGTGTTGAACTGAATCCCTTTTGTATTTTACGTACACTACTCACGCACATTTTACATGTTACCCCCTCGTTGGATGTTCATTTTGTAGACATCCTCTTTAGTTTGCATGCTGTCCCTTTCCTGATTCCTTTGTGATGCAGATTCTTTTGATTTGGATATAACCCATTTTCTTATTTTTGTTCTGTTCCCCCTGGGGTTTTTGTTTTTGTTGTTTTGTAGTCATAACTAAAACTTTATTCCTCAGAACAATTTTTGGAACTTTTCTTCATGTTCATTTTAGTATGTTTACAGTCTTAGGTCTTAGCTTTCAGTGTTCAACCCTCTGGGAATGTTTTTGTGACTAGCATGAGATAAAGTTTTTATTTTATTTTCCCGAATGCGGCTATAACTTCTCCTGCATGAGGCTGTCTGGTTCTCCTGGTTCAAGTTATGGAAGCCAGGTCTATCACCATTGGGTGTTTTTTGGCAAATCTGTGAAAGTCAACTGTGTGTGAATTTATTTCTGTGTGTGGTATATTGGTCCACTGGCTAATCTGTTTCTTATAATTATTAACATGTTTTGGTTATGATATATTTGTAGTATATTTTCAGGTCAAGAACTATGATGCCTCTAGCTTTACTCACTTTGCTCAAAGGTGTTTTGACTATACTTTTGTGGTTCCATTTGAGTTTTAGAATTGATTGGTTTTTTTCTAATTCAATGAGAAATGTCATTGATATTTTATATGAATTATATTGAGTGTGTAAATCACTTTCAATAGTATGGACATTTTAGCAATATTCTCCTAATACATGCATACAAAACATCTTTTTATTCATTTGTGCCTCCACTAACTTCTTTCATTGAGGTTTTAGTTTTAATTGTACAGATCTTTCTCCTTCTTGGTTAAATTTGTTCCAAAATATTTGATTTTTTTTGATAGCAGTTATAAACAGGCTTTCTTTCTTGCTTTGCTTTTCAGTTAATTGTTGTATCTTTGTTATGTTCATAATGTCACAAATTAATATCCATATAGTACTTGCCCACCAACACAGACTTATAACTAGTGTTTTATATAGTTGCCTTTAAAATAAGAAAGAGACACCATCTTGCAGAAGCCTCCTGTTCCTCCAACTCCTACTAGATTGGGATTGGTGGAGTTGACTCAGAAATAAAAAAGGCAGGCAGACCGGCATCTGCAGAAGCAGAATCGTCTCTTAACCAGAACAACTGAAGGCCGCAGTCTCTCTGTGGAAGTGGGAACTGTGTGTGCATGTGTGGTTTTATAGGACGAAAAGGGGGAACTTAGGGGATGGAAGAGTCTATCTGCAGTCCAGTTCCCCTGTAGTCTGGAAGTGGCAGAGGCCGATGGGTTTCGTATGTGGATCTCCTCATCTGAACTTCCACGGGTGTGATCAGTCACACCCACGTTCTTGCCCAGAGTGTCTCCGTTCACTTAAGGCTTGTGGGTCATTACCACCACACTTCCCATCTTCCCACTCCCCTCTTCTGCAATGATCTCCAAGCCTTAGGTGCAGAGATTGTGCTATAGATTTATCTGTGGGACCTGGGTGCCACAGTTCTGTTTTGGACAGTGTGGCTTTCTGTGATGGCCTATCTGTTGCAAAGAGAAATTTCTATCATGAGGGATGAGAACTACTCTTATCTGTGGGCATAAGGACAGGTATTTAGAATGTAGTTAAGGATTAAGACGGATCAGTAAAGTGGTGGTTGCTAGGTTCTTCTCTAAGATGCATGGCTTCACTCGCCCTGGGTAGTTGGCCAAGTTTCTAGTACCGGCCATGATTTCCTCTTCTGGAGAGGGCCAAAGTCCAATTATAAAGTTGTTGGTTACCACCCAGGTCTGGGTGCCAACTACTGTACACTTGGGGTTATCATCCCATGCTGGTACTTGTTGTGGTCCACAGGCATTGTAGCTGGGTAGGACTATTGGTGGCTTCCCTCTTTTGGAAGCTTGCATAGTGCCTTCTGGTTCCTGAAAGCTAGTCTTCGAAGAGGAGGCTTCTGGGTGAGGTCCAGATCAGGGCTTCTGGGCCCTGACTGAGAAGGATGGCATCTTCAGCAACAGGGATTTACTTTCCACCTGTGAGCACAGGGCAACCGAGGTCGGTGGCAATTGACTATAATGTTTGGGGAGTTTCATGGGCAACCCTGACCAGCAACTCAGAAGAAGGCCGTTCATGCTTGGTGTTGGGGTTTTGCTCAGTGGTCTTTGGCTCTCGGAGGGAGCATTGCCAGCCAAGATGAAAAGATTTCACTTAAACAATGTATGTGTATTTATACCCAAACTTAGGTGCATTATAGCTTTTAAAGCTAGATAGTTAATAGTATGACTCTTTATGACCTTTTCAGACATCCTTACTGTTTTTTTTAAACCACTTTCCTTTCTTCTGTGTTTATCTCACTTCTCTTCCCCAGTTAGAGCCCCCCCTGATCAGAGCATTTGTACCCTGCTAGTCTCCTCTCTATTGGTCCTTCACTCCCATACCCCAGCAATGGTCTCTTTTTCCTTTCCTGGTTTCTGCAGTTACTCCAGACTAAGTACTCACATCTGAAGATTTGGAGCTAGGAGCCTCCAATGAGAGAACATGTGACGTTCGCTTTTCTGGGTTAGGGTTACCTCACTCAATATGATCTTTTTTAGTTCTATCCATTTACCTGCAAACTCCATGATTTAACTTTTCCATTACAGCTGAAAAGTATTCCATAGTGTCTTAGTCTGGGTTCTTATTGCCGTGATAAAACATCATGACCAAAAAGCAAATTGAGGGGGCAAGAGTTTATTTGGTTTATATTTCCATATCACTGTTCACCATTGGAGGAAGTCAGGACAGGAACCCAAACAGGCCAGGGAACCTGGAGGCAGGAGCTGATGCAGAGGATGTGGAGGAGTGCTGCTCACTGCCTTGCTCCATATGGCTTGCTTTCTTATAGAACTCAGGACCACAAACCCAGAGAAGCCACTACCCACAATGGCCTGGGCCCTCCTCCAGCAGTCACTAAGAAAATGCTCTACAGGCTGGCCCACACATTGATCTTATAGAGACATTTTCTCAGTTGAGGTTTCTTCCTCTGAGATGACTGTGGTTTGTGTCAAGTTGCCATAAGACTAGTCAGTACACATAGTGTATATGGTAAAGCACACAAGGCCTCAGACATAGACCAAGAACTATGGACAAGTAAGGAAAGCTGAGACCAGGAGAAATGTTCTTCCTTAGGGAGGAACATGCCAGTTGGTACCCAATAGCAAATGGTCAGCTCTGAAAACATACATACAAATATACATTATACAGACTAAGAAGGTTATAATTGGATATTTAGGAACACGCACACATAACAACAATTAAAGAAAATGAAGCTATGATTTTCAATGAGAACAAGGCAGGGGTGTGGGGGAGGGGTAGGAGGGAGGAAAGAGAATGGGGAAATGAAGTAATTATAATATAATCTTAAGAAATATTAAAATATAAAATCAAGTGAGAAAGTGAGTGAGTAAAACTGATGCTCTTATCCTTTCCATTCCCCTGCACAGTGGCCAGGGCTGGTTATTTCTTTGTGTTGATTCACATGTCTTTGCTGCCCTGCTCCCATGTCTTCCTTTTCATGGCTCCTTGGTGTCTTCATTCCTGCAGAGTTTCAAATGCCCTTTCACCTCCTGCAGGCTGTGAGAGCTTCGCTTCATCCCACACAGCCACTGGCTCTGGCTGCCTTCCAAGGTTCCCGGTCACAGGTTTCTGTCTCTCCAGAACTATAGGAAGATGATCCATGTGAAGGCAAATAACTTTAAAAACATCACATTTCCCATCTTATCTCCAGGAAGGTGAAGCAGTAACTTCTAGAATGTCTCTTCATCTCTAGCCAAGTGCACATAATTATTAACAATTAAATAAAGGTCTTGTCCCAATGACCAGATACCAGGCTCCAATGGAGAGGCTGTAAAACGTAAGGTAGACTAAGTAATGGGCTTTTGGTTAGGAGTAGACCACCAAGGCTAGCCATTAACACCACACTATCCAGGGCCATTGTTAAAGGACTCATCAATTGTGAATTAGAGTTTTGAGCCACACGAAACTTTTTGTGGCATGGTGTCACCATTAATCATATTCTATAATACTGAGAAAAGGCAGAAGTGAGCCAAAGGTTGAAGGTTTAAGGTTTCTCAGAACCAAGCTGGCTTTAATGATATTCAAGAGTAGATGATGTATTGTGGTAACCAGTCTTTGGTATTAGGCCAACTCCTTGGGTGATCCCAAGGGCTAGATAGCTCTGCAGATGCCGAGTTTTCTGGAAAATAGCACTTAGTATTCAGTGAGAGTCTGGGGAGAAGTCACAGCCGGCACATCTTATATTTTCAAAGCTCTAAATAGAGACCAAATGAAAAGTAGAGGTCTAAGATTTCCACATAAAATCTAACAGTTGCATTAGGCTGAGGAGAGAGGCCACATTTCCTAGCAGTTTGGGACTTCCTTAAAGTTCTGTAGTACTGGAAGCTGACTTAATCAGGAGAGTCACCTTTGGAAGCCAGGACACACAGCAAGCTTGGAGTTGCAGGGACTTCTGGCTTGCAGGGGTTCTCCAACATCCTTGCCCCAGTTACCATTCCTAACACAAACAACAGCAGCAATGCTGTCACGTCTTTGAACTTGTGTGCACCTGGCAAGGCCTAGGGTTTGTGGTCACTAACATATGTGGTTGATTTTTTTCAGAGTAGTCTTTCATGGTAGGCCGTATGACCCCTATTCTACAAGAAAGCTGCATACCTGCAGCCCACATACCTGCAGCATGAAGACACACCAGCCCAGTGTCAAGGTTGCCCACGGTGTGTGTTCTTGCTACCCTCTCACTGCTCCCATAAAGCCACTCAGGAGCCTGGCTCCACCCCTGCTCCTCTCTGAAAACTTTGGCCCTAAGAATTTTCTAGTCTCTCCTAGATAATAAAAAATAGTTCTTGGGCTACTTTCTTTGTCAGTTCAATTTAAGTTGCAAAATATGGTCCCAATTTGGTAATAAAAATACCTTGTTCCATGTCACAGTCCAACTCTGAATTTCACTTGAATTTGACTCAACTCTCCTTCCCAGACTTAGGCAGGAAACCTGACAGCGGGATTGGTCATCTTGGGGCTTTCCCTATTGGGAATTCCTCTCTCATCAACTTGGAGAAATTGTAGGTGAATAGGGAGGAAGGAAACATCTACCCAAGGGCAGTTGGCCCCATGTCCACAGGCTCCTCACCTGCGATTCAGTCAACCACAGATTGAAAATATTTGGAAAATATTTGGTAAATATGTGCAGACTGGTGTCTTGTCATCATTCCTTAAACAATACAGAACATCAGGTATTTACACAGCGTTTACACTGTCTTAGGTATTATACGTCATCTAGAAAGAACTGGAAGTCAGAGGAGGATATGTGTAGATTCTGGTCAAATACTATGCCATTTTACCTGTGGGGCTTGAGCATCTGAACGAATTTCTGTGGGATTCTCATAACCAGGGCCCATGGATTCTTAGGCATAACTGCGCTGCTGTGGCCATCAAGTACATAAGCATTCTTTGAGCCTTGTAGGTGTTTAAGGTTGACTTTGCTTCTGGAGCACTTTCATGGGTTACTTGGTGATACACGCCTATCTCCCCATCATCTACAGGGGATCTTAACCCACAGGGTTAGATGGGAAATGTGCTTCCCTCCTATGTAACGGTGGATCTTCCTGAGCTACTGGGATGCTGGTTGGTCACAGCTGGCAGGGCCTGATCATGGTCCCCTTCCCATGTAGTCCTATTGAACACACAGCAGGCCCACTCTCATGTGTCCTGATGCACTCCAGAAATGCAGGCGCATTCTGCTGGGGCGACCTTTCCTTTGCCCTTCTCTCAGAGTAGCTGGTCTGCCTGCCAAGGGTGGCTGACTTGCATCTCCCTCAAAATCATGTGCTGAAACCCTAACCTCCAATGGGTGTTTGGAAATAGAAGCATAGAAGGAGGCAATCACCATTAAAGTCACAAAGATGGGACCCTGGTCCTGTGCGGCTAGTGTCCTTATGAAAAGTCATGGCAGAGCTTCCTCCCTTCCCCTCTCAGAAGAAAGGGCCTGTCAGGACAGCAGGCACATGGAAGTCTGAACGAACCTGAGCTAGAAAACAAACCCTGCCAGACTGTGGGTCTCTGGCTTTCAGAAAAGGGACTGCCACTCAAGCCCCCCATGCTGTTTGTTACTTTTTGTTGTGGCATCCAGAGCAGACTGAGACCCTTTTCTATTCTCAGGTGTGTGCTCAGGACCAGATGAGGGTGCAGTTCAAACTTCTGGGCACATGTATTTAATCACCTGGTAGGGCCGCACAGAGCCTTTCTCTCCGGCCTAAGAGGAGTGGAATGCACCAGATCGGCCCGCCTAGCATTGGTATGTGTCAGCTCTTTCCAGAGGAACCCTGCTCTAATTGCAGAGCCGAGCTCTCTTAGATCCACAAAGCGGGTGAGAGGTTTGGGTCTGAGAACATTGGCTTGGCAATCTGGACTGGTAGTATCTCAGGCATGTGGTAGCTGCCATTCTGATGTCAAGCCAGGCTTCCATTTTCTGGTAGATAGCTAGACCCACATCTGGAACTCAGTCTCTCCGGCTATGGTTAATGGTCTTCCTAAACTAAATTGCACAGAACCTCTGTGGTACACAAGTGGCAGGCTGAAAGCTGTGTGCATTCACCAATGTGTTCCTTGGTGTCTAAAGTGCTCCGAACAACACTCACACTCCTCTTGTGGAAGGTACCACACGGATGGGAACCTGGATAGTGCCCGGCACTGGTGAGGCAGGAGGATGGGGGTAGGGATGCGCTCCTAGGAGAGACTGAACCAAGGCTGAAGTTAACATGAAAAGGACAAGTTGTCAAAGAGGAAGACTGAGCTCCCCCAGCCAAGGGCAACTCAGTTCCCATTGGAGTAGCACTGAGGCACCCCGGAGCGTCTGCAGGTGACCTGTGGCTCATTCTAATGCTAAAACACACACCCATAAGTCAAGATTTAAAATGCTAATAAGACACATGATGCATAACATTGTGTGTACAACATGATGCATGACATTGTATGTACAGCGACATGTGAATGAAGTTGTGCAAGAAAAGCCTGTTCTGTGCAGATGGTAACATAAAGATAAGGCTTTTGTGCAGCAGGGCCCTGTGAGCAACTAAACTTGGCGGTGGCCAGCTCCCTCCTCAGAAGTATGTCTAATCACATCTCTGTTCTGGGACCCAAGAACCTGGAACCCCTCTCTTTAGAGGTGCTCACCGAACCCTGGTATCCACAGATATGAAGAGCTCCATAGATAATGAAATTGTTGAGTGGGAGAGGCCTGCTTTCCAGTGTCAGGAGAAACTGTGACTTGCGGAATGATGATGAGGCCTGGAGGTGAAGAAGGTCCACTCGGTGAGGGAAACTTCATGCCCATGGCTGGGAAATGTTACCACCCAACTGTTCCCCATGGGAGAGGCCAGGCCCACACCCAGATAGGACTGCTATGTCCTCTCTGCTTTCTCTCAGGCATGCATGAGCCATCTCCTTTTCCCTTCTGGGGCTCTTCCCACTTGGCCCCTGAGGTGGTAATCACCAGAGACAGAGCCACAGCAAGCTCTGGTCCCTGGAGAGGGACAGCATCTTCGATGCCTTGGAAGGGAAGACCTATCTTAGGCTTTAGAGTCAGAGAGGGGCAGCCCATGGTTCGGTAGGTTGGCCTCGGGCCTTGGCTGAAGCAGGAAGAAATGGATCAGAGAGAGGTACAGTTCAGGCTGTGGGCTGAGGGTCATTTCTGCTTCAGTATCACCCCCGATGGGCTGTGTGACCTTGGCAAGCGCCTTTACTCTCTAAACAAGCCTGGTGGGGGAGTTTGCTGGCTAATGCTTTGCATATGTATGCTGTAAGGGATAATAAGGCAGGCTCCGGGAAGCATATTTTGTATTTTGTCCTTGGGGCACAAACAGTACGAACTATTTATTTTAAAAGCAAGGCTTAACCGGCTCATCCAGCTTAGCCCTAAAACACCCCTGGTTATCTTGGCTGTGGTCTCTGCAGGAGCAGCAAAGTCTAATTAGGTGTCCTTTTGTGCCTAGAACCCAGCTAGCCTTCTCCCAGGCAGAATGCTGTGGCTCTGGCTTTCAGGGTCCTGAGAATTTGCACATAGTGGCCTCTTGAACTCATTCATCCAGGATCCCTTGAGCCCTGCGTTTGCACCAGGCCTGGGGGAGAGTCCTTGGGCCCACACTGGAAGTACGGTGGTTTCTACATCATCAGTTTCTATTTGTATCACTCCATAATGTATCACTCCTGTGCCAGCAACTTCCACCCACCATTGCTCCCTTGAAGGCTCTCTCTCCCCTTTATGCCCTTCTGCTTGCCTATCCCTGCTTCCCCTCCAAGTTTCCCTCTGTGAGATTCTCCTGGGCTCCAGGCTGCAGGGTGAGTGGCCAGTGCTCTGCGCTCTGGCCCTGAGAGATGACTTGAGGACAGAGAAGGCCACCCCCACCTGCATGTCTTCCATACCCTCTTCAGCATTTTTCATTGATTGGGAGCCTCCCCACTCCGAACAGTGATGGATGCTTCTGGATCATTCAGGTAGATTAATTACTCACAGCTAAATGGGATTTTTTTTTTTTTCCTTTTTTTTTTTTTAGGTCTCAAATCTGGCAAGCGGTATTCTACCAGGTCTCTGGAGGACAATTAGAGTCCTGGTAAGTTATATGTACTGTGGATATGTAATGTGGTCTTACACAAATCTCCAGGGTGGAGAGAGAGAGAGAGAGAGAGAGAGAGAGAGAGAGAGAGAGAGAGAGAGGTGCTGAAGACCTCAGGAAGTATACATGACAATGAGACAAGAGGAATAAATATTATGGTGTTTGATTTATTAGTGTTTTCTCTTTCAGAGGAGAGCCAGGAAAAATCAGCCTCATTTTCTAACCGAGAGGAAGCATAGGCCACAGGAGGGTGGGCTGCTGAGCATGGAAGGGTGTGAGCTGGCCACTGACCACTTGCTTAGACACAACCTACTGACCCATCTGCTCCCCTCTTGTGAGATCAGCAAGCAGGCTTGAGTGTCTGCCCGTGGTCCCGTCTTGAGTCTGTGGGAGTCTTGCTCACTCTGTTCTTTGCCTCTTGTTTTAGAATAGGGCAGTAGTGGAAAAGCCGAGGCAGGACAGGAGGCAGCTGCCATAGAGAGGGCAGTATGCCGTCCCCAGTCGTGAACTTTCTGTCTGGCTGTGCGTGGAAACGCCGGGCTCTGACAAGAGCCTGAGGGAGCAGGAGAGCAATGCGGACAAAAGCCTGAGAAGGAACAGATGATAAGGGAATGGGGTGAGCAGGTGGGGCTTCTAGAACAATCCCAGCAGCCCTGGGTAGAGGGACTCTGCTAGCTGGTTTGCACCTGCTGTTGAGGTGATTAGCACAGATGGATAAGGGCCTAGGAAGTAAAAGGAGGTTTGGGGTAGAGACTCGAAGTGGGCTGCTTTGCATTTGAAAATGGAATTGTTCCCTAGATGAGCATGGATTGGCCCTGTGAAGGGCAGCAAGGCCCCAGACATCAGAATATAGAAACACACCGATCCCCTCACACTGGTGTGTTACTCTTCATTGGGCTCTGGCTTCCTGTTCCTGATGGGCCTGTGGAGATAGGCACTGTCCTCACATTCCTTCCCAGCAGCTCCAAGGTTCCTTGAGCCAGCCATACCTATAGTCTCCTCCAGAAAGCTCTGGAGCATGGGAGCAGCCATCTGGAGACCCTGTGGGCAGGGGTGTGTGTGCTTGGGATGGCAGCACAGAAGACAGGCAACTCTGCAAAGGATTTGTGACTGTGTTCAGGGCACAGGCAATTTTTCTCTGCTTGGAAATATTACACTCCTCTGAAAGATCCACTGTATATGGAAGTAAAAGCAAATCCTATGGGATTCTTTGGCCCATAGCTGAAAGTATTGCATGCAAAGTTACTTGAAAGCTTTTGCTAGACACGATGTGGCACAGCAGGGACTGACCCCAGCATAGGCTGGGCAGAAAGGAACCATTAAACAAGCCCAAAGAGAGGGAGACAGATGAACAAGAAACCGAATCTGCAACAGGGCAAGGCTTGCTGGTTTTGACTGTCTTTGATCCTATCGCATCACAAGGACCAACACTGAAGTCATTGGAATCTGTGAGGACCAGCAGCAGTGCTGGTGGTGGGCGCAACATGGCTGAATGGCCAGGTTATAGAGCTGTGGGAGGCCCGCCATGCCTCCTGACCTTCTGATAGCAGCAAGCCACCTGGGAGCCACCAGGCCAGTGCTCTCAGCTTCCTAAACAGAGGAGCTCATGTCACAGATGCTCCCCACCTGTCCCTGGAGGCATGGTCCTCTCATTTATCCACCCAGTCTAGCACAAGTGGGTTTATGTCCCCCCAGGAAGCTGAGGGAGATCAAAGAGTCCATGGTCTCAAGGACTGGACTGGTTGTTTTCTAGAGGAAGACAGTTCCATAGCTCACGGTTTTGAGGACTCGAGATCATGATACCGGCATCGTCTCAGCTGTTTTGGCTCTCCTAGGCTGTGCTGTATGGCTCATGATACCGTGCAGGAATATACATGAAGGAAAGAAATCACAGGATGAAACGGGAAGCCAGAAAACATGGAGAGAGCAGTTTGTTCTGATATCCCTGTCCTGAGGGGACTAACTGCCATCCTATGAGAACTACACCAGTTCCTTCTGAGATCGGTGCTCCCACACCCTAAGCTGACCACCACTTACTGAATGCAATATGAGATGTAGAGCCTAGGAAATGAGACTGTTTCAGGGAACATTGTGGAAGAGGGGGAGAAGGCCCATCTTGTGGGAGAGATTATGATCTCACCCCAACTGCAATTGTCTGCACTGGGACTATACAAGACCATCAATAGATAATCCTGGTTAAGGGAGGGGATTGCAGGGCCACACCCCCACTGCTGAACTATTGGCTACTGATAGATTCTGGGGGAGGGGTAGTCATTGTCTTCTGGTATGTAGTAACCAACTTCTAGTGCAGTGGTTCCCAACCTTCTTATCACTGCAACCCTTGAAAACAGTTCGTCGTGTTGTGGTGACCCCCAACCATACAATTATTTTGTGGCTACTTCCTAACTGTAATTTTGCTGCTGTTGTGAATTGTAATGTAAATATCTGATGGATACAGTATGTCTGATATGTGACCCCTGTGAAAGGGTCGGTTGACCCCCCAAGGGGGGTTGTGACCCACGGGTTAAGAACCACTGTTCTAGTGAATAGCTCCAAACCCAGGGCCACATAAGTCGCTCCAGTTGAGCTAGTCACCAAACAAAACAAGATGGCTATGGGAAAGGAGCTTGTAGGGAGGAGGGCTGATGGGCAAGTGTGGGAAGAAGATATGAGTGGGGTGGGAGTAATCAGAGCACATCATATACATGTGTAAAATGGTCAAGAACAAACTCAGTAGGAGAAGCCTGTCACTTGTGAGAGACTGCGAAAGAGGAAGTTGACCAATACCATAGTATGTTTGTGGGATGACTATAGGTAAGGTGGGCAGAAGCAGGGCAATCGAAAGATGTTTCCCCATCTCTTGGTGTATCTCTGTGATTTCTTTCCTTAGTAACACCAAATGTTCTCTTTGTTCTCCGAAGTTTCATTGTGATGTGTAGTGTGCGGATTTACTTCTGTTTATTCTTTTTACTATAGCAGCAGGCCCCTTTATCCATGTTTGTGCTTTCCATAGATCTACACCGCAAAAGATATTAAATGGAAGATCTAGAAACAATTCATAAGTTCTAAGTTGTATTCTGTTATAGGTAGCATGATAAAGCCTCTACATCATACATCTCTCTGCCTTGCTTAGGATGTGAGCCAACCCTTTGTCTGGTGTATCCACACAGTATACGCTATCTGCCCGTTAATCACTTATTGGCCACCTCGGTTATGAGATGGTTGTGGTTGGTTGATGGGTTTGTATTGCGGTCACCTTTATTTACTGGCCCCCAAAGACTGCCAGAGTGTTGTCAGCAATTCAGCGATGCCAAAGAGGAACCAAAAAGGGCTTTCTTTGAGTAAACATATTCTCAACCATGGAAAAAAATTATACGGTAAGGTTGAAAGAGTATTATAATTATTCTGTCCTTATTGTTATTTTCTTACTGTGTCTAATTTAAAATTACACTTAATCATAGATTAGCATATGTAAGAATAGGAAACAGTTTGAATAGTGTTTAGTTCTGCACTCAGCTTCAGACATCCCCTGGGGGATTGGAAGTGCCCCTCCCCCCCAGGGGCGGGGGCAGAGCTGCTGTGTCTGCAGAGTTGCTGTGTCTGCAGAGCTGCTGTGTCTGCAGAGCCTTTGATTTAAGGACTCCAGTCTTGGGCTCTCCACATCCTCAGCCATTGTGTCTTCAAACATAACTCTGCCATTTCCTTTATTCTGGTCTCTGGAGTGACTATTAGAAGAAGTTGACAACTTTTGAAATATCTTTCTTTGCTCTTTCTTGTCTGTACTTCCATTTTTTAAAATTCATCTGTCCCTTCGTACTGTCTTCTGGGTAAAATTCTTCACTATTACCTTTCAGTTTGTGAATCCTCTCTTTGATTCCTTTAGTGCGAGATTTCATCCGCTGTTTTGATTTTTGCATTTTGCTAACTTTGCTTGTCAATTCTGACTTTTCGTGTGGGATCTTTTTCTTATCTCCTTGATCTCTTCCATGATTTCCTGTTCTTTTAAAATGTGTTACCCTTTGTCTCTTTGAACACCCCAAAATAGCCACATGAAAGTCCAGCCCACATGTGCACCTGGCTGTGTGCAGACAGGTTGTGTCTATCTATTATGACCTCTAGATAGATCTTCAGAGAGGAGCCAGGGCATGTTCTTCAGCATGCTTGGCTGTCATTATGTCTGTAAAGCACAGACAGTGTCACTGTGTGGCCAGCGCAATGTCAGAGGTACAGAGTTCGTCTGAGGGCGTCTGGGAGGGAGGCAGTCAAACTTACTGGCTTTGCTGAGCCAGATCAGAAGGGCAGCAGATCTGATTTCTCCATGGGCAGAGTTTTGTTTATCCTGAACTCAGAGCCAACAGCCCTATTAGTTTTGAATGGACTTAAATATTTTTCCACATTTGGGCAGAGCCACTTACTTGCCAGGAGAAGGGCACAATAAACATATTGTTATGACTGTCTCAGGATGAGGGCTGGGCCTTCTTCATCTCTTATTCCTCCACCCTGCATCTATTACACTGCTCAATAAAAGTTTATTGATTTGCATTGTAAAATGGATGGCTAAAATATGAGTCATGATGGCAATAAATTTTATATACCATAACTTTTATCTTCAGATGGGTGTTACAGCTCTCTTGGGAGCTTCTCCTCTTAATTGAGCATGTGATTGTCACTTTCCAGGTGATGCTGAGATCCTGTTAAAATTACCCCAGGGCCATTAGATAAGGCACAGTTGATTATTCCATGTCAACCACGTGGTGCTTTGCACATAGGCACTGTATATGTGTATGTGTACATGGAGGTATGGATACAGAACACAGTTGTAAATTTATGATGTAATACATATGGGTATATATGATCTGTTTGCTTTGCAAAAGAAAATATTAGCAAAGACCATTAACACATCAAACCAACTCCATTGTAACATTGCATGTCCACATGATCTTCCTTTTCCTGAGTCCAGTCTAATAAAATGGCATTTGGTTTCTACTGAGCTTTCAAACTCTGTCAGTATTTGATAGGTCAACAGTTATAATGGTATGTTGACTTTGCAATATACTATTTTAACGATGTGTTAATACATAACAATCTTTGGACAGGACTTCCAGAATTGCTGTTTTATAACGATCAGCTGGCATGTTAAAACTAACCTCAGTGGCAAGAAAGCCAGTTGCAAGAGAGACATCCTCAGTTGAACGTGTGATTGGCACACACAGCAATAAGCTGGAAGTGAGTGCCCAGAGACTTCTAAATCTTCTAAGGAACAGTGAGATTTTAAGGGTCCTGGGGAAGCAGCTGCAGGGCAACTTTTTTAAAAAGGTGTCTTGGCATTGTAACGGCGTGGAGGAACACATCCCCTAGAGGAGCCCCACTCCATGGAGATCAGTGAATGAGTCCTCAGTGGACAGGTCTGCATCTGCAATGAAGTCTAGTCAGGAGTGGGTCATCATCTGAACTGGATGGGGAGGGGAAGGAGGGAGAGATGATGGGGAGAAAGGGAAAGCTAGGTACAAGGAAGAGAGCAAAAGAGAGCAAGCCCTTGAGAGAGAATGGGGTAAGGGTAGTGGGAAGCTGAGTGAGGGGTGTCCTGTCTTTCCCGAGGCCTGTGTAAGGTGGGCTGCAGGTCTGTGTGATGTTCTGGGCTGTCTACACAGCAGAGCTGGTGGGCTGGACTGGCACTTACCTGGTGGCTCTGCCAGAAAGGAGTCCCGCATTGGCTTATGGGGGTCTGGTTCTTTGGGCCCCTTACCTTTTCCCTGGAATGGTATGGATCCTTGAGTCCTGAGTTGATAGTCTGTTCCAAAGGAAATCCTATTACCTTCTTGGTCATGCTTTGAACACCTCCCTTGAAGTGTTGGAGCTGCCCAGGCTCTGGAGAGGACTTTTTTCCTGAGAGAGGCTTTGAGGGAAAGAAGGGATGGGTTGACAGTACCCAGAGGTATGAGAGGGGCTTGCTTCTGGGGAATCCACAGCGGGCTCTATGTCATGCAGGGTATTGGCCAGTTCCATGGCCTGCTCTGACAGTACTGTGAAGCCGCGTGCTTAGCTTTTACCTTTGAAACAACCAATGGTGGCATATCAGTGAGCTTTGCCAAGACCCTTACCAAGCCACGGGGTTTCTTTGACTCCCGGATGTCACTCTTGTTCTCCTGACCGATGAAGAAAATGTAGATGTCCACAGCAACCATCTGGAAACACCTTTCTGTTTTGTCAAGGGGAGGCTAACATGGGGGAGAATTTGAAAAATGGCAAACATCTTTTTTTCATTGGCTTAAAGCTGGTTGTCCAAATATTTGTATCACTTGAAGTGTAAGCCAAAGAAAAGAAAAAAAAAAAAAAAGAAAGAAAGAAAGAAAGAAAAGAAAAGCCCCCCTGAATTTAGAGTGCATTTTCATTACTCTTGTACAAACATCTTCTGGTACATTCTTTAATTTATCTTCAAATAATGTAAACAACAGGCACTGGAATTAGCAGAGGGCAAGTGTATTTATTTAATATATGCATGTGCTGCACCCTGGGGACCCAGTGTCACAGAAGAGGGACATGATAGGATTTTTGTCTAGTGCAACCTGTTTTCCTCATGGGGAGACAAGCAGTACACACGTTCCCTAGAATTTGGGACAGGTGCTGAAGAAAGGTGGCAGCCAGCCTTTGGGAGCCATGTTAGAGGGATGGCCACCCAAAGGGTCACTCCTGAGTTGCAGCATGTCAGATGCAGGTGTGTACGCCCTGGGGAAAACTGCAGAGGTGGGTAGGAACACTGCAAACAGAGGAGACAGCATCTGCAAGGACTCAAAGGCAGGGGAGGGCCTGAAGGATCGCAGGGCACAGTGGAGCCAGTCTGGTGCTGTGTGTGTGTGTGTGTGTGTGTGTGTGTGTGTGTGTGTGTGTGAAATGTAGGGAGTGGCAGGGAGGGACCACGTGGGGCAAGCTAATGGAGGAGGTTAGGTAGAAGGATGTGCTGTGCTTTGCTATATGATATAATATAATATAATATAATATAATATAATATAATATAATTATATATATTTCTTCAAATATACCCTGGCTGTGGTATGGAGAATGTCTTATAGGGACCAGAGATAAAGGTCATGAAAGGATATGTGGGAATGTTCTCATTCCCTTAAATTTCATGTATTGAAATGCAATCCTTGGGGGATTAGGGGGTGGTGCTTCTAGGAGGAGGAGATTGAGCCATGAAGGTGAGGCCTTCAGGAACAAGGTTCATGGATCTTTAACAAAGAGGCCTAAGAGAGCTTGATTTATTCTTCTATCATGTGAGGCAAGAAGCCACTGTCTGTGCAGCGGAGGACTCCTCAGCTGACGCGAGGAACGTGGACGCTTTGCCTTGGCCTTCCTTCCCATCCCCTAAGACTTTGGGCCATAAACTTCTGTTGTTTGTAAATTCTCCATTCTAAGGTGATTAAGACTGCAAGCTCCAGCAGAGGATCACAGCAAGGAGCCCGTGACTCTGCATCTGGTAACGGCAGAGACAGAACCAGTGGCCTCTGTTGGCAGTGCATTCAAGGCCATCTCATGCCAATCCTGTTCTCTCACTCTACCATGGTGTACTGGTGGGGACCTCCAGCGAGCCTCCAGGCCACAGGTCTCCATCTTGGGACCCTACAGTTTGGGGCCTAAGTGAAGGTAGTTGGTGTCATGAGTAATTCTGGGAAGCAGAGTCTAAAGCAGGATTTTAGAATGACAATCATCTGGACACAAGGGCTCCCCAGAGGACAGAAGCCTCTGTGTGAGCAGTGGCTAAACCTTCCCTGAGGGTGCATTAACTCAAGTCTTTCCAAAGATGCGTAGAGATAGAGATAAGCAGACAATGATATAACGCAGCTCTTGCTAAGCATTAGGGACTCGATAACAAGACAAGAGAAGCCTTGCTGCCGATTAATCACAGATTGAAAGTGATGTGTGCCAACGGACAACTTCCTTGGCAGCATAAGCAATCAAATTGCTTACAACTAGAGGGCTAGGGCTAAGATTTTTGTTTCTGAGGCAGTGTTTTTCTACCTAAACCCTAGCAGTCTTAGAATTGATATGTAGACGGGGCTGGCCTTGAACTCAGAGATCCACCTACCTGCTTCTGCTTCATAAGTGTTGGGATTAAAGGTACGCATACCACACCCGGGCAGGCCACATTCTTAACATGACTAGGTTAGTGACAAGAGATGGGATTAGGAGGAGGCCACCACAATAGAGACTGGATATTATTATTATTTTAACCATATGGGTGTTTTGCCTGCATTTATGACTGTATCACTTACATGCAGCACCCATGAGGCCAGAAGAGGACATCAGCTCTCTTGGAACTGGGGTTACAGATGTCTGTGAGCTGCCATGTGAGCACTGGGATTCTAACCAGGGTCCTCTGAATCAGAAGTCAGTGCTCTTGACTGCTGAATGTCTCTCTAGCTCTTCTATAGTAGTTCTTACTAGTGAGAAATAGGGAGGTGTAGTGATTAAAATGAGAGGAAATGTCAGCGTAGCAGCAGAAGAAAGTCCTTACCTATAGAGAAGCTTAGAGAAGCTAATAGAACCATCTATTAGGGCAAGATGGTGAGGGGCCTACAAGGGTCTGACTCAATTTATACACTGAATACAAGGGGCAGATGATCACAAGAGCAACTGTTCCCTTGAAAGACATAGCATGTTCTCTGATTTCCCCCCTCAGCTAGATTTCATGCTTTGAATCCAGGGACTAAAGGCGAAGTTGGGTTCCTGGAAGAAAGCTAAGAGAATTGTCAGTTCCCCTCAAAGGAATCTTCAGCCGTTTACCTTGTGGAAGGTAATGTACTAGACATCCAGATCATCGCTGCACATGGATCCAAGCTGCAGCCAGAATCCAGTGTGTCACCATAGTCTCCCCTTTAAGTTGGATAATAAATGGTCTTGCTTCAGGACAATTTTGGTTCTTAGTGGTTCAAGAGGTTCCATGAAGCCATCTTGACTCTGAATGTAGAGTTAGAATGGGGGGGCGGGGCTGGCCATAAAGAGCCATTATAGTAGCAGGCTAGGTGGTACCCTATGAAACCCTCTTCCTCTCCCTAGGTCCGAGAGTAAATTGTGATATTTAACGTAGAAAGGATGTCAGTTTATTATATTAGTTTGGAAGCTAAGGATAGAATGTAGTGCCACATACATGCTAAGCATGTGCTCCCCACGGAGCTATCCATGCTGGCCCCAAGAATGGCATCTTTTAGTGTTGTTTAAAGATGTAAAGAACGAGGGAGGACATGCTGCTCCCAACACATCCTTATGCAATGGATGTCTTGGCCTTAAAAGTTTTAGAATCCTGTCTGATGACGGTGGATTCCCACAACTTGTAAAATTATCTGTATGTGTGGGGGAAGTGTGTGTGTGTGTGACATGTCACGACAGCATGCACACGCCCTGACACGTGGACATCAGAGGACAGCTTGTGAGAGTTAGTTTGTTCTTTCCACTAGGTGGGTACCAAGATGGAACTCAGGTGACCAGTCTTGGCAGTAAGGGCCTTTGCTCTCTAAGCCAGCCCTGGACTCCCACAATGTTGACCAAGAATTAGCCTCCAGTGAATGCCTCTTCTAGGTGTAAGACCTTTGTTAGAACACCATCAGCATGGTTCGTATACAAGGAGAATGGCCGCTGACTGCACAGAGGAGAGGCAGGAAACTGCATCCAGGAATGCTCTCCTCAGGACCAGTGTTGAGCTCTCCCACTACATGCCGAAAGAGCCAACACTGCATAGAGCCTCTGAAGAATCACACTGGGACACTGCATCCAAAGCACGAAGATAACCAGACCAGATGGGAAGACATGGCTGATTACATGGGAGGCCACAGTAAGAAACATGCATCCTCCAGAGCAGGAAGGAAGCCAAGCTGCATCAGTCATGGCAGTAGAGCAAGGGCCCAGGACACTTCCAGGAAAGAGTACCATCCTGTGCCGCATCCTGCTTCTGCTGTCAAGAACAAATGACGCACAGCTGGTAGACCAGGCTTCTGTAATCCAGCTCCACGGGAGGCTGGAACAGAAGGGGCCATTACAAATTCAAGCTCTGCCTGGGCTACAATGTGAGTTCAAGGGCAGCCGGTCCTGAAATTTTCAAAAGGTCCTGGGGCTGGGATATTGCTCAGTGGTAGAGTGCTTGCCCAGCACAAACCAGGAAGGGCCTGGTTCAGTTTCCAGGTGGAGTCCTCTGGGTACTAGGGTAGTCCACAGAGAAGGAATGCTTCAGCAGCAAGACTAAGCCTAGTGGAGCCCACAACAGGTGCCCAGAGCGGGCCGAGAGCTGCTGGGCAGTGACTGTGGAGCACTTCTCTCTCTCTACTGGTGAGCCTCGGTTTGTCCCAGTGCTGGCAGCCTTTGCCTGTCCTAGCGCTTTCTTAGGGATTCACAGATCCAGAGAAAGCACTTAAGGGTTGTACCTGGACCACCCTGGAGGAGCCACATCTGCATGAGCCTGAACCAGATGCTGAGATTAGATGACAGCAGAACAATAGTGAGTTTCACACGTCATAAAGCGTGATGATTGATTTTTAGGTGTTACTTTACCTGGCCAGAAGATGCCCAGATGGCTGGTAAAATATGTCTAGGTGAGTCTGTGAATGTTTCACACAGATGTCAGAACCGGACAACTGAGCAGAACGGACTGTTTTCAGAATGTGGGTGAGTACCCTCCAGTCTGTGGAAGGCCCTGTAATAACAGGGTAGATGAAATTAATTCCTTCTTCTGGCACCGGCACATCCTAGGCCTGGAGCTTCCTGTGGGACTGATCACATCTTTGGGGGAGATATGTGTGAGTTCAGGAGTTTTCAGGACTAAGGATGCTCATTTGGGAAAGACACCCTAAATTTTTAAAGCCTTGGATCTGAGTGAAAGGCAGGTAGAGGGCTGAGCCTAATCTACTCCATTATCTAGAGAGCTAGTGGGAGAAGTCAGGAATGTGGTGCTACAGAAGCTGTGTGTGTGTGTGTGTGTGTGTGTGTGTGAGTGAGAGAGAGAGAGAGAGAGAGAGAGAGAGAGAGAGAGAGAGAGAGAGAGAGGAGAGAGAGAGGCAGAGAGACAGAAACAGACAGAGACAGAGACAAAGACAGAGAACAGAAAGGGTCAGAGAGGAGAGAGAGAAAGAGAGAGAGAGAGAGAGAGAGAGAGAGAGAGAGATGGAGGGAGGGAGAGGGAGGGAGAGAGAGAGGTGAGTCAAAGGAGTGGGCTGTTGGGGAGCTGGAGAGGTCTTCAGTTGGTCTGAGCAACCTAACACTGGAAAGCCATGGGTGATCCATCAATACCAGGGTCAGGGCAGAACCAGGGTGGAGATGGCAGGGGCAACCAGGGGACAGAACAGACGGCAGAATTCAGTGTGCTGTGGCCTTGGAGGACACAAACTCAGACACAGGCCTCTCTCTCAGAAGCAGGGCCAGATGCAGCCAGATGTGTGCCTATCAGCAAAAAAAAAATAAGGGCTTTTGCTGAATGGGGGAGGGAGCGGGCAAACACTGCTGTCCCTGCTGACCCCGGTGGTCTCTGTTCCCAAGATCAACCAACAGGCTCCTCTATGATCCTGACTTCTTCCTTGAACTTCCTTTGGCTTGTGTGGTCTTCTAGGCTGGTCTGCATAAGAGGAGTGTGAGCCCCAGGGGGCCAGCTGCTCTTCTGTGTTTCTGGACTGGTTTAATAAATACTCAGCAATGGGGGACCATGTCAGCTTCATCTAACAAACCAGAAACACTGAGGCTACCCAGTGTTTAAATAAATCCTTTGCTCAAATCTCTTCCCCCTACCCCTCACCCCTTCATTAGAAGGCTCGGAGGAAGGAGGAAGTTCTCCCAAGCACTCTAAGGGCAGGTGAGGGATGGTCCCTGAGCTCAAGTAATAAAGTAGTAAATCTAATCTAAAGTCAAAAAGATAATGGCTTTGAGAGGGTAGGAACCTAATCTGACTGTGGTGTTCTGGCATCAGGGCCTCTGGGAGGTGATCAGGACTAGATAAGGTCATGGGGCAAAGCCATGTCCTGAGACCTTCATAGGAAGAGGGAACAAGGCCAGAGGAAACACACAAGCTTGCTCCTTATCTCCACAGGTGATGTTCTGTGCTGCCTTGGGACTCTGACAGCAGGAAACCCATTATCAAATGTTGCCTCTTGACCTTGCATCTTTTGAACCGTGGGCCAAAATAAACAATACTTTATAAAGTTACCTGCATTTACAATAGCAATGAAAATTGGCTTGGCAGACCCAACAAGGGGGTGGGAGCATGGAGGAGGACTTTGAAAAGCTTTTTTGGGTAAGCAAATTGTCCTTGTTTGGTACACAGTTTGGATGCTTTTCCAACCTTAGTTGGGGGGTATCTTTCTCCCTGTTGAGATGGAATATGCCTCTCTCACCCCAGCTGTGACACCCTTGCCTCCAAGCAGGCCCACACAGGCTCCACATGGCTGTCCCAGTTGTGAGGATAAGGTGCATGTACTCGGTTCCTGCACTCACAGCCGCTGGTAGGGCTGGCAGCAAAGAGTGGGGGTGGGTGGGCATGAGGTAGGTTGTTGGGGGAAATGAGCACCCATTGTAGCATGGACAGGATCTGTGCTCTCCAGCCCTGTCATTCACTCTAGCAGACTAGTGAGATGGTTGTTCCTCCTCGGCACTGCCAGACCTGGGCACACTCGGGCAGGGAGGAGGCGGGGGAGTGAAGAATTTATTAGTGATCTCTGTGGCCATGGTCCTCCACAACTGTGTCTCAGGAGCACCAGGCTACGGGCACAGCAGGGAAGGACACCGCCCCCTCCATCAGCCCCTGCATCAATCAGTCCCAGAGGACTGGCTTTTGTCTTTGACCTGCCAGAGAACTTACAACTGGGATGGAAAAACATTTTATTACACATGTTCAACTTGCTTGCAATGAATGAAATGCTGAATTTTTCACATATGATGGCATCCAATGTTGGTCGTCCATTCTTTTGTATTCTTTCACAACCAGCACCCAAAAGTAAAACCAGACCCAACCCAGGGGCACAGTACTGAGTGTACGTTAACTAGTGGGAAATATGTACATCTGACTTTCAAACGCAGGAAAGAGCGAAGGTGAGGTTGCACCCAGGCTCCTTTGCTGCATTCTGATCCACCCGGCCACAGACAACTTCGAGCGCTTTGTCTTGCACCAGTACAATTAGCACCATAAGGGAGTCGCCAGTGACGCCCCCGTGCAACCACGAGGGAACAGTACTCTGAGGGTTGAGCCCAGAAACATGTCTGGTGTGATCCCAGAGCTTTGATGGCTCTGGACAAAGTGGAAAACACCACGGTGGAGTTCAAAGGGACAAGGCCAGCATTTGCTCAGAAAGCGCATGTGCATGGGGGAAGCACTGAGGGGGTCAACAGTAATGGTGTGGGGCTCCTTCAGGGGACCGATGGCAGTGGGGCACCAGAGGCACGGGGGATGTGCTCACACTTGCTCTGCTGCAGTGGGCCTCTGCAGATCCACAAGGAGGACTCTGTGGCTTCCTGAGCTGGCTATGCTGGCGCTCCCATTGTTTTCTGGCTCTAAAATATCAATGTCTTTGGGTAAATTAACAAGATGTTGGGCTGAGGGAAAATTGACAGCACCTTCCCTCCAGCTCCCAAAGGCTCCCTGGAATCTGTGGGTTTTGGAAACAGGTTGGGGAGTCTGCTGGTGATCAGAGTGAGCAGGGTGGCGGGGAGCAGTGTTTAGCACAGCATTGGGGTGATGACCAATGGGTTACTTCATCCTGACATTCTCTCAGAGCACCTAAGGAGGTTTCTCAACACTCCTTTTCAATTCAAGTGGAACCAAATGAATTCCCTGCCACCCCTACCACGTCTCTGTGATGGGCTAGTAAAAATTAAAAACAAAAACAAAACAAAGAAAAAACCCCAAACAACAAAAACTAAACTAAACTAGAAACAGCACCAATAAATCAAAAAGTACTTAGAGATGATCCCATGGAAACTAGCCCAAGAGCATCTATCTGACCCCAGGAGAAGATGGGCCTCAAGGCAGTTCCAGACATAAGCACCCACAAAAACCCACCAAGATGTGAAGGAAAGGCAGCCACCGGCAGCAGCCAGGAGACTGTCAGCTGGTCTGCTCTTGGCGAGGTCAGTCTGCTCACTTCTCTGGGCTTCTGGAGATAGAAAAGTTCTGTGGTGAGGCTGAAGGCATGGGGATGGAAGAGAGGGCCTTCTCCATTTTTCCATGTCACCTCAGGATGGGTCAGTGATGACAGGTGAGGACAATGAAGGTACCAACCATGAGATCTTGGTTAGAGGAAGGCTTGATGGACGTGCAGCAATTTCAGCCAGGTGGTGTTCCTCCACAAGTCCTGGCACACCTTCCTTGTGCCCAGATACTGAAATCAGCCCTCATGCTGCAGAAGCCAGGTCTGACTGATGTGTGTTCTCAGATGTCCTGAACATCATCCTAACCTCAGAAGGAAGGCCAATGTCAATGGAAAGCTACTTGGTCAAGATGCAGCATGTATATAATGTGCAAAGCCTTATGGAGTGCTGGCCAGAGTGGATATGCCTGGAGGCAGAGTGGGAGCTGGCACACACCTGAGGAAGCTGAGGGCACCTTTTTGTCAGGAAGCCACCCTGTGCACCATGTGCGCATGTCCCATTTCATAGCACCTTGAGGAGAGGCTCCCTTGTTTCCTGTGGGGTACACCACTGTGCTCTGAAAAGTGGATGGCTTCTCAAATCCAGCTCTTCAAGGATGCTCCCCACACAGGTGGGGTGCAGAGCTTATGTGGTACTGGCATTTGTGTTGGTCTATTTGGATTTAAACTGTCAGGGGCAAGATTTCTAAGGCAAGGCCCAGGATTTTGAGACTATGCTTTTGAGATGGACAGAGGCCAAGTCTTGACCCTTGTGATCAGGCAGGATAGCCCTTTTCCAGAGACGCCAAAGCAGAGGCCGGTCAACCAGGGCACTGCTGGCTTTCAGGATAGAGCCTCTTCTAATGTGATATCTCATTTCCAGGACATTTCCACAAAGCTACATCAAGCCCGAGGAATTCAAATGTCAAGGGAGAGCCAGGACAGAAGCACTAAACTAACCCTCTCTCTCTCTCTCTCTCTCTCTCTCTCTCTCTCTTCTCTCTCTCTTCTCTCTCTCTCTCTCTCTCTCTCTCTCTCTCTCTCTCTCTCTCTCTCTCTCTCTGTCTCTCTCTCTCTCTCCTCCTGTGTAGTTTTTCCTTAGCAAGCCAGCCAGTGGCCGTTAACCATATATTAGCTCAAAGGACGAATGGTAATGTCAGCTCCGCTCTCTAGCTCCAGACAACTGGATTTCTTGAGGCAGCCTTATTGCGGGAGCAGAGGAGTGCTTTGGGGGTCCTGGCTGCAGGGCTGGTGTGCTTTTTGGGTAGGGTGAGGGCTCTCCACTCACTAACCGCCAGACCTCAGATCTTGAGTCAGGGCATTGAGCAAGCACTGTGCTGTAGGTCAAGAGCTTGGTGGAGAGGGTGGCTGGCGCATCTTATTTGCGTAGAAGTCCCTACAGGTCTGGCAGCAGCGTTGGTACCACCGCATGTCCTGGCAGAGGTTCTTCTCTCGGATGACCCGGCAGTACACTGTCCACTGGTCCCGTGTGCATTTGTAGGTCAGAGCAGCTAAGGGGATAGTGGAAAGGCCACATGAATGCTCAGAGGGTAAAGCCTTGGTTAAACACACAGAAGCAGCCCATGGTCCTATCGGTTTCTCTTACCTTCAAGTACACATTAGCCTTGCATAATTTCAGGGACATCTAGGGCTATAGAGATGCTACTTCCTCCCACAGATCCCTCTCTGCATCTAAGCCCTGACTGAGCTTCTCTTGCTGCATTTTCAGAGTAGGAGACACTAGACAGCTTGCTCCTGACTTGGAGGAACTGGTCTGTGATAGACCATACTGCTTCTGTTGGCATTTATAAAGCACAGTGACATGGAGCAGTGGACAATAAGGATCCACAAGAGCATGAAGCCGAAGGATAAACAGATGGCTCACATTTCTTTCAGCATCTTAGTCCTCTAGAGAGAAAGCCTTGTACATAAGAGGTCCCTGAAGACATCAAGTAGACATGGGTGTCACCTCTACAAGCTCAGTGGCCCCCCACTCAGGTGAAAGCTGCTTAGAGAACTTTCCATGGCAGGTGAGAGGCTCCAGGTAGTGTGGTGGTGAATGCTGTTGAACCGAGAGGAGTTTGGATCATTCAGGAGACAAGCCTCTGGGCATGTCCATCAGGAATTACCTCGAGTGGGTTAACTGAGGTTGGAAGACCCCTCTGGAGAGTGGGTGGGACTGCTCTGTAGCTTGGGGTCTTGAAATGAATGAAAAGGAGGAAGGTGAGCACAGGCGCTCATCTCACTGCCTCCTGACTGTGGACACAATGTGACCCTGTCTCAATGTCAGGCCACCATGACCTCCCCACGATAGTGGACTGTACCCTTAAAGCTTAGCCAAACAACCCCTTGCACAAGTTTCCTTTGTCGGTTATTCCATTAAAGCATCAGACGGTCCTCATGTTATCCCATCGCTGGATGGATTATGCACATGTAAGCAGTCTGGTTTTGAGCACCGAGAGCCAAATTGCTTACCCGAAGACTGTAACCTCTCCATCCTATCTATGTGCAGATCCATCATGGTACAGAGGATCCCGTGCAGAGATCCTAGTGAATCTTTCTAGAAAGAAGTGTGGTTCTTCATCCTCCTCATATACAGGGGCGGGGTTCAGGGTTGAGGCTTTCCTCCTGTGTTGGCAGAAGGGTGAGTAGGATTCTCCAATGATGGTGTGGGTGATGGCCAAAGACCTCTGAACCTTCTTCAGCCCTAGCAAATATTGGCCCCTCTAGTGCTCAAAGGCGGCGGTGGCGGCGGCTTTCTGGCTTACAACAGGGGACCAGTGGCACCCAGAACCCAGGGTCAGGGGAGATACTCACCAAGGCGTGGGGAGGTGATGGTGTTCACATTAATCTTGTCATTGCAAACTTCCTGGTGGCACTGTCTGTAGGCTGCTGGCTTTGAGAGAGTGGGGCACTCACTGCCGTGACGTCCAGTCACCTTGTGCATGCACTGTACCACACGGGACTGGAGCCCCTTCCCGCAGGTCGATGAGCACTGCCAGAGACAGGGACAGCCTGAGCTGAGGGGGTATGAGATGGCCCTACCATAAAGCTGCTCCTGGGCATGCCATTCCCAAGTGTTTGCAGTATCTGCAAGTCACGGACTCACTGCCTGCTAGAAGAGAGCTTCAAGATGGCATGCTTATGCCTTGTTGAAGCATATACGGAATCCCTAGCCCACAGTGGCTGGTATAGGGGGTTGAGGCTTTGGTCAGTCAGTGGTTAATCTTGATGGCCAACTTGATGGGATTCAAAGTCACCATGGAAACAAATCTTTGGGCAACCTTGTGAGGTAATAATGACTAGGTTGGGTTGAGATGTAAAGAGCCGCCCTCAATGGGAGTAGCCCCACACCATGGGCTGAGGTCCTGGTCTGAATGTGTTGAGCACCAGCATGCATTCCTTACTTCTGCCTGACTGTGGGTACAATGTAACCAGCTGCCTTAAGCCCCGGCCTTCCCTGCCATGAAGGACTGTCTCTGCCCAATATTTTGTTACAGCAATGTCACCGATATAGAGGTGATTAGGCAAGGTGATGAGGCAGGGCACCCAGGATGATATTAGTGTCTTTATAGAAGAAAAAGACTAGAATGTTCTCACCATCAAGTGAGGATGACATGATGGCTCCCTGTAAACCAGGGGACATCAGCCCCATGTTTTGGTGATGCTGGCATAAACACAATTGTCTACCCGTCTTTAAAAGCATAGCACAGGAGTATAGGCAAGATGAGGTACTTGATAATGACAGTGTCCTTAGCAGTATCTACCACACACGTTTTTGGTGGTCAGAGTACAATCCTACTTCGGATTGTCAGTATCTTGTGTGTAGCATCTCATGGCTGCTCGAGGCGTCCATGTCCAGTGCCTTTGGCGCTTGAGGTTTGCGAGCGTGCACGCCTTGTTCCATGGGGACCACTTTCCCTCAGGGTGCTTTTCTGAGTCCCTCCCATGTTAAGTGGCACATGAGTGTATTTCCCAAGGTACTTTGATCCTTTCCTCCCATTGGCCCCTTGGTTCTTACTCTCTGCAGGACCCTGTGAACCATTTCTCCACTAAGTTGCTTTCCTCCCAAGTAAATGACCACAGTCATGTGCACACCTTGTTCATCTAGTGTCTGCAGAGCCCCCAGTTTACTGATTTATGGGGTCCTGAGAACACTCTGCAAAACTTCAATATGGCCCAGGCTACACAGCAGCCCAGCTGGGGTTAATATCAACGCCTGGGGGAGGGGGAGAAAGGGACCGCCCTTAACATGTCGCCTGTGCAGAGAAAGCCAGGTGCTATTCCTTGAGTCCCCTGGAGCAGGAGGAGGACCTTCCTGGGAGGTTATGGGGAATCACAGGCTCAACAGAGGCATTGGTATGCCTTTTTGCCCTGGGAGGCATTGCCAACTCCCTCTCAGAGGGACTTCTGGGAGTGGGGGCTTAGCTGTCCTGTCTTAACAAGCAGGATCATGCTGGTGTTTTCACTTTCAAGTGTAAACATTCAAGGGAATGTTGCTTAGAAATATCACCAGTCTTCAGATGACAAGAGGGGGAAAGTACAGGCAGCTCCCCTCTGGGCCCCTCGGCATGTTCAAACCAGCTCAGGCTCTCTCCCTGACATGTAAGGCTGGCCCTAAGCCTGGCTACATGCCCAGTTCTGTATCCCAGATACACCCACCAGAGGCTTCCAGCAGCCTGGAGAATTCATTTGGGTATCAGCAATGCAGATTTCTAGATGCTAACCTTAACGTCAGGAGTCAGTACTGAGTTTCATGGATGTCTGAGGGCTGCTGAGGCCATACAAGGAGATTCCCACCAACAGGGAACCCTCAAACACGGGGCAGGCGCTAGATCAATGTGTTTTTTAGGGCTGTCTTGTAGGAAGCTAGGATCGGCTATAGAGGTAACCTGGTGAGCTTTGAAAAAAAAATCTTGATGTCTCAACCTTCACAAAAAATATATCAGGGAAGGCCAGGGACATAATTTTTTTGGTTTTTAAGTTCGTCAGGTGGTTGCAATGGGTGTCTGGAACTGAAAGTCCCGACTTCAACCAAGTTTCTGTGATCTGTAGAGAAGGCGAAGAACTCTTCCTATGTATTTCTATCCAGCTAAGCATAATTAAGTTAGAATGACATCCAGCTGCAGCCTGGACAACTGAGTTTACATAGAGCTGACAGGTGTGCTCAGATGGAAGCAGTGATGGATTCCCATCAAAATAATGCTTAATGTTTTTGTAAGCAGAAAACTGCTCTGGGTTCGGGGCAGTGAGGCATGCTTTGAAATATTTCATAGCCAAAGTAGTGTCTGAATAACCTCAACCAGGGTCATTATGGGTCTTGTGAAAGATGGTCCAGAAGTTAAAAAAATGAAGGCAAAAAAATTTAGCTATGTACTCCTGGAGACAGGATTTCATAATTGCAAATAGAGAAGGGTGGCAATAAAATGTATAGAGACCACTGGTCAAAGTAATTACATCTATTGAGTCCACTTGCATACAGCCAGTGACAGAAAGGTCAATGGCACTATCAGAGCAGTCACAGCAAGGAAGAGCAAAGCCATACCACCTGGTACGAAGCCATGTCCATGCAATGTCACACTGATTTGGAGCTATCCCCTTAGGTGATGAAGAGTCAGTCCAGCACAGAGCAAGGCCCTGCCAGCCAATGCAAATGTTCATGAAGGTTTGTGTTGGGGTGTACTGAGGCAGCATCCCATTCAAAGGGTAGTTTCTCAAAGGAACTAGATGGCGATGACTATGCCAGGCCAGTGTCTTGGGAGATGGTGGGACAGATAACATAGATATCCCACTGTAATGCAGAGACTGCCATCTCAGTCAGTGGTGAGTTCATAAGGCTCAATTGAAAACTTCTAGAGAAAGACAATAGCTTATGTCTAAATCCAGGTGCCTAATACACAAGTTCAAATAATTAAATTAGGGCCAGTGAGATGGCTCAGCAGGTAAAGATGCTTGTTGTTTAGTCCAAGGAGAGAACTAAGTTTCTCCGTTTCCTCTGACCTCCATATGTGTGCCTTAGTATCCCATACTAAGGGCTTCCCAGGAAATAAGAATGGAGAATTCCTACTGATGGTCCTTAGGTATACCTTCCACACTGGTTGCATTTTGGTTTGAGCCTGCTCCTAGCCCAAGAGTCACACAGCACACAGTCTTGTGGGGAAGGTGGTTGGGTGCATTTTATCATATCAAGGAGAGGGTGGTGGGGAAAGGATATGTTGGTATTCTGCAGGGGTCGGGGACATCACAGGCCTCAGTAAACATTAGCACTGCTATTACTCTTAACAACAAAGGTGTGGCCAAGGATAAAGCAAGCTGGCTAGGAGGCTGGGCAGGCACAGCAGGAGGCCGGCCTCTTCCGCAGTTCCCTTGGGCTGCTGCGTTGTCTTTAGGATCTAGATCACGGTTGATCTGGCAGCCAAATCTCCAGGAACACAATTAGGGGCCACGTGGGCAAGAAGGGGCAGTTTCTGCATGGCACCTTTCTGGGACCCCAGCTCAAGTTACAGAGAACAGAGGCATGCTGTAAATTCCATTCTGTGGCCTCCCCTGAGGCCCCATCCTTAATTAAACAGCAAGGAGATGACAGTATCTCCTGATAGCATCGGATTGCCCTGAGCCTTGCTGGGAAGCCATCTTTCAGGCTTTTACAGTCTAAGCAAACACTTCTATACAAACAGCTCTGGTCTTGTTTGAAGCTCTCTTATGGCTGCCCCTGCTCCCTGCTCCCCCCTCACTCCCCCTTCTTTAAAGTGGCTCATTCCATCAGCATTTCATGTGGCTCCCTGAGACTCAGTTAACTGAGCCTGAAGTAAACCAGCCATACATTCATGACGGAAAGCTCCTTGTCAGGCTAAGTAAAGGACCTGCTCTCCTCTCTGTCCCTTTGGGAGCAAATGCCTATAAAACACTTTGTAGCCTTGTGACCATGCAGCCCCAGCATCCTTCTGTGGCCTTTCCCTGGGCAGGAAGGGAAAATCAAAGACACCCTGAGGCAGAGGTGCTACCAGGGGGAAACAGTAGTGGAACAAAGGTTTTATGGACTGGAGCTGTGGTTCAGTGGTAGAGCACTTGCTTAGCACGTGTGCAAGAAGAAACCCCCGGCGTTCATTTTCATCAGCAGCACAATTTCAAACAAACAAACAAACAAACAAACAACAACAACACCTCACCACCACTACAACAAAAGTCAGGGTGTAGACTCATTGAAACAAAAAGGGAGATTAAACTTGGATTTTCTCATATGATTTTAAAAGAAAATTACAGAGTGACTTGGAAAAAGATTTCTCTCTCTCCGGGTAGAGAATTTTGAGCACACAGGAGGAAACAGGGTGTCCAACCGGGTTCAGCAAGCAGTATGGCTTGATGTCTTTCAAGTCACAGTAATGATAATAGCCATTAACAGCAGGACCGGCCTGTTGACAGTGTCCTGGGCTTAGGGATGTTCTAGTTCTCACACTAATTGTTGCTTGGTCAGGGTAGTGCTTGGAGCACAGCAGGTGCTCATATGTAGGAGATGAGGTGCTGACCTTTCAGAAGCAGGGTGTGAGCTTTATGATTCCATGGCTTGACCACCCCCAGCAGGGAGGAGCCAGACCCCTGCTGCTGCCCCAGGCTCTGTCCTATGATACCCTCCTGGCAAGAATGAACTGTCTCTGTTCTCAGCTGTAAGGAATTATAAACACTAAATTCTAATGGGCTCTTTTCAGGATTTAATTTTTAAAATGCTGTAAGATTTTGTGAGAGAGAAGGTATCCTGTGTGAACTCAGTTCAGGTCAGACTGCCCTGCCTGTACTGGCAATGGGTAGACTGAGGCAGGAAGGAACTCCCATGGTAGCAGGAAGCCACTCCTAGCTTCTTGAGGGCATCTGAAAGCCAGCCTGCCTCTGGCAGGTTCTGGATAGTAGAGATGGAGGAGGAAGCCCACAGTAGCTCCATTTTCTGCTTGTCTGAAAGATGCCTGGCTGGGGAAATGTCATTAGTGTTTCAAAGGCTTTCCTGACACTTTTCCCTCCAGTCTTGGCAGGAACAGCACAAGCCCCGGCAGCTGTTGAAACCTGAAATAGCTGGTCTGGACAATAATGAAAATCTCCACGATGTTCGTGCTAACTCTGACATAGAAGGAAGAGTTAGACTCCTGCATACGCACACACACGCTCCCTCCCCGCTCTGCTCTTGAAGCTTTTCATGCAGTCTTGGCTTGGCTCCCAGTGCCTCTCCTTCCCCTGAATTTGCAGCCTGACAGCCTGGATTCAGGTTGAGTCTTTACAGCCAAGGAGCCAGAAAGCATGGTGCCCACTGATGATCTCCAAGGGCTGGGAAGCCCTCAGAGGATTGGCATGAAGGTGTCTGCAAGGGTGCCTCTCAGTCCCTCCCTTGAAGGCAGGAGATACCCATCATCACTATCCTCTCCATCTCTGGTAGTGGGAAGCCATGGTTCCCCAGGGAAAGCCACAGATAGAATAGGAAGCAGTGTGAGCCTCAATTTCCTCTGTAGAAACCTGGGACAGATGTGAGGGTCCAACGGGGTCACATGAGTGCATGCACTTTGTCATGGATTCTGCCCAAATAAGTAGGACCTTCTGAAGGGCCCAGGAATATAGAAATATAAAATTGTAAACCTAAGGGGGAAAAAAAGCTGACAGTCATCATCTCTAAAGGTTAACTTCTAACAACAGCTCTCTGCTTACAGCCAGCTCCTCTGTCAATAGCCAGGGGTTAACTTTTAACCCCCTTGCCCCTTATAGCCAACAACTACCTGGACCAAAGTTAACTTTTAATAGTTGTTTCTACGTGATTTCTAGCATGCACCCCATGACTGATGCTTTCCCCCTTACTATAAAAAGGGGGCCAGAACCCACCTCCAGGGCCACAATCTTAAAATCCAACTCTGGCTGTGGTCTCAGCCAGCTGATAAGCTTTTGTGCCCCATAGTGATATTTATTTCTTCTTTTTTCTAGAATAAAGTTTGCTTCTGGTTTAATAGACTTTGGTGGTCTGTCTCCCATTACTGTGTGACCCTGGATGCAACACTTCTACCAGCACCTCATCTAGGATTCCCCAGGACAGGCTCTTGAGGTTACATAGTAGTGAGTTTATGCTGTTCATAGGGTTTAGCATGCCCTTGTGCTGGCCAGGATGATAGAATTCCTAGCCACTCCCCGATGACCATGCATGCACTGGCCTTACATCTTACGTAATCTGCACACAGTGTGATCACATAATCTATGCTAGCTACATAAGCCCACATGTGCCTGTGTAGGGGAATCCATAAAAGCAGGTCCCACATACCCCCCACCTCTCTTTCCTGAAAATCATTCCCATAGGCTTATGCACCCTCTTATAGTGGGCTTTGTTGTACCTCGTGGCTTTTCTCGCATGCATGGTAAACAGCGTAGCTTAATAACACAGGAGACCCAGAACACACATGGAGTGGCCAGCCATTTGCATCTCGGCGAGTGAGCGTGCCATCCAGTGCAGAGGCAGTGGCTGAGGCAGGGCTGGCTGAGAGTCACAGTAATGTGGCCACAAGGCCACAACAAGTGGAGACTACGCCAGGGCAAGCAGGGGCTCTGAGGTGTCTGGGCAGAAGAGCTTTCTGTAAACACCCCTCACAGGACATGGGTGGCTCATTTTTAAGGCCATGGATCTTATCACCCTGTCAAGAGCACAGGAAAGTGTCCAGCAGCTCCTGACCCTGGGAGCACTCTGACCACAAGGCTTGTGTGACCATGACATTGGGGCACCCCTGCTTCCTCTGGGGCTCACTGCTTGTGCTGGCTGGTCTAATGTCAACTTGACACCAACTAGAGTTATCTGAAAGGAGGGAACCCCACTTGAGGAAAAGTCTCCATAAGATCCGGCTGTGGGGCATTTTCTTAGTGGTGGATGGGGGAGGGCCCTGTCCACTGTGGGTGGTCCCGTCCCTGGGCTGGTGGTCCTGGGCTCTATAAGAAAGCTGAGCAAGCCAGTAAGCAGCAGCCCTCCAGGGCTTCTGTACCAGCTCCTGCCTCCAGGTCCCTGCCCTGCATGAGTTGTTGTTCTGACTTCCTTAGATGGCGAAATGTGACATGGAAGCGTGAGCTGCTGTGGGATGTTCAAGTATGTCAACTGTGTTGCTCTGATTGGTTAAAATAGGACACTGATTGGCCAGTAGCCAGGCAGGAAGTATAGATGGGATAAGCAGTGAAGAGAATTCTGGGAAGTGGAAGGCGGAGGGGAGAGACAAGCCAGCTGCCGCCATGACAAGCGAGCCACGTGGCAAAGTTATAGATTAATAGAAATGGTTTAATTTAAGATAGAAGAAGTAGATAACAAGAAGCCTGCCATGGCCATACAGTTTGTAAGCAATATAAGTTTCTGTGTGTTTACTTTGTTGGGTCTGAGCGTCTATGGGCCTGTCGGGTGAGAGAGATTTGTCCTGACTGTGGGCCAGGCAGGAAAACTCCAGCTACAGTGAACCATATGAACCCCTTCCTCCCCAGCTTGCTTTTTGGCTGCTGTTTCATGGCAGCAAATAGAAACCCTGACTAAGATGCTGCTCACAGATATCTTCTGTGTGTTGTATTTTCTGTGCTGCCATTTCCATCTCACAGACAGGAGGGGGCCAGGCTACTTGCACACTGGTGGAGATGGTTCCCTTGTAATTCTGGCCAGCTCCTTGAGAGGGGGTTTCACATTACCAGGTGGTCACTTGTCATTCTGATCTTTCTGGTAGGAGAGCCGTCAGATTTAACATGTGTTAGGTCTCAAACTCAGGATAAATGGATAAGGTGCCTATTTAACTTACCAAAGTGGACTCTGGCCACCAGCCTCCCTCAGACTCCACCTGTTAGAGTCACCCTAGCTGGCATACTACACTCCATAGACTAAAGTCTCCATTCCCCCTCCCCCAGCTTCTCTGATTCCTATATAATCCCGCCATTTTGTCTATTCTGATCTCTTGGTCTCCTGGCTTCTTGGCGCTCTCTCTCTCTCTCTCTCTCTCTCTCTCTCTCTCTCTCTCTCTCTCCCCCACCTGCCCCAACTCTCCCTGCTTCACCTACTTGTTTCTTCTTGCCTACTCAGATAAGCATCTTCTCAGAGCTCCCTTCTCTGTTTCTTGCTCACTGGAGCTTGCTTCTCATGCCTGGGCACCCCATCACATGGAAAGGGATACCTCTCCACTGTGACCCTGGGCATCTCACTGACAAACCTTGGTCCCCTTGGGGATGGAGACACTGTCCTCTGGCACTCACTCCTCACAGTGTCTCCCTCCCTGTGCCTTTTGTCTTCGCTATTGGAACCTTCCTTCTGGTGGGACTCCTATTTATGTCTCCTTTCGTAAGTCTTATCTACTTCCTATTTGCTCTGCTCCTGGGAATTCATTACACCCTTTCTTCAAGGGCTCTTCCCTTCCTCTAGCTAACCATGGGCTCTTCTCATTCAAGCTTAGACTGTCAAGTCCTCCCTCTGGCCTTTGCTAATCTTTTCCCCTCCTTGGACTCAGATAGTATTAAGTCTCATTGCCTTATTTTTACTGAAAATATGGCTTGGCCCCCATAGACAGTCACAGTGGCCAGGAAACGGCACATTTGATTTCCAGATTCTCACAGATGGTAACAATGTCTGTCACTGCACAAGCAAATGATCCAGAAGCTCTTATTTCTAAGCATTCTTTGATCTAAGCTGTCTTTGCTCTCTGCTCTCGACTCTCCCTCTGGTTACTGGGTTCAGTCTTACAGAGATTCAAATGTCTGTTGTGGATGAATAATATTGGAAAAATCGTCATATGCTATTTGATTCTACTAAAAAGCTGGATCTGGAGATGAGACTTGGTCTGCCCATTTTAGACCCAAGCATGTTGCTACCAAAGCCTTGCTCTGGGCCAGGTTAGCCACCTGACTCTGTGACAGGAAGAAAGAAAACAAAACAGAAAAGCCCAGGGAAAAGACATTTCGTTCTTGAGAACAACTAGGAGGTAAGCCATTTCCAATAGAAGTTACTGATGCTAAATATAATTACATCACACTTCTAAGATAGTTTTGGATAAGGTTTATACATTCCTAAGGTGATAATGGTCTATTCAGGCTAACAGAAACTGACTAACCATTTTTTTGTCTTTGCTAACATTGTTAATTTTTAGCTATTTGAAGACACTGAATAATAAAAATGATATTTTGTAAAAAGTACATTATAAAAGAATCAGGAAAGTTATGTTGCCAGTATCTCCATGGAATATATTTATGGTTTAAAGTTTATTTTGCTATTAAAAGTTCTTCTATTCAAGAATTCATAAGTGTGTGTGTGTGTATGTGTGTGTGTGTGTGTTTTCAAGACAGGGTTTCACTATGTAGCCCTGGCTTTCCTGGAACTCTGTAGACCAGGCTGGCCTTGAACTCAGGGACCCATCTGCCTCTGTCTCCTGAGTGCTGGGATTAAGGGCATGTGCCACCGCAGTCCAACTTCAAAATTCATAAATTTTAAGAAACAAATGTAACAGGAATAAAATTAGGAAATCATTGTAAACTGCTAGAGATAATTAAAATATAAAAGTTAATGGTCAGTCACCTTATAAATGATCAAATTCTTTAATGTGCTCAGAACTGTGTTTGTAGTCATATAGTATTTATGTAATTTATTTACAGGGACAAACTCGGAGAGAAAGGACAATTTATATCTCCCATTATATAGTCTTCTGTATTGTTAAAGTTAAACTTGAGGCAAGTAACTGAAAATGAGTTCAAAGTAAACTTAAAGCTTATTAATGTAAGTAATACTCAAAATTAGGCATATTAAAATAAAGAACTTAAGAGGTCAGTTGACAGTCCTCCATCCCTCGGAGAGATTTGAATATGGCATTTAAGGTGTTTAATGGGAGGACAAGGCAGGGCAAGATGGACAGAAATACCAGCTTCTGATAGCAGTCCTGAGGCTACCTCCAAAGAAGACAAGGGACCAATGGATTCTACATGGAGCCTGCTTCAAATGTGGTGATACCTGTCACTGGGCGGAGAACTTCACTTTACCTCGGCCACCCCCAGGAGCCTGTACAACCTGAACAGGCTGGACACTGGAAGGTTGACTGTGTTGCTAGGCCCCTAAGTTTCTCCTCTACAGGAAAAGCTCTCAAATCTTCTGGGTCTGGCAGCCAAAGACTGATGCTGCCCTGGGACCTTGGCCCCAACACCTCCATCAAGATTACCACGGAGGAGCCCAGGTTAACGGTTCAGCTTAGTGGGTAAGTGTCTGCCATTTGTAATTGATATGGAAGCCACTAGGCCCATAGTTCCTGTTCAATCTGGTAAAAACCTATCCTTCCCTAAGTCTTTGGAATAAACACTCTTCAAATGGAGGGAGGCTCAGTTACCTGCCCCAGGTACCTACCCACACTTGGTTTCCAGTGCAAAGGTTAGGCCTTGTGTTTCCCCAGAACTAACAGGCTTCCTGCTGAGAGAGGTGGACTCATGATAAGGTTTCAATAAAACAAGCAAACTCAGAAAGGCCATGCTGTTGTTGCTGACTTTAAAGTCTACTTTTTACTGTTGTTTATGCTCCAATGATAACTTAGAAAGGACTTGCTTTTCAATGATGACTCTCAATAATTAAGCACCTATGACCATGTACATGATTGACTATCTCCATATGGGAAGGAAAGGTAAAGTTTAAAGATTAAGATAGCTGGATATTTCCAGAATGGAAAGGGGGAAAAATAGGTTTATACAAGTTGTGAAGGTCTGAGGAAGTGACTTAAGGTATGTGAAAAATGAAACTTTAAGATGACACAAATGATATTAAAACTTGTTCAAAGATTAACATATTAACAGATGGAGTGCTAAGTTATTAATCTAGTCTTGGTAATAATTCTAAGTACTGGCTGCTAAAGATTTTTCAAAAATAATTAAAATGATCATTGTCACATATGTCTCAAAATTTTTCCTCTGTTTTCTTTTTTAACCCTAGACTTAAAAAGTGTGCTGGAAATGGCTCTGTCCTATCCATATCTAATATCTATCCAGTCCTCTTAAGGTGGTGGTGTGAGGGCTATAGGGCCGAGGAAAGAGTATCCATGCTTCCATCCCAGGAGCACCTTTCTGGCCCTCAACCTCTTCTTGCCCTTTGTCCTCTTTCCTGCCAGGAAATCTGTCTTATTACAGATGAATGTTCATGTTTGTACTGATAACTTCGCAGGCTCTATTTCTGCTGTGACTCCACACACGAGTCTGCCTGAGCTGTTTGCTGACATGACTTAACTGCTTTCTCTACAAGAAGACTTACAGATTAAAACAGATACAGTCCTGCTGATAGATCTGAAACTTTCATCTCTTTTGGTCAACTTTACGAGTTTTATGTAAGGTTCAGGGAGTCAAGACTTGGACCCCACTTCCCCCATCACAGGTCAGAAAGGATCTGGATCCCTTGTCTGGTAAGGACACTTCTCAGTCAGTGGGACTGCTAAGTGTAAGCTCTCCCACCTTCTGTCCCTCCCTGACGGTGGGTGCTTTCCTAATCACCCTGTTGGGTGCTCTCTGTCTTCCTGACCTTCCAGACAGTGCAGGCCTAGAAGTTTCAAATATAGGTCTAAAACAGACACCCCCCACCCAAGCTCCTCAACTTTACCTTCTGTCCATAGGTTGCGGTGGAATAATCCTTGTGTACACTGTGTGAATATGTGTCACTATGATTGGTTTAGTAAACAAGCTGACTGGCCAATAGCTGAACAGGACAAAGCTAGGCAGGAAAGCCAAACTGAGAATAATGGGATGAGGAAGGGTGGAGTCAGAGGAGTTGTCAGATAGACAGAAAGTGAGTTGGACACACAAAATGGGATAGAGGTAAAAGCCACAAGCCTTGGGGAAGCACATAGATGAATAGAAATGGGTTAAGTTAAGTTGTAAGAGCTAACTAGTAATGGGCCTGAGCTATTGGCGGAACATTTATAATTAATATTAAGAAGATTCTGAGTGATTATCTGAGAGTGGCTGTGGGACGGGAAAGTTCCACCTGCAATAGTTTGTGTCTATCACAGTAGATATTCACTCAGTTGACAGGTACCATCCAGGAGTCAACCTTGGCCCTAAGGCTGCTCCCAAACCAGTCATCCCATTAGTCTCAGTGGCTCTACAAAGCTGGCAGGCCTTCAACTGACAGCTGGAAGAGGAGGTCCTAGCCTCTTCCTCAGTGGAGAATATTGCTACTGTGTGAACCAGCCTGGCCAAGTAGATGAGTAGATTAAAGACTTGGAGGAACCGGCTCACAAAGTATGGCTCTCCTTTCGGTCTTCCTTGGATGGAGCCTCTGGATCCTTCAGCTCCTTGGCCACTGACATCCATACATCTTGTGAAAATGATTGCTCCCTGTTTCTTCAGGTTCTTTCAGGAGAGAACTGGCAAAATAATTTACCCCAGGGTCAGTAAGCCAGATGCTTCTGACAATTTCTCCTGCTCTCCTACTGTAGCTTGCCTGTCCAATTCCCCATCTTTGACCGGTGTTCCAGCCTTAAGATCCCCCTCCTCCACATGTCCCCATTGAGCCAGAAGTAGCTGGATAACTACAGTTGTCCCTTACCATCAAGAAAAGGCTGAAATGTTAGGTCCAAAGTGGGCCCCTACAACGGCAGTGCTGTTGACAATGTTCTAAATGACAGTCTGGGCTCAGCTCAGGCTCAACTCTGACTAGGTAAACAGAAGGGTTACTGTCTAAACTCAACGTTCCTCAGAAATCTTGTGAAGCAGGTTTCTCTTTGTCAGAAAAAGCCATTACTTCCCTTATCCTCTCCCAGCCCCCCTGCATGCCCTGCCATAGCCAACTACCTCTGGCTATGGGGCATCCGGTCCCCTATTAACTCAGGCAAGCCTGCCACAGATCAAAGCCCCCACAGTAGCTCCCAGGCTGTTCTGGCCTATGGTTCCTCTACCTACTACTGTAGTTCCCAGGCTGTTCCAGCTTGCACACCTCCTCCCACCACAACGTACCTTCTTAAGACTGGCAAGGTTTTCCCTGCCTTCTGTCCTCTCTACACAGCCTGGTAGTTTGATTCCCCAATGAACCTTTCTTTTTGTCTCCAGAGTTGCCGAGTTTGGTGCTCACCCTTAGGATAGCATCTGCAGGTATGTGGTTTCTCCTATCCATCACCTCCCTGGGACAGGCTCACTTTTCTCACAGCACTTGGGAGGAAGTGCCCTAAGGCTGCACAGGTAGGAAGACACACCTCCCGAGAGCCCCAGTCACAGGCTCTTCTCAGTACTGGCTGTGCAGGTATTGCTTCCCACCAGTTATGGGGTCCCACTGCTATGAGGAGGCCAGGAGTGGCCCAGAGGACGGCCCAGAGTGCTAGGCTTCTAATTCCCACCTAAGCTGCCTGCTTACTAGTCATAGGAAACTAGTCCCCAGCAACTGGGTTGAAAATGCAGCAGACTCCACAGGTAAAACGGCAGCACTCCCTGCAAAGTGAGATGGCAGAGAGGACGCCAAAGTCCTAAAACACGTCCAGTCTGGACAACAGAAAACCCACGGGGAAGGTCCATTCCATGGCGCCTGCATTCATTGTTCCAGTCACCTGGAGAGTGAGGTCAGGGGTTTTATGGGGAGCTGTATTTACCTTTCCCCCCCAAAGAAGCCAGAAAGAGAAAACTATGGGCACATTTCTACCTGGACGGGGGCTGTTCTCAGCCCCCACCACCAGTGATGGCAACATCAGAGAAGATGGTAGGATAGACATCTTTGGGGGTGTCACTTGAATGACTTCTGTGTTCCTTCAGCTCCACCTTGTTCCCAGCACATCCTGTGTACACATGCATACTTGCAGTTTAGCATCTCTGGGTTTGCATGGCAGAGCAAACCTGTGAGACTTGATGCATGGAGTTAAATCACTATAGGGCTGTGGGCTGGTAGATCTCTGGCTGGACCTGCTGTGGCTGGGTTGGGTGGTTTGACTCTGCCACAAACACACATAGCCATTCAGCCTATACAGTGGCCAAGATCTGGGGAGGTCCTTATGTTCTATGAATCTTCATTCTTTTTTTTTGGTTTTTCGAGAAAGGGTTTCTCTGTGTAGCTTTGGTGTCTGTCCTGGATCTCACTCTGTAGTCCAGGCTGGCCTCGAACTCACAAAGACCCGCCTGCCTCTACCTCCTAAGTGCTGGGATTAAAGGCGTGCGCCCCCACCGCCGGGCGGATCTTCATTCTTAATGCCTCTGATACTGACCAAGCTGGCTATGTCAAGGTGAGTACCGTGATCCCGCCACAAGTTACTGAAAAGGCAGGAAGCATTCATTCACCAAGGCATGACTAGGAAGAATGCCTGACCCAAGGCTCTGCCTCTTGAGATGGGTGGGTGAGGACCTGCAAGTCTGAGGGATACTGTGCTAACGTCCTCAGGCAGGGAGGGACCTAAGAGTAGTGGAAGAGGGAACCACATAAGCAGACTTTGCAGAGCTGTACAGCACCCAGGATCTTCTCTCATTTCTAATCATCTTTGGTACTTTGCTATTGTTTGTACCAGAAATTCAAAGTCTTTAAGAAAATAAAAGTGCAGGTTGGGGATTTAGCTCAGTGGTAGAGCGCTTGCCTAGTAAGCGCAAGGCCCTGGGTTCGATCCTCAACTCAAAAACAAACAAACAAACCAAAAAACCAAAAACAACCCTCCCCCCCCACACAAAGAAAATAAAAGTGCTTACTCTGTCCTTAAAACCAGAAGGGTCAGGCTGAGAAATTCAAGCATTGGGTGGCTGGTGACAGACTACAGTATCCTAAGGCTTACAGGCACCAGTCCTTGGACTCCCAAAGCCACCATGTGCCCTGAGCACTAAATTGAGGTCTAAGAGCTTGGACTCTGCCAGAAAACTGTTGGCGAGGGTTTTAATTGCCTCAATCTCCTTTTATGAACGACAGGCTGGTGGGTTGGCTGGAGAAGAATGGGGATGTGAGACACAGGGTACAAAGCAAAGAAAAAACAATCGTTCTGTATCCTCCAACAGTAGATGGGCGTGTGTGGCCCCAGGACTCACCTCTGCCTCCTGCCCGAGACTATCTGTGGCCATAGAGACACCAATCCCTCCCAGGCTGGCTCAGAATAGCCCTGGTCAGGGAAGCTTGGCTGACGAGGCCAGGTCAAGTTGATGAGAGCTGTCTTGGGACCTGGGGCCTTAACAATGCGAACTGAGTGATATGTTTTAGGCAGTTGAGTTTAGTTGTCTTACTATGCTCATCTTTACCTTGGAATGCATGAGTATTTTTGAGGAACAGGCAGGGACAGCTTTTGTGCTTCTCATCTTGGAGATTCAGACAAGGATGAGAGAGAGTGAGACACATACATGGAGTCAGAGCACCAAATCTCCTGCTTGCTGTCTCCACTCAGTAAGCATAACTTCACAGGGTTACAGAGTTCTTTTGCAATGGCTTTGAGGTTAGATTTCTTCTACTTGAGATTCATCCTGGCAGCTCCATGCTGAATTTCACTAACAGTCATGCCTCTGGGGTACATCGATTATGTTTGGGGGTGGGGAATGGACTGATGACCTTAATTCTGTTTCTTTGGTCAGACATTGTCAAGGAATAGGAAGGTCGTTTAGTTGTCTTTAAATTCAGTTATCCACAGGCTACATTTTGGCACAACAGGAGACACTAGATTGTTTAGCACTGGAAGGGTTGGAGGGTTTGTACTCTGATGCAGGCTGGAGACAGCACGGACATTTCCTCAGGTGTCAGAAGCTGAAGGTACAGCTTTCCAGAGGACAGGCAAATCCTCCTCCCAGAAGCCAGAGATAGAACCAAACTGCTTGCCTGGGACATACTGCCAGGCTTTGTAGTGAAACCCAAATCCAAATTTTCAGGCACCATTTAAAAACATTTTTAGATATTGGCAACTGATTTTGGAATGTTTATAGTACTGACTGTGCAGGTCAAGTGAACGCAGATGCTTCTGGGACCCTTGGATGGAGACACCAGAAGTGTGGAGAGAGGTTTTTAGTTGCTGAAACCATAATATACTCCCCACATTCACTAGATACCAAGTGTCTCTGCAACAGGGCTCTTGGGACAGTATATAAGCTAGTTCTCACACAGGTCTCAGTCCTCAGTCAATAGGAAGCATTCAAAACTACCATGGCCACCAGGTGGTGGTGATATGCCTTTAATCCCAACACTGCAGAGGCAGAGGCAGGCAGATCTCTGTGAGTTCGAGGTCAGCCTGGTCTACAGAGCAAGTTCCAGGACAGACTCCAGAGCTACACAGAGAAACCCTGTCTTGAAAAAAACCAAAAAGAAAGAAAGAAAAAAGCTACCATGGGTCAAACAGCAAAGAATACAATAAAGTAGAAACTATACTGGAGAGCCTTGGTATAGTATACAGGTGTGTATGCAGGTGCACATGGATGTAGATGCCAGAGGACAACCCCAGGTATGGTTCTTCACCTGCCATCAACATTTTTCATTGGTTGGGTTTCTCAATGGCATGAAATGCACTGATTTGAGAAGGCAGGTTGATTGACAGGAAGCCCCAAGGACACTTTGATCTCCACTTCCCTAGCATTGGGGTTACAAGAGAAACTACACACCCAGCTTTGACAAAGAGGCATCATTTTGAGAAACATTCAATTGCCATTTGAACCTTCCACAGCTCTTGGACATCTCCAAGGAGTCTTGCCTTCTCTACCCTGCATCTTTCAGGCTCTTGCTTCCAAAATAAATGGTACTTCACAGGCCTTGAAATGGGTCTGCTCAACCTAGCTCCTGGATTTGTGAGACTTTCAGGATGGGTAGCTACGTGGTTAGGCTCATGGTAGTTTGCTGGGGTACCACCAGCATGTTGCAAGGGGCAGCTGGGCCAGTAAGGAATACCCACTGTGCTCTTTAGGTTGCATTTGACTGGCTTCCAAATGCACAAACCGCAGTGGGATGCCCCCAGCAAGCTGAAACAGTGCTGGCTGGTTGAAAAGAGCAGGGAAGATGTATGCAGGGTCAGCAGTGAGTACAATTCTGAGGAGTGGGGAAAGAGTGAACTTGCCTCATGATCTCCAGCAGAACGGGAGCTCATGCTAGCTCACACTGCCATGGAAGGCTGGAAACCCAGCACGCTGTTCTCACCTTAGACCAGTCTCCAGTTTTCCACTCATAGCAGCCAGAGTAGTCCTCACACACCTCCTCTGCTTTTGGCCTTGTGGACGCATCACATTTCCCTTGAGAGTTGGTGCAGGTCACAGTTCGTTTCTGGGTCCCCTTGCCACAGTTGGCGGAGCACTGCAAGACACAGCATGGGCATTTAGTACATTCCCATTCAGTTCAAGTCCATTACCATCATGGAAATCCCACCCCCAACCCCCCGTGTACCAGGCCCAAGTGGGGAAGCAGACATGATAGTGCCTCATATTCCATCCTCCAATGCTCATGGTCTTCAGTCCTGTTACCCCTCAGGGGACCCTAGCCAGGTGGCCAGTCATGGATGCAGGAGTCAGGACTCAGAGGAACTCATGAAAGAAGGTCATATGAGGGAAGTGGAATTTAATGGCCAGCTAAAAAATTTAATGGGCACTTCTAAAAGATCAATTCAGGGCATGAGTTCAAAGGGCAAACAGAACATGAGCTGGCAGGAGAAGCAGGGGCCAGCTGGAGCCAAGCGGGTCTCTGCTTGAAAAGGAGTCTGGGTGAGCTGGAGCCAAGCGGGTCTCTGACCACAAAGGAGTCTGGGCCAGCTGGCCTCTAGATACACAGGGCAAAGATGTCAAAAAGGAGGCAACAGCTAGAAGCCACAGGTGTTTCTCATAAGGCAAGCTTGGCATTTCAGTGTGGATACCAAGAATGGAGAGATCAACACTCTGGCATAGCTGACTTATTAGGAAACACGGCAAGAAACAAGTTGGAGAGGGGATCTGGGCAGAGCCAGAGATCTGGGCAGAGGCAGAGTGATCACTAATGATGATCAAGCCCTCGAGAGCTCAAGACTGCAGTGTCCTCGTGCAATAAAGAATGACAAAAGCCAGGTGGTGGTGGCACACACCTTTAATCCCAGCACTTGGGAGGCAGAGCCAGGCGGATCTCTGAGTCTGAGGCCAGCCTGGGCTACAGAGTGACTTCCAGGACAGTCAGGGTTATGCAGAGAAACCCTGTCTTGAAAAACACAAAGGCAACACACACACACACACACACACACACACACACACACACACACACACACCAAGAGTTCAAGGAGTTGACAGGACACGGGGACACTAGGTGTCCACTATGGGAAGGCATCCTGCACTGGCTGGTGAGGGCACTCATACATCTCTCAGAGTAGAAGGGAGCTCAGACAGAGAGGACCTGTCACCTTTGGGAGATCATAACTGAAAAGAGTGACAAGCTGGTGGACGAGCAGAGGGTATATGGTCTGTAGCCCTTAGCCAGATGCAGAGGAATACAGACCACAGCTCAGGGAGCCCCCACCCCCTTTTAATTTGTTATGTGTGGCTCTGTGAGGAGCACTGTCTTCCCACATAGAAGTGGAGGAGGCTAGAGGTTGCATTCTGCAGAGGAGATTTCAGGCTAGCTCAGTTTATCACAAGTAGCAGGCCATCAGCAGTGGCTGAGGGATAATGAACTAAACTTTTAAAAAGTTTCACCATGTCCAGAAAAAAAAACACACACACACAGAGGACAAGTATTATTCTTGACATTTGTGTTATTGATGTTTATCCTAAAGTTATGCCTACCTACCTTCTTCCTATGAATTTTTCTTTATTTAAAAATTTTATGTGTGTGTGTACATGCCTGAGTGTATGTATGTGCCCCACGTATGAGACAGTGTCTTCAGAGTCAAGAAAGATGGCATTACATCCTCTGGAACTAGAGTTATAGACAGTTGTGAGCCACCATGTGGGTGCTGGAAACTGAACCTGAATCCTCTCCAAGAGTTGCCAGTGCTGGTGACCACGGAGCCACCTCTCCAGCACTATATGAATTCTTCCTGTGGTACTTTGAGATTACTCTTGACTGGCTTGTTTCAGAAGGCACACAAGTGCCTCAGGACAGGGGTCACCTGGACGAGCTGGGGAAGCACATGTCTGTGTGTGTGTGTGTGTGTGTGTGTGTGTGTGTGTGTGTGTGTGGCACTGGTAAAGCGCTAGTTGAACGAGACCTCAGATGTTAGGGGCCACTCCATAGCAGACTTCAGGATACTGGGCCTCTTGACCCAGCAGAGCCATGGCAGTGAATCCAGGTCACTGAAGTGATGATAGCTTCTGAAAGGACACACCAAGACCAAGCTCTCAGCACAAAAGAAATTTCTTTGCACCAGAGGGGCAAAGACAGGATAGGAGACAAGGGAGAAGGGAGAAGGACATTTGGCCCAGAGGGACAAAGGACTGCCTCTGGATGAAGTTGAGGCAGACATGGCCCATAGGCAAATTACACCTTTAAAGGAAAAATAGGAGACCCCCATGTTAGGATGAGTTGGTTTGTTTGGATTGGGCATGTTAATTAGGGTAGCCAAAAAGGGGGCTTTTGATGGCTGGACTTCAATACTTTGGTAGCTGGACCTTGGTAGTCAGCCTTAGGAGGAAGAGGTGGCCAGATAAGGGAATAGACCTTGGTGGCTAGCTTTAGGGATGCAATCTATGGTTTAGCAAGGGAGAGAGAAGGGGGAAGGACAAGACCTGCCAGTGCCATGCTTGGGCCTGTTAGAGCATGGCACTGTGTCTACTCTGAGAAGCTGTCCTGTTTTTTCACATGGCCTTTTCCTGACCACTTCAGCAACTCTATCTTGAACTTGTGGGATGTGTCCTGGTACCTGTTCCCATAGCTCCTCGGCAACCACAGGGTCCAGTTACCACCTCTGCCTCTGGTCAGTTCCGATGCCCTACGCTAGTCTGTGCCATTCTCTGGTGCTGTGGAAAATCCTTTTGTTTGCTGTGAATATACATTACTGTAATTGGTTAATAAAGAGCAGATTGGCCAATGGCTAGGCAGGGTTTTTGAGGCAGAGAGAATGCTGGGAAGAAGTAGGGCGGAGTCTAAGGAATTGCCAACCAGATACAAGAGAAGCAAGAGATGAACCTGCTGTGCTGAAAGAAGGTACCACCACATGGCAGAGGGTAGATAAGAAATATGGGTTAATTTAAGCTGTAAGAGTTAGCTGGAGATAAGCCTGAGCTATTGGCTGAGCACTTATAATTAATAATAACCCTCTGTGTGGTTATTTGGGAGCGACTGCCAGGATACAGAGAAACTCCACCTACTTTTGGTACCCAACATGGGGCCAGGATTTCCACATAACACCTAACAAAGCTTAAAAAAGAAGATTCTAAGCACACAAAAATGAAGCCAAATGTGGCTTCCTGATAACCTTTTCTTGGGTAGGCTTGAAACTAAAAGCAGAGAGGTGTGGCTCCTTTAAGAGGTGGCTTCCTTGGTTTGTTGCTAGCTGCAAGATACTGAACACTTAAATGGGATTTATGAGTAGGAGGTGATGCACTACTTGGTGGCAGCAAGGACCCAATAACTTCTCAGAGCTGGGGCTGTAAATGTGATTCCCACTGGTACCTCTACCATGAAGCTAAGCTCTCAGGGAATCAAGTGGGGAGGAGCTAGCTGACAATGCCATGCACTAAGATACCATGCCAGCAACTAATGTAGCTGTTTAAGATTTGCCTCATGTGATCAAAAAACAATACAGATGCTCAATAAAGACAGATCCAGACAGAAAAAAAACCTCTAAATGTGTTACCTCTAAATGTGTTTAAAAATGTACAAAGGCTTGGGAGAGCAAGGAAAAAGGGTAAAGACAGTCATAAAAAATATAGTTTTAAAATAATAAAGTCCTTTAAAAGGGAGTAAAGAAATACGAAAGAAAAAAACCATGTAAAGATGGAAAATACACAGAGAGTCTGGATCTTATATATTATTGCTTTATCTTTGAATTTCTTGGCTGCTAAGAGACACTGGATTATGAAAGCTTCTAGATTTTACCAACCTATATATTTTAAAAATACTTTACATCAAAATAGAAGTCAAAAGATATGTTATTTTGGGGAAGAGATTATGCTTTTATTTCCACAGGAGATGAGAGGCTGTGGATTCATTCCAGGTTGATATGGTCAGGTTTGATCAGGGAAGACCCCCTGAAAATCCTGACTATATTCATAAAGAAATAAACCTGGAAGAACTACAAGACATGTGATGTATATTTACCTCCTCAAACATAAAACAAAAAAATCATCTTTGGCTGACCTGTGTACAATGCACAGTCTATACTTGTATTAATGTATGTTACCTTTAAAAGTTTATGTATTTTCAGAGCAAGGGACAGATATCAATAAAAAAGATGGCCCAGGTGATCCAGTATCCAGAACAGCTCCAAGGCTGCTGACTGAGATGATCCAGTATTATAGAATGCTCCTACTAAGATTTAATAATTATCCTGATTTTCTCAAGGTTCTCCCAAAGTTGCCAGTGCCCCAAGACAACAGAAATCAATCTAGAAAAAACAACATCCCAAAAGATGGATTTTGGGTGTTTGTTATTATTTGAGAGGTGTTGGTTACAAGTTGTTATTGGCAATGATCAGAAAAAAAGCTGAACAAAGGAGATTAGATTCAGGGATTTTGTTCTGAAATGAAGAAAGGGGATAGAGAAATGATTAGGTAAGTGGGTATATTATTTAATCTACTTTTAAACTAAAAAAGCAACTACTAGTCTTAAATATTTTACATTGGTATGGATTTTTGTATATTAATATAAATTTGAAGTTAATTTTGTTATACTGTATGTATATTTCTACTCTTGTTTAGGGTATTATGTTTATGCAACTCATTTAAAAATGTATAATTAAAAATACAGATTAATAGTCATCTGTAATAGTCAAACTTCTAGTCATGTTAAGTATGTTTTCAAGGTTAAACAGAGATAATTTTAGATAGACAGGTGATCTTCAAATACTTCAGAGATCTACAGAATAAGACATTTAAGACTTTTTAATAATATAAGGTTTTTAATGACAATGAGACATGTCTGCTCCTGTCAGCAACAATCTACTTCAGAGAAGATGATGGGCATCAAAGAAACTCCATGTGGAATTTGCTGTTTTGGGGGCAAAAGTTAGCCACTGAGCAAGAAACTACCCTTGCCTTGACTGCTGACGGTATGCTGTCCGAATTAGACAAGCAGGGCACAAAAGAAAGTGACTGCTGAACGTTGCCAAGATAAGGTAGGACAGCCCTTCAGAAAATCCTGCTTCATAGGTAAGTTTGTCAGATATTCTGGGTCTCGTAGGCTGAAGATGGATGCCCCAATGTTACAGAGGAATCTTGCGTGACTGTCTAGGCATTTAGCTGTTTCTGTCATTTCTCACATTTTTTTGGAAGTCACTTGTTTGTACTTCCTGCATACTTAGGTAATATTATTTCCTTCTCTGGTATCTGAGGGAGTTGAAGATTAGATAGTTATAGTTATAGTCTTCCTTGTTAACAGATTCAGAAAAGAAACTCACTAAATAGGTGTAAAATGTCTAAGTTTGAAAGACATCAAATGATAGTTTCAGTTGATAATGCAATTTTGGATAAAAAAGGTAAATTAGGTATAAAACTCCAGATTCACAAAGATAAGATAGATAATATTTTCTCTAAATTTACCAAATACAATTGGACTGGATACCTGTAATTCTTTTTTGTTTTGGTTTCTTTTTGAGACAGGGTTTCTCTGTGTAGTTTTGGAGCCTGTCCTGGAACTCACTCTGTAGACCAGACTGACCTCAAACTCATAGAGATCCGCCTGCCTCTGCTTACCAAGTGCTAAGATTCAAGGTGTGTGCCACCACTACCTGGCCATACCTGTAATTCTTACTTGATAACTGTTTTTGCTGTATATAATTTTACTATGTTAAAGTAAAACCTTCCTTTTTTATTTAGACAAAAAGGGGGAAATGTGGAATATTCCTTTACACTGTGTAAGTTGCTGTGATTGGTTTAATAAAGAAGCTGACTGACAGGAGGTTAGTCAGGAGAACCAGACTAAGGACATTTGGAAGAAGAAGAGAAAAGTCAGAATAGTTGCCAGCCTGCCAGGGAGAAGAAACAGGAGGTGTAAGATGAAGGAGAGGTACCACCATGTGGCAGAATGTAGCTTAATAGAAGTGGGTTACTTTAAGTTGTAAGAGTTAGTGCAAACCTGAGCTATCAGCCAAGCATTTGTAATTAATAATAAACCTCTGTGTGGTCATTTGAGAGCCAGCTGGCAGGACACAGAAAAACTCTGCCCACCCTCTGGAATTTCAGTCACTGCTGTCCATCTGTTTTCTTGGCCAAGGTGTGGCTCATCAGTAGCCCATTCCCTTGAGGCTCTCAGCCATGAGGAAAGGCAGGTGCAGATGGATGTTGCAAAGGACCCAGGAGGGTGATACTCAGTCTCTCTTTACTTCCCTGCAAGATGGGGCCAAGAAGCTGAGGAGAAGAGGGCTCCTAACAACTTTGATTTCCTTCTAATATGTGGTCCTCCTTGCAATAAAGTCATGAGAAATCTGGGGAGGAGGTAGGTGGCAGGGGTGATCAATACTGTTGGGTGAATAAGTTTCTAAGTCTCTTCTCCTATAAGAAAATGAAAGCTAGTTTCTAGCAGAAGAGCTGTAGGTACATTGGCTCATAGCAGAAGGACAGAATCCCAGCTTTGTGGGTAATTCAAGGAGCACAATTAGAGTCCATGTTTTAGGCAGGCAGCATCAGATGGATCCATGTGGACTCTGGCTCAGGATTAGGGTTAGAGATGTGCAGAGGGAAAAGCATAGAGGAATGTCTTTAAATCCCGTTTTGGTGGGTCACACTTCCCATGTGTCTTCCATGCTGTAATACAACTTGGTTCTTTAGGTAAGAGTGGATTCTATTTTTTCCATAGGGAAGAGTCTGAGTGGAAAGTCTGGGGATTTGATCTTATTAAAGTACAGATCTTAAAGCTGGGTGGGTGTGGCGCACACCTTTAATCCCAGCACTCAGGTGGCAGAGACAGGTGGATCTCTGTGAGTTCAAGGCCAGCCTGGGCTACAGAGTGAGTTCCAGGAAAGGTGCAAAGCTACATAGAGAAACCCTGTCTCAAAAGACCAAAAACAAACAAACAAACAAACAAAGTACAGATCTTGTTTGATTGAGAACAAGGTGGTCAAAGCCCTGGGGATCACATATGCCTCTATCTCAGGTATGGAGGAAGAATCCTCATAAATAATAAGCTAGGAACCTAAGTGTATATAAAAAAAGAAAACCAACAAATTTTAAACTCTCTGCTTTTCATCAAATAACATAAAAGGCAGGATGAGGACCTCTATCCTTAAACATGTGCATTTCAAGATTTGTCTGAAATTAAACTTCAGTTTAGAACAGCCAATGCAGGGTTTCTGTTCATTAAAAATGGGCCAAATACTTTTTTATTCAAAATAATTATGTTTGGCAATCAAAGAGAACTTTAAAAATATTTTCCATACTGCAGAGTGTCTTGGATCTAGCCTCCTTGCGTTCCCTAGACTACTCTATGTTTGGTAGGACCAGGAGCAGTCCATCCCTTTATTTAGCTATTTTTTGTTTGTTTTATATCCAAACAATCAACATAATTGTAATGTCAAGGCAAAGCCCTAAAGATGACTTCACCAAAGATAAAATGGTATTTCCAGGAACAACATTCCTACTTAAAACTTAGGCCTTGACTTTGACCTCTTTCCAACAAATTTTTTGGTGTGAGATTCATAACTCTTGACTTGCATACCAAAGGCTGTCCCTCCCAGAATCTGCCTCCTGAAACCTGTAAGCACGGCTTGGCATTTCAGGGAAGACTTTGAAACCATCTACTCAGCTTGGCCATACTACAAATCAACCATGTCTAAAGGAGAATGTAAAGGTCAATGGGTAGCTGTCTGTCTGTCTGTCCATCCATCTGTCTGTCCTTCCATCCATCTATCCATCCATCAATCATCATCATCATCTATCACCTGTCCATCTATCCTCTCTGGGAAGGAATTTGCACAAGAAATGGAAATCAAATAATACTTTCCCATTGGTGTATACATTCTCAAAACTACATTGTGTATATTTGTTTGTCTGTTTTTAGCCATTTTTGTTATTCTAGATGGGGCTTAAGGAAGTAGCTGGAGTGCACTTGTGAGCTGATCATGGGGCAGGAGAGGACTTGTATATGGGGATGAGTTACAGACACACTGGAGCAGACAGTACACAGTGGCCCTGTGGTTAAGGCCTACAGGCCTTTGCATGGCTTCAGCCTCAGTGGCAAGTCCAGGCACTCACCTCTGACCACTCTGATGCCTCCCAGATAGACAGGCAGTCCTGGCCTTCACAGCTCTGTACTGGTGTCGGCCGGGGTTCTGAGCAGTAGAGGGGCCGAGTAGTGACATGTGTGCCGTTCTGTAGCTGGTACATGCAAGTCACCTCCCGATGTTGGAGACCCTTCTCACAGGTTGCCGAGCAGGGGCTCCACTGACCGGCCACCCACCTGCCCAGAGGGAGAAAGGACATTAAGAAAATAATCTGGGGGTGGGCAAGTGGAGAAAAAGACAGATCTAGAAAGCTTTGTCATCAATTCCGGAAATAATTCCAGACCTTCAGAACAGAGAGTGACCTGAGCGGTTATCTAGTTCAGTGGCCTCTTTGGTATAGGGAGCTTTCTGCTACAACACTCCTACATTAGGTTAAGCAATATTCTAGCTGGTCATTCCCTCCTGTAGTGGGATCATATACCCTATCTGTTGTCATAGTGTATGCTCAGCTCAATGGAGTGTGAGTAGACATGAAACTGATCATGTCCAAACAGCAGCTTAAAAAAATATTTATGTGTGTGCATGTGTGTATGCAAGTGTATACATGTGTGTTTAGAGGCCAGAAGAAGGTATTATTGATTCCACCTTGTTTCACCTATGCTTAGAGACAGAGTCTCTTCCTGACCTGGGGGCTACTGTTTCGGCTAGGCTACAAGCCAGGAAGCCCCAGCAACCCTCCTGTCTGTATGTCCCCCTGGAGCTGGGGTTGCAGGTATTTGCAGAGACAATCAGCTTATTATGTGGGTGCTAGGATGCAAATCCTCATCCTAATCTTTTTAATTGTAGAGCAAGCATTCTGAACCACTAAGCCATCTTTCCACAGCCCAATTCAACAGAAGCTTTCCATGTGGGTTATAAAGTTGGCTGATTCTGTTTCCTACCCTCCACCATGAGACGCTAGCACTGTTTTAAGGCAATGTGATATTTGTTACCACAGCATTAGCCGACTGATACAGTCTGCACAGAGGCCACTCTAGTGCCTGAACAAGTACACCAAGACCAGGTCCTCCCAGCCCTCCACGGCCCGAGAAGCCTCCAGACTAGAGGCAGTAACTTGTAGTTACTTGGTATCTTGTAGGCCACTAGAAAATGGTGCTGACCATGGCCCTTGAAAATGCTTTTCTCAAACTGTCTACTTGTTCACTGTTTCAGTTATCTGTAAATGTGTGTCTCTCAGTTGGTTGCAGGGTATTGGGAAGCAACTGAGCAGTTTGGAAATCACAATTCACTAGGACACAAATGAAGAGAATGCTCTTTTGGGGATACCAGTGAACTGTCCCTGCTTGGGCCTTGAGTGATGAGCTTAAGCCTCTCTTTTGTCCTTCCTTATATATTCCTAGTGCCCAGGGGCTTAATACTTGTTGAAGCATCACCAACTCTAGAGGGTGAGCATGGATAGCCATCCCAATTCTCTATTAAGATAGCTTTGAACACCATTTAATGAAATCTCACCAGGCCACCCCACTTTTTAGAAACACGGGTATAATTTCTAGAATCTTTTGAGTGGGCACTGGGTGGTGTCACCCATTTCTCCTCTCCAGTTCCCACTAGCAAAGCTCTTCCTGTTGGACCCACCACAGATGCAAGAGGTAGAGAGATGACAGTACCTACTGTGTGGCGTGGGAGTGAGAAGAGAAACATACTGTTTATAAACCGTTGACCACAACATCCAGCCCACATTAGCTCCATGTACACTCAGCCCTTTGTGCACTAAGACACGGTTGTGCTGTGGTCTCTTTGGTAGGTGATGGGAAACAGGGCAATGAGTAAGCATTTCTACTGACTGCTTCCATAGCACTAAAATAACACCTTATATGTTTCCTCCTTTTTGAGGCTTCGAGGTGACGCATTCTCAAGCCCTCCTAATGGTCATGTTCTGCTCAGTCACAAATCCTCTTCAAGTGGATACATAGGATGTATGATTGAGCAGCAGGAGAGAAGGCAGGCATTTGTTTTGAAATAGAGACACTGTCTTCATAAATGATTTCTAGATTTGTGTTATTTCTGTATTTAAACATTTTTTTAAAGATTATTTATCTTAATGTGTATGTGTGTGTGCCTCAGGGTATGTATGTGCACCCTATGTGCAGGATCTCTTGCCGCTAGGAAAGAGGTGTCATATCCCTTGAGACTGGAGTTCCAGGCACTTGTGGGATGCCATGTGGGTAAACCTAACCCAAGTCTTCTACAAGAGCAGTGAGCACTCTTAACTACTGAGCCGGTTCTCCGGTTTCTTCTTTCTATATTTTTAACAGCCAGATCCTGCCTCTGTCAGCTCTATTTACTCTTTTACTTACTTTCTGTCTCATGAGCTGACTCTCCCGGTCAGATTGTCCTGACTGCTGCAATTGACATTGGGCTTATAAATGTCAGGTGTGAGGGTAAACCTGGCCTGGTGCTGACCCCAACTGTAAAAGCCTTTCTGAATCTGTTCAGTCTTCTGTATTTCCCAAATTTGAAAAGAACCTCTGTGCCCCACTCATGGAACTATGGCCTGTTCCAGGGTCTACCAGATGTACCTCCAGTTCCGGTACCCCCAAGATGCCACCCTTCAGTTACTGCCTACATTCTGAGGGTCCACAGTCATGTGCTCAAGTGAATGTGGTAAGCTATTCTGGTCCCTAAGGATCACACCAGGGGCTCACTTTTCAACAGAGTCCAAGAGGAAAACAGGAGGGAAATGTTGACCTGGGCTATAACATGGGTGGATTTTGAAGACAAGCTGAGTGAAATAATTGTGTCCCAATGACTACACTTACATGAGGTACTGGGGTAGTTGTGATGGTTAATAGTGTCAACTTGGTGGGGTCATTGAGAAGACAAACCTTTGTGTGCGTCTGTGAAGGATCATTTAGATTTTGTTGAGGTGAGGTAATCTACCCTAAATGGGAGCAGGATCATTTAAGCTTGAGTCCAGACGGAATAAATGGAGACAGTCAGGGGAGCATCAGCATTCTTCTCTGCTTCCTGGCTACAGAAATCATGGGACCAGTTTCCACTTGTTCCCACTGCCATGTTTTCCCCGCCATGATGGACTGACTGTGTCCTCATGTTTGGAATGGAAATAAACCATCTCAAGTGGCTTTTGTCAGGTGTTTTGTTGTAGCAACAAGAAAAGTAACTAACACAGCAGTCAGCCTGGCAGAGAAGAACAGAATGGGGCTGGGAGAGGCTAAGGAGGTGGTGAGTGTCTGTTGGATGGGACACTAGGTACCTGCAGAGCTCTCCGGATGGTGGCACACCTTCCCACCTGAGAAACATGCTGAGCAGTCTGCAGGGGTCACTGTGCCACATGTGTAGACCTTTTAAAGCTTATTTTGGCTGCTTTTTAGGTAGACATATTTCTGCTTCTTTGGAGAAAATACCCCAGTGAGGCATGAGAAGAAAATGAGTTTCTACACCCTTCACCAATCTTGCTACTGATTTTTTGGCAGCAGGAAGCAACCATTTCATTGAACTATGGCTGTAGGAGGCCTTCCTCCTCTTTCTTAAGCACTTGGATATTACCATCCCACTCAACACTACAGTGTACTAAAGTTCCAAGTCCACAGATCTGGGAAAGGTGCTCTGTAGGGTATTTTCTGCCACAATTATAAGTTAGGCCATGTTTTTCTTCACTTGTGACCCCTACACACGTTAGGGGCATATATCTTTTCTTAACCAAGTGAGTTGATAGTTCTTCCAAGCCATAGGGCTAGAGTTCTTTAGGAAGGCATGGTGAGCATGTCTCTCTCAAGGCTGCCCTCTCCTCATTCCTCTGGGATTCAGAATAGAATCTCTTTTGGTCCACGACAGACTTATTTCCTGTCCATGGACAAACTGAGCATTCTTTTTCCAAAATGCTGGGGCAAGAAGTGTTTTAGATTCCTGGTTTGCTTTGGATTTTGTGAAATTTGCATATATATCAGGAGATCTCCCAGGCATTAAAAATCTCAGTCCAAACACAAAATTCACACATGCAGCCTGAAGGTAATTGTATGTAGTATTTCTGGTATACCCATTTTGACCACAACCTGTTACTTGTTGTATGGTCAGGTGTGGAATTTTCCACTTAGGGTACCATGTGGACACTGAAAACATTTTAAAATTTGTGGCATTTTGGATTTTGGAGTAGGCAACTTTAGCCTGTACTTGAAAGGTTTACTATTCTAATTAGATATTCGGGGTAGAACAGTGACTATGAAACACACACACACACACACACACACACACACACACACACACACACACACCCCTGGAAAACATAGCTCAGTTGGTAAGGCCCTTACCACACAAGCATGAAGACTTCTTTGATGCCCACTCATGAAAATGTAAGCATGGTGGTGTGTGCTCACAATCCCAGGACTGGGACATGGATCCCTGGGGCTTGCTGGCTAGCCAGCTTAGTCTATTTGGTGAGTTCCAGGGTAGTGAGAGATCCTGCTTTAAGGAAAACCAGAAATGTAGTTGCCTAAAGAAAGACACCCAAGCTTGACCTCTGGCCTCCACTCATACAGTATTTGCACTAAACGTGCACATCTGCACACATGAACACACACATAAAGACAATTTATCACAGATGGGTGTGTACATAGGCATGGTTCAAGATCCATATGCATATTTCAGACATATGCACATACACTTTACTTTTTGATGCTCTAACAAATAACTAAAAACCCAATAGCTCAAGACGGCCCTGACTTGTGATCTTGAGGGACTAGAGATTCGAAGTTTGCCCTAAGTGTTGGTGGGCTGGTTCTTTTCCACTTCCTCCTCAACACTGCTCCCCTGTCCTGGTGACAGAGGCAGCCATCTTGGTCTGAGTCTTGATCAACCCTCTATTCCCCTTTGTTTTCCTGTGATCACATTGGGTCCATTTAGACAGCTCAGGATCATCTCTCTTTGTAGGCCAGCTGATTGGCAACCTATATCTGTGGGCTTAGGGCTCCTGAAAAAGAATTCTATAAACTGGGTAGTTAAAAAAACCCAGAAGTTTAGGGGCTGGAGAGGTGGCTCAGTGGTTAAGAACACCAGCTGCTCTTCCAGAGGACCCAGGTTTAATTTCCAACACCCACATGGCAGCACACAACTGTCTGTAGCTCTGGTTCCAGGGGATCTGGCACCTTCACACACACATGTAGGCAAAACACGAATGCACATAAAAAAAAATAATCAAAACAAAACAATAAAACCCCAGGAGATTATTTATGTTTTCTCAGTTTTGCAAAGCAGACGTTCCAGATCTGTATGTCACTGGAGTAGGCTCCATCTGCTCTAGAAGTCTCTCCTAGGCTCGGGGAAGGGCTGGCAATCTCCTGCATTCTGGCTGATGGAAATATCACCTCAGTCTCCCTCTTCATCTTCACATGGAGTTCTCCCTGTGTACCTATATCTCCCCAACTACCTTCTCATAAGGGCATTGGATGAGGGGGCCACCCTCCTGCAGTATGACCTCATCTTGATTAATCACATCTGCAATGACCTTATTTCCAAATCAGATCACACTCTAACCTCTGGGAGTTAGGGCTTTGGCATGGTTCTCTTTAAAAAGAGGCTGCACTTCAACCCACCACACAATTTAATTCCCCTGTTGTAGTGGGTAGCCATTCCAGCCTTGGCCTGGAAGTTCCAACCCCCATTGATGCTTCGGTAATGGTCACGCCCACAAGGCGGGCTAAGGGAGGATGCTGAAGACCCAGGATGGAGAGGAGAGGCTTCTCTTGGTTTCAGAACCCTGGACGCTGGAGGTAGACTGAGCAGAGTTCTCCAGAGAACACCACCAGACTGTGACATACCTTTCCCAGACCCTGCAAACTATCCCTTCATTTGTAAGTTACCCCACAAAATAAACCTCCCTTTTAACTACATGGAGTGGCCTTAATAATTTCACCAATACCCTGTACTGAGTAGGATGTAGGGGGCCATTAGGCTGCTTTTTAAAGATGCATCTCATTCACAACTCTGAGAATTTTCAGCTTCCATTCACTAGTTTTTATATTAAGCATCAAACCCACGGCCTTGTGCATAGTAGGCAAGTCTTCTTCCTGTGAGCTAGCCCTGGTTCTGTTCACTTTCATATTTATTTATTTATGTAGGTAGACTCTTGCTATATGGCCCAGGCTCAACTTCCAACTGAACTTGAACATTCAAGCCTCCCACTTTAACTGACCAAGTGCTCAGATTACAGGTGTATACCACCTGCCCAATCAAAATTCATTTATTCACACTGTGATGGTGTTGAGATTTAAACTAGACAAAGTTCTTGTGAGCTCTCCTGAAAAAATGATTGAGCTGTCACAGAAATGATGGTGCTGTCAGACATCTTCTGACACAGTTTCTTTATGGTGAACATACAGTGGTTCTTAGATGACTAAAACAAGGACACACACTTCCAGATAGTTCCAATCATAGGAGACAGGGTGACATGCGGTATTTCAACACAATACCAGCTAACAAAGGAATTACCCGGAGTGCTTGGAGTTAACCTCATACACCCTCAGCATGGGGGATAAGGACGGATCTGGTATTAATGAGCAATTGGAATGTTCACCACATTTGCTCAACAAGTCTAGGTCAAGAAAGGAGACATCCTACATGGGATTCTATGTACTTGTTACAGAGGTAGGTACATTCCAGACATAGCTTCAAACAGGCCACTCATGGACTTCCACAGCCTATGATAGATGACAAACCACTCTAGCCATCCCAGGAAGGTTCAGGGCAGGCCACAGCCACTGAGATAGTTAGCTTGCTTAATCCTATCCTGTTTAAACCAAATGCATTCGTGCTGAGTGAGTCCAGACTCCAGGGCTGGGATGCTCATTGTAGCATCCTAGCCTTTATGAGCCTTTGTTGATGAGAAGGGAAGGGGCTTAATAGCAGCCGCTTGTTGCCTATCTGACAAGTGCTGCAGAGGAAATGCAGCTTGTTCTGAGTCCCCAAGGTCAAAGGGAGATTGGCCAAAGAAGCAGAGCTCAGCAGTCAGGTGGGGAGGGTCTATCAACAGAATATACAAGACGGGTGGGGTGAAGCTATAAGTCTGCGGTGCCCAGTTCTTGGAGGGTCCTTATGGAAGCTGTGCCACTGGGCCACTGAGTGGAGTGTTGCCTGTAGTGCTATCTGGGTTGGAGACACTGGGCTAGGGATCATGAGCAAGGAGGTCTTAGTGGAAACGGAGGGGAAGAATTATTTTCTTTGTAAGTCCATACAGCCATCCCTCTGTGTCTTTGAGGGAACAGAGTTCAGGATCCCCTCAGCTGCCTAAATCTATAGATGCTCAAGTCCCTTATAGAAAAGGTACAGTATTCACACAGAACTAACACCCTTCTGGATGTTTTAAGTTGCCTGCCTATGACTTATAGTGCTGGAAATTCTAGATAAATAACCATCATAGTAAATTATTTTGAGAACAATAACAAGATAAAAAAAAATCTGTACTTATTTAGCATAGACACAATCCTTTTTAAAATGAGTATTTCAGTTTCAATTAATAGTTTAACCAGTAGATGGAGAACCCATAGATGGGTGTGTGTATGTGTGCTATGTAGGAAGGAGACTGGGGCTTGAGAGTGTGAGTATTTTGGGTCGGATATGAAGTGTGCCTCTGAGGAGACAAGGTATGACAGGCAAGGCCAGGGAGGGTGGGAGGATCATGCAAAATTGACCTCAGAGGGGAGACTACCTGCAGTGTGAGGGTTGAGTGGACTGAGTGTCAGTCTCTGGGTTTGATTATAGGACAGATTGTGGGTAGGTGAGACCTGTGAGGAAACAGTGATACTGGCAGTGTTGTGCAGCAGCAACTTCCTCCCAGTAGAACATTCTATCTTGGGAGAAGCTCATAAGATTGCCAGTTCTAAAGGGAAGCTCATGAAGACTCAGGAGGTACACAGTTTATCTCAGGAAGTTCCTGAAACTGAGCAGTCACACAAAGCTCAGGCTTCTTCAAGGTTAGAGAGCAGTAAAGACTGCTGAGAGACACCCTCTGGTGAGCTAAACTCCCCAGAAGAAATACCCTCCAGAACCTGCAGGTGGTGCTGAGCCACCTGCAGCCATGTAGTGGGCTCCTGGTTCTTAGCTTTTGGAGCAGTCACCCATACAGTGGTAGGCTTTGGTGATCCAACTGTCTCCAGGTCATTTCTGCTCCTGTAAGTAACCCCCCTCATGTATATTCCTGTAAGTGACACCAATAAGATTATTGGTTCACCAAGTTGGGCTTTGGTGGTGCCTTAGTTAGGGTTTCTATTGCTGAGACCACACAACTCTTAGAAAGAAAAATGTTTAATTGGGGGCTGGCTTACAGCTTAGTCCATTATTGTCATGGTGAGAAGCATGTTGGCATGCAGGCAGACATGGTGCTGGAGAGGCAGCTGAGAGTTCTACATCTGGATCTGAAGGCAGCAGGAAGAGTGACAAAGGGTCTGGCTTGAGCCTCTGAAACCTCAAAGCCTGCCCCCAGTGACACACTTCCTCCAACAAGGCCACACCTCCTAATAATGCCACTCCTGATGAGCTTATGGGGGCCAATTACATTCAAACCACCACAGGTGGTATCTGTACTTTGGTCTGTTGTCGATTCTCTATTTTGGGGTGAGCAGACCTTTGTTCAGACCTCCCCAGGAAGAGTGTCACACCTTTCTAGCCAGCTCCCCAGACCTTCCTTGTCGGGTCTTACTCAACTCTGGGAGAGGCCTGACTGTGTGGCCAGGTAAGGAGTGTGAATGATCACTTCAGGGTGGCCTGGAATTGGCTGTGACAGCACAGAGGGTTGGGAGAGCCTGATCATGCATACAGGGTGTGTAAGGACAGAGGGACAGAGAGAGGGGAGGGAGGTACAAGAGAGTGGCAGATGGGAGGCGTGCAGATCAGCCAATAGGGGAGCAGGTGTTAGAGGACATGCTAGAAGGCTCCTCTCAATCCGAATTAGTCCTCCTCCTGACTGTCTCTCAAGTAGCTGGGATGACAGGCACGCTCTGCCACACCCATCTTGGGGCTCTCTTTTCCAGTCATGTCAACATCCTTCCCTCCATGGTACAAGTGACTTACTGCACCTCAGGCCCAGACAACAAGAGATGCTGGTGTATTGAAGCCAGACACTCTAAGCTTCTCACATAGCACCTGAGTTGGATGAACCCAGACTCACATCCTCCCTCCACCAGCTTGCCCGCTGTACGACCAGGAAGGGTCCACAGCCTTCTTTATAAACCGATGGCACTGTTCACACCTCACAGGCTTGTTGGCTGAGATGACCTTTCCCGAGGGCCTGAGAACTCAGTGAGTCTGCCGTGCTTTGCGCCTGACACATACAGACTACTCTGACCATGTGTGGTGGTTTAAAAGAAAATGGCCCCCAAAGGGAGTGGCGCTATTAGAAGGAGTGGCCGTGTTGAAGTAGGTGTGGCTTTGTTGGAGGAAGTGTGTCACTGTGGGGGGTGGGCTTTGAGGTCTGAGCATCACTCAATGTCACAGTCCACTCCCCGTTGCCTTTTGATCAAGATGTAGGCAGCACCATGTCTGCGTGCACACCACCATGCTCCAGCCATGATGATAATAGACTGAACCTCTGAAACTGTAAGCTGCCACCTCAATGAAATGTTTTCCTTTATAAGACTTGCTGTGGTTATGGCGTCTCTTGACAGCAATAGAAACCCTAACTAGACACCATGTAACTATTATTTAAAATGTACCCATTGGTTCTGTCAAGAGGAGCTCTGGTTTCCTAGCGACCCCTGGGAAGGGCATCTAGGTGGCCATCCTGAAGCAAGATTAACAAGGTCCCCTGAAGCTAATTTTTCTATAATTCTTAATAAGTTTGCATGATTCGGATGGGTGGAGCAGGTACGATGAATGTGCCCTCTGCTTGAGGACTAGTTAGTATAGCTCAGGGCATCTATATCTCCTTTGAGTTTTGGCCTCTGCCATGCATGGGGAAACAGCAGAGCAGTTTAAATATTATTTGAACAGCAAGCAACCCATCTAGAAGGCACCTCACACAGGGAAGCCTGCAGGGATGTGAGCCCATTTTCCCTGGCACAGGACTTCCGTCCCCTGGTACGAATGTCCAGGTAGGAGAAAGTCAACACTTTGCTCAGCCTCACTGTGGTGACGCCGTCTTTCCTAGGACACCTGTGACTTTGTTCACTATGTGTGCTGTAGGCCTGGGGGAGGGGATGTGCCGAGTCTTGCCAAGAGTCCTTCCTCCCCATCTAACACCAACCAACACCATGAGGACCATGCACAGCCACGCACCCTCCCATCTGCTCAGGACGGAGTCCCTCTCCCAGCTCCTGGCACACTGGAGCTGGCAACTCTGAGAACACTCAGGTAGCTTTCACATATGCCATTTATAGTTTCTGAAGACAGGAGACTGCTTTTATTAAACAGATGTGTGTGAGGAGGAATAGCAATGGCGACCTAAGGAGCCTGGATGGGATGTTCTCCCCGGGGAACCGACAGGGCCCCTTTATGGCCGCTTTACATGAGGCTTCAATTCTGCCTCTCTCCATTTAAACTTGAGAATTATGAGTTCTCATATACCATTCCCTGAAAAGTAATATTATTCACATATTTGTTTCTTAAAAGAGGAAATGAAAATCTGACATGCATCATGCCGGCCTGTGGATATGAGATCTCCTAGAAGCAGGCACTTCTGTCTGTGGAGAGGCCCAGCTACTCCCGATGCTCTCCTTGGCATGGCCAAGAATGAGCACTCTGGAAGGAAGCAACCTCCATCCCTGAATCCTGACTTTAAACAGTCCTGTGCCTGCTGCTGGATCCTAAGCTTCACAAGGTGGGGTTTGCCAGGATCTGTAACCTTTCCATGTCTTTTGCCCTTGGACAATTGTGGTTATTTTTCATTTGTTAGACAAAGAGTAAGTAAAGGAGGGAGAAGGGAGACAAGGAGGGAAAGAAGGAGGGTGGAAGGGGGGAAGAGGGAGGGAAGGAGAGAGGAAGTCAACAGTCTATCAGTCGATACTTTGTTAAGGTATGCTTTAAGGGGAATTGTTTTTGACAATAGTTTCTCCAGATACTACACCAGTTGTGTGCTAGGTGCTAGGCAATGTTCCAAACCCTGTCATGATTTAATGTAGTTGACCCATTCTACAGGTGGAGGGACTGAGACACTGTGAGGTTTAGTGGCTTGCTCAAGGCCACTCAGTGAGTGGCAGATCCACTTTCCAAAAGTCTCATTAGGACTCAGCTCACTTGTCGTACAGTTTACTCATTGAAAGAGTATCTTCAATTATGAATTACCATCTAATCTTGGAACACACTTACCCCTTCCACGAGAAACCCATACTCCTTATCTGTCTTCCCCAATACCCAGCCATCCCTCCCAGTCCCAGATGAACACTAATCCACGTTCTGATTCTACACACTTTCCTGTTCTAGAACTTTCATTTAGTTAGTGTCACATGACATGTGACTCATTATTTGGCTTCTTTCAGTTGGCAGGTGTTCTCAGAGTTTATCCAGGTCATCCCACATTTCTATGCTTTATTCCTTTTTATTGCCAAATAATATTCCACTATGTGGATATGCCATATTTTATTTCTTCATTCACCGGTTGACAGATTTGGATGGCATTGCAGATGCCCATACTTTGTACATTATGAGTAATGCTAGGATGGACAGTTATGTATGTTTTGTGGGAATGCTCCTTTTCATTTTTCTAGGGGTATACCTAGGAGAATCATTGTATGGAATGGGAATTCTGCGCTTAATTATTTGAAGAGTGCCAGCCTGTTTTCCTAAGGGGTTGTACCATTTTATGCTCTCAGCATCAAGGTAGGAAGACTCCGAATTCCACACATTCTTTCTGGCATGGTCTTTTCTGATTCTATATCTGGCATGGTCTTTTCTGATTCTATATCTTACTAGATGTGAAGTGGCCTTTCCCAGTGTATTCATGCTTTTCACTGTGGTTAAATGTACATGACATACAATATACCGATTTCACCACTTGTACACCCAGTTTCATGATAGTAAATAAAACCGTAAAATCCTATCGTCCCCACCACGAGGGCCCCCCTCCCCTTCTCATCCTCAAGCAGAAGCTGTGCCCATCAAACAAGAACTTCCCTTCCTCCCAGGACTGCTCTGCTTTTGCCCTCTGTGAACTCCCTGCCTCAGGAGCCTTACGGAAGTGGCTTGACCAGCACTGGCCCCTGACGTCACTTCCTATCAAGTCTTAAAGGTCTGTCCGTATTGTAGCGTGAATCATTGTTTCCTTTCTTTCTAAGGCTGAGCACAGATATCAGTCAGGAAAGTGACAAGTGGCTAAAAACTAGGGGAACAGATCACGAAAGCAATACAAATGCTGCCTGAACATAAAAATAGGCAAACTGGTATACAACAAGAAAAAAAATCCATTTACCATCACTTCCTGCTCATAAACCAGCAACACTAGAAAAAGTGACCAAGCCAGATTTATCTGTTAATGGTAAGATGGGAATTCCTACTTCCTCCTGGGGACACTGTACAGTGGTCTCATTTTACCTGTCAGGGATAGTTACCAGGTGCTAGCCCGATGTGGCCCCATAGCCTGGTGCAGGCCCTCCTCCATCTTAACAAGTCAAGTTGAGAGAGCAGCTTTCCTCTAGAGTCCAGCATCTGAAAACTCAAACTCTTAAGCTGCCTGTGTGGGCCAAGTCGTGTCTGCTGAGGAATTTGGCCCTGCGGCCTCCCGTCTGGGACTTTACACTTTAATATCCCATGCTGGCAGCTGTGGACTTTCTGACCTAACCCCTCAAAGGCTAGGAATGCATTAACTCCATCTCCCATCCCAAGGAGGCATAGTACCACTGGTTGTCACATGCTACTCCATTACTTTCTCCTTGGCTTTCATCCTATATATTTCTATGACACACTAATCCAGGCTGGCTTAACAGGTTAGCCTAAAGAATTCTTCTCTGGAAATCTTAGCGGGAACAACAACAAATGTTCCTTCAGGTGAATGATGAGACCTGGCTTTCCCAGGATGTGCACTGAATGACACCCAGTAGGAAGGAATACTACAGTTTGGAACTCAGAGATCTGCAGGCTATACCCCAGGCTCAGGTAACACCAGCAGAGGTCCCTGCAGAGTTGCCTCAACTGCCTGGCTCCACACAAGTGATTCAATATGAAAAGTGCAGGCGGACCTCCTCAGCATTCTACCCTGTGGCTGTCCTGCTTTGGCTACAAAAAGGCTCAAGATTTTATAAGACTCAGGAAACATTCCTAAGGGGAGTTCTCAAGGGCTAGACCATGCCAGCTCTGCTGCTTCTGGACGGGCTATTTTTACTGTAGGATGTGGAGGTCCAGAGGCACCCCTGCACCAGCTGCCTATGCTGTAAGGGTTCTGGTGCACAGTTGTAAGGATCAAAGGTTCACGCTCTGCTACCCCATCCTCAATACCCTTACTGCAAGCCACACACTCAGTCCTGACTCTCCCAGAGCATCCATCCAAAGCCAGCAAGTCTCCTTAGTAACACTCCAAGGCGATGGCTCATTGGTCTAGTTTGAATCCCCAGTGCCTGTTAATGTGGCACCATGTTAGAAGTGGTGGTTGGTGGTCATGGCTTCCAAAGGCCACATGGGTAGTGAACTTGAAAGGAAAATGCCCCAAGGTGACAGACAAGCAGGGTGGAGCCATGTGGACACAGCTGGTGCCTAGAGATCCCAGCCCTGAGTCAGCGGCTGGCACAGGGCTGTGTCGACCTTTTCACTTGACTACAGTGAGCAAGGGTGCCTGGTGGGCATGACACATCACCACAAACCTCAGTGCAGATGGCAGCTGGGACACTTGTGACCCTGACAGCCACTCCTTATTTTCCTCAGCTTCCCCCCGACCTCCCTGGGCCGTGGCTGCTGGCCACTCTGCCTTCTGTTTCTCCAGATCATCATTCCCTGTCATTCAGCCTTTGGCTCTTGAGTTACCACGGCTTTTTTTTTTTTTTTTTTTTTTTTAAACAGAAAATGTGGTTCCTGGAATTGGGGAGAAGATGGCTCAGACAGTGAGGTACTCACTGCACAAACATGAAAACCCAAGTTTTATCCCAAGCACCCACATAAAATGCAGGCATGGTGGTGGCATGTTCCCATTGTCCCAGAGCAGGGAAGAGGACACAGGAGAATCCAGTGACTCCAGCCCAGGCTGTCTACCCAAATCAGCAAGCTCTGCGGTCAGTGAGAGGTCCTGCCTCAAAGAATAAAGTGCAGGGGATGGATGACACTTACTACTGGCCTCTAGCACACGGACAGGTACACATGCATACAGCACATACACTTACACACACACAGACTCACACACCATACACAGACATACTGCATATACACACTACATAGAGAGACAGACAGACAGACAGACAGACACACACACACACACACACACACACACACACACACACACACACATAGAGGAGACTGTGAAAATGTGGTTCCTAGGATGCTGGGCCTCCAACTCTCTACCCTGAAACCCTGCTGGTGTGGCTGGCAGTGGTCATACAGTGGAAGTCCTGCCATGCTGTGGTGCCTAGGTGTGTGCGTGGTTACAAAGTCCAGGCATGACAAGTTAGGAAGAGGGGCTCAGCGCGAACTGTTTTCTGTACCACATCTAATGTCCTCCTGCAGTTATGTCCTACCAAGACAACCCCCAAAAGGATCTCAAAAGGACATACTGTTCCTCCTCATGTCCACAGCCACCTCACCTGAGGTCTAGCAACTAAGAGGCCATCCCATGTGAGGTCTCTGTACACTTCAGGGTACCCCTGGGAATAGCTCAGCCGCGTTATTTCCTTACTGTAAAACCTCCAGTAACCACCTATATCTGCTGACCTTTACATCCTGGGCCTGACTTTCAAGACAGTTTGAGGATGTTCTCATTCACCCACCCTAGGCTCTGTCTCATTTCAGTGAGGATTACAGACATCTCCAGAAAGATTGCAAACAAACAAAAATACGTTTTCAGACTAAGGACATAAGAATGAGGAAAGTTTAAGGCAAGGGTAAATGGCCTCATTGCTCCTGCTTTGGTTGGCCAGGGATGCTTGGGTGCGCCTTGATCCAGAGACATTGGCATGACTCCCTCTGCTGGGCCCTCCTCCCTTCTCCTCAGCTGGCCTTTGCAGGTGCTCCTCCAAGGCTCCCAACAGTCTTATACCTCTCTGACCTCTGCTTGCACCCTCAAGACTCAGTAAAAGGTTGGAGTGATTTGGCTCCTGCAAAAATATCCTAGGCTTGCTATGGCCTCCAGACTTCTGAGGGTAAAGAGGCCTGGGTATAGTTTGGGTACCACAGCTATGTCTTTGACATTGGCTAATAAGCTGCCCCTGGGTTCAGTGTTTTGACCTGTGAAATGGGTCTTTACGCCATGAACTGGTCATATACAGCCAACTATATATTCCCTTCTGGACTAACTCAAGACCCCAACAGGCACACTGAAGAACAGTACTTTAATCCCAGCACTTGGGAGGCAGAAGCAGGCAGATTTCTGTGAATTCGAGGCCAGCCTGGTCTACAGAGTGAGTTCCAGAACAGCCCGGGCTACACAGAGAAACCCTGTCTCAAAAAAACAAAAACTAAAAACAAACAAAACTGTGAAAGCCAGCATCCTTTCATCTTGTCCAGAGGTGTCAGCTGCATCTCCCTCTCCTCGGTGGTGAGCCTGTAAGACAATATGCTCACAGCCTAAGACTCAACTTTAGCACACAGGGAAGATTGTGTATTAATATTGCTGCCTCGTAAGGCAAGCAGCAGTTTCCTATAAAAAGTTACAGTGGGAGAAATCTATGATAAAATATTCACGCCCTTTGTCTCACTTCACAGAAAGCTTCAAACATCCCAGGCGGCTGGAGTCACAGCAGCTGCTGGGCAGATGTCCCTAGGCAGGCAAGTGAGACAATAATTAGTTCCTATTAAGTTCGCAGTAAACTATATAATGCAGGCTTCTAGCCATTCAGTCCTGCATGGCTTGCTGTGCCAAAGGCAGTGAACCCAGTCCAGAATGATTTAGGAACTCGGGACTGCTAGGGATAATTCATGTTCTCAGTGAACTGCAGTGTCTTGGCATGAGAGGGAAGAATGAATCCCATAGCCACTTTCAATTGAAAATAATAATTTCTTAATCACTTTAATAGCCAATGAGCCACAGGAACCATGTTTGTGAGTCCTTCCAGCAGAGAAGAGAGATTTGTAAGGTTTCTGGGCTTCTTAAGTCGGTGGCATTGAGTCACCGGGGCGATTCTGAGATTTTTGTTCGGCAAGTATCCCGTTAGATGGACCATTTTCACCTGAATCCAGCTTTTCCTCCATGTTTATCTGTTTCCTGAGTCTCTGCTCAGGGGAAGTTTGCAGCCTAACTGGGCACTGGGCTTTCCCACCAAGATCCTTGGAGCAGATGCCCTACATTGTCCTGTTACATGGAGTTTGTGATGTATTTGCCATCCAAGAATTGCAGGTTGGCGATTTTAGTGGCTAGAAATTTGTGTGTGTGTGTGTGTGTGTGTGTGTGTGTGTGTGTGTGTGTGTGTGTGTCCATATAGAGGACAGAAGTCAATTTCTCTGTTACTCTCCCTAGTTTTTTTTTTGGGGGGGGGCAGGGTCTCTCCCTGAACCTGGTCTTGCCGTTTTGGCTGGCCTGGCTGGCTGATGTGGTCTCAGGGTTAACCCATCTCTCCCCCATCCCTGACGCACCTTTCTGTGCACAGCTTTACACGGGTGCTAGGGATCCACACTCAAATGTTTATGCTTGCACAGCAGATACTTTCCACACGGGCCATCTCCCAACCTCTGACTAGAAAATGTTTTAATTAGAGAATTGCATAGAATGGTCTAGTCTGTGGTGCAATGCTCTGGTCACACAGAGCTCGGGTGGCCACCCTGCATCCACAAAGGCCTGCTCATGTCTGGCTGTGGTGATCTTTGTCCATGCCTTATCCCTGGCTCTTTTGAAAGACAGCTTTAGTGCAGAGTCTTGGGCTAGTACAGGACCCTAACATGTTTTTTCAGTCTTGAACTCTGTATCAACAAGGAAAAGGGAGGACTGACTGAAGCTTCCTAAAATGATCTTTGTGTTGGTCTCTAGAGGATTGTGGACTATACACTTCACTCATTGTTAGGAATCTTTTTGGCCTTAGTTTTCTTTTAGTTAGTAGAAATTATAACTTATGCATATCAGGAAATCTAGAAGTTCCCCCAAAATATAAAGGGAAGGAAGAAAGAACATACATGATCCCACTCTTTATCACATATATTTTCCTTAACACCACTGTCATGCATGCTATAAACAGTTTCATATTTGGTTTCACTATTAGTAGAAGCAATTCCTTGGTGATTTCCCCCCTAAATATTGACTTCTTAAGGCTCATGTAACACTCTTGTATATAGTCAGAGCTATAAGTTACCTAACCGGTATACCTGGTTTGACTATTGGAGAGCTTCTGTTACAACTCTCCATATATTGGGTGATTTTCCCAAAGGTGAAGCCCGAAGTCCCGAATCCAGCGTGATGAGCTTGGTAACTGGAAGACCAGGGGATCTTCCGACCTGGATCTTTGCGTGACAGGGGCTCACTGTTCTCTGAGTGGGTCACGTCCTCCTCAGCAGCCTGGAGGGCCCGCAGAGGAGGCACGCCCATTCTCTAGATGTCGAATCTGAAGTACACAGAGTCTGCTGTCTCTCCCTGGGCTTCCTTCTGCAGTGCCCACAGCCTGTCAGCTGTTCTTCACGAGGCAGCAGCATCCAGGCCACTCGGCTTCCACCTGCCGCTTTTGCTTTGGACACACCCTGCTGGCCAATGCCTCTTCAGCATGTGGCTTCAACAAACCCATGTCTGGGTGTAGCCCGAGTAGCTTCAAGTAAGTAAGCAAGCAGAACCACACTAACGGGACCTTTTCATGAGCCAGATGGCATGTGCTCGAGTCTTTCCTGGATTCCCAGGAAGATGAGGCAATAGCAACTCCCATGAAGTAACCTGTGAGTGAGAGGCAAGGTGGGCACCTCCTTTCCTGGATGATGGAGCCCTGTGTGATGCGACACAGCCACTGCTTGGGTACTCCCAACACCTCAGCATAAAACCCAGAAGGGCATGGTCTATGCCGATAGGTCTGAAGCCATCTTCTGTCCTTGTTCATTTTTTTTTTTTCCCCAAGAGAAAAGCCCCACAAGGTCAAAAGGAGGCTCTTCACCTTCGGCTAGTATCAGTCAGGACACAGAATCTGGCACCTTCTGAGCACCCAGTGGATCGCTGGGTAAGAGTCAAAAACTAACTGAATGGTAGCTTAAATGCTTAAGGTCAGTGGGTACCCCAAGGCCTCCTTTCTAAGAGCTAGTGCTAAATATAGAAAATGGGGGTGCCATATTCCACATCTATAACTGTATATATAACACATATAAAAACATATCAAAATAGAGATGTGTATATGACTTATTTTTTAAGCTCCTAATCCTCTGGTTTCTGCCTCCCAAGTACTGGTTAACAGCTGTATGCTATCATCCAACTTTGTGATATATTTATTCCTAGGTAGAAGGAATTTTGTACTTTCCAAAAATTGTAGTATTAATTTCTAGCTTTATTGTTTTATGACCAGTATTTTCTTATAATAGTTCTACTTTATGGAACCTACTGCTTTCTTCATGACCAAATACATAATTAGATTCTGTGACTCAAACAGGCAAAACTGAAAAATATACTGTTCCTATTCTAGGTGTGGTGTCTGATACATGTAATGTGCCTTTTGGCTGTGTTGTTAGGCCATTGATATCTTCCTTATTGTTGTTCCTTATTGTTAATGAGAGTGCTGGGTTGATGTCTCTTGCAACCAATAAGATTCCATTTCCTTGCATCCCTGTGGTTTATGTTTATACAGTGCCTTAGTTAGGGGTTTTATTGATGTGAAAAGACACCATGGCAACTCATTTTTTTTTTTTTTTTTTTTTTTTTTTTCCGAGATAGGGTTTCTCCATGTAGTTTTGGTACCTGTCCTGGATCTTTTTTTTTTTTTTTTTTTGCTTTTTTTGTTTTTTTGAGACAGGGTTTCTCTGTGTAGCTTTGCGCCTTTCCTGGAACTCTTTGTAGCCCAGGCTGGCCTTGAACTCACAGAGATCGGCCTGCCTCTGCCTCCCAAGTGCTGAGATTAAAGGCATGTGCCACCAATGCCCGGCCCTGCCTTAGATCTTGCTCTGTAGCCCAGGCTGGCCTTGAACTCACAGAGATCCGCCTGGCTCTGCCTCCTGCATGCTGGGATTAAAGGCGTGCGCCACCACCGCCCAGGCTCCCCAACAATTCTTACTCCTATCACCATAAACAGTTTGCCCAAGGTTTGAACTTCATTTAAACATAGACACGGAGCATGCATTCCCGTCCTCTGTCTGCAGCTTTCTCCACTCAACAATGCATGTGTGATCTGGGTCCCTATAAAGCCCCATTCTGTTCTCATTACTGTGGCTATAATATCCTGTGCAACTAGACAATGTCCATCACACTGTGGATGGACATTCAGGTTGTTTCAGGGTCGAGGCTTTTGTGAGGAGTCCTACCCTGAACATTCTTGTGCACGTGCTATATAACTTACTGCTGTACACACAGGGATGCACATTTGGGATCATAAGCATTTATTTGTTTAGCCATACAGATTTCTAAAGCCAGTTTTCATGTTCATCATCAGTGGAGGAGAATTCCATTTGTATCCTGTCTTTGCTAAAGCTTAATATTTATCTTTTCCATCCTAATGAGTCTGGTGGTGTGGAGTGATAGCATGCTTCTGTTTTAACCATACATATGAAAACTGCAGGTGAAGGCCTATGAGGAAGGAGAATAGGATGACTGGCAATCTAAGTGTTTGGACCAAGGCCAGTGCACATCCCTAGCTCCCCTCTTCTTGAGTTTGATGTGGGAAGGACACATATCTTTGTGAAATGTCATTTGTCTCCTCTTCCCTAATCTCTTTATTCTCTCTTTCCTCCCATCTTTTGGTTGTATTATTTGAATTATATTAGAACATAAACCATTTAAATATTATTGTTTTTCTCTGTCTCCACTTCTGCTCTGGTCTCATCTCCAAATCAATCGTATAAAGATGGTGACCACCAGCCTGGGAACAGGATGTCCCACCATTGCTCCACACCAGGCATCTTAAAGTACAAAGCAAACTGGAATCCAAGGACAAATCTCCACTGATTTCACAGATAAAGCTTCACTGGACTACAGTCCTGGCCATGCTATCTGAAGGGGCTTGATTCCAGGAACAACTCTATGGCGATATTGTGTTCCCCAAAATAGTATGCACCCTAATAAACTTATCTGGGGTCAGAGAACAGAACAGCCACTAGATATAGAGGCCAGAAAATGGTGGCACACATGCCTTTAATCCTAGCATTCCAGAGGCAGATATCCATCTGGATCTCTGAGAGTTTAAAGCCACACTGGAAACAGCCAGGCATGGTGATACATGCCTTTAATCTCAGGAAGTGATGGCAGGAAGCAGAAAGGTATTTAAGGCATGAAAACCAGGAAGTAGCCTGGTTAAGCTCTTAACAGCTTTTAAGCAGCAGTTCAACTGAGATTCATTTTGGATGAAGACTCAGAGGCTTCCAGTCTGAGGAAACAGGATCATCTAAGGAATTGGCAAGGTGAGGTGGCTGTGGCTTGTTCTGTTTCTCTGATTTTCCAGCATTCACCCCATACCTGGCTCTGAGTTTGTTTTTATTAATAAGACCTTTTAAGATTTGTGTTACACAACTCTCCTCCAAGATATCAGCATGTCCAAATGCCCAAGTCTTTTATCTAAAATGGAGATGGCATCTGCATATAATCTAGATGTATTTGCCTGTATGCTTTAATCTCTTGATGAAAGAGATTACTTTTATCTACTTCAGCATAAACCGTTGTTAGACTGTACCATTCAAGGAAGAAAGGCAAGAACCAAAAACTTTGGTACATGTTCACTGCAGAGACAGCTACTGCATACCTAACACATAGCACATGAATGAAATGCTCAATGGACACCAGCAATAAACTGTGGTTCTGAATGGCACAAGGCTCCAGCAGGTCTTAAATGCACAGCATGTCATCAATGTGGAACCAGGATAATTCTTGGCACACAGCAAGTTCATGTTTCTCATTTTGGAACTTTGTGGATTTTTTTTTCAAAGAGAATATTTTTAATCTACAGTTGGCTGAATAGCAGAGACAGAACCTGTGGCCACAGCAGAGTCACTGCACTGTCTATGGCTGTTCCTGTGCTACACTGATGGTTGAGTAATTTTAACAGAGACTGTAGATCTTTCAGAGTCTAAAATACTTGACATCTCCCCTTTATGGATTCTTGCTCTAGTAAACGCTGTAAGAAGGGCTGCTGGGTGTGATATCCTGGGCTCTCTCATACTGGAAAGCTGTTTCAAAGCCTCGGCACTTGAAGAACATTTTAGCTAGGTATAAAAGTCTCTTTTGTGTTTTATTTCCTGTTCTGCTATTCTGTAAGGATACCACGCAAACCCATGCAGCCCCAAAGAAGAGTGGGCATCTGTGTTCCTCTCATTGGAAACACAGGGGTAGCTGGGCAGCTGAGAAGTGCCCATTCTGTGAGGCTTTACTACCTGACAGCCCCATGTTTCTGTAGTGTGTTCTGACACAAATGGTGGTCTTACCATGGAGCCCTACTCCAAGAAGTCATGTGATAGGAGGCTACTAATAAGCTGCAAAGACAGAGTCGTGAAAGGAGCCTTTTGGGGCCTCTTGGACATGGGTGAAGGGGACCAGGTTCTAGCCCCACAGTGGTGGATTATTAGTCTGCTTCTTCTATAGTCACATCATGGGAAATCCGCTGAGTGCTCTACAGACCTTCCAGTTACCTCAGCAACAGTGTCAGACTTAAGTGGTCTTCCTGAACACTCCCACACTTGAACATCCTTCCTCTCCAAATTCCACGAGTGCCACCTGTCGACACCACCAGCCCCTTCTCTCATCATGTCAGGGGTTAACAGCATGTAGAAGACACATTCCTGGGACCTGTGAACTGCCCTTTTTGGGAGACCGAAGCCACACCTTAGGCTCCTGGTTCTTCTTCAGCTGCTCTGACTTCTCAGAACTGACCAGCAGAGCCTCAGATGTGGCTTCTAAAGTATCTTGAATTAGACTTCATCCTGGGATAGGGTTTTGGACACTTGTAAAAATAATAAACCACAATGATAAACAGGGATCACAAAAACACCAAATTTAGCAATTACTGCATGTCTGGAAATGGCCTGAGTAATTTGTTTCTATTAATTGACAGTTAAAACAACCCCACGAGGTAGACAGTATTCTCCAGCCACGTCTTACAGGGCTGGGGTGGTGACCTGCCCTAGGTCCCAAACAACAGCTGTGGAGCTGGGGTGGGAACCTGGCTGCCTCGATCCTGGCTCTCTAACCATGAGACCAAGTGCTTCTGTCTCCTGGGCTGGGCTCTGGCTTCTTCTCCCCTCAGGGGACCATGCTCCCCACCTGCTTTCTTCTCCCTAACTTGCCTTCACCCTCATTTTCAGTATTGAAAGTAGCAGTGGTTTATAGCAACATTTTCCCTTCTGTCATTTGTGTGTGTGTGTGTGTGTGTGTGTGTGTTTATGTGTATGTGTGTATGTGTGTGTGTGTGTATGTGTGTGTGTATGTATGTGTATGTGTGTATGTGTGAGTGTGTATATGTGTGTTTATGTGTATGTGTGTATGTGAGTGTGTGTGTATGTGTGTTTATGTGTGTGTATGTATGTGTATGTGTATGTATGTGTGTTTATGTGTATGTATGTATGTGTGTGTATGTGTGAGTGTGTATGTATGTGTATGTATGTGTGTTTATGTGTATGTATGTATGTGTGTGTATGAGTGTGTGTATGTGTGAATGTGTGTTTATGTGTGTGTGTATGTATGTGTGTTTATGTGTATGTATGTATGTGTGTGTGAGTGTGTGTATGTGTGAGTGTGTGTGTATGTGTGTTTATGTGTGTGTGTATGTATGTGTGTTTATGTGTATGTATGTATGTGTGTGTGTATGTGTGAGTTTATGTGTATGTACGTATGTATGTGTATGTGTGTGAGTGTGTGTATGTGTGAGTGTGTATTGTGTTTATGTGTATGTATGTATATGTGTGTGTGTGTATGTGTGAGTGTGTGTATGTGTGTTTATGTGTATGTATGTATGTGTGTGTGTATGTGTGAGTGTGTGTATGTGTGTTTATGTGTATGTACGTATGTATGTGTATGTGTGTGAGTGTGTGTATGTGTGAGTGTGTGTATGTGTGTTTATGTATATGTACGTATGTATGTGTATGTGTGTGTGTGAGTATGTGTGTATGTGTGTTTATGTGTGTATATGTATGTGTGTGTGTGTGTGTGTGTGTGTGTGTGTGTGTGAGTGTGTGCCTTAAAGAGCTTATTTATTCTTCCTGGTTTCTCTTACATTAAGAACACCATCAACAAACTGCCTTTATTAGATTCTTCTAGGCAGGGCTCTTCCTTTGAGCTTCTGTTGGCTTGACTTGTGACTCCCTGGGGAGTGGGGAGGACTGTTTTCTGCTGCCATGGCACACGTACCTCTCTTACCATGCTCTTGGATTCACCCAGAATCACCACGGGAGCCCCTGCTCCTGTGTGTTTCCATCCCTGGTGATGGAATCAGAATGGAATCTCTCAGAATTTCCCTTAAATGCTACACAGCACTGACCTTAGTGTCTGCACGGTCAGCGTGAGCTCTGCTCTGCTCCTTGTTTACTTTTCTCAAAGCAAAGGGGCCTAGATTATCCTTTCTCCAAGTATCCCCTGGCTGGTAAACTCAAGAACAAGATGGCTAATCATGAAATAACCACTGAAGCAACACTGTACGTATAATATGACCACTGCAGCAACATTGTACACATGAAATAACCACTGCAACAACACTGTACACACAAAATAAGTACTGCAGATCACTGCACACATGAAATAACCACTGCAGCAACACTGTACATATGAAAACAAGCACTGCAGGTCACTGTACACATGAAATAACCACTGTGGCAACACTGCACATATGAAAACCACCACTGCACGTATCATGAAAATAACCCTGAAGATATCATGAAAACAATCACTGCCACCAATGTTTTATCCAACCTACTGGGCAGGTGCAGCTGAAATGTCCTTTCTTTCTCATGTCAGGATTCAGGACAAGGGCTCTGTCTGGTGTTGACAGAAGAGGAGGGGGGGGGTGTCCTCTTTCCAGGGAGTGGATTAAGGATTAAGGAGGTGACAATGTGACCAAACCACCCATGCAGTGTGGCCTGAGAACATTCATTTCCACCAGTGTGGTGTTAATTTCTTCTCTGACTGATATGGGGAATAACACTTGGAATAACCTACTTTTCTGTCCCCAGGCTGCTTTGGTCTGTGGGGTTTAAATCTAAATCCTGGTTAGTAGACAGTTCTGGCAGGGTCTAGCACTTCCCATCCATCCATATCAAGTTCAAGCTCATTATTTTCAAGGCTGCCACGGTATCAGCCCGGCCAGTAACAAGCTACCCAGCACAAGGTGTCTGGAAAGCTCCACTCCAAACTCTGAGCTCATAACCCAATCTCCAGGTCCGATGACATCCAGCCCCTTTCAGAATCCCCTTCCCTTCCTCACCTCATTCTGTTGATAACACTATCTGAAGCCCAGGAACACTCATGGCGTTGGCAATGAACCACTTGAGATTTTTCTGCTGTTTCAATTTACCCTGAAATACATATAAATTATATGGGCTGGCTCTGACAAGAAGAGAAGTATTAGAAAACGCCAGGACTCTCCCCAGTATTTTATTACCTGGGAAATACTGGCATGGGCTATTTAAACCTTGTAGTTATAACTGTATTAAAAATGTATGTGTGTGTGTGTGTGTGTGTGTGTGTGTGTGTGTGTGTGTATGAATGCATGTGTGCTCATGCATGTGTGCGCAGTGTCTTAAGACATGATGAATAACCCATAAAATGCTGGGGTTCACCAGCTGGCTTATGTTTATCATTAATATAGTTTTGTAGTGGAGCTGTGAGGATGGGTTTGGCTCATGTTCATCGAGTGCTTATTTGGGATGAAGGAATTTATAGGCATTACTTCACCTAATCTTCTCAAGACTTCTATGAGAGAGGATCTAATTTCACAGTTTTACAGATGGAGAGATTTGGGAACATGCCCAGGGGTTTGTGTGTAGCTAGTGGCAAGGGGGGACCTAAAGCTATGCTCTCTACAACCCAGAGGTGAGACTGCCCCTCTCTGGCTAGTTAGGCTACTAAGCTTAACCAATAGAATACTTTGGTGCTTCCCCGTGACAGGGATTTACTGATCTTGTATTTATTCCATGGTTTAAAACAGCTGTATAAAGCAAAAGCCACAGCAAAGCATGGCCAGGTAAACAACGGGTTTGAGGGATTTCTAAGAAAAAGAAGGGCTGGCATAAGGGCTTAGGATGATGTCATGGTCCAGGTAGACAACAACATTCACCATAGTGATGAACTCCATGACTAACTGCACCAAGTGAGCCTAAATGATTTAACCAGGGGACACACACACACACACCAGGGTCCCAAAACTAGCCTCTGAATTCTACTTTGTCTGTGGAGCATTGGTACAGGTCAGACACTTATCTCTTGGTATGTAAATTCTCCTGTAACTGGAATGAAATCTCATTTCCAACTCAGTGAAGTCTGGTATGAGCAAGGCACTTCCTCTACCAATCTTTATCCACTCATTTGTGGAAATGGCCTCTCGGGGTCTCCTGGGCTCTGGAGCTGCTGTCACTGAAAGGAAAGCACCCCCAAGAAGTCCCCATTGATAGAGCCCTCACTGTGTGCCCTCTTAGCTCCATCAAATGTACCCTGAAAATACTAGTTGAGAGAAGAGCATCATGCAAGCCCTGCCCCTTGTTGGGAAAGACAAAAACCGTGTCAGCAGAGAGGAATACATTCTGCCAGAGGGGGCATTAAGAGTGGCAAAGGTATCCCGAGTGGTTGCCACTTGACCTGGGTGAGCTCTTTACTTGACCACCAAAGATGTGGAGGACATGCCAGAGGCTGTGAGCTTGTCCCTTGAATGAGAAGACCAGCAGACCTGGGCCACAGGCCATGCCACCTCTTCAGTCCCTGGTAACTTTACACACTACTCACATGGGATCTGAGACAGAGTGGGAATCCTTCACAGCCTCTCCAAACCCTAGGTCTGCTAACTATGGGCAGAGAAGGCAATGCTTGTGGAGTTCAGAGTGGGGCTGTACCTCTGTCTTCCCTAACAAGTGCCTGGGAGCCAGAGTCTTATTGGAAACCCACATCTTAGATATGTCAGGCCCTGCAATTGTTTATGTTCTAATACAATTCCACTTCTACACACACACACACACACACACACACACACACACACACACACACAGAGAGAACAAGGTAGAAAATGAACCAACTCTAGTGTTCATTACAAACCTTTAGTATTATGTGTCAATCATCTTCCCACTCTATGATGAAAAAATCTGAAAAAAGTGAACATATACAGAGAAATGGTTTGTGTGGCTCATGGTTTTTAGTCAAGGTTCAGCTGGCTCCACTGGCTTTGGGCCAGTTGGGAAGCAGTACATCACAGCAGCAGTACAAGGCAGAGGATGGCACTCATCTCACGATGGCCAGGAAGCTAGGAGACACAGATGGAAAGGGGCAGGTCCCCACTGTCTGCTTCAAGGGACTAGCACCAAAAACCTAACTCATCCTGCCAGACTCTACCTCCTACAAACCCTGTCTCCTACCAGCACCATGGCTGTGGACCAAGCCTTTATTTCCTAGATCTTTGGGGGATGTTAAAGATTTAAACCTGAATGGTTTAATTTTACAACTTTGAACCTGGGTTTTAACTTCCAGAGAAGGAAGCCCATCACAGCCTTCCCCTGTTGCCTCACCAATTCCTAAGTTGAGGGCTAAGGAAACACCATTGATAACTTCTCTTGATCTTTTTTGACATGCTTTAAAAAAATTTTTTTAAACATAATGGGTTAGCAGGAAGTATGTGAGACTCACAGTAAGAGGACATGGTGTGAGTTCTCACTACCACTTGGAGCTTGAGGAGGTTACTCAATGGCTAAGTAGCTTGAAATCTTCATTGATAAAATGTGGTGAATGTGTAGTCAACTTTCCAGAGGATAGTGGGGTTTGCTCATGCAAGCCCCAGACAATTATGGGATTACCTATAAATGCAGCAGCCCAGCCACTTCTTCCCTTCTCTCCCTACTGTCCACCCACAGGGGTGGACTGCCCTCCAGGGGCCTTTGTATAACTGCTACCCCCATTACGTTCATCTTATAAAAATAATACAACTTAAAAAACGTGTGTGTGTGTGTGTGTGTGTGTGTGTGTGTGTGTGTGTAGTCCAGAGGTTAACCTCAGGCACCATCTACTTTGTTCGAGGCAGGGTCTCACACTTGGCCCAGAATCTACCAATTTTGCTAGGCTGGTTGACCAGCAAGCCCCAAGAATCCACCTGTCTCTCTTTTCCTACTACTGGGATTACAAGCACACTCTACCATGTCTAGCTTTCTTCTTAAAACATGTATTTTGGGACTGGAACTTGGGTATCACATTTGTGAGACATTGCTGTATGAGCTATCTCCTTAGCCCAAGGAAAAATCTGAGTTTTCAGATTTTTCTACTTTTACAATAAGTTCATTTTCAAGAAGGTTGTCGAAAAAAAACTTCTCTGGGACTCATGGGAAGTAACTAACTTAGTTAACCCTAGAACTAGAGAATAGGGTTCAGCTAGCGACTGATACACCTACAAGATCCACTTTCTTTTCAGCCATCACACCTAGTCAAGTTACATGTAAGGATTCAGACCTGAAGCCAGTACAGCTTGGAAGTTGAAATAACCGTGGTGGAGAAGTCTAGGTTTGCTAACAGGTTGTACCACACCCAGTCACCAAGAGTTTGGAAAAGAAACTCTTATGCTCTGAGACTCATAGAGCTGCTGATGCTGGCAGTTCCTATCCAAGAGTAACATTCCGGGCGGGCTGCCTTTCTTACCCATGCACAGGAATTTTCCAGTACAGTAGCCCTCCTGCTAACAGACCTGTGGGTTCTCAATCTAGTTGGACAGGGGCAGCTGGATGGGCTTCATTTCTGACTTTTGGTGTGACCGTGACATCTGCATGCTTTACGTGGGGGCCCATCTGTTCCAGTCTGCCCATGATCATCTTCCATCTAGTGAGGACGCCTCCGTTTTCCTTTGGGATGCACATGGGTGGGCAGGAGGGAATGTGAGCTGCACCAGGCCTATCAGACCTAGGGGGACTTAGAGTGGAGGTCTGCAGAGGAGTGTCTGCAGGGTCCAAGCAGGGGAGGTCTATAGCAACTTACCCTGCACCTCTTTATTTTTAATCAAAGTTGCTTTAAGTTTTTTTTGCTTATTTGTTTTTCACCTTTGGGAGTGACTCTACATACTTTCTCTATGCTCTTTAAAAATAAGTATTTATTTTCATTATTTTTTATTGTTTTATGTATCTCTGCATGTGTGGACATGTAAGTTAATGTGCCCATAGAGGCCATTACAGAGGTGTTGGTCCCCTAGGCCTGGAGTTATAGTTGGTTGTGAGCTGTCCAGTGTGGGTGCTGGGAGCCAAACTTGTATTCTCTGCATGAGCAGCAAGCCCTCTTAACCCCTGACCCCCACCCCCCACCCTACCTATCTCTCTATTCTTTTTTCTGTACTTTCAGATCTGTTATCTTGGATCAAAGGCCCAGGTTCTTCCTCTTAGTTCACTAAAGGCCTGATGTGCTTCCAGGCTGGTGATGGCCAGTTACCGGTTTGCATTTCCCCTCTGTAGCCATGGCATCAGAGCTGTTAGTGCGGACCGGGGTTGCATAGGCAGCCATACTGGCTTATCTGAGGATCACCTTCCCTCCCATCATAAAATAAACAATGTCAACTCAGTGGGAGAAGCAGTTGGCACAGTTTGCTTTTCTCATGAAGGCAGAAGGCCACACTGAGCAGTGCCTCCTGCAGGCCAGTGACCCCTAAACTGCCAAGAGCATTCTTTTCTGAAGGAGGTTAGGAAAGATAGCTTCCAAGATCAAAGGCTTGGGAAAGCGGGGTGGTTACACATTCTGATAGCGGTTGACAGCGTAGAGTGGCACATCAAAAAGCTGCGAGCATGAGGTCATCCTGGTTATGTACTATCGCCGGCACAGGGCCAGGTTCCTCAGCCAACATATTTTTCAGGTTCTGGATATTTTCACAGATATGATGAGGTATATGGGGGATGGTGACTAAGACCAATCCTTTCTCTCTCTCTCTCTCTCTCTCTCTCTCTCTCTCTCTCTCTCTCTCTCTTACACACACACACACACACACACACACACACACACACACACTCCTTATATACATAGGGCATAAACACATTGTCTAGAGGAAAATTATATATTTTTAATGCATCTGTTTCCTACTTGTATCATCTTGTTGGAGCTCACAGAGTCGCAGTATTTTGGGTTTGGGATTTTTAGTGAGGGATACTCACCCTGTATTAGAAATGGAGTTTGTGACAAGCAGCTTTGAAATTTGACTTGCAAACCACTTCCCTTACTTTATAAGCTATGCTCAACACTTTGGGCTAGAGGCCACGATGGCTGCACCATGAGCAACTCCTACCGTTCTTGCCCTTCTCCAATGTGTCCAGCACTGTTTCTTTACACCAGTGGTCGGATCTCTCTGAGAAGTAGGCCACATAAACGCATTCCTGCCCACGAGGAAGTTAAAAAGACCAAATGACTTTCCTACCACAGCAATGTCCTAGAGTTGCATTGAAGAAATCTTTTATTCTGCTCCTTCAATGGCATTAAGTCTTTCAAGGTGAATGTGTAGACACCCAGCTGAAAGGAAGCCTTTAAAAAATATAAGCTGATGGGTCTCTCAGCCAATTCTGCTATCCCTGGGACCTGAGAATAATTTCATATCCCACAAGGAAATCCCAAGTACTTAGAAAACCTCCAAGAGGGCTGGGAGATGGCTCAGTTGGGGGAGTATTTGCCTCCCAGCATGGGGACCTGAGTTCAGTCCCCATAACCTATGTAAACCTGCCAGATGTAGAGGTACCCTTGCATTTCAGTCTGGAGAGAGGGTGACAGGAGGGTTCCTGGGGCCTGCTGGTGAGCTTCAGGCCCCTTCAAAGGAGGTCCTTGAGGCTTCTATATGCATTTACACATGTACATGTGCCCTGTATATACAAGCATGTACTCCTGCACACACTTACATCTGCACACACATGCAGAGACGGACACACACAAATGCATTGAAAACACGGTACTCAAGGCACCGAGGAACTGAGCGGTCAAAAGTGCAGTAACTTTGCTCAAAGGTCAGGATTGCAGGCCCACAGCATCTTCTGAGATGGTCAGAAGTAGCCCAGCTCCCAGCTCTTACTAGTGTAGTGCCCCTTTGGTGTAGTATGGACCCAGCCTGGGTGGTGTCTTTCCAAAAGGCTTTAATGTTTTCTTATGGAGCAATAGATATAAAATATAACTATGAGGGAAGTGCTTGGTTATTTGAAAAAATATGAGTGTTGGAATATTTCCAGAGTACGTGCCTTACTTAGAAAAGAATTGCCCTGTTTTTGTCCAAAAAGATCTTGGCCATAGCTCTGGTTAAGACTTGTAACTGTCTCACTAGTGTGTGGCATTTGCCCATTCTCCTCCTGTCTCACTAGTGTGTGGCATTTGCACATTCTTACCCTGTCTCACTAGTGTGTGGCATTTGCCCATTCTCCTCCTGTCTCACTAGTGTGTGGCATTTGCCCATTCTCCTCCTGTCTCACTAGTGTGTGGCATTTGTCTATTCTTATCTAATGTTTCTGTTTCAGGTTTTGGAGGAGAGGAGCCGGCATGAGGAGAACAGGAGGCATGGTTCTTTCTTAGAAGATGAGTGAGTGGGAAGCCGAACTCAGGAAGTGAGGCATGCCAAGCCCAGGGAAATACCAGAAGCCACCAGGATAGTCAGGTCCTGAGTGTGAACCCTGCATCAGGATAAACCCTGCAGTGGTTCAGATGAGAAATGTCCCTATAGTCTCGGGCATTTGAACCCCTGGCCCCTTGCTGAAGGAAGCATGTCACTGGGGGCAGCCTTTGAGAGTTCGCTTTCTCTGCTTTGTGCATGACAATGGTTTCTGCTGCTGTGTCTGCTGCCTGCTGCCATGTTGTCCCTGCCATTATGGACTATGACCTTCTGGAACCGTAAGCAGGGCAGGATGAAGCCAGGTGGGAAAATCGAAGAGAGACAGTGTGAAGAGAACAGATAGTGGGGCAGACACTGCTAGCTGCCACCAGGAGAAACAAGTAAAGTACCAGTAAGCCACCAGCCACATGGCAAGGTATAGATTTATAGAAATGGCTTAATTTAAGAGCTAGCTAGCAAGAAGCTTACCATGGCCATGGTTTAAAAGCCATATAAGCCTCTGTGTGTTTACTTGGGTCTGAGTGGCTGTAGGACTGGGCAGGACACAGAAAAACTTCCAACTCCACAGTATATATACTAAAAAGCAGTAACCAAGTAAATGAAGACATGCTCACCAAGTGATGCTATTTTCTACATGTTACATGAGATAAAGTCTCTCACTGAGCCTGGAGCTGATCAATTCAGCTAGGGTGGATGTTCAAAGGGCTTCAGGAACCCACCGGTCTCTGTCCCCTAGCCTCGGCACATGGGATTACAGATGTGCCACTTGACCTGACTTTCACATACATGTTACGGATCAAGCTCAGGGCTCCATTCTTGGGCAGCGGGCACTCTACGGACTGAGGCATCATTTCCCCAGCCCCAGGGGCAGCTCTGTGATATCACATAAGGATGGCTACCCTCTCAGAATGCGTTCTACTTTCCTGGCCAGTGTCTGTGGGAATGGGAATTTCTGGGGGCACACCCTGCAAGCAAGCTCTTCCTGAAGAAGAGTATGGAGGGGGCAAGGAGACCAGAGGCAGCTGAACAAAAGGTGTATGGCTTTAAATCTCTCCTGATATACATTTATAGTTGTGGGCTCTGAGGATTCTACTATGGCTCCTGTGATCTCAGAGGCTACAGGCCAGTCACACTCCAGATTCTGGGATATCCTAGGTCTCAGTGGGACATGGGCTGGAATGGGTTAAATGTCCCCACATCAGTGAAGTTCATTTAAATTGCCACTCTTTGCATACTTGGGCTGTTTGTCTGTCTGTCTCCACCTCATCTGGATGTGTCCACAGCCTGGACATGGATCATCTGCTAATTTATTATTTAAGCTTAGGTTACAGATGTAAAATTCTCTACCACTCCTTGGTTAACTTTTCACTTTCTTGACGGTCCCTTTCGAAGTAACAAAGCAAAGCAAAACAAAACCTTAACTTTTTGATGACTTTTAACTTGTCTTTTTATTGTTGTTGCTCATACTTTTTTGTTTGTTCATTTTTGTTTTGTTTTTCAAGACAGGGTTTCTCCATGTAGTTTTGGTGCCTGTCCTGGATCTTGCTTTGTAGACCAGGCTTGGCCTCGAACTCACAGAGATCCGCCTGCCTCTGCCTCCCGAGTGCTGGGATTAAAAGCATGCGCCACCACCGCCCAGCATGTTGCTTATACTTTTGGTATCTCAATAGCAAATCCACATCAGCAAGATTTTTGCCTATGGCATTTTCTTCACTTTATGCGTTTAGATCTTTGGAGCTCTGATGCCTTGTGAGCAAGTTTGTGTGCACGTGTCGTCACTCCTGCACGTGGCTGTCCAGTTGTACTGGAAACACTTGCTGAAAAGACAGATTCCCTGTCAAACATTCTTGGAACCCTTGCTGAAAATCCACCGTGAGTAAATGTAAGGATTTCTTTTCTAGACTCTCAATTCACATTGTTGCTCTGTACACCCACTGTAGTGATGCTACCACATGGTGTGAATTTCATGCTAAGATTTGAAACTGGGAGGCATAAAACTTCCAGGTTCATTATTCCCTTTAAGATGGTTTTGGCTGTACTGAGCCCTTTTCAATTCCACATGAGTTTTAGGATCAGTTTGCCCACTTGTGTAATAAAGACAGATGGAATTTTGACAGAAATTGCATGGGGAAACAATTGTGGAGTATCACTTCCTTGAAACATTCCAACTCATGAAAGTGAGATGTCTTTCCATGTGGTGAGGTCTAGTAGTTTCCAGGTTATGAGTTTTGGAATTGTTGTTGAGTGTTTTATTCTTGGTGTTTAGAAGTGTTGGCCACTTTTCTTGCCACGGTGACAGAGTACAGAAGCAACTTAAGAGAGGAAGATGTTTATTTGGGCCCATAGTTTGGAGGGTATAGCCCACTATGGTAGGGATGTATGCAGCTGCAGTGGCGTGGCTTAGTCACATCTGGTGGATCTGGCAAAGGGGTATTCTAGCCAGAAACTGAAGTAGCCGGAGTCTTTCAGAGCGGCTCCCAGCAGCCCGCTTGTGTTAGCGAGGCCACAGATTTCAACGGCTTCATCACCTCCCCCAAACAATGTCACCAGCTGGGGACCAAGTTCTCAAATAAGCAAGCCTGGGATGGACAAGTCACACTCAACCCAGAACATCTGGTAACTTAAGCCACTTTCTTAACTTCCCTTGCCGTTTTTCTTCATTTGCAGCGCACAGAAATCTAACTGATTGTGCTCATCATCTCTGACCTTGCAACTCCCCGAGATGAAATGTTTCCTTAGTAGATTCTTTAGGAACTTCCGATTACAAGATCACGTCGTTTGCACACACAGAGTCCCTTTCCCCTCAACATGAGTCCCTTTATTCCATTTTCTCGGGGAGATGAGCTGGCAAGGGTCTCGAGGACAATGTTACACGTTGCACACTGATGACGAGAGCAGACAGGGTGCCACGTGTCTATCTACTCCAGGAAAGCCCCCATCTTTTGCAGTTAGTAGGATGGCTGATGGGAGCTTTTGTGGTTTTTGTTTTCTGCTGTGTGTTATTCTGCTTGGCAGTTTGTGCCCTTCTAGAAGTGTATGTATTTTATGGAAGTTATATAATTTATGGCATGCAACTCTTCATGGTATGTGTCCCCTCCTTGTAGTTTCTGTAAGATCTAAAAAATAATGCCCCCTCTTCCACAATTTTAGTAACTTGAGTCCTCTTTTCCTTGACCAACGTAGCTAAAGGTTTATCAGTTCTGTTGACTTGCTCATGTAATCAATTTCTTGTTCTGTTGTTTGTCTCTAGTCCCCATTTCATTAATGTCTGCTGTCATGATTTTAGTTCTTTCCTTCTGCTGGTTTTGGATTTTGTTGCTTTTTCCAAGCTGTTGATGTTTAATCTTAAAAAAATGATTTTATTTTTATTCTTGCACATGTGAGTGCATGTGGGTTTGTGCATGTGTGAGTGCAGTACCTTCAGAGGCTGGAAGAGAGCACTGAATCCTTGAAGCTGGCATTACAGTGGTGAGCCTCCTGACATGGGTGCTGGAGACTCAACACTGGTTCTTTGGGAAATGTATTTGTCATCACTGAAGCATCTCTACAGCCTCTTTTTAATCTGTTTTAGATTTATCTATCTCTATCTATCTATCTATCTATCTATCTATCTATCTATCTATCTATCTATCTATCTATCTATCTATCTATATCTATTTATTTATTATGTATATAGTGTTCTGCCTGCATACCAGAAGGGGGCACCAGAACTCATTATAGATGGTTGTGAGCCACCATGTGGTTGCTGGGAATTGAATTCAGAACCTCTGGAGGAACAGCCAGTGCTCTTAACTACTGAACTCTCTCTAGAGCCCCAAAATTTGTTTTTATTTTTATTTTTTATGTGCATTGGTGTTTTGTCATTCTAATTTTTTAAAAATGTTAACATAGGCTCAGTGGTTTTAGCCTCCAAGGGCATCAGGCATACAAGTGGTTGCACCAATATACATTCGGGCAAAAAATCCATACACATTAAATATAATAAATGCAAACATAAATCTTAAAAATGTAACATTCTTAAGCTAAGAATTTCCTTATGGACTGTTCATCTCAAAATTAAGTTTTCTCTTAGGAAGTAGATGATCTAATTTCTACCCATTTGTGAATTCTCTAAGTGTCTTTCTCTTACTGATTCCTAACTTCATTCCACTGTGCTCCAAGAGCACACTGAATTCTCTGCTCTGTCACTGGATTCTTCTCTGGACATCTAAGTCTTGCTGGTTTATAGGGCTGTTCATCTCTTCTACTTCCTCCCTTATATTTTCCTAGTTTTTCAAATCCGCTCTGGAAACTGGGTGCAGAGGCTCTTTTAGGAGTATTAAATTCCATCTCTCCCTCCATTTCCGTCACGTGTTCTCTAGGACTTTGTGGCTAAGTGCACACATTTTGTGATTGTTACATCTTCTCCACAGATATTCCCATTATCATTACAAAGTAGTTCCACACCCAGTAACATTTTTTCACCCCTAGGGATTAAACCTATGGCTTTGCACATGCTAGCTGAGTGAGTGCTCCACCACTGAGCTTCATTCCCCAACTTTGCATGTTTTTAAAAGTCTATCGTTTGATATTAGTGTAGCATCCTCGCTTTCTGTGACGGGGTCAACTGTCAACTCAACACAATTACCCAGGAGGCATGCCTTTGGGCACACCTGTGAGAGACTATCTAAATTAAGGTTCTCTCCTGATAATGTCTGTGAGAGGTTATCTTGATTTTGTTAACTGATGTGGAAAAACCCCTCTTCATCGGGAGTGGAACCATTCCCTGGGCAGGGATCCTGAATTGAACCCTGACCTGCATTGCTCCCTCTGTCTGCTGGTGACAGGGTGGATGCCGGCTGCTATGGCATTGACTTTCCCACCACGACAGACTGTATCTTTGAACTGTGAGTCAGAATAAAACTGCGTCCTTTAAACTGCTTTTTTTTTTTTTTCCTGAGTATTTTTATCACAGCAAGAGGAAAAGAAACCGTGTGACTTCTGCTTACAGGATACCTTGATTTTCATTGCATGTCTATGTAAATAGGCATTTTCAAGGAGAAAAGGATGATTATTTCCTACCTGTAGACTGTTGCTTTAAGAGAGTTGGTCAGTACTGAACTTAAGAAAATTCATTAGATCCCATGAGAAAGGGAGAGTTCTGGGATTTGGTCACCATGCCCATCAAGTTTTTTTTTTATATTTTTTTTATTTTATTTTTTATTTTTAATTTTTATTTTTTTTTTAACTTCTCCCACAATTCTGCCAGTTGGAGAGCCTTCCATCATCACCCTCAATTACAGAGCATTTATTCTACACAGTCTGATGTTTCTCCTGGAACCCAGAGAACATGCATTCCCCTTTCATTTCTGACGGGCTGCTTTGTAACAAAGGACTAGAAAGCCAGTAACAGGCTCTTCTTTGTAGTGGGTAGTGCCTTTAGAACTTGGGCTCTCGCTGAGGGCCCGGTCGCCCCATATCTCAGCTGGGGAAATAGCAATGTAAGGCAGGGGCCAGCAAGCTACTGCTCTGAGCTGTCTGTTTGGAGGAAAACCTAAGACTGCACTTTACATTGCCCAGCATTTTCCTTTCCTGAAATCATTATGGAAATGTTCAAAGGGAATATCAAGTGCTTTATTTTATTATTCGGATAAGGCAGGGAGAGAGGAGGGCCTCTTTACTATGCTGCAGAGTTTATATGGCCATCATCTCCTAACAGGAGGAACCTTTACCTATGAGGCTGGTGTCTGGGAATTCACTCCTCGTCGTCATCTGTAATAATGGGAGGGAGGGACACCCAACCAATCAAAGCAGCTCTGAAGTCGCCTTTTCGACCTCTGTCTTGTGCTTCCCTAATTCCGACAAACAAGGAAAGGGTTCAAAATTCTACCATTTAGTTGGAAGGTAAGTGAGGCCCTGGACCCTGGGTAGTGTCTGAAAAATGTTCTGGCATCTGGCTAATGGAGATTCATCCTCATTGCTCACACATCACCAAGGCCTAGTGTACACCAATGTTCCCACAACTACGTTCACTGTTTTGACTTCAGGAGAAAGCAGGAAAATTCTTTGAGGTTTCATAGGAGCAAGAAATGGATTAACAACAGCCTCTTTTTCAAATCACACCCGTGGCTTAAGGTACACACATTTCAAGTTTCCTTCTGAAGTCACGGTCTTCCAACCCCCTCTCTGTTTGCATGTACATGCACACCACAGAACAAACTTTAATAAGAAACTATGGCATTCCATTCAGTTTTAACAAAAAAACAAGGCTAGCCTGGTTGAAGGTAATTGAAGAAGGAACACAAATTTAAAAACCAAATACCCTTCTCTGCAGATGACTATTCAATCCAATTGCAAGTAAATGTTCTCTTCTGAATCACCCTAATTCAATGTACAGTACACCATGTACTGTCTGGGAAGAGGTTCAAATCATAAATGCTATAGGGAAATATCTAATAACTTGGAATAGCTTTTCAAGTGGCTAATAAGCTCTAAAAGGCTGCAAAAATGTTAAATCTGGTAATGCATGAGTTCTGGGCTCCAAGTGGAGCCCACTGAGCTGTCTGTGGCTGGGTCTCTAGGGCTGGCATACAGAATCACTCTTTTGATGCCAATGACAAGGCTCTCTTCCCGCAGACTGTGGTCAGCAAGGCGAAGTCTGCTGGCCACATTTGTAACAGCTGATCCGATCTGAGATTTCTGCCTTGCCTGCCAATGGTGGGGCCAGGTTTGCTGATATTTGTGTTGGTGTGCAAGATTCTGGAGAGGGGCCAGCTGTCCTGTGTCAGATTCTAGATTCTGTACGGCAGTGGCTGGGAGAGACATCCACAGAGCCAGGCACCGACTCAGAATAAAGAGGTGCTAATGGTGTGCAGTTGGGAAGGCAAAGGAAACTGTTGGGAACCCAGTGGAAAAAGAAGGCCAAAGAAAATTAAGAGAGTGGGAGAAAAAGGGAGATGTAAGGGGAAAAAGACGAACACCTATGTTGTTTTAAAGGTCAAAGAGTAATAATAACAGAAAGGGTCTTCCCTGCGCCAGGCTCAACAGTGGTTCTTTTCAGCTTTGTTAATAAAGTTCACACCGTTAGTTCTTAGGCTATCCTTCTGGGTCATTGGCTCTACCCTCCAGTTATGTCCATCCCATCCCAGCAGACATTTGTTCTGTAGGCCCTACAGGGCTTCAGTCCCACCTGCCGTACACGAGGTTTTACTTGTTCATCAGATCTCTTTCTTTTTCTAGTCCTAAATTTCTGAGACCAGGCTCTCCACTTTTCACTTAAGTAGCTTGAGTCCACATAACTACAGACCATGCTCTGCAATAGTTCAAATGTTACTGTTCAAATGTGAATATTACATGTCTAAAATAGATGCATGCTATACACATATTTACATATAGTATGCATGTACAACTATATATCTATATAGTTGTGGTTGCATCTATATGAATATATATCTTGTTAGGAATTGCAAGACTTTCAAATTCTATTATCAGACACATTTCTTGTGCTAAACAGTAAGTAATATCCACGGACTTGTGGCAATACACTTTCATGCACTTTTTTTTTTTTTTTTTTTTGAGATAGGGTTTCTCTGTGTAGCCTTGGCTGTCCTAGAACTAGCCTTGTAGACCGGGCTGACCTCAAACTCACAGGGATCCACCTGCCTCTACCTCCCAAGTGCTGGGATAAGAGGCATGCACCACCACCACCTGGCTCATGTGCCTATCTTAAACAATATTAAAGGGTCAGATGGTCCAAGAATAAACAAACTCACAAAGTCAGCCTGGAACAGCCCACCAGTGTGTCCTGTGCTATCCCTCCAGAAAACTCCAGGTGTTGGTTTATCTTGCCTCAATTCCATTTCCTCTTCTGTTTGTGGAAATTCCTCTCGTTCTTTATGTTGGCTTTATTTGACTGGAAGAGGGTGGGATTAAAAAAAAAAAGAGTGGAGGGAGGGAAAAAAATGCCCATCTATCAAGTTACAGGCAGACAAGACTGTCTTTCCTCTCTAAATAGCCCGGCATCGAGAAGGTGCCTAGTGAACAGGAGGAGGGTTGGTGATCAGAAAGATGGGATGCTGCAGAAGGTACAGTATATGATCATGGCTGTGGCAGATGCTTGGGGATGGTCAAGCGGGCAAGAAAAAATCATCCAGTGTAATAATGTGTCCTCCATTGTATCTCCATCCTGAGACAGGACCTTCAGAGCACAGGTTCTGTGAATGAGGGTCTAGGACCTCAGTGGTCAGAGTAGGTAGTGATGGGCAGCAGGACTAGCAAACTATCATGGCCTAAGTTCAGCTCAGCTACAGAGGGGCATCTACATCACACTCCTTCCCCACCAAGGCTCAGGAACCATCATGTAAGAGGGGGTAGAAAGAGGTAGGAGCCAGGGATTGGGGAGAACCAGAAGAAGCAGTGTCTTCTGGACATGACAAGATTGCTGCCTCATGAATGCACAGCTGCTATGGCTACCTGCATAAGTAAATGTTCGAACCTGGAGCCAGGAGGGGCCTGTGAACCCTTACCCCCAACAGAGGAGCTATAGGCAATCAATGGGCTCTGGGGGACGGAGAGTTTCTGGAAGGTTGACCATGCTCCATGAGTATATGAGTAAGACAAATTGGAATTAGTGGGTTATTTTTAAAAAAGAGGATATAATATTGGGAGGGATGGAGGGTAGGGGTTAGATCTGGATGGAGTTAGGGGGAAAAGTAGAGGGTGAATATTATCAAACTGCATTGTATACATGTATGAATTTTTTTCTTTTTCTTTTTCTTTTTTTTTTTTTTTTTTTTTGGTTTTTCAAGACTGGTTTCCCTATGTAACAGCTTTGGCTATCCTGGAACTCGCTTTGTAGACCAGATTGGCCTCTAACTGTCTGCCTCTGCCCCCTGAGTGCTGGGATTAAAAGCATGTGCCACCACTGCCTGACTTGAACATTTTTGAAAAATTAATAAAAACATTATATTAAAAGCATAGTGTAGAGGAACAGAGTCAGGAAAACAGGTTCCTGTGCACATTCACTTTGTTAGATTTTATTTACCTTTAAGTTGTGGAAAACGTTAGAGAGAAAGCTAAAGAATAAAAAAAAAAATCCTCCTCTTTTAATTCTAATCTGTGTCCTCTTGGAATCAAGTCTTTTCTTCTGTCTCGATTCGGGCCTGTTTCTCTGTATGACTACTAATTTCCCATCGTATCCTGAACATTGTCAATGAGGCACTTACTGGCCAGCCTTAGTGCTGTCCCATACACATGAGCCATACATGTCATTTGCGTTTTCCAGGAGCCATGGGAACAGTGAAAAGATACATGACTATTTCATTTTAAGAGTGTGTTCTACGGTTAGAGCTGTAGTTCAGGGGTAGAGTATGAACAGGCAGATGTGAGACCTACCTAGGTCCCCAGCATTACAACACAAATGGGCCCAAACCAGAAAACAACAAGAGGGTCAGTGAAATGGCCTGGCAGGTAAAAGTGCTTGCCATTAAAACCTGAGAATCTAAGTTCCGTTCCTGGAACCCAGGGTGCAAGAAGAGAGCCAACTCCCCAGCATGGTTTTCTCACCTCCACACATGCATAAAGGCATACGTGCTCTGCTTAATAAGAATAGATATTTAAATAATAATGACAAAACACACAACATACTTTCCCCCAACATATTTAAAATAGTTATTCTGGATGATTATAGTCTACACATTCTCATTTCATATTATTAAATTTTTAAAAAATCTTTGCAATCTTAAATCATTGCTATTTCTAATTTCATTCCCTTTGAAATATGCCATTTTTATTCACATATTTTATGTGCATAGCAAATGTCACCTTGGATCAGCTACTGGCTAGCACATTGAATGGTACACCCCTAGAGCATCATGGTAGAATCCTGAACTTCCGGCTTAGCAGGTGGCACACCTGGCTGTGATACTACCCTAAGCACAGGTCATTGTGATGGGCAGCAGCTTCGACAGTACTTAGCTCTCCTAGATGGAATCTGTCCCCTCTGTGTCTTATTTTAGGAAGGGGGCCAAATACATTTGTGGAATCTGAGGGCCCCCTCTGGCTCTCTCCTTCCAGCCACCATCGTTACCCTGAGCATGTGTGGGAGCTCAGCTACAGTCCATCACAGTTCTAGCTGGGCCTCTGTTAAGGTCTGGACCTGAGACCTCCCTCATAAGTTCACGTTTTGAATGCTTGTTTCCATAGTTGGTGGTGTTACAGCGGGAGGCTACGGAACCTTTAGGAGCTGGAGCTTAGTGGAAGGAGTGAGTTTCTGTGGGGAAGGACTTTGAAGGCCATAGCCTGGTCCTTGGTTCCAGCACTGTATGGCTACCTGCTCTGTATAGCCCCACAGATGGCGTCACCACACATCCCAGCCATTACCATGAGCTGAGCTACAATGCCGTGCTTCCTACACTAGCTACAGCACCTATAAACCCTCGGAGGCCATGAGCTACAAGCCATCTCTCCTCACTGAAGCTGTTCCCATGGGATGCTTTGTCACAGCAATCAAAGGTCACTAATACAGTGTCCATGAAGTGACAAACAGTCACAAATGGAAACTCGACATGGGGCTACTCTGGTCTCCTGTGCATATCCTCCACTCCAACTTCTGGCTGTGTTCTAACTGTCAAATAGCTGTTGTTGTTGTTTTTTGTTTTTGTTTTTAATTTTTTAAATTCTTTGTTGTTATTTGGGGTCCCATCATGACAGGGTATAAACCCTTTAAGCGGCAGCTTTTAAACTCTATTCCTTATTGTTCTACAGGGGAGCCATGGCCTGCTGGGGGGAAAGAGGAGCAAATGTTCTTATCTTGTTTGTTTTCTGAACATAATTTAAAAATTTTGACGTTAAAGTAGTTTGTAAACACTGATCAGAAAATGCGATCCATGAAGGCGTCCCTGGGTGTTTTTTCCCCTTGAGCCTCTCCTGACCTCTCTCAGTCGTGAATGAGCTCTTCCCCCCATTTTCTGCTCATTCTTCTAGGAGTAGGTAGACCATCCTCAGTTTCAGGAAGAGACACTGCCACCTATCTGATCACTGAGTTTACAGTTGTCAGATCTTCCTTCTCTGGCCCCATAACTGAGCAAGGGACTGGAGGATGGGCTGGAAGTATGGCTACCAATCCTCAAAATACACAACTTGAGGGATTTATTGTGGCTCACAATTCCAGGTCCCTAGGAACTCAAGCAGCTAGTCGCCTCACACCCATGGTCAAGTGCAGAGAGAGATGAATGAATGCTCCCAAGATGCTTGGCTCTCCTAGTTTTTTTCTTTCTTTCTTATTCTTTAATAGTTCAGGATCCAGTCCATGAAATTGGGCTGCCCACCTCCAAGGTGGGTCTTCCCATCTCCATTAATAATTGAGACAATGCTCCCCCACACCCAGACATGCCCACAGGCAAACCTGATCTAAGTAATTTCTCAATTAAAGATCTTGTCTTAGGGATTTCTAGGTTGTGACAAGTTGACATTCAAAACTAACCACATGCAGTCTTTCTGATGAGTCTTCCCTTAAAGCCTTTAGCATGAAAGTAGGCTTTCATTCATAATTTTGGAGGCGCTTGCCAACATCTTCTCTTAAGCACATGCTAAGAGTTTAACAAAAGGCTACAATGATGTAATGATGGGGTAGCAAGTTAGGGTGCCTGGGTCAACCCTGACAACCTGAGTTAGATACCTGAAGCCCATGTGGTGAAAAGAGATCATCAATTCCTGAAAGATGTCCTTTGACCTCCCACACATGTGCCATGGAGTATGTGTACACACACACACACACACACACACACACACACACAAAAAAAAAAAAAAAAAAAAAAATTAAAAAAAAAAAACTGTGTAAGCAAAGAGGGTTGGTACAAAAGCCAAACATGTTATGAGACTCCCAAATCAGGCCAGGGGTACACGCCATGCTTAAAAGACCCCAAAGACTTTACATCAAAAAGCAAAGCCTAGTTAGCAAAGGTAAATATGCCTTGACATCATGGTCAGGGCCACAAAGCAAAAACTAGTCTCTCAATGTGGGGCAGAAAGGAGGCAGAGGAGTAACATCACGCAATGCATCACAGTCCCTGAGTACCATGCTCCGGCCACTGAAGCAACTGAAAGAAACATGTGAAACCGGCGAACATACTTGGCACAGTTCATCCCAGTCCAGAACTCCAGATTGTACGCCAGAGCACATGGGCAGCATGGTCATGTCATGTTTCAGCTGGGTCTGTCAGAGAAGTACAGAGCGCTCCCACACAACAACAAACACTCACAGAGACAGGTCAACCACAGCCATTAACCTCTGTGGACACTTTATTCTTAGACACTAAAATTCTAGCACATATTTCCTCTTCCTCCAGACAAGTGATTTAGGGGAGCCAGTGGGTGCCAGTCAGAAGTGTGTGCCCACATCAACGTTTTCTCTGTGAGATGTTGTCAGTCACGACCTGTAAGCTGCCCTCCAGCTAGGACATTTCCATTAGTGTTCTGGCTCAGGAGACAGAAGGTCAGAAGGGTGCCATGTCATGGTGCTTCAGTTGGTAACAGACCGTGCCATAAGATTACAATGGAGTTGAAAAGTTCCCATCACCTCCACCATGTCACAGTGCAATGCACCATGCTTGTGGCAATGCTCATGGAAGCAAACCTACTAGGCTATCATGTTTATTATTATTGGAGAGGGCTGGGGTATGTGAGTGTGTGCAAATACGCATGTCCTGTACTTGCCTAGGCATGCTCATGAAGAGGTCAGTCAGTATTACGAGTCTCGCTCTATCATTTTATTGTATTTTATTTTGAGACAGTGTCTCTGGATGAACCTAGAGCTTACTAACTGGTTGACTGATTCCAGCAAGCCTTGGGTCTCTGCCTGTCTCCACACATCCTTCCAGCTGTGGGGTTGTAGACATATACACAAATGGTCCCAACTTTTACACAGGTGCTGAGGACCCAAACTCAGGCCCTCACGATTGCACTTTATTCACTGATCCATCTCCCCAACCCCATCACATAGTACAGTGCACACTACTGTCGATGATGAAAGTGGGAATAAGTTACTGGGGCATGTACTTACTATGCTAGAATTCCTGTTGTCATTTAGAATGCACACCTGTTGAAAAATATTGTTCACTGAAGAGAAGTTTGTGTTGGAACAGCACCAGCCTACCCATTCCGTGTCTACTGATGATATCACTTTATGCTTAAATCAGTGCTCTGTTTTGTTCATGTCCTCGGAACAATGAACTGTAACACATCTATGCAGTCAGCCTGCTTGTGCAGCTAACGTTACATTTGTCTAAATAGGGACTTCTCAGAATGTGCCCCTGTTGTCAAGCAACATGATTACTTTTTGAGCAAGCAAAAAATCACTCACCACGCCACCAGAATGTGGCACAGGCAGGTTCTGTGGTGTTAACTGTGTGCTGCCATCCCCTCATCCAAGATACTGTTATCCAACACGCTGGTGGTCCAAGCCACAGAGTCCAACCACTTACCGAGACTGGCATGGGGGGGAGTTGCACCTGCGGACCTGGGGCTCAGGGCGGCTTGCTGGGGGGCAGTCACTGTCATTCACCAGGGTTGTGGTCTTGTTAACAATCCGGGTGCATGATACAATGGTCCTGCGTTCTCCTGGAAGCCAAACCACGGGAGCTAAGAAGTTACGGATGCCCATACTCAGAAAACCATTACACTCATGCTTACGGAGGGGTGTCTGGCTGCAACTGCTCATCAGTGAGTGAGCCATTTTGGTTGCCAAAGAGAGGGAGCTCTTCTCTTGGGAAAGGGCGTTTAAGGCATAGCAGAGCTGTTTGGAGCAGGGTAATAATATTCTAGAACAATCTGAGAAAGCAGTGGGACCTTCAGGTCAGTGTGTCCTTGGATAGCCTGGGAGTTTCTAAGGCCAATGCTTTGCTTTGGGGCTTTCATTTCTACCAGAAATTGCTAATCTTTTGATCTGCATGCTTGAGATTTAAAGTCTGTGGAGATCTGGTCCCAATTACACCTGTACGTCAGCTTTCACTGAGAGCGTGCTCACCACTTTGTTACAGGCTTGTTTCTTGAGAGAAGCGGGGTGGCTGCTGTGATGCCATACATACAGGCTTGCTTTGCTCTGGCAGATGTCCTGCACTTGCTCACTTAGCCCAGTGTGCCAGTGCCTCAGTGCCACGTGCTCCTGGGCAGCTTTCCCACTTCCCTAGCCCTGGCTAGGTCCAGTCTGCTGGCCATGTCCAGTCTACTTCTTTCTCTCTCTCTCTTCCAGCTGCCTCTGGATATTTTCTCTGTCTCACCAATAATCAAACCTTCCCATACCACAGAATAGTCACATTGGCAGCTTCTTTACCTTCTTGAAAGCAGTTTTCCTGCTGCTCCTTGGTAAACCCTTCATTTCTTTCTTTTATTCTTTGATAGTTTCACATATGTATGTATTGAATTTGGGTCATTTCCACCTGTTACGTTCTCTCGCCCCCATCCCTTACTGAAACCTTCTTCCCAACAAGCCTTCCCCTACTCTGAGGTCTGTTTCAGTGACCCCAGTTGCTAGCATGACTGGGGACTTCTTTATCAGAACATGGGCAGCTTACCAGCGCTCCTTCTTAATGCCCTACCAGTAAACACGCCCCCTTTGCTAAGGTAGGGCCTTGCGGCATGACAGTCCCTTTGGCTCTTCTTGGTGGAAAGTGTGGGTCAGTCATCACACTTTAGAGGTGGCAAAGCGCAGGTGTGGACAGAGGGGGCAGGTTGTCTACTGAGGCTGGGCAGAGAGATGCGGAGTCAGGACTCACTCGAGGTGTGCTCTGACCCAAAGGACTCTTTCCTTTGCATTCTGGAGAGTGAGACCATGGCAGAGAGGACAGGGGACTTGGGTATGGGTGACGTCCTCATCTGGTGTCGTTCACCAACTTGGAGGTTTATTGTGATTATCCCCAGGGCCACTTTTGTTTTCATATCTACCACACAGTCACATGACTGGCAAATCTCTACTGCCAGGGTGAAAGTCCAGGTCAAGGAGCAGTGTGCGCCCACTAACAAACCTGTGGGAGCTCTGTTGAGATTTTTAGGGCTTAAGTTCCCATGGAAATACAAATGCTCTATTTTCACATTGGGCAGACTGGTGCAGAGGGCCCTGAATCCAGTATTTCTTCAGCAAGGCAACACCCTCAGCTCCCCGACTCCCTACCTTACCTCCTCCACACTGCACGTTGCATCCTTCCCAACCACTGTGGGTCCAGAGAAACAGAGCATCCTGTGGCTTGGCAGGCTCGCTCTGATTTTCAGCGCTCTGGTTTACTGGTATGGTGTATTCGTAATGAATTCCATAGTTCTGGTCATGAAATAACAGCACCTGGAGCCGGGAGAAAAGGCAGGCCTTGTTGAGGTGGAGTGAGCGCCCACAGATTGCTGACTGTGTGATCTGAGGGACCGTGGCTGCCTCTCTACCAGCCAGCTCCTTTCTGAAGATCAAAGCAGGTAAAAGCTAGAGGTGTCCATCTCAGCTTCAGGTTCCTGGGACTTGGCTGGGGTATGGGGCGGCCACGCTATTATTGGTGAATTCTGCTCTTTTCTATTCTACAGAGGACCTGTTTACAGGAGGAATTTGGGCTGGTGAACCACAAACTGTCTGTCTGTGGCGTTTTTCTACATCATGCAGCAGGGTCCATATTCCCATCAACTTGCCTACAAGGCTGTGCTTGCAGATGAGAAAGATACAAACACCCTGCTTCTCCTAGAAAGAGATCCAAGAGCAGTGCTAAGCCATTTCTTTGCGTATAAGCTCGCTTGCTGGCTAGTTTATGCCAACTTGACACAAACTGGGATCACTTGGGAAGAGGAACCATCAATTGAGAAAACTGGCCCATCAGCAACCTGGAGCACCATGTTCTCGATTGATGACTGTGGTGGGAGCAGCCAGCTTCCTATGGGTGGTGCCATCTCTGGGGGCTAGAAGGTGGCAGGCTGAGCAAACCCTGAGGAGCAAGACAGTGAGCAGTGTTCCTCCACGGCTTCTGCTTCAGCTCCTGCCTCCTGGTCCCTGATTGTCTGCGTTCCCTCAGGGACAGACCTGGACGTGCAAGATGAAATACAGGCTTTCCTTCCCAAGCTGCTTTTGGTCAGAGTGCTTTTCATAGCAACAGAGACACTAACAGAGACAAGTGCTGTCCTCCAGATGGTGTCTTCCATCACCAGTCACTTAGACTGCAGTAAGTTTACTCAGGGGTACGCCAGGCTCAAGAGAACGAGAGCTACAGTCTGTGGCAGAGGGATTGTGTGTGTGTGTGTGTGTGTGTGTGTGTGTGTGTGTGTGTGAAGGATGCTGAGAATGTCTGCATCTTGGCACTGCTATGGAGCCTGAATGATGACTATGTCTGTTGGAGGGCAAGAGGCCTGGGTCATGGTTGAATATTGAGGGTCAATGGAGGTGCAGAGAGGTCTGAGCATCGCCTGTGGGGGCCATGCTATAGCTTGGGGCCCATGCATCTGAAACCCGAGTGAGGTTCAGAATGGAAGGGCCTGTGCTTTGCCTGGGGAAAAATATGACAAGCCTTGTAAGACTACCAGGTGCCCGACTGGCTTTAGATATAATGTAGACATGTTATGTAGTCATAATGATGCAAAGCAGGCTTTTCTGTGGGAGACGGACCTGGCTGTAGACCAGTGAGTGTCCCTAGGGCTAAGTGTCCAGCAAGTTCATTTCCAGCCACAGAGGTCTCGGAGAAGGGCCCAGCAAGGAGTTAAAGGCAGAGTGCACAGCCCACCGGCCTAGGCTCTGGTAGACCAGGGCAGAAGTGTCAGATGACAGAAGAGTATTGTCCCAAGGCTTCCTGGGCCTACAAGGCTGAGTTGAAGGATGGGGGTTGGGAATCTAGAAACAGACCCAATACATTTTTTATTTCCCCAGCTAATAGACCTGCAGCCACACACTTGGAGAAATGTTTCCTGCTAAAAAACAAAATGAAACAAAATACCAACAGCAAAAAACACTGCCCTTCCTCCCCACCCCATCCCCCCAAAAGAAACCCAAAAAGCAAAACTAAGTGACTAGTCTTTACAAGAGATCTTTATTATCCCAGTATGAGAATGAGACAGCAAATTGAGGCTCCATAGGAAACTAGTTTCCTAGCCATGTGTGATAGTGTATGAGTGCGGTCTAGTTGGTTTCAAATGCTGATCTCTGGGACTCCATAGGTACTCCTGGTTGTGAAAGTAATGTACACATCCCAGTTTGGGGACCACAGCTTTCTATGCTGAGGCAAGGGAATCTTGATGTGATGTGGATTAAAGAGCACATTTCCAGGGAGAAAGTAATTAAATATTAAATAAGAGCTGAACACCCAGATGGTTGTAAGATACTTTCTCTGACTTCAGTTACGGTCTGAAAAGCCTAAGGCTGTGTCCAGGCTTCACTGGGCTGAAGACCCATCAGTGTATAAGAGTTTTTGGTGAAGAAGGGCCCTATGCACACTCCAGTGCTTGTTAGAGAAGGCGGAGTCCTGCACCGACAGCTGATATTTCTGTGCAGGCTTTATTTTGTCTCTAGCCTCATCTCTGTGCCCTTCTGAATTTTTGCTTTGAGCTCAGAATAGTTGTGGGGGGTTGTTTCAAAGGCTTTGACTGGGAAACATCTCATCCTGGAGCAATGGCTCTGGGACAGGTCCCTGAGTCCCAGAGATCTACTTGTAGAAATGATCTCCAGTGGAATCACTGGCAGGTTCCCAGACAGTTTATGGCCCACATGGAAGCTGGCTGGCTTTCAGCTCAGCAGAAACTACAATGGGGTCAGCACCCTCATCAGGCCACACTCAACACCCACAGTAGGTGCTGGCCAGAGAATCTTCTGAGTGTTAGCTCATCTCCAGGGGTACAAATAAATGGGGGACAGAACTTCTGAGACTGGCAGGTACTTCAGACATGACCCATGCACAAGCTGCCACAAACCCTGATCTTCAGGAGGTCAGAATCAACAAGCATCACCTGGCACGCACAAAGCCTGCATTCAATCTCTAGCACCCTCACAAAATTATCCATAATGGGGTGTTGTCACACATAGTCCATGAGATTGCTCAGACCGTGAGAAGGCAGCTGTGGCATGATGCCCTGGAGACCTTTGATACTGAGCCCACGTTTAAGTGGCAATCATGGAGTTTCCAGGAAATAAGAGAGAACACTGGCATTCTGGCTAGCCTGAGTATACAGGTTTCCTAAGGCTTCCTGGGGTGTAAACAGAAGATGGAATCAGATTCTTTCCTGATTCCCCATCTCTGGTCACAAGCAGAATCTGGCCAGTCTGAGTGATACCATATATTGCATCCACAGTCCATTTCCAGAAGGAATATCTCAGCTTTGGGATAGCTCTATGCATACTTCTGTCATTATTGTGCATGTTTCAGTCAGTAACACACATGCTACAGAAGCCCAGGAGCTGAGTTTGGATCCTGAGCATGCATGGAAAAAGCCAGCCATGACATCATGAGTGTGTAATCTCAGAACTGTAGGTGAGGGCAGAGATAAGGGGATTGATGAAGTTTATTGGCCAGCTAGCCTAGCCATATTGATGAGCTTTAGGTTGTGTGAGGGACTCTGTCTCCAAATACAAATGTAGACAGCAATAAAGAAAAGATATTGGCTGCTGACCTCTAGCATCTACACACATGTGCACAAACGTGTACCAGAATGCACATTTGCATTCCCTCAAGAACACGTTCATTCGCCACATACACACACCATATAAACACATTGCACATATGCATAGACACACATAAATGAACAAATGAAAATAATAGTAAAGAGGGAAAGGCCTCAGTAGCAGGGAGCCTTGCAAACTCTTAGGAACTAGAGGCACCCCTTCCACCCAGGTCCTGTGAACAAAACTAGTTAAACCCACTAAGATGCCAGCTTATGCAAATGTCCAGGGCCAGCACTTACCATCAGATGCAGTGGCACTGTGGTGGGTCCCTTGGCTGAAAATTTCTCCCACAGGCCTCTTCTCACATAGCGGACGGTTGTTCCTGCAATCTGGAACTCTCCAGGGAGTTCGATCTTCCAGTCGCTGTTGATGGATCTCTTACTGGAGTCTTTGAGAGCTAAAAGGGAAATTGAGCAATGGAAAATCAGGACCATTTAATCTGTCCTCAGAGGGAATGTGGGGTCCTGCCTAAGCCTGAGGCTTTCTTGAGGGAACGCAGGAGCCTGCAGTGAGAAGATTGTACCCTCTGGGCACCAAGGACACAAGGCTGGTTCACAGAAAGCAAACTTCTCTGGTTCACAGGAGAAAGAGCTGTGAGGGCTGATGGCACATCTTCGAACCCAGTTGTCTATCTCAGTACCACTTCCAGTAATGGGACTGGGGGAGAGGCTGGAGGTTGGAGATGCCAGGATCCAGTCCCAACCTATGGCGGGAGATGGCTTCCTACCTGATGAAAGAGTTCTACGATGGTATATTCAAGGCAAAGCTCATCCATTCATTTGAGACTAAAAAAATATTAACAAATACTAGTTTACTATTTTGGGGTTCAGTGCGAGAGTTGATGTTATGTATATACTACATATATCGATAATTGCTATTCTACACTCCACGTGTGAAAGAGAACACACAGGACTTGTCTTTCTGTCTGTGTCTAGTTTACTGCATGTCACATGATCTCCTACAGTTCCACCCTCTTTGCTGCCAAGGACAGGCCAGAGACGGCCAAGTGACCAACATCATCTCTAGCCTGGTTCTGCTCAAACCCCCATGTGGCTGAGTGACCTTGAACTTCTGATCTTCCCAATTTTACCTCCCTAGTGCTGAGGTTACAGGGGCATACCATCATGCCACGCTTATACACTTCTGGGGATTGAACCCAGGGCTTCCTGCATGCCAGGCAAGCACTGTACCAATAGAGTCACATCCCCAGAACCTTAAAAATTTTACTTTTTAATTTCTATTTATATGCACATGTATGCATGCTCCTTTGTGAGTTCATGTGCACCGCGTTAGGCAATGCCTGCAGACATCAGAAGAGAGCACCAGGAATGGAGTCACAGCCAGTTGTGAGCCACTCTGTGGGAAGTAGGAACCGCGGTCCTCTGCAAGAGGAGTGAGCATTTTAACCCCCGTGCTATCTCTCTGGCTCTCTCCCCCATCTGAGATAGGGTTTTACACAGTAGCCCAGGAAGGCCTTAGCTTCCCTGCAATTCTTTGCTTTAGATGTCAATCACTCTGCTAAGCTTGATAATTCTTTAAAAATGAAATGCAAATAGCTTACAAGTATTAAAAAAATACTCAAACCAAATCAAACCCCAAACCAAACAAGCCAATCCCTCTAAGTCATCAGGAAGATGTAAACCAGCGCACCTTGTCAGCATGTGCTCAGGGATAACACAAGAATTAGCAAATGGTGGTAAGGACATGGAGGAAACCATGCACTGGGTGGCTGGGAATGTACACTTCTCTGGCTAGTATGGGAAATTCGAGAGAAAAGCACAGATCCGGCACAGGATCTGGCTCCCCCACTTCCAGTAAATATCCACAGGAAATGAAATCAGCACCGCACAGAGCACAGAGATGTGCTACAACAATGCTCACAGCTGGCAGAGCATGGAGTCGGCCGAGATGCCAACTGATAGATGAATAGATCAAGACTATGTAGAGTACATATACAAAATGGAGCATTATTTAGCCATGAAGAAAAAAAGTAAACATCCATCCATTTCACTGTTACCTCCCCTGAGCCTTTGGAAGGGCAATGTAACTCCAGTATCCCCCAAGGATCCAACACCCCCACATGGAAAAGCGAATATTCCGGTGGGAAGTGATGCTATTCTGTGACACACTTAGGCATGAAAAGCCCTAGCTACTTACAGATGTGGTGACAACACCTGGCAGCAGCCAGGAGGGGTAAGGGCTGAGCTCTGGGCATTGGAGACCCCACGCTCTCTTACTCACATCTCTGAGGCACAGCCTATGGGGGTAAGGGCATCCACGCACTGCTACCTCCCATAGTAGAGTCTAGGGTCACTCCGCCTTCTTGCTTAGGAGAACCCTCTGTGGTAGAGTTCTGACGCCCTTTGTGTTTGTTGTTGTTGCTATTTAGAGAAAACCACTGCATAATACAAACAAACAAAAACAACAAACCAGGATCTAGTCTGCCATTGATGACTCGAAGTGACATTAAGTCTTAAGGTCACTCTGCAAAATGAAACTCTGATGCACTCTGGTCCACCATGGGAGCCCCAACACCCCTGACTTCTCCATCTCACTTTGGAGCCCCAGTTTACAGTCAATAATTTCAGAGACCCTTCCATGTCCTATTATCTGCCTGCAGAGACTAGCAACTAAACAACCCACTAACCACCAATTTTGGATACAGAGACTCAGAGGGGTGTCTGGAAGCTGAATCTGTCAGCCATGCTGGGTCAGAAGCCTGAGGTTGAGGTCTGCTCAGACAGGTGGCTACAGGATCCAGGGCAGGTCCAGCCTCAGCTCCCTGGTCTGTGTGATGCTACAGTCCCAGCAAATGCAGTGGGGGAGAAAGCTTGGGGCATTTTGACTGCTGTTACCCAGGGGAACAGGTAGGGTACTGTCTAACATGGAGATGTACTGGTAAGGAGCATACTCCAGGGAGGCTGCATCCAGGAACTAAAGGATTCCCAGACTCCAGGGAGGGGGTAGGGAAGGGAACACTGTTACCTGGAACAGGTCTATTTTGCTGGAGACTTTCTGGCTACTGAAAAGGAGGTGAGATCACAGGAACCCCAGTTTTTCTCTCCTGCAAACTACTATTTAGGAAGAACCCCTTCATGTACCCTTACCCATTAACCTTCCCAGTGACTCTTGGAAATACGTTCTTCACATGTCAGATGAAAAAAAAAAAAAGGAAGCACAGAGGAGTTAAGGAAGTTGCCAATGACACTCAGCTATAAAGTTGTTGCAACGAGACCTGAGCCCAATAGACCAATCCTCACACTTGGCATATCCTCTTAGCTGAAAGGGATAGAGATGTTTGAAGTCTTTCAACTTCACCGGAAGTTTGGGACGTCATTTCTTGTACATCATATATACTTGATTTGAGGAATCATTGTAGGCTGGTGGAAAGTTCCAGAACAGAAAAATGAGGGGCTAGAGTCCCCTAACAAAGAATCACTTGAGGATGCCCATGGAACAGCAGGGTTGCCTCTGCCTGTCTCTCCCCCTATTCTGAGAGTTTTATGGCAGGGGGCTTAGGACAGAGCGCTATCATTCTCAGAGAACTCATAGTCTGGGGGACAGACCAACAGCAGAGTGACATGATACAGCTTCATGTTCTTCGAGATAGAGGCACACTGGGGACTTGGGTGTGTAAGTCAGGGTGATGCAGACAGGCAACTGGAGATGGCTTTCTGGAAGAAAGACCCTATGCCTTTATCCATGGCAGCCAGGAAAAGAAGAAACTTCTGGGAGTGCATGGCAGACCTGGAGGTGGGGCCCTGACTCCTGACCCGTGGAGGCTGCAGTGTTAAGATGATCTCCTTCCGCAGGAAGGCAGGGGAACAAGTAGAAGGTGACAGCTACCCCACCGGCTTTGTGTGGACACCTTTGTAAGAGTTTAGGTAACTTAATGAATTATGAACTCAGAATCTCCTTGGCCCATGCCCAAAGTCCAACATCTGGGAGGGAAGGGTTGGGGAGAACATCTAGATAAGAGAAAAGGCACGTTTCGGGGTTGTGGGGCAGTGACTATGGTAAGCTGCCGAGTCCCAGGGGAGTCATGGTAGCAGCAGTGTCTGTGATGGGGAAGATGCAGGTGAAGCCAATGGAAGCCCTGGCTGCAGAGCCCTCTGCTCTTCAGAACAGGGGCCTCAGAACAGAGCTGTGCATATTTCCTGCTGTGATTTCTCAGTGTAGGCAGAATTTGAAATAAGAGCTTCTGCAGGCATGGGGACAGCTTCTAACCCTTTGGACTCGGGTGGGAGTCACCAAGCAAGACACAAGCTTTCTAAGTTCCTCTGTTCCACACAGAAAGTAAAAATCAGAACTGAGCACTTGGCATGCCTTTCAAAAGGATGACACTTCAGTCTCGGGGTCTAGGGGACACCAAGGTCATGTCTGAGAGTGAACAGGTGGCTTCTGTGTGGAGTCTTGTGACCCAGTGACTTGGTGGGGCTGTCACCTCTTGTCCCCTCAGGTTGCAGCAGGAGCCGCTCTTCTGGGAGTGGGCCTGAGCAGGGTTTGGGGGGAAGGGTTGCTGCTCTGAGCAGGAGCTCATCCTGAGGCTGGTGTATATAGCACACTCAGCTCCTAGGCATCAAACCCTCTTTGTAAGCAAGTCAAGAAGCAAATCACTCTGCAGTCAACACTAGGATTTGGGGACTCGGGAAAGACTCTACAAGGTGACCCAAAAGATCATACACGCTTGGAGTTTCAGGCAATATCCGTTCGGAGCAGAGGAATGGGCTGGACTCCTGCAGTGGCTTATTGCATCCGAGAGGTCCGAGGTTCTGGTTTATTGAGGAGATCCCTCTAGCTGCTTCTGCCTGCGCTGGATGTTTTTAACCACACTCCAAAAGCAAGGGCACACGCTTTGTGGACTTTCAATTGTTGGGCAGACTTTTTGCAGAGTACCCCAGGGACAGAAGCACCTTTATTTGACCACTAGGGCAGAACAGGACCTCTGCCCAGCCCAGAACATAATAAGGTCACATGCTGAACATCCAACCATTTTCAGCTCGCACTCTTCTCTGGGTGGATATTTCCCACCATCTTGGCACTTTTAGGCACCATAAGAGAAGACAGTAGGTATTCCACGGAGCAAGGAGGGGCATTCATTGTCAGAGCTGGCCTTGCAGAGGCAGGCTCTCCCCCTGCTTGCTTGTTCCCTGCTGGCTCAGAGGGGTGCAGGAGACCAGCGGTTCTTTGCAGTTTTCCCCTCCCCGGAGTCAACTGGAAGACCTGACCCACAGTCAACCTACTTCTACTCCTGGCACTGGGTCAGTTTGTTTTTTTTTCCCTTTTCTTTCCACCAGGAGTCCAGCCAGCACTGTTCTTAGCCATGGATACAAACTGTGGAGGCATTTCCTGTTCCAGGTGGTTTGGAGCAGAAAGCCAGCCAGCGTGGGCTGAAGGTAGGCGGGGGTGAAATTCTTCAGAAACTGCTCCCAGCAAATGTGAGAGTAATTCAGAATTACACTGGGTTGACTTCCAAAGCTCCCACCCCTGAGTGCAAACACGGCCTGTTGGAGCAGACTCTAGAAACATAACGAGCGAGCGTGGACCACCTTCAGGCTTGCTCCCGTCCGTGTGCCAGGGCCTGAAATCCTGAGATTATGAATTTGGGGTAAGATAAGGGGACCGAGGTGGGTTCCAAGATCTCATGGAGGCACAGCGCTGCTTCTGGGAGCCAAAGTCATTCAGACACTTAAATCAATCTTCTTGGGATACAGATTAGCTTCTCTGCAGTGCACACAATGAAATGTCATCTCCATCAGTCAACCCCTGGTCGGAGTTGGACTCCACTGGCAATTCTGAGAGGCTGCAGGCTGCAGTGAATTCAGATGGAGTGAGGAACTGGGCATGCAAGTAGGCCTCCGGGGTAAGGGGGGGGGGGGCTTCTGTTTACTATCTTTGGATCTAGCACAGCAATGATACTCTGTGGTATTTTGGGATGTCGGGGGTCAGGTCTCTAAAGGACATCACTGTCCAGTAACTGGGAACCACAAACACAGGCATTACTACTTTCCTTTGCATATGTGGCCTCTAGGCTTCCACAGTAGAGCTGACAGGACCAACTGGCAGCAAGCCCTCTGCCCCCAGAAGCATCCACCAGTTTGGTTTTTTGTTTATTTCTCAGACCCTGATGTGGGTTCCAGCGAAGAGTTCCTTTATATTCTAGGGCTTAGATATTGAGGATTTATTGATTCTGATATCGTCCTCTGCCATGTTTACCCTCCACAGAAAAGCAGAAATGGAGGATGGGCCAGACAGGATGGGTGCTAGGGAGCCCAAGGACTTTACCTGCTGAGCACCTGTTGCTGGCCTTATGGAAGAACTGATGTGGGGCACTCAGAGCTGGGCCAGCTCTTAGACCACTGGCTTCATAACTTTGTAAGATAGGGGTGAGAGTGGACCTTGGCCTCTTGTGGAGCCTCAGTGCCCCCCTTAGGAACAGAAGCATGGTTCCCTGGGAAATGATACATTCCTAGAGCGCTAGCTGGGAAAGGTAAATGTGGGGGAGACACTGAGTGGCAAGACTTCTAATGCCAACACTGCAGAAGTAGACCCAGCTTCCTCAGGTGAACAGGAAGGGGTGGGGTCTATGGGAATTTAGGAAAAGGCTGCCACTCTGGAAAAGTTGTCTGAAGCAGCACACAGCCTGTTTTAGGCAGTGTTCATAAGCATCGTTCTGTGTGGGGGACAGAGTGTGGTAGACTTGGCTGGGACAGAGGCAGATGTGCAGTGTCCCTTGGAGTGTCTCCCCCTCAGCCAGTACAGCACTGCACTGAAAGCCCTATAATATCGCCATCGTCATCATCTAAGGCTCCACACAATAGCACCAAAGGTCTTGATTAACACCTATCTGCTAGAGATTGATTTTGTGTCTGTCTCATTAGAGTTAACTCAAGTTGTGACCATTTCTAAGAAAGGCACAGATACTTTTGTATAATCTGAAAAGGTAGGAATGTGGTCTGAGATACAATTTCTTTTTCTATCAGTGTTAAAAGTTCAAATTAAAAGGTTTCATGGGCAATTCTGATTTACCCCAAATACTGAGCAATTATATCCCCCTCCCTGACACGTTGCCTCACAGGCTGAATAGGAGATCAGCCGTGTCTCCTTTGAAATTTAAATCAAACAAGGACCATGGGGTTTAGACTGACCAAAGAATGTGGGTGACAGCATTTCTATTGGAATGAACCAGGAGCAGAGCAGCCCCTGAAGCCCCAAGGAGTGTTTGCCTTCTTCCTGAGGCCAGTGGAAACAACACAAGTTCAGTGCTGTGCCCTGACTCCCTGCTGCTCAGGACCAGGCTGATTGATCTTTACTGGAGGTTAATGGCAAGACTGATCACTCAGGGCCTCCTGCAGCTGGGGGTGGGGACATGTTTTATTGAATCAAGAATTCTATGGGGCAATGAGCCCCAGTCAGGACAGAATCCAACCCTATAGAGAAACATAGGTGTATGAGCTCGAAGTCAGTGGAGTCGGTCACTGTGACATTAGGTACCCAGAGCTTAGGGAAGGCCAGTACTGCTCTGTATTTCCATTCAGCTGAGCACCATTGTTCTCCCCTAGTAAGAGGTAGTAGCTTCAGAGGGCCTGCAGGGGCTTGTGAAGAATAGGGCCATGGGACTACGATGCCTGGGCTAATTACACTGGACTCTTCAGGAGTGATTTTGGGAAACAAACTTCCCTAACACCTCATAGATTCTTCCACATTTTCATTCTCCACCCTGTCCAAAAGTGAGGGTTCTAATTGACTCTACCTTACCTACCTGCCCCAAACATACCTTGGATCTTGCTCCCCAAAGTGCTGTCTGGTCCATTTTGAGTACTTACACTTACAGTATTACAATGAGAACGCAGGGGTAACACCAGGGTTAACCTGGGACAAGGTGTATAGAAGTGCATGTACATACAACACTGGGAGAAAGATGCAGGCCCAGAGCTGCTAGAACCTAGTCATCAGAATCAGTAGAGCAGCCACGTCATGTGAATGAGTTTTGTTTTACCCAGGAAACTGTGAGCAGGCTTGTCTTCTACCACACGGATCCTCCGAGCTCCGGCCGGAATGACAGCAGCTTCGATATAACCTGTGGTGACAGATGACATACAGTTGAAGCACACCTCAGCCCTGGATCAGAGGCCCCTCCAGAATCCCCCATCTGAACTGCTCAACCACGCCCCCTGTGGTGGGACCAGACACTGCAGGCTGACACAGGCTGAGTGTAAACACCAACCCACACTGAGTTCTTTCTTCTAAGTCTACAATTTCTTGGACATTTGGTTTCTAGAACATTCCACTCTATCTTGAGTTGCAATTCCCACCCTAGAACATGTACTTTTTAAATCCCAGAACCCAGTCGCTCTAGAGGGCAATGACTACAAGTCAGGATAGAATCCAACCCTGCAAAGCTATGTAGGTGTTTGTGTGTGCTAGAGTGTGCTGTCATTTGGAAATAGGAGGGTTGCACACGTATTTAGCTAATATGACATCCTACTGGAGTCAGGAAGCCCTTAATCCAATACGACAGGATACCTTTTTATTAAAATTAGATTCACTTATTTGTTTATTGTGTGTAGGGGTACCAGTGTCACACTGCATGTGTAGATAATGTCAGGGGGAGACTTAGGAATGTCAGTTCTCTCTTTCCACCATGTGGGTTCTAGGGATCAAACTCAGGTCATCAAGCTTAGCAGCAAGCACCCTTATCTGCTGAGCCATCTCGCCAGCCCTAAACACCTTTGAAGGAGGAGGGCTTTGCATACAGGCATGGCACAGACGGTCGCCTTGAGAACATGAAGGTGGAGACTACAGTGATGCTTCCACACACCGAACAGCACCAGAATGCCCACCACCAAAGGCCAGAGGAGACCAGACTGACCCCGCCCATACCTTCATCTCAGACAATTCTACTGTTTCTGCCACCTGGCCAGTGGCACTCTGTCCTGGCTGCCTGGAATCAACATGGGCACACATAAGGAGTGCTCTGGCCCCACACATCTGTTGGAGGTTCCTTCATGCTCTGTCAAAGTTTGACTTTCTTCTGAACATCCTTACAGGATCATAACAAAAGGCAAAGAGATTCATCCTACAACAAAACCATGATTTCCCCTTGCTGCACACCACCTCCTGCCTCCACTGCCCTGGCGATGATTTCTGTCATGGTCATGGCTTATACTTGTCCTGCTTCCTTGATTATTTCCACGTAGCGTGGGAACTGTGCATGCTGTGGCTGTTCATGGTGCTTGGAGGTGGGTAGTTAGTAACCCTTCAGGGTGGAAATGCCTGGTGGCTGTCAGGGAGCCAGTCAGGGAATATCAAGTCAACTGGGAACACTGTGTCAGTAAATGGCCCAATGTGATTTTGGGATTCTGGAGTGCAGACTGGTAATCATTTACACCTGTGTCTAGACTTGAGCCTGGGGTCTGCATTTCCCTCAGTCTCTGTGAGGATGCTGTGTGTCCTAAATGTGATCACTGAAACACTAGAGGGACTTATCTTTAAAAACACACTTACAGATTTCTAGGTCCAGCTACATGAAGCGTAGAAAAATATCTGAAGGGTTATTTACATATTGATTTTCTCATAATACAGATGCCCTTTCATTATAAAAATAGTGCTTAATAATTAAAGCAACCCAATCAACCTAAAAACTAAAATTTGACTTATACACTAAAAAAAAACAAAACATTTTAACATTTTTATCAGGCTTTTCAACATGTCTTAGTACAGTTAAACACACACATGCTCTTTTCTGTTAATCTGATGCTATACATTCTTGTAAGGTACAAGGAGAATTTAAAATACAGCCATACCATGGACAAACATTCATGTAAAGGTAAGCAAGCACCATGTATGTGAAGTAACAAGAACATTGTTTTGCAAGGTATAGCGCTACACATTATCTAAACCAGTGGTTCTTAACCTGTGGGTTGTAACCCCTTTGGCAAACCTCTATCTCCAAAATATTTACATTGCGATCCATAACAGTAGCAAAATTACAGTTATGAAGTAGCAACTAGAATAATTTTATGGTTGGGGGGCATCACAACATAGAAGAAGTTTATTAAAGGGTTGCAGCATGAGGAGGGTTGAGAACCACTGGCCTAAACCTTGGAGAGTATAAATACTGTTTGATTGCTCTAAGGTCTTGTATTGTTGGGAAGAAAAACACTACCACAATCTCAATAGATACACAAAAACAATGGATTAACTTCACTGTCTCTTCATGACACAAGCTGTTCAGTCTCTAGGGGAAAAAAAGAACTTCCCTGCCTCACCCTGTTCTCAAATATCTTTTCAAATGAAAAGATTCTTATGAATGCTAAACGCTATCATCTTTATTCATTTTTTTGCTGATTACAACAGGAATGGCGATATTATTCTGCATTTCAGTGTGTGAAGGTATGGTTATTTACATGTATATATCACATGCATTGCATATAATATAACCATAGTAGGCCTGTGAGCTGTGAGGGACAGGATAGTGAGGTAGGGAGCAGGAATTTCCCCTGGCTTACAGTGTAATTTGTTAGCACCTGGGTTTACACATACCAGTGAAATCACTTTTATGATAAAACAATATCTATTTTTTAAAGTTTATACAAAATACATGAGATAATAGACTGTAGAACTGTAGAACTTTTATGAACAGTTAAATCTTTTTTTTTTTTTTTTTTTTTGGAGCTGAGGATCGAACCCAGGGCCTTGCGCTTGCCAGGCAAGCGCTCTACCACTGAGCTAAATCTCCAACCCTGAACAGTTGAATCTTAAGGACACTTTATCCCATTTATCTCTCTTATTGGAAACATCATTATCATTTGATATGTGGTCACTTATATGTGTTCTTGTAAATATACTTGAATAAATATATATAATATTTGTATTTGTCCACATTGTACATGAACATCAGGAGTAGCATTATAACTCAATATTATATGATACTACAATATTTTAATAAATATTTGCTGTTTTTAAAAACATGACCTGTCTGAAAGATCATATGCATTACTGTATATAGTTCTGCTTCACGTTTTTGTTAAGTAGTTGATGTGACTATTTCCTTGGTGATGGAGATTTATACAGATATAAAATAGTCAGTATTGGCCCACAGTCATCAGAGATATGCTCAGGTCGCCTCCCTGCCTTCATTTTGTGACAGCCAACTGCTCCAGTTTTTGAGATATAAGAATAAGCAAGATGCTGTAAGACATGCTGCCTATACAATGTGGATTGTGAAGACTGTGTACATGTGGTAGAATTTAGTCCCTGGATTCAGGAAATCTAATTGCATATGGTGGCAGTAATTATGTGGTTATTGGCATGTGTACATCCAGGAGGAAGAAAAGAGACATCGAAGGAATTCAGTACAAAACACTACGGACATTTCATCATAGAGTTGATGGCATAGCCTGGAGCTCAGAGACCAAACTTGATTCACTGTCTCCAGTAACCACATTTTGTACTTCAGCTGTTGATATGAAGATTAGATTGCTTACTTTGGATCTTCAAGATAAAAACAAATATAAGATTTTGGAGGGTCATACAGATTTTATTAATGACTTGGTATTCCATCTCAAGGAAGGCCATGAAATTGAAAGTGTAAGTGATGACCACACTTGCAGGATTTGGAGCTTGGAAGGGAAGCAGCTGCCTCATTTTATTCTTCGTTCTCCTGGAATGAGTGTGTGCTGGCACCCCAAGGAAACTTTTAAGCTGTTGGTTGCAGAGAAGACTGGAACAACATGGTTTTATGATAACCTAGGGCCCAACAGGCAATTTTATCTCTTCAGTCAGAACAGACACCTTAAGGTCAGCACACTGGTGCTTGAAAAACACCTTCAAAGTTGGTGCTATTGCAGGAAATGATTGGATCATTTGGGATATCACCAGGTTCAGTTATCCTTGAGAGATAAGACCTGTTCATATGGATGGAGCACACTTATTTGGTTGGTATGCAATTAGCAAAAACTTATTTTCAACCACTGGATATCCTGGCAAAATGGCAAGTCAGTTTCAAGTTCATCATTTAGGACACTCTCAGCCCATCCTCACTGGTTCTGTAGCTGTCGGATCTGGTCTTTCCTGGCATAGAGCACTCCCACCATGTGCAGGTGGAGGAGATCACAAGCTCTTGTTTTGGGTGACAGAAATATGATTTTCCTCTTTTTTTTTTTGATCCTACACTTTGTACTTTTAGTATATACTTTGGAGAAATTATTACTTTTGTATTAAATATACTATAAATTTATAAATATCTCAGTTGCCCTTTTTGATAAATAAAATAATAAATTTTGAAAATTTAAAAATACTGCCAGTACTAGAGATAGTGCTATGTCATAAATAAATATATGCATAGAACTTCAACAAGATATCAGTGAACCCAGTGGAACAGCATCTAAAAAGAACTGTATACTATGATTCAATACGGCTTACCTCAGGAATGCAAGGTAATCACCCATATTAATAAGAGATAAAATCTACATGATTATCTCAGTAGAAACAAAGAGAATACTAGGAGTAGAAAGGGAATATTCTCAACATGGTGAATGTTATCTTCAAATAATCTCACAGCATAACTAATTTCAAAATACTGAATGATTTTTCCCCTTGGATCAAGGATTTTTAAAAAGCATATTTTGCTTGCCTTTTTTATTCAACAGTGTATTGGAGGATTTTAGACAATTGAGCAAAAATAAACATGTAAATATATAAATACATGAAAGACAAAGGTAGGAGCAAAAAATTTACACTGTCCATATGTAGATGCTAACATCATATGCATAGCAAATCCCAAGAATAAACTATGGAAACTGTTGGATGATATGAGACCAACTATAAAAATCAGCTGCATTAGGAAGGAACAGTTGAGAAACTGTTTAAGTACCATCTAAAAACAATAAAAAATTTCAGAATAAATTTAAGACAAGATCTGTAGGTCTTCTACACTGAAGGCTACACATTGTTGAGACATACGAAGGAAGATCTAAGTAGTTAAAAGATATCTTATATTCATGGATCAGAAGGATTTCTTTTTGGGGGGTGGAGTGGGGCTGGGATGGGACTGGGATGGGGCTGGGACTTGATCTAGGACCTTGTGCACCCTAAGAAAGCAAAGCAGGCTACCACTGAGTTCCATCCATAGTACCACAAGACTTAATTACAATAAAGGAAGATATCAAATGATTTGTAGATTTAAGGTAATAACTATCAAAATCCCCCCAAAGATTTGTTTTTGCCAAACACAACAAATTGATCTTGAGATTCATATGGAAATGCAAGGGATTCATGATAGTCAAAACAATATTTCAAATGAAATTGGAAAACTCACACTTTCTGATTTCCAACCATTTCAGCTAACTGCACTAATCAAAACAATGTGGTATTGGCATGAGGATAGATAATTCTATCAATGGAATATGGCTGAGAGTCCAAAAGTAAATCATTTGTTACTTATTTAAAGCAAAGATGCCAAGAATATTCTATGGAGGAGAGAATAATCTTCAACAGTGTTGGGATAATTGACTATCCCCTGTCTCAGACCATACCCTCCAACAAAACCCAACTAACTAAAAGTAGATCAAGGACCTAAATGTAAGATATAAAACTACAAACTTCTGAAGACAAAACAGAAGTTAATCTCTGTGCCCTAGGACCAGGCAGTAGTTTAATGCTATAGCAGCAAAGGAAAGACAAAACTTGGATTCTATTGAAGTTAAAAAGCTTATCCTTCTCCATCATGGACAGTGTGAAAAGGCAGTTCATAATGCTGGGGTAAAAAATCATTGTTAGTCATTTATCTCATCAAGAAGCTGCATTCAGAATAAATAAATAACACAATTCAGCAAGAAAACAAATACCCCAGCTTAAAACAGGCAAAGATTCCAATAGGCCTTTCTTAAAAAATGATAGACCTGGCCATTATATACACACATGAAAATACACCATGTGTCACGATCACTAAGGAAGCTCAGGTGGACAGGACGAGGTACCACATCTTACCCACTGTAAGTGCTGCATCAAAGGGCAGCAGAGAGAGCGAGGACTGGTGAGTAAGTGGAACCTGAACTCACTGCTAGTTAGAATGCAGTGTCTCAAGGTGTCTCAGTCACTTTGGGAAAGTTTGGTACTTTCTCAAAAAGTGAAGCATAGAATTTTTCTGTGACCCAATTCTATCCCTAGGACTGTAACACATACAAAGGAAATGAAAACATGTGTTTGCATCAAACTTGTACACAAAGTCTTATACCAGTGTTATTTGTGGTAGCAAAAACAATACAAAGCAAAACAAAAACCTGAAACTGATGAATGTATTGTAAATGTGGTCTAGCTGAAAAAAATGCTGTAGTGTTTGACAAGAAAGAAGAGATATTGCTGTATGTTGTAACAAAGACGAACTTTGAAAACACCATGCTAAGTAAAAGAAGCCACACCACCTGTTCATGACTGTAGTTATGTGATGTTCAGAACATGCAAATATTGATATATTCTGTATTGATATACAGAAGTAGATCAGTAGTAGCCTAGGGTTGGAGTAGGAGGAATCTGGAAGGGTGACTAATTGGTTTTCTCTAAAAATGTCTCCTTTCTTAAAAAAATGGCTACAATTAAAACCACCACCACCACCACCACCACCACCACCACCACCACCACCACCACCACCAACAACAACAACAACAAAATCACTCCATTCCTCCCTCTACTACATTCATTTTGGGATTGCAGTAGATTTTATACCCTAGATATTTCTTAGAGAAATTAGTTCCTTCTGGGGAATTTGAAGAATTATTAAATTCTGGGCATACATAACAGTGAAGTGTCAAAGATAAAAACTATTCAGGGTCAAAGTGATTAAAATGTTTTTCAGACTTTCCATTTAAACCAGAAGCCACACACTTGGGAACAAGATGAGCTTGTGCATCTGAGCTGTGCTCAGGGTGGTGGGGTGGTGGGATTAGGTAGGGTGTGGGTGGGGGAGTAGCTGTTGAGGGGTGGGGTCTTTTTTTCTGTTTTGTGACTAGCAGCTTGGTAGCAGCATCATGAACTTGCAGCATCTTAGGCCGTGTGTGGAGCTGCCTAGGTCTTAATTAGTTGATTTTCCGAATTCCAGAGCAAGGAACACTTGCAGCCAGGCATGGTCACCATGCTATTTTTAAATCTGATTTTGGCATAAGTTGCAACACTGAAAGGGCATCTGCTTTCTGTCTCTTCCTGTGCCTCTCCTGGGGTGGAGACGCTCATCAATAGTGGCAAGCTCAGGGCAGATGTGCAAACCAGGCCAAGAGAAGTGGTGGGGTGTGTGGGCTCTGTTAATCTTCCTTTCTATTACTATTTTCTCTGTTCTTTTCTTTCTGATCTATCTATCTATCTATCTATCTATCTATCTATCTATCTATCTATCTATCTATCTATCATCTGTCTATTTATCTGAAACAGGGTCTTTCTATGTAGCCTTGGTTGCATTGGAACTTGCTATGTAGACCAGGCTGGCCTCAAACTCATAGAGATCATAGTGACACACCTGTTTGTCTACCAAGTTCTAGGATTAAAGGTGTGAGCTACATGCCTGCTTAGTTTCTCAGGTTTTGATACAGAAGGAAACAATAAAAAGAAAGACCATGAAATGAAAGGCAGGCCACGGCCTCTCACTGCTCTCTAGCCAGCTCTGACCCAAAGCTCAAAGCCTGCACTAGGTGGTAGGACTAGTGACCAGGAAGAGAAAGCATGTCATCACCAAGTCCCAAAGCATTTTGCCTCTCAGGTCAGATGTCCCAAGACTTAGTCACAGATTATCACATGGAATGTACCCAGAGGAGAGACTCACTCTGAGAATGCAGAAGATTGATTCACATTTTAGGTCAAGGATCAAGGCTTAACCTTAGAATAGTTTTCCATTATAGTTTTGGTCACCAAGCAAGAGGGAAACAATTTGATTTTGTGAAGAAGCCATGGGGGAAATCAAGTCTTTGCCATTAGGACACATGCCATTTTTGCCTCAAACGACAGGAACGGTGACCTCAAGTTTGTCTTGACTCTACCAGTTAATATTGTCAGGCTGTGGACTTTTTCCTCTGTGCAATTATGTTTACCTGAACTTTCCAAGTAGATTTTCTTCTAGAAGATTTGGGTTTATAGTTCCGTTGTTAAGCAGTATTGACTAAATACTGGAGAAAAACATCATTGAGATGTTAGGATAGAGGTATAATCCTGATGATGTCCTGGGATTCTTTTTCTATGTTGTATCAAGTGAATGGGAAAACAAAGAGATTTTATTTTGTTCAACAAATTATAAGATGTCCAGAAAGTTTCCGATTTTCTTTATTGACAAAAACTGTTTATGAGAATTCAGACCCTTTTTAATTTATAATGGGATTACATCCTGAAACACTCATTGTGAATTGAGAATATCTTAAGTCAAAAGTATGTGCACTACACTTAATCTACTGATGGTCACAGCTCAGCACACTGTGCAGCGTAGCTTGCTCCCATTGTGTCCTTGTGGGAACAGTGCCTGGCTGCCACAACATCTCGGGAGAGGATTATACTGCAAATTGCAAGCCTGGAACAGAATGAGATCCAAAATTCAAAGTCCAGGTCCTATTGAAAATGGATGGCTTCCTCAGTACCATGAAGGTGAAAAGCGGTGGTGTAAAATATTGAGTTGGGGACCACCTGTGTTACTGTTTGTTGGCAAAGGTAGTTCTCGATTAGAGCTGAAAAGACCTCCTTGCACTCAAGAAGCCCATGAGTGGAATCCATGCTTTACCTGACCCTTGGAGTGTGTGGTCAGCATAGCCAGGTCATATTAAGGCCACCGCCTTCATCTCCACCAGGAAGACATCAAGATCCCCTTGGCCAACAGGAAAATCCAGTCCAGTGATAGGGAGATATGGAAACTTCCCTATGAGGGAGGCACCAATCAAGACTAGCTTCCCTGTCTTAGCATTTCTTGGCTAAGGTAGCAAATGTGGTTGATAATAATACAAAGCTACCCATGGCATGCTGTTATGTTTTTGCGTAGCCTCTCAATTCATGCTTCTTGTCTTTAATATTGGTTTTAGTTTAGTTTTTCATTGTTGGTTTGTGTCCTATGTAAGTAGTCATTGGCTTTTGTTTTACCCATGGCTTCCTTCATGACTCATTCTTACTAATTCTATTCAGAAAACAGTCATATAAGCAAGAGCCCCACACCAAGCATGTCACCTTCAGGACCATGCCATATAGTCAAACATCTTACATGAGAAACACTTGGGAATTGTCTTTGCCAGCACACATGTGAACATCTTCATACAAAGACTGTTCTTGACTGAGAAAAAGAAAACAGTTGCAGTTGGTGTGTGCACATTTTAGTGACTGGTCTTGCTCTTCTCAGTTACAGTGGAACTTAGTATCATCACATAACCATGAACTTTCCCATAGAGCAGCCATTCCCCACACCTAGAGATGGAGTATAGAACTCAGGATGTGGCAGTAGTCAGTGCTAATTGTTGAAGACCCAACATGATGTGTAACTGTCCGTATTTAAAAAGGAAGACCACGTCAGCCTTTCTGTGAGGAACCTACTGTCTCTTCAAGAACAAAGTGCAAAGGGATTCAGAACCCATCAGGCAGCCTGGCCAGGCCCCAGTGGGAACTTTGGGCTAGTTACATACTGGATGTCCATGGGAACCAGCCACCTTTCCAGTTCCAAAGAGAAGGATGGAATAAAGATGACAACATTAAAATGACAAGTTAATGTCTGAAGGAAACGCCTCATGGCAGAAAATTTCAACCCACTTAATTAAAATAGCTTAGCTACTTCAGTCCAGTTGAAGGCTTGGGAATTTTGAAGTCCATCCATTTGAAAGTCGGTTTGTGTTGATTTCTTTTACCTATGGATAGCTAAAAGGCCTTGTCTGTTCAGGACTGGGAGGGGATGGGTTGGGGCACCAAGCATTCTACACTTAGGAAGCCAGTTCGCCAGGTGAGGCATCAAGGTCTTCCGTCATAGGTTTCTTGCTTATCTAGGGCACTGTGCACACCTACCCTGGATTCTCAGCTCAGGGGCTTTTGTAAACAGACCTGGGAGAGTTCAGGCTAGGGTCAGGCCTTCATGCAGGACCTGGCAAAACTTGTGCTTTTGATGTTGGTTTATCTCTCTGAATGGCGTTTCTCTTTGATACTCACCCTGAAGGATGATAAGACATTCCTCCCATCGTCTTTACTCAGAGCTGGACACAGATGAAAGTGACCTCCCTATCTATACCAACAAGATTGGCAAATCCACTTGACTGGGGTCACTGAGATGCCACATGACCTGGGACCTTCACAGGAATTCTCTGCTGAGTCTCCTTCAAATATATGGATTCCCCTTCAGCCAGAAGTGTCTTTCCCCTACTCTGGCTCCCATTTACTTTTCAAATCAGCTTTTATAACTGATCTATAGGCAGGCCCTGGTGTAGCACCCTACCTTGACCGTGATCAATGTGATGACTGTATGCCTGATACTGAAATGTATACATGTCAAATAAATGTTCCCTGGGTGGGGGGCAGTGTGCAGGCGACCCATTGCAGTATCCTGTGTTTATGCAGTCTAGAACATCATCAAATCCTGTGCAGCCAATAATTGCTCACATGAAAAAATGAACATTACACACAGATATTCAATAAACCAAATGCACACTGACGTGATCTTAAACTCATGGACTCAGGTGGTGAAGATTTAAAAATCAAGACAAAACAAAACCCTGCCTCGTGTTTTAAAACTAAAGTATGACATTTGGCAGCTGCTCTGAAGCTGCTCACAGGCAGATGAGGCTAATGTTTGCTTGCCTTCCTATGAAGGTTTGTGGGGGGGTCTGTACCCCAAAAGCTAGAAGTAAGCATATTAAGCTAAAAGTCCTGGTGAGAAAGTTACCCCAAAGACACTCCCCATGTGATTTTCCATCCATGGGAGACTTACTTCCACAGAAGCTCAACCTCTCTCAGGAGGAACACACAGATGGAGCCCAGCCCTGGGTGGATAGAGATGGGAGGGCGGGAGAACAGTGCCATGGAAAGGTAAAGCCATCTCCCTAGGCCAAAATGAATGCTCTGTCCTAACCTGGGCTGTCTGACATGTGAGCTTCTGTGTCCCACCTGGTAGAGGATTTCAAAGATTGTCATAGAACCTTCCTTAGTGTTCTACTGAACTGACTAACAGGGAGGGGTGGGTGTGGCTGCATTCAACCCACCTAATGAAGAATGGCACACTTTCACTCAGCTCTGATTACTGGAGGAGAGCATAACCTTCACTTTAAGGGAGGATTCTATTTATTTGTGTGTGTGTGTGTGTGTGTGTGTGTGTGTGTGTGTGTGTGTGTGTGCGCGCGCGTGCATATGCTTGCTATAGTGTGCGTGTAGAGGTCAGAGAACAACTTTTAGTAGTCAGTGCTCTCCTTCCCCAATGTGGGATGGAATGCCTGTCATCAGGTCTGGCAGCAAGTGTCTTTACCTGCTGAGCCCTCTTGATGATTTTAAATAAGGTTTCCAATGCTTATATTTATTAAAGAAATCAACACTAAATAGTGACTCCTTGCCAACTGTGGAGGTTTTATCCCCAACCACAATGACTACATGAGGCAAATCCAGGGTGGCCAGAGATGAAACAGTGTCGGATACACCAAGGCAAACAGCAGAATCAGTTTTAGAGCTGTGCTGTCCATGGAGACTTTCGATGATAAGGATGTTCTCTGTCTGACTGAGACCCACCAACCCTATGGCAACAGAGAACCTGAAACGTAGCCATAATTTTTAAGTTAGTTTAATTTCAGCCAATTATGATTTAAATTTGGTGGACCTGAGTGTCCAGTGCATTTTGTACTGGACAATTCAGTTCCAGAGGACACAGCCTCCCCACATGAACCTACTCCAGCGGTAGATCCTTCCATGTCTCCCTGGAACAAATGATGCATGGAAATTCTAAACAATTTTTTTAAAACATTCATTTATTTTGTGTGTGTGTGTGTGTATGGGGGGTGATATTTTATTTGTGCTGAAATGTGATATTTATTTATATGTTAATAAATAAGGTTGCCTGAAGATCAAAGGTTAAATAGCTATAAAACAGAAGTCCGGCAGTGGTAGCACACACCCTTAATCTGATCATGTGGCAGGCAGAGTCTGTGTGGTCAAGGACACAGCCAAATATGGCGATACACACCTTTAATCCCACTACCAACCATAGAGACCTGGAGGTCTGTATAGACAGGCAGTGATGAGGAAGTCATGTGGCTGGGCTTAGAGCCAATGAGAAGTCAGAACAGGAAGGCAATAAAAACACAGGTTAGATGGGAAGAAGCTGTCTCTCTGTGGAAGCTACTGCTGGTGATAAGGCAAAGCTAGTCATGGCTATTGCTCTGATCTCTTTGGCTATTAACTCTGTATTTGGTTCTGTGTTTCTTATTTAATAAGACTGTTTAGAAATTCGTCTACGTGTGTGTGTTTGTGTGTGTGTGTGTGTGTGTGTGTGTGGTGTACACATGTACGTGCATGTCCCATAGTGTATATGTAGAGGTCAAATGTCAACTTGTGGGAAGTGGTTCTCTATTTCCACCATGTGGGTTCTGGGGATTGAACTCAGGTCATTTTTAAGCTTTATGGCAAGCACCTTTACCACCCGAGCCATCTCTCTGGCCCTAAAATTCTGGTTTTAATTTAAGTTTGCATTTGCAGTTATCTCTGGATTTTCTTCCTGGATAGTGTGTCTCTTTCATGCTTTCTAAATGGTGTGTTCCCACAGACCAAGTTCTATCCACCCAGGAAGGCATGTGCAGACTTCCACCCTATCGTATGGGCTGTTCTGTGAGACAGAGACTTTCAACCATGATTCTCTTCTCTCACTGGGTCAAACTCAACTGACTGACATGTTTCTATGCAAAGCTTTTCAGTCCAGATGTACTCAGTTCACGTTCCCCTGATGACATTACTTTTGGTGATGCTGGTGAGTGAACTTTCATGAAGGCTCTGAGTGGTCACTCTGTAGGTCACTTGCCTGCCTATTCTTCCTCATTCTCCCCCACAGACGCACTCAGTACACTGAATGTCACACGCTGATACCCTCTGTGACAGGAGACCAGCAAACCACTCTTGTTTCTGGAAGAAGCAGCCAATGGAGACTCAGCATCTTAGTGTGACATACAAAAGTCAGGCTACCATTAGCACCGGGGCAAAGAAGATGAAATACACAGCCTGTGTTGGTGGCCCTGGAACCACCACAGCCCTTGGGCCCAGTGCTCACCTGTCCCCCGGGAATGGCTGAAGTCACCCTTCACCACACGGCAGGTCTTGCCATCCCCGCTACAGACACCACATCTGTCTTCTTTGGCTGCAGACCCGATGATGCCATCACAGCCAATTTTCTAGAAAACCAAAGAGCTGGGTTGGTTCATCTGTGTTTTCAGAGTCAGTGATATTTTGAAGCAGATGCCCTGCAGGATTTGTGGGACTGATTTCGTTGAGAGGCATGGTGCCTAGGGGTTCTGACACATTTTATTTATCATTAAATTCAAAGGAGAAAACAACAACAACCAGAATTAGGATCAGAAGTCTATCTTTTTATCTTTTTACAGATTTATCAAATGTGTTTAAAAACATGCATTGTGGAATAAAGGAGCCCTGCTACCCTAAAGCGATACCATCTGCATCTCTCCAAGAAGCAGGAACTACTTGACTCTGCCTTGTTAGAGCAGGCATGTGGGGGTGGGGGGGAGAGTGACGCAGGTAGCTGGAGGGGCGTGGTCACATCATGCTGCTGCCTTGCTTCTTACTCTGTGAAGTCGCTTAGTGGAAACTGACAAGGGCTGAGAGATGGATTGTCCCAGATCATGGAGTTTGCTCAGAAAGCTTGCTCTGCCAATTTCCCACTGCTAACCTGTGTGTGAGGTTCTGCACCCCAGGTCTGAGTCTCACAGTTACTCCATCCAGGCTGTTGGTGGCACAGTCACAAGCCAGCACCAGAACCCGCCCCTTACCCCAGCCTTTTTGTATCACCTGGACCTGCTTCCTTTTGGCTTCCCCATGTGCTCCTGGCTCTACGGCTTTCTTCCATTGGATTTCTGTGATTTCTAAACCACTCCCATGATGTCCCAGCAAGTCTCTGGCTTTACTGCTGGCTGCTGGCCTTGCAATTCAGTTAGGGTTTCCTGATTACTAAGCAGCCCCCGATGTTGTATGTGAACACCCCATGCGGTCACCATAGCTTCTCCCAATGGCAGTGACGGGAGGTTTGCACATCAGTGGTGAACAGATGCAAGTTAGATGGCCCCTTAGGTGAGCCATGAGTTTTTCAGGCTGGCGCAGGCCTCTATCCATGCTGCCTGGTGCCATGTCCATCACCTCTTGCATTTGGAAGCCAGGTCTGCCAGGAGATCCACATCAGAACATCAGCAAATCTGAGGCCTGAAGGCCAAAGCAGCTGGCCAACAGGGCACTTTCTCTCTTTGCTCAGGTCAGTGGAAGGAGTCTATACTATGTTTGGCAGGGACAGACACTTTTCTTTTGAAATGGAAGCTACCATAAAGCACCATTAAAGTCATGACTTCTGCGTGTCGGTGGGGCTTTAACAACTGCATTTCTGAGCCTCAGCATTTCAAGAGAACAAGATGACTGAACCCGAGGAGACAGTAAGTGCTCCCAAGCCTCCCCACAGCATCCTGATGATCCTGAGCTGTCTTTCCATTAACTAACCTTCAGGAGACCCACTTCTGAGCTCTCCAATTCCTGGCCAACATGTGCTGGTCAGGGTGCTGCTCTGCTGGAGAAGTTAGGGTGGGTGACACCTAAGGTCAGGAGCGCCTCGTGGCAAAGTTGAAAATGCAAGATGGCATGGGACTGGCAAGCCAGGCCCAGATTCGCTGTGGTCAAGACAGTTCCTGTGATGCGTGCAGACTGAAGTCAGAGGAGAGCTAGTTCAGAGCCATGTGCTGGAGTGGGCCGTGGCAGGTCATGTGGAGAGGCCATAGTTTGCCCAGGAATAATAAGTATTGGTCTCTACTGATTCCGTGCCTAGACTTTTTGTCCTGTCACCCTCAGCAAAAAGCCTCCTGTCATCACACCTGATGTCCAAGGTGTCACCTCCTCTTCTGTATTTGCTACACTGTGCCACCCACACTATCTCCAGTTTGTATGTACTTGTCTCTCTGTCTTCACTGGGGACTGGTTCTAGAACCCTTCAAACATGGGAAGACCCAGAGATGCTTAACTTCCTTACAGAAAATGATGCAGTGTTTGCACAGGACTTGCACAATTCTCTTGTATGATTTCAATGGTCTCTGGGGGGGTACATACAATAACGAATATAATGTAAATGTTATGTAAATACTTTTTATATTTTTATAACTAAATACAATAAATTGATATTTATTAATGATGACAAGAAAAGAGCTTGCATATGTTCAGGAAAAATGTGACTTTTTCTGAAGCTAAAGTTAGTTAAATCTATAGATAGGATCTGTAACATGGAGGGCTGGCTGAACCCTTCATCGAAGGCAGTCCTTGAACACCTACTATGTCTAACCTGAGGGTGAAGACACGTAAGAAGAGAAGCTGTGTGGAAACAAGCAGATACATCAGAACATATGATGACTCTTGCCTGCTTCTCTCCCAGCTGCTGTGACTCTTGGTCTCTTACTTTCCCAGCTGCTGGGAGTGGTCAGCTGAGTCCATGTCAACCTTCTACTTCTCTTTGGCTTTCTTAGTAATTCACCTTCTCCACAGACATCAACAACCAAATGTCTTCAACCCAATTTGGCCTCCACTCTCCAGACACATACAGTCCCAGGTCTGCTGTGTGGCCTTCTTGGAATTCTAGACAGTTTTGGATTCAGTGACTCATTTCATCTCCAAAGCTGCTCCAGTTGGACTTGTACATTCTAGGCAGACACTACCTGTATGTCTTGACAATGGTAAACATGGTCACCCTGGCCTGAAACCTCTAAGCCACTTGATTGTACCCAGTTGTCTGTCTAGTGTGGCATTTTTGCCTTCTGATAATACCCAGGGTCTATTTTCCTATGCTCAGGGCCACTCCTGGTTCAGAACCTTCTTGCTCAGGATATACATGAACCATCAGACTGTTGGTTTGTCCCTCAGTGCTACTGATCTCCATCTGAGGACACTCAGAGAGGAGACCCATGATAATCGAATTCTTTGGCATAACATACCCACACTACTGGCTCTCTACAACATCAGCTCTCTACAACATCAACTCAGCGCTTAGCATCTCAGCTCTCTGCCCCGATGGCTAATGACTGTCACCTTGATTAGCTTGAAGTGGCTAGGAGACTAGTAAATCAAGCCCATGGGCTTACCTTTGGGGGTGTTTCCAGTCCAGGGAGGATTAACTAAGGGAGGAGACCCAATGCATCCCAAGATGGAGGGTCCAGGTAGGACAAAAAGGAAAAAAGAAAACAGTCCGGCTCAGACATTCTCCCTAGACACTGGTGTGAACTGCCCTGCTCTGCCAAGCTTTGTCTGCCATGGAGGACTGAAGCCTTGGGAACTGAGCTAAAGTAAATACTCCCCCACCGTGGGATAGATTCTTTTCAGGTATTTGGTCACAGCACTGCTAAAGTTGAACACATCTTCCTTCTCCAAATGCACCCTGAATCTAGTCACCGCCTAGTCTGTCTTGCAAGCCCTGCAGATCCTCTCAGCAGGGTGAGCTTCTGTAACAGTCTACTCAGGCCCCATCACAATGAATGTCAAGGACCAAGACTGCTCCGCTCCTCTCTTTCAATGCCCCTATCACACTTGGAGTCTGATTGCTCTGAGTTAGGCCTGTCTCCCACATTCCACTACCCTGTGTTTCCATGCCTAGATTGAGGCAGCTTTGCTCTTGCCCCCATCTGCTGGGAGATCTCTGCCCTTAGCTCTCCTGGAGTTCTCCAAAACCATCATCTCCAGAGACCTGTCTTGTCACCCTGCTCAGTCCTTCGGCCTTCTCAGTCATACCATCCTCACTGGCTTTTTCTAGGGGCAGTATTTTATTTTCTCCTTCACATACATCAGCACTTTATGGATTTTGGTTGTTTTTCTTCAGGACTATTTTGGGATTTAAAATAAATATTTTTATTAATTCTCTAGGTATTTCACACCACACATTTTGTTCACACTCACCCTCCACATCTCCCAGATCCACTCCTACATCCCTACTCCCTCCCCACTTCTCATCTCTTTTCTTTCCCTTAAAAAAATATCCTACGGAGTCAAAATTTTGCTGTCTATAGTCTCATTGGGTGGTGCCATCCATTGGAACATGGTCATATTTTTAGAGAAAAGTGATTCTCCACCCCCCAGAATCCATTGACAGCCGCTAGCTCCTCAGTTAGGTGTGGGAGCCTCGTGAATCCCTCCTACCTCCACACTATAATGGCTTGATCTTGTGCCGGTCTTGTATGGCCAACCACAGCTGCTTGAGTTTGAGTGTAGTGATCTCATCTTGTCCATAAGACACTGTCTTGCAACAACTGTCCCCAACATTTGACTCTTACAATCTCTCTGCAATACCTCCCGAGCCTTCATGGGGTGATACAGACACCCCATTTGTGGCAAAGAACTCTACAGAATCTAACTCTGCCCTTTGATCAGATGTGAGTTTCTGTGTTAATCATGCTCCACTGCACAAAGAACCGTCTCTGATGAGAACTGAGCACCACACTAATCTATGGACACAGAGACATGAATTTGGGAGGCAGTTTGATACTCTGTTCATTTAGCAAAATAATAGCAGCAGGTCCATCCCTGAGTTGTGAACTTGTGAGTTTCCTAGCCACAGATTTTTTGGCCAGATTTATAGCACCAGGTATCTGTTTCCTCCCCTGGAGTAGGTCTTAAATCCCACCAGAAAGTAGTTGGTTATTCCACAATATTCATGCCACTGTTGTACCTATGGGCCTGTCTTTCCATGCTGGCCATTATTGTAGTACACAGTGTCTGGACAAGGATCTGAGAGATCCACTGCCACAGTACATGGAACATTCTCAGGCTGAAAAGCCTGAGATTAAATACAGTTGCGTGGATGTGCCCATTGGCACAGCCCACTAGGAGCTGAGATGATGTTCAGCATGAACTCTAGCCTCATTGGCTAGAGAATCGCAGGATTCTTAGAAGTATATTCTTGCTGGCAAGAATACCAAAGCAGATGCCTGCAAGAGGCTGGGGTGGCTCAGCTGGCACTGCCCTGAAGGGTACGAGAGCTTTGACTTGTAAAGCTGCTAGCAAGAGAATGACATCATTCGCTTGCAATGTGCCAACTTGTGGGACAATCCAGGCAAGCATGTAATTTAGGAAGGAAACAAACCTACATCTGGCCTGCTAGCAGGCTTCCTGAGAACTGTCAGCAATGCCTTGTTTCAGTAATAACGATAAGGGCTTTCTTCATGCTGTCCAAGAACAGGGCCTGGAACATTCTTTGCTACATGAAAGTATCCCCAAAGGTCCTGATCAAGCACTCCTTGGTGCCCTTTTCCCTGGGAGGTGTCCTTGCCAAAACCCGTGGGCACTCAGCATATTTCTGTTTGATAACAAAGTCAGGCAATGCCAGAGGAGCTGGGGGCCTTGTTAAATGTTTTCTTGGAAAATTAACCAGTCTGTGACTGGCTCGGGCTATGCAGGGAGAAAACCCATTTAGGTTGAAACTGTTTGCGGCAGGAGTCAGCCAAGACACTGTGCAGCTGTGTCTTCCTCCCACAGCTCTTGATGGGTTCACTTGATAGGGATACAGTGAAGGTAAGGCTGACAGTGGCTGAGGAAGGAGGCCCCCAGAGGATAGGGGACTGAAAACTCATATTCTCCCAATTCCCATCACCCCCAAGATGATATTTTTAGGAACTAGACCTTCTCCCAAAGGGAAAGTGCGATTAGGTCCTGATGGCAGAGCCCTTGTGGACAGGATTAGTATCTTCCAAAAAGGGGTCTCAGGGAGCAGCTTCATCCCCTCCATCATGTGAGGATGGAACAAGAAGAAATCACTCATGAGAAACACGCCCTCACCAGAAGCCAAACATGCCCCATGCTGAAACCCTGGACTTCTTGGCCTCCAGGACTGTGGGAGATGTTTCCATTGTTGACACACCAGCCTCTGCCCTGCACCACTGCTGAGCAAGTACAGTTAGTCACCAGGATGGCTGCACATGCTCAGAGTTGCTTCACCTGAGCTGTATCCCACCGGCCATTGAAATGTCCGAGTGTCTCCATCCTTCCTTCTAGATGCCACACCAGGAGTCACTCCTTCGGATGGATAGAGATGGAAGAGAGGCCCACAAAGCGTTTCTTTCTCCCTTCCTCCTTGCTTTGGCTGTTGGTCAATCTCATGAGTTGGGGGACTCTATATCCCAGAGGGTGGAGGGCTCCCCAGAGGCCAGGCACATCCACCTGCCTCCACACTAGTCTGCACAGGTGTTGACTTAGACCCACCAAGTGTTTGTAAGTAAATAGAGCATGCTGCTGGTTCATCCTCCAGACTAATCTCATGCTCTCATACTCACCGGCTCTTTGCATGAATCACAATGTCTAGAGGAATTTTCAAATAGTTTCAGGAGCCTGCTGGTTAAGCCTGCCTTGGGCAGGATTCTCAATCACTGCTGAGGGCAGGGCAGGGCATGTGCTGGTGGCCACTGGCCACAGGGGGCAGCATGGACCTCTTTGGGAAAACTTAACTTCCCCTGACTCTCAAAGGCCTCAGCTCCACCACAGGCCCAGTTTAGGGGAAGAGAGAACCCTTTGTCACAGCCCCACCGAGGACAGTAGGAAACGCAAGTCACCTGGCATCTGCCATACACGCAGAGGTCAGTCTCGTAGGGTCCGCAGGGCGTGCCATCCAGGACCCTGTCAGCCACCAGCAGCGGGGACTCCTTTCCAAGGGGTGAGCAGTAGAGTTCACACGGCTTATCTGAGGAGGGAAAGGTTGGTGGCTGTTGATTGGGAAAGGGGTATTGTAGGCAATGTGGGGAAGAAGCACATGCGGGCCATGGGCCCAAGGGAAGAAGGATTGGTGTACCAAGGTCTCAGTCACTTAGCCCTGTTCTCAGGTACAATCACCAGCTCCTGTGGACATTTAAAATAGCACACAGAACAAGTCCCCCTGACTCAGTAAGTGGCAGAGCGGGCAGCTCTATGGGCTTCCTCCTCTTGGCTCTCCTCGTTTGCAGAGACAGGGCATTACCTTTTTGTTCAATCATTAAGCACACTAGCTGCACAAAGGTACAGTTGTGAGCTAGCCCGCTTCTGCATAAGTGACTGTGTGTTAAATCTGAGGCTGGGGCCTGTTGCTGTAGTGGTGGAAAAGAAGGGAAGGATGAACAAGAATGCTCCAGGTAGGGAAACCAGGCACTGTAGGTGCTGTGACAGTGATTCCCCTAAGATTGTTAGTGTGTTTCAACTGGAAAAGTCTTAGTGCTCTGCCCACCCCTCCCCCCCCCCCATTGGCCCCGCTGCTAGGTAGGAACGGTAGAGCTGTGATTCAAGACCTAAAGCTCCTGGAAGAAATTGAACAAAGGTCTAGAAAGGGGACCGAGAGACCATGAGGAGAACTCATGAGAGCCATGCCAGCAGCTAGATGAAAGTCCCTGTTCCCTGTGCTTCTGGAACAACATGAGTTTGTGGAACACACTAAGCTCTTCTGCCACTGTCTATGCTGTTCCCTCTGCCTGTGAATCTCTCGTTCTACTTGGCTGTGTAGGAGGCTGCATTCAATGTAGAAGCTTCCAACCCAGAGCTTTCTCTCCTGCCACCCTGACACAGGATAGGACAGGCATCTCAAGGCATTTACATCCACTCAAGTCCAGGTCATTGAAATACTGAAGACTCTATGGTCCAAAACACTTCAAATTCCAAAGCCTCCTGAACTCTCACATGACATTACAAACAAAATTCTATACCTGCCCTCATGTGACGGGAGCAGTTAAAATGCAGGTGCATTAAAAACTGAAAGACTATGTTTACACTATGTGTATAATATGTATATAAGCCATAAGTGAAACCCATGTTTCGATTTGTGTTCCATTGCAAACACAGCTCATTGTGCATATGCAAATATTGCCAAATCCAAAATAGTCCCTGTCTGAAAGACTTCCAGTTGCAAATATTTTGGAGGAAGGGTTTTCACTCTGTGCCTTCACACTGAAGTACAGGATCCCTTAGGGGACGGGGGCATGCCTTCATCTTCTGCCCCCAGACCAGAACTAGAACTGTTCATAGGACTTAGTAGACGTACTTGAACAAATGACTGGATCTCATCTCTGTAAATGGTTAAGTAAGAGTAACATACTCTTTGCCTCCTCTGCCACCTAATCCTAACTTACATTTATGGAGTTGTTTTGAAAGGAAACCCTGAGAGAGAGAGTCACAGAGACCTTCTGCTACCTTGCTGGACTCTGTCTCCACCAGCAGCCTTCCCCAGTGAGGCTTTTTCGGTGATCTCTGGCAAGCAAGGGAGGGGCTCAGAAGGGTTTTGTAGCTGATGTGGCCCTGAGGGGCCTTGACATCCCAATAGGAGAGGACTTGTCAGAGCAGACATGCCATCTTACCCAGTCTCAAGGGTTTGCATGATTCCATGACAGCCCATGATCAACCAGCTCTGTGGGAGGTCACTTGAGAGTATGAGAAGCAGGTTCCCAGGATTCAGGTTCAACTCAGCTCTTCTATCTAGTTGGAAGTGAACCAACCGACCCTGAGGAGCAGACTGGAAGTCTACTGTTTCCTAGGCAAACTGTTTATTCCTCAAGCATGGCTGGAGCACTGTACCCCAAATATTCTACAGACAGTGCTAAAAATGGGCAACAAGTAACACACGCTTCTCAAGGCCCTAGTGGTCCGATGGACATGTGTGGAGTAACCCTCGATCGAATGAGACAAGTCACATGACACAGTCTAATATGAGCACACAGTGTGCCTGCTCTAGAAGGAATGTCTCATTTCCAGGTGGACAGCTGGAAGTAGCTATTCCTCCATTTAGAGGAAGTGATCCAAGAAAGCAGCCAGTGATAGAACTATGAAAGACAGAGATGGAGACTGAGATCAACTTCTAGGAAGCTTATTGGATGGGATTAATGAAACTTGATCAGGGGTTTGAGGTTCCCTGTGGGCATCTTTGGGGCCCAACACAGCTCTGCAGTCTGGATGGATAATGTGTCTACTGCACATCAGAGGTATGTTCTATGACATCTCTAAAGTCTTATTATGAAGAGATAGTTTGAAACTATGGGTCTTAATTCCCTTTGGACTAACATGCTGACTCAACACTGGGGGTAACTGAGGTTAAGGCAATTCATTTGATAGCAGTAATGATAACGATGATGATGTGATAAAGAAGAAATCATAGGCATTTACCATATTCTGCAGGCCAAACAACATGCTAAGTAGTGTCGACAGCACTTAGTGTAGTGAATGTTGCCACTGTCCCATTGTATAGATGAGCATGGGACTCATAGAATACCTTCATTTCCTCCAGCAGGAACAGCCATACACTTCTCTGTTCCATCTTGCTGTTCTTTCAACCATCACTGTTTACTCTGAATGAGGAGCCCTCGGGAGCCCCAAATACCAAGGGATAAAATGGTACTGCTGAAAACAAACCACAGTGTTCAAAAATATTTATGGTTTGGGTTTCTAAGTGTGTTCTCTGATTCAAACAGAAATGGGAACAGGATTGGGCAGAATGGCAGAAGCTGTTCTGAGGGAAGTTGGAGCCTGTGGAAAGTTCCAGCATGGAAAGGGATAAAGGTTGTTTGTTTGGGTTCTTTGGTGCAAATTTCAGAGGAGCAGAGACTTTGAATCAGGGGAAGAAACTCAGATGGACAGATGTTGGCTTATGATCTCAGGCAAGGCATTCTACTGAGCTCTACCTGCCCTTGACTCTGCCCTTGACAAGCAGTGCAGATGCTGCTCACCAGGCTCAGGCAGCCAAGGACACCAGGGCTCTAGCACTAAGGTCAGAGGTGAGAGTCCTTCATGGGCTACAACTGCCTGCATTTGTCCATCTTCCCCCATCTCTGAAGATTACATTCACAATGTAAGGTGCCCCTATCTCTAGCAAGGAGTAGTTCTTTCTCCCAAAGGGACTGAGGATAGTCTATTTTAAATCATACAAAAGGGGCTCAGAATTTCTCGGCACCCTCTGAATAGGCTCTTATGAGTGGGAAATTAAGTCTCCAATATAAAAGATCCCAACCAATGGAGGGAGGTGGTGGTTTTCAGCTCTGAGCACAGTGTGAGAACTTTTGTTTTGGTGGGTTTTTTTTTTCTTTTTCTTTCTTTTTTTTTTTTTTTTTTTTTTTGAGACAGAGTCTTACTATGTAGCTCTGACTCTCCTGGAACTATGTAGACCAGGCCAGCCTCGACTTCACAGAGATCCACCTGCCTCTGTCTCCTGAGTGCTGGGATTAAAGGCATGCACCACTATGTCCCCTAGGAGTATAGAAGGGGATGAAAATCTTAAAAGTTGCACAGCCACACACAGCAAGGAAAGATGCCTAGAACACGTCTCCTGCATGGATGGTGTTTACTTAGATGAATTCTGGCTGAGGCTTCTGTCTGGCTTCTCAAAGGCCTGCCTGTTGGTAAGGGCGTCTGACTGACCAGAGGAAGCTATAGCCAGGGCAAAATGGGCTCTGAGGCTTGGGAGCTGATGATTATGTCAGCTTACAGAGGTCTGGAATTCATCTTGTGCTCCACAGGGAACATGGGACACCGTGGCTCCCAATGTTATTACTCTCTCTTGGACTCAGTTACAAAGTCTTACTGAGGCAGAGTCTACCTAATGTAGAGGCCAGAATTGCCAGGCCTTCTTGTCTTCTGTCTTAGCTACTCAATCTTCTCTTCCACAAGCTATCCACCAGGACTTCATAACCAGGCCCCAGGTTCCAGGATCTAGCTGACTGGGTCAGTAAGTCCACTCGACCATAAACAGACCAAGCAGAGTCTTTTCTCACCATGGTCTGGAAGCCAGACCCTACAGACAGGTCTCCGGTAAACTGGAACAACACTCACCATGTGACCACAGGCAGAATGACCAATCTCTTTCCTGATAACTCAACATGTGAAAAGTTCTGAAAATGAGTGTTTTCTTGTATGTGTGTCAAACTCTCTAGTTACAAAACCAGCCTTCTCTGGCCAGAGTGAGTACCTGCCTCATTAGGGGTTCCCTGCAGGCTGTCATGGGCCCCTTTGGGTCCCAGCGGAGGTGTTAGTTAGTATGGGGCTGCTGAGCCACCATGTTCTTTCAAACACTACAAAGCTCTGAATTCTGAGCCATAACTGACCTCGAAGGATGCAGAGATGGGATATAGATTCACTTAAGAGGACTTGTGGATTTCCCTGGTTGGCTATACATGGAGAAGTTTTGAGAAAGGCAGCCTGCAGCAGAGTCAAGGTTCCCATTGGTAAGTTCTAGAAGCCACAGAAGGTCCTAATATCTTTAAATATTTTGGTTCCAGCCCTTCATTGAGTCCTTCAAGAACACCATGCACCTTTGTCACACTGAGCCTCCATTTCTGGGCTCCTTGGTTGAGTAGGAGTCTCAGCTCTGACCCTCACACCCCTTATTCTCTCAGACAGGAGCTGGGGTGGGAGGGTCTGTTGTGTGCGGTCAGGGAGCTGGGCAAAGGCTACTTTGTCCAGACATAGCTTTCTAACAGTTTAGTGGGCATGGAGCCTGCTGTTGGCCTGGTCTCACGGGTCTGAACCCTTGAATGTTTCTACTGTGACAAAATCCCACAGGGAAAGCAGAAACAGTGTGGATTTGGCAGGCAGCCACTGCAGAGGGTTTCTGTCTAAAGGCTTTTCCTCTTTGGGGTCTTTTCTAAGGAGAGCATTTATCTTCCTTTGGAGGTGGGATAGACTTGTGGTCCTGAGACCTCCTTCGGAAAGACTACGTCTGCAAGAATTCTTTCTAAAAGAGGAGAGAGAGAGAGAGAGAAGAGAAAATACTGCTTCCCCTCTCCTGAACTGTGCGTCACTCACCACCAAGGAATTCCGCAGCGATAGCAGTGCTGTGAACAGGGCAGTTATCATGGACTGTTGGAGCCAGAGCCCAACTGCAGGGTTTGCTCCTCTCACGGCTCAGCTAGAATGATTGTGCCTTTTAGAGAGAGAGCGGGACTTCAGAGGAACACTTATCATCAGCCATCTGAATCAGCCATTTATTATTTCGCTGTTGCCCTGCTGAAATGCTTTAAACAATGCTGGCTTCTGGTAGACTGAGGGAAATGGAACCACATACTTAAGAAGTCGTGGCAGTTTCACACCAGAGGATGATGGGTCAAACTACCCTCACAAAGCCCTGAACTCAAGGCCTCTCCTTCAAAGGCTAAACACTACCAGTCCGTAAGCTATGCTTATCAAATATGGCTGGCCTTTTCAGGTCAAAGGTAACAGCCACCAGATCTAATTATTTGTTACATGGGCAGAATGGAACACGAATGGAGCACAGGGGTGAGAAAATGCATTCTAGACCCATCAAAGTCCTCAAGGAGCCTCCCCACGAGGGTGGTCTGGGCAGAGAGCACTCTCCACTGCTATGACGGAAGCTGTTAGCAGTGAATAGGATTTAAAATGGAGTTGCTCAGGTGAGACTTCTGCCCTAAATACACGAAGCAAAAGGGGTTAAAAATGAAGCATTCAAGCAACAAATAACACCCCCCCTTTCCACAGAGCCCCCCACAGAGCTGAGTGGACATGGAAGACGGGCGAGGTGTCCCATTGCTAGTGCCTGCTGGCTCTAGGGAAGGAGGAGAGGACAGAAGAGGCATCACATCATTTTTACCTGGCTTTCTGGAGACAATGAAGGCTTGGTGACAGGGTGGATCTCACCAGAGTGAGCCACTGTACTGGACTGTGACAGCTCTCTCTGGTCATGTCTCTGTCCTAGTCAGGGGTCTGAATATGCCTGAGATAGGTAGAGCCTGTAGGCTGTTCATGGCCAGACAGGGAGAAGCAAGGGTACCTCCAACAACACCCTTTTATTTGGGAGAGGGAAATCTCCTGTCTCCTTTCTCTTCAGGGAAAGTTGGGGATGGGAAAGCCGAGCTCCTCCCATATTCTGCTGGCTAAGTGCCAGTGGTCCCCTCATTGGGCTAAAAGATGCAGATCTGAGCCAGGTGGCAGTGGTGGCACACTCCTTTAATCTTAGCACTTGGGAGGCAGAGGCAGGTGGATCTCTGTAGTTCAAAACCATCCTGGTCTACAGAGGGAATTCCAAAATAGCCAGGGCTACACAGAGAAACCCTGTCTTGAAAAAAACCAAATAATTAGATAAATAAAAATTAATTAATTAAAAAAGAAAGAAAGAAGGAAAGGAGGAAGGAAGGAAGAAAAAAAGAACGAATCCAAGAAAGGAAAAAGCTGCAGACCGGAAGCTGCTGTTGCCAGGGATATCTGGGTTTCTCTAGAAACAGCTAGGAACATTTGAACTTATAATTGCAGGTGCTATTTCAGGGGAAGAAAACCAAGATGGTACCAGACTTCATTCTTCTGTAAAACGTCTGGAAGTTACAGAAATCAGACGCGCCTGCTGAGTTAGTTCTAAGCATCCCTTGTGTCTGAGCACTGAGAGCCAGTAGGTTATTCTCTGAGTCAACTTTGTCAGCTGCAGGAGCTCGGATGTCACATAACCTGTCCCCTCTCCTCTGCAGCTTCCTTTGCTTACTCAGAGAGACCATGAATAGAGCTAACTTGTGCCTGGCTTGGGGTGTGATTGATAAATGGTACCACACTGTCAGCATTACCATACAAAGTCACGTTTCTCTAAGAGGAAGAGTTTAAGCAAAACACCCCAACACTCTGGACTAGGCTTGGGGGTGTCCTCACCTCCAATAACCAGACATTATAGACTCTATGGAGACATTACCAGACACCTTGACTTGTTTCTTGGTGCTGGAACTACTGTGGCAGTTTATGGCATATACTCTCCTGATGGGGAAGAAAGTTCTTGGAAAGTGACCTGTGTTGGTCACCCGCTTTCATAGATAGTTCTCAAAAGTCTTCCAAGCACTCTAGGCAGAGAGTAAAGCCAACCCAAAATGAACCCAGGAAAGCAAGATGATACGCACTCAAATATACCATTCTACTCTGGGTACCTCAGAATACAGTGCACTGGAAGTCAGATGCTAGCACACTGCACTTGCCCTGCTGAGAATGAATCTAGCCTCCTGTCTGCCTTTATGGCCTGTGTGGAGAGATCTCAAGCTGTTAGTATTCAGTTCTACTATTGTAGGAGTAGGGCCATGGCTAACTTGGGCCGAAGACAGGAGTGTTCTCAGATGGGATAGGATGGGGGTTGAGGATTATGAGCACCCCTAAGTGGGTTTTACAGTTCTGGGGAAAAGGAGGAGGGAGGTTATGTTGAAAGGAAGGGCCTTTACCATCAACCACCACTGCTGTCAACAGGCCCCTCTTCTTGCTACTCAGTCGGTCATGGGCTTGGCACTGCTGGTCCCGGAAGCTGGGCACACCCTTGGGGCAGGGCAGGTTCTCACAGGCGGCGTGCTCTACGCTGGCCCCCTGGCAGTGTGTGCCTCCAGGCCCAGGGCTAGAAGGAAGAAGATTTGTGTTAGCCAGCTGGTCTGGTGGAAAAAGCAGGGGGTACTGGACTGTTGCCAGGAGAGGGTGGGCAAGGTTTCCAGAGCAACAGAGTCTCTCCTATAGACCACATCTGGGTAACCCCAGTCCTACAGTGAGGCATGCTCAAGTGAGCCAGCAGAAAAATGCATCAAAGGGCTATAAATAAAGGTCATTGGGAAGCAGGACAAAATGAGTGTCTGTTTGGCAAGATCCATGAGTTGTATCATCCATCTGAATTGAAGACTTGGTCATGGGTAACCTTGAACACCCCAAAGAAAATTTTGGTACTTTAAAATTTTTTTCATTAAAATGAAGACATTAAACAACAACAACAACAACAACAACAAACAAACAACAGCTCTTTGATATGTTCTAAAAGTTGCCAAGTTTTAGGAAGGACGAGTAAAGAGTTCTCATTTACTTTATAATAAGTTGGTGATTAATTCACTCACACACACACAGTCTCTGGACATTGGCCAGTTAAGTCCCAGCTCTGCCACATTAATCAGGGCAAGTATGAGGTCAAATCCTGTGGCCTGGATTCCTAGGTGTCATGTCTAGACTGACTAGGTGGTGAGCAGTTCTAGAGAATGGGCTGTGTTCACTGGCAGAGACCACATATCTAAGGTGCATCAAGATAGAATGGCAGAATGCAGGCTGGGATAGCCACACCAAGGCTTTGCTTAGCTTCTCTGAGAGGCCCCAAGGTGTCCTTGACAGACTCTGACCTAGACAAGCTCAAGGCTTCCATACGTCTCCATGGTACCAAGGTCATGGTGATATAGTGTGATTAATTGCTTTATACTGAAATTCAGCATAAAAGACGAAACTGCGCACTGTGGGTATTTACACACTCACATGCCTGTTATCTACATTTTGTACTCACCACCTGAGTGTGGGGGAGGGGCTTATGTCCCTTCCCTGGCCATTCATCATGCCTGCGGGCCACCCTCTGAGCATGGTTTAAGATAGAAGAATAGAGAGTGGCATAGGTATTTATAAAAGTCTACCCCAGAGACTAATGAACCTTTTCAATGCAGGGCCAGAGAAGATGTAGTTTTGAGCCACAGAGTTTACCGTGGCAACTACTATTAATACAGACACAGACACAGATAACATGTGAAGTGATGGATGCAGGTATGTCACAACCAAAGTTTATAAAAACATGTAGTACAGCAGATGAGGCCACTGCTCATAGTTTGCAAGGTGTCTTGGGAACAACATGCCAGGTAGAAGGAGAGGCCCCTTGCAGGTCCCTGTCAGCCTCATAAACACTAAATAGTTCCTTACTCTAGAGGAGAGAAGGTTGGGAAAATTATACAAACTGATGGCCCTCCAACGGGTCATGAGTTAGGCTCATGAAGAAATGGCCATTCCTTTTAAGGGCTGATGGTATCTGACAGCTGGGCCTTGTTTGCTATTTTCTGCCTAGAACACCAGGCAAGTATACCTCAGAGAAGTGATCATATGGTGAACTTAGATAGATACAACCCCACACCATGTCCCCCAGGACTCTGGGCTCAGGTACCAAGCATACGCAGAATGAATTTCTGTATCACAAAGCAAGTATGGAAGGAACAGACAGGGACTGGGCCCCAAAAGACACATGGGGTATTGGGAGAGACACTTTCAAGGTAATAGGTAAGTTCCCATGACTGGGGACCTAGAGGGGGATGCATGATATCACATGCATCTTCTGGCAAGCTGGTCCAAGCTAAACCATGTCCTCCTCTCCTTAATTTGTATAGTAAAATCCTACCCTGCCCCAGTGCCCCAGAATGCTAACCTTCGTGGGAAGTGGGGTCACTGCAGATGCAACTAATCAAGATGAGGTTACAGCGGAGCACAGGTAAAGTCATTGCTGCTAAACCTGTGTTTTATCCCTGGAACCCCCCCATGGCAGAAGCCAGAGAACTGACTCCTGCAAGTTATCCTCTGACCTCTGCACATGCGCACATGCACACACCAAGTAAAGCATTAAAAGGTTTATTTTTTAAATATAGACAGCTGCACACAGAAAACTCTATGAGAGAAGGGAAGCAGAGATCTTGGTAAAGCTTGTGCACCCCAAGAGACACCAGATATTGTCATCAAATCACCAGAAGCTAGGAGAGAGGACCAACCATGCTGACCCCTTGACCTTAGACTTCTAGCTTGTAAGCGCTGAGAAAAAGATCTGTTGTTTAAGATCTGTGGAGTGTGTTTGGCACCCCTAGCAGGCCCTCACAGAGGCATCACCAGTACCAGATGATGTAAGAGACCTCCTAGAGGCTGAACCCCGAGAGCAGCAGTCCATTGTATCTCATGCATGCTTGAGCTGCCCCTCTCCAGATCATGGCTCATGCTGTATCTTCTCCCAGAACAAATGGTCTTTCTGCCTCCTGCCCTCTTATTCTCTAAGTGGTCCTGAGGCCATTTCCATCCTACCTTCCTTTCAGCAGCCGCTGCCTGGTGGAATTCTCATCCTCTTGTTTGGGGGCTCTGCTGTGCTGTGTAATGCTAATCAGGTTTGAGGAATGGTGAGCGAGTCCCTTCCTCCTCCCCTTCTCTAACCGTCTCCAACAGGGCCTGGGGTGGACTTCAATAAACAGTGGATGGAATTGAGCTAAGTACTACTGGGGTGGCTACTTTAAAATGATAGGGAGGAAGGAGAGGCGGAGGAGATATGAGAGGTGGAGAGTGAGAAAGATGTCAGAGTAGAAAACATCAGGAATCTCCCTACATCCACGATGCAGGAATCTGTCTCTACCTAGACAGCTAAAACTGTCATCAGTAACTATTTTGAAATGTGCGAGTGAATGACAAAGCTTGTAGATTCTTGGCTAGTAAACTGCAGTTCACTTTGGTCCACTTCATCCTTTAGTATGGTGGAAGCTAATATTCATTTTCCATCCCAAGCACTGGGAGAGATAATCAAGATCCTGATGGAGCCAGGGTGTAAGAAAAGCCTTCTTGGCTAACTCTAGCCTCAGGTTCCAAGTGCTGACTGCGCTGCTGACCACTGAGGTATAGACAAAATCTTTATTGCTGAAGACCCCAACAGGTGACATGGCTTCAGGGATTTTCAAAGATCGACTTCCCTGATCCTCATCACCATTTTCCCCTTCTAAATGCCAGTCAACTTCCAGGACAGTCAGGGCTACATAGAGAGACTCTGTCTCTAAACAGATAGATAGATAGATAGATAGATAGATAGATAGGTAGATAGATAGGTAGATAGATAGATAGATAGATAGGTAGATGCAAGGCAGACATTTTTTCATTATGTCATTTAAAGGCAACTGGATCTCCAGGAGTTAGAAAGCTATGAGGCATGGCCAGGACAAGATACAGGGTCAGAAAAGACCTGCAAAGCCTTAAACTTTTACTTCAGATCAATACCTGGCATGGAGATATCATTCAGCCATAAACAAAACACAGGCATCAAAGAGAGGAACTCTGAAGTTACCATAGACTCAGATGTCCAGTTTTCAGCAAAAATGTCACACAGCATGAAAGAAAAATGTATCTCATTCAAAGGCACCAAACAGATCAGCAGATCCATCCCCGGTGAAGCCTGGGTATTAGACATAATGGGCAACTGCTTTAAAACAACTGTCCTAAAGATGCAGAAGGGCGGGAGGAAAACAGAGACAGGGATATGCTGTATGAATAGACAGGATTAGTAAAAAGAAACAAAAATAATATTAAAAGCTGAAAAAACACAATAATCAAATGAGTTCAAAGAAGAAATTTAGTGGATGGAAGAAAGAACCTAAAAACTTGAAAAGATTTTCTGTGTTCTGTGATAGAACACGTCGACCAAGAGCAAGTTGGGAAGGAAAGAATTTTTGTATCTTACAGGGCACACTCCATCACTGAGGGAAGTCAGTGCAGGATCTCAAGGCAGGAACCTTGAGGTGGGAACTAAGGTAGAGACAACATAGGAAGGCTGCTCACTGGCCTACTCAGCTTGCTTTCTTATACAAGCCAGGACCACCTGCCCAGGGACAGTATCACCTACAGCAAGCTGGGCCTTCCCAAATCAACCATTAATCAAGAAAGTGCCCCACAGATATGCCCAAAGGTCATTATGATGGAGGCAGTTCTTCAGTTGAAGGTTCCTCTTCCAGGTGACTCTAGCTTGTGTCAAGTTGATAAAAAACTAACCAGCACAATGGGGAAATTGGCATGGTTAAGTATAAGAAGCACAGTGAAAAAAGACTGATCAAAAGGGACAGAAAATGCCCATTGAATAGCACCAAGTGTACACCTTACAGAAGTTTCAGAAGGAGAAGAGAAAGGGGTAAGGACACAAACTGAGCAAAGGATGGCTGAAAACTTTGGAAATTTGAAGAAAGATACACAGCTATGAGTAGCCTAGCAAACACCAAGTGGGGCAAACATATAGGGACCCACACTGGGATTCGGTATGACTAAACTACCAAAAGACAAAGAGAACCTTGGAAGCACCAACAGATTAAGACAGGCCACATACAAGGCATCTTAAGAAGATTGTCACCAGATTTCCCATAGGAAGTCTTGGTAGACAAAATAGTAAGCTGATATAGTTCAAATGCTCAGAAAAACTAAACAGTCAGTCAAGAATTCTGCACCTAAAAAAAATAGCCCTTCAAAGATAAGGGGGGAAATAAAACATTTCCAAATTAAAAACTCAGAAACCTTGTTACCACTAGACTTGCATCAGAAGACAATAACCCTACAGGTGCAGTAGTAGCACACATATCTTGGTGATAACCAACCGCTCTCTAATTGGATATCCACTCAACAAAAGGGAAATCATGTCTGGTACTAGAAACCTTCTCAACTACCCAGGGCTGGGGAAGTCATACATCTTGGAAGAGCACCTACAACGGTCATTTTATTAAACTAGCATAAGCTTTAACTACATTCTGAATGTTTGTTCTTAACCCACAGATAAGTGTAGTCCTCACCCTTCATCTAGGAAACTTCTCTCTGAAATAGGAGGAGACAGAAAATCAGAACAAATAAAGATTCAGAATTGCAGAGCCTATCTCAATGGATACACCTAAGGCTTAGGAAACATTGGGGACGAGGGGGCAGAAAGAATGTAAGAGCCAGAGGTTCAGGGAATTTGCTATGAGACTGTATCTTCTAGGAATGTCAGACGCTACACCCATAAAGTCTTACCAACATGACTACCTGAATGGGAGCTAAATAAGGACAACAGACATGCTAATGTGCACAGGGAAAAGCCGGTAAAATCTCAGCCCTACATAAAGAACTCCAGGAAATGAAGGAATGCTGGGAAAATAGTCTTCTCTAGGGAAGAGCACACCAATTGGTTATCCAATATCAAATGGTCAGCCTGAAAACATACGTGCAAACAACATTGTATGGACAAAGTAAGTTGTATTTAAGAATATATATATATATGCATGTATACATATATGCATATACATATACATACACATATACAACAACAATTAATGCAAAGAGGCCACGACTTTGAAAGAGAGCAAGGGGGAGCATATGGAAGGTTTGGAGTGAGGAATAGGAAGGGAGAAATGATGTGATTATATTATAATCTCAAAAATAAAAGAAACAATTTAAAAAATAGGAGAGTATCTTTTAAATTCTAATGGAAGAATACTTACTCTGGATAGCATGAGACAAGTCTCCATTTAAAATAGTCTCGATGCTCAGCTTTGTTAATACAAGGTTCTAGAGAGACATTGAAGAAGAGCAGGCTTCCTTCCCCATTTCCCTAGGCACACTGCACAAGGGTCTCCAGGCAGCATCTTCCTGCATGCCAGGATGACTTCAAGCATAGGAACCCTTGAGCAGACTCTTGTCCTGTTCTTCAATGCAGCTTCTCACCTCTGACACCCATCCTGCCTTCCCAGAGAGTTCAATCTACAAGTGTCCCCCTGATCTATGGGCCCCGTGATGGATAGGGTAGAAGAGCTATGGTGGATGGTTCCCAACATCAACCTTGGGCACCTACCCTACGTCCATGTGCACACAAGTAAATGCACAGCCACACATGTGCAAACAAACATACACTCATGCACCACACACACACACACACACACACACACACACACAACACACGAAAATGGAAAAAGAAAAGCAAGACCCATAGCTCAATAATTGATAAAAAATAATTAGAATCATTGTTTTGACAACATGGGAAAAGAGGGAGACTAACCAACTAGCCACATGGTTCACCACCCAAGCAATCCCTCCACCATGTGAGGCAAGATCACAGAGCCCTACTCTTCACGTCCAGCTCCTCAGTATAGTGATTTTTCAAACTCACAGTTTTGCTTCCTATGGTTTCAGTTATGGACAATCAGACATGGTCTTAAAATATAAGATGGGAAATGCCAGAAACACATTATTCATAAGTTTAAATGCCTTCATTATAGCAAATAGTTGTGATTATTTTATCACGATTATTAACCTCTTACTGTGCCAAAGTGTAAATAAAGTTAAACTTTTCATGGGCCTAGATGTATAGACTATAGAGAGTTTGGTATTATCCATGGTTTCAGTATCCCAGTAGATAAGAGTGGTGGCAACCTCAGAGACCACCTAGAATAACCAGGACATTGAAGGGACCCTCCTACATGAATAATGATCCTGAAACCATTAGAAAAATACACCCTTCATCCATGGCATAGAAAGACAGAGAGAGTGGTTGTGGGGAGGGTGTGGCTGGGCAGAAGGTCTGCAAACAGCTTGCTGACAGAAGTTCTGGGGAGCATGACACAGGTGGGCCCAGGTTTATCAAGCATCCCATGCTGGGGTTGCCTGGATGAAGTCCGAGTCACAGATAGAGGGGCCTAGGCCTTGGGAGATATTTTGCTGGAGCAGCAGGGGCAGGGAGGAGGAGAGGCTGGATCCACATGAGGTGGGTGTGAAGCAGAGGGCTGGGACTCTTGTTCAACCCGGAGGTCCTCTGAAGCTATTCAGGGTGGATAAAAACAAAACACCTCCAGGAAGATTAAAACAACAAAAACCCCAGCATGACAGGGCAAGACTGAGGACAGGAAAGATAACAGAACTCATGACAGAGAACTAGAAGACCCAGACCTATGGGCTCTACGGCATAGGCTCAATGGCTCTGTGAGGCCTTGTGACAGGGAGGTTCCGGGAAGTTGAAATCTTACCTTAAAGCAAAGACCCGAGGACACACAGGAGACAGTCTGAGCAAAACATTGGAAGAAGTTCTTGACCATGTCCTTCAGATGCAGAAACCAAAGATCCAATGGGGAAGGGATCACTGCTTAGTGGTGTGAGTTAGGGATGGCGCTGAGAAAGAGCACAGAACTGCTCATCTGTTGTCAGAGGATGCCTGTCACAGGGACAACGGGCTGGAGCATGAACGTTTTTAAAGATGCATCTTTGGGGCTGAGCACATGGTTTATTGCCACCCAAGCAAAAGGACCAGAATTTGGATCACCTGCACCTACACAAATGCTGGGTAACCATGGAAACCCATCCCAGCACCTGGGAGGCAGAGACTGGACCTTCTGAGCAAGATAGCTAATGAAGTTAGTTGAGTTGTTGAGTTCTGGATGTAAGTGAGAGATCCTGCCTCAAAATGTAAGATGGTAAGCAATAGAGGAAGAAAGATACTGGATGTCAACCTCTGACCTCCACAGGCATGTGCATAGACATGCATCTACACACATATGAACAGACATACACATGGAAAAAGATGCAAACCTGATGTGAATCTTCAATGTCTAAATAGTCACCTTTCAGGACCTTCAGAAAATTGATAGAGTTGAAGCTTATACAGATATAAACTAAAATGACTTGAACAGGCCCTGCACAAGAAAAGGAGACCCAAGGGAGATCCACACAAGATGCTCAGCTTCACCACTGGTGAGTGAGACCCACACCCTGGGAGACATGGTCACCAGAAGGGCCACAGTGGAAAAGCCCAATGGCAGCCTGTATCAGCAAAGAGGGGGAACACATAAAAACCCACCAGCTCATGGCAGCAGAGATGGGGCAGCCATTGTGCACAGCTAGCCAGATGTCATATGGACACACATGCAAGCACTGGAAGCTGGCTCCTTCACTTGCAGCGTGCTAGCACACACATGCATGGGTGTTGCAAGGTGTGTGAGCCTCATGGGAATGAACAATACTCTGCAGGAAGTTATATAAATATGTTTAAAAATAAAAAAAAGAGAGAGAATAAGGAAGAGACGTTTTGAGGAGAAACAGATGTGGACAGAAAGGTGAGTCTTATCCCCCTCTGACCTTTCCCAAGCTCCTCCTGGTCTCCTACAAGGGTAGGCTTCATGGCATCACAGACAGCTGTGGTAAGGAGATGGTAGATTAGGGGGTAGAAGGTCTGCTCTTGATTGGGAAGGACAAGACATATAAACCCACATAGGCTAAAAGAAGAGGATCCAGCTGGTGCACCTTGGGGGCACCAGCAGTTCCAGTGTTGAGGTCTCCTCTGAAAAGTATCAAAGCTGTGAGTGTAGCTACTGTTAAGAGCAGACAACTCAGGTTTGTTTTTAAATGAATAACCCATGGGAAGTCCAGGTCATTAACACTGAAAGCCCACAGGTGGGCTCTCACTGGGGAAGCAGAGCCAAGCAGTCACAGAACTCTGCCCTTCCCTCCACTGAGTACGGAGTAACTAGCTGCTCCCCCAACCCTTGTTGTGGCCATGGGGTGACAATGCTGTAGTGATCCTCATGTGCCAACTATCACCTGCAGGTATTGGGACAGAGATGGCCCCTTACACAGGTGCACCCGAGGCTTCCTCTCTTCACCCAGCATCAGAATCCAAAATAGAGAAGAATTTTCCACTAACTCTGACCAACAACAATACAAATGGTAGGAAAGAACAAACTTAGGAAGCTGGTTTAAAAACATGGATGTTAATAGCACTGGCTGTTCTTCCAGGGGACCTGGGTTCAATTCCCAGCAGCCACATGGCAGCTCACAGCTGTCTGTAACCCCAGTTCCTGGGGACCTGACACCCTCACACAGATATACATGCAGGCAAAACACCAATGTACATAAAATAAAAATCAAAAGAATTAAAGAAATAAAACATTTACAAATAAAACAAAACAAAACAAAACATGGATGGTTCCCCCTCTGTGTACACTGGGAAGTAAAAACAGCAATAGTTATAAAAACCAGGATCAGGAAAATAGGGTGGGGTGATGGGGAACTCTCTTGCCAGTATCTTTGGACAGTGAATAAACCAGCTGCAGAATGGAAGGAAAGGGGCCAGGGATGTGCAGATAAAGCCCTGGGGAGAGGTTCATGGGAGTATTCCAAGCTGTTCACAGCAGTGAGCTCTGGCCATCTCTTGAAATATCAGGGCAGTGAGCTGTCTGATTAAGGAGTGAGACAGAGAATATGTTGTTTGGGTCAGCTCTTGGCTCAGAGGCCATGATCAGCTGTGCTTTGTAAGTCACCACAGAGGCATTATTCAAGACCAGGCCCTAGGCTGCAAGCCCTAACTGCCTGAATGCTCACCCAGTCACTTCAGGAAATACTGCAGGGCTGCTGCAGATCCACCTGCCCAAAGTCTGACTGGGTTTTCCCTCCTCACCTGCACTGGCTCCAGGAAGGTAGGATGGACTCTTGAAGAACATTTCCCAAAGAGATAGGGTGAGCTGTTCTCATTCTGAACAGGATATGGAGCTGAATGGTCACAGTGAATGATCAGACTGACTAGCAAGGCGTCAACATTACAGGAGCAAAACCAGGTCATGTTCTAAGTTGAAATAGGCAAGGCTGGGGTGACATGCTCAGGCTCCTTCCTGAGCATTTCTGGCTGTGAGTGATAGACAGCATTGCAGGGGAGGGTGAGCTACACTGCCTGGCTTTTTAGAGCATCCAAGACTCTTATTGGTGATCTCTTACTTGGCCTGATTGTTTTGGTTAATTTTTGTGTTTCTGAAGAGAAAAGAGACATTCAGGATATGTCATGGAGGCCTGGGAAGGACAGAAAGATTGCTTCTCCTGGAAAAATAGGCAAGGAGATGTCTTGGCATATTTTATTGAGCTATTGCTCTGCTGTAGGCAGGGAAGGGATGGTGGAGCCTACCCAGCCTTGCTTGAAGGGTGCAGAGGGTGACACTTCACCCCACTTTAAACAGGGTAGTCAGGGAGGGGGCTCCTCTGAGAATAAGAGGCTTCCACTGAGATCTAAGCGAAGGTCAGTTAGGGCCAGGAGAGCATACTGATGAAGGCTCTGGGCTGGATCATTGTGGCTGAAAAATGGACAAGATGCTGCAGGTGGGAGTTACACTGAATAGTGGCCATGCTGGTCTCCTAAGACACGCTGGCCTGGAACATGAGAATGTGACTTCATTCAGAAAAAGGGTTGTAGGAGATGTACTTTATGATCTTAAGCTGAGAACATCTCAGACTACATGGGCATGAAATCCAATGGTAAGAGCCCTTCCAGGAGAAGAGAAGGTAGAGAGACCACATGAAAGGGCAGTAGACAGTCTATAAGCCAGGGAGGACAAAGGCTACCAGAGCCACTGGAAGTTAGGGCAAACACAGGAGACACATTCTATTTCAGGTATTCAAGGAAGAACCAACCATGTGGATACTTTTGATTTTTGATTTCTAGTTTTTTAGAGAAATTACCATGCCAATGGGTTACTACCTACCTGTAGAACCTTGGGCAAGTCATCTAATTGTTATATGACTCAGTTTTATATCTGCGCAGTAGAGATAAAAAGAATGCCGCTCCCACAGAACTGCCTGGCTAATAACGGACTGAGCCCATGTTTTCCACCACGCCTTAGGGAATTGATACATGATAATTGTGGGTCCCATTCGCCAGACTTGTTATAAATAGCTGTAAATAAGAAAAAAATGGTAGCCACAGGCATGGGGCTATGCCCTTGAGCAAGGCGGTAATGGAGATGATATGTATGAAGAGGGTAGAAGTGAGCAGGGAGGAGAGGGTAGCTTACAAAGGACCCAATTTGAAACACAGGCAGAGTGAATCATGGGAAGGCGGGCAGGTTTTTAAATGCTTCATGCGTTCCTATAAACCCACACTCAGCATTCCTTAAACTCAATGCTTACTGCAAGTATCCAGTTGAAAGAGCATCCATCAGAAGGAACACAGGCCCGGAAGGAGCGAGAACAGTGGCCTTCTCTTTCTGGTACACTTTTATCACGGGTCTCCCCACAGCCATCCGGCCAGCAGAGCCTGGACAGGAAGGAAGGCCTGTGTGCCACACCAATGTATGAAGACCCCACAGTCCTGCAGCTGTCCTTGTGGCTGACAGGTCTCTCAATCCGCAGTGATCAAACACAGGAGGGTGAATGAGAGATAAAATTCATAATGGTGGCAGGGCTGGGGGGAGGGTCTCAGTACAAGTAGGGTATGGTGGGTGCTGGTAATGAAGCCAGAAGAAAAATGTTGTGAGTCCTTTGTCTTCTGGGGCCACTGGATCTGGAGGGATGGGTCTAGATCCCAACACATAAAACCCCACAGCAGGCCAAGCCAGAGAGGGTACAGCAACACAGTTCCAGGAACTGGGGAGTCTTAAGCAGTCTTACAAAATGTCCCTAGGGTATCCCAGAGCAACAGGCCAAGATACAGCTTGGATTGAGACAGGAACCAGCCCTGGTGGGAAGCCACAAAGGAGACTCTGGAAAGTCTCCTCTGCAGCTTGTCTCCTGCAGGGGATCTTAGCATTACCACTGTAAAACAAAAGGACAACACTGGCCCTTTAAATAATGCCTAAGGCCTTTTCCCAGCACTGGGAAAAGATGTGATGGGAACAGAAATGCTTTCACCTAAACACAACTCAAGTGCCCAGCATGTCAGGACGGAGGGGAGGTTGAACATTTAGAGGCTCTGTGTGATGTCTTCTGGGTATCACCTGATAAGAGCTGACATTTGTGATAAGCCAAAGGAGGCCAGTATCCATGAGCTCTAAGCCCAGAGCACCCATGGCAGCCTCCTGTGCTTCATATAAGCCCTTCTCACCCTGTGCTGGGCGGCAAGACGGCTCTGTGAGGTAGAGAGACAAGGCAGATGGCCTCATCCTGGTTCTCACCCTGTGCTGGGCGGCAAGACGGCTCTGTGAGGTAGAGAGACAAGGCGGATAGCCTCATCCTGGTTCTTCTGCCTGTGATGCTGCTGCTAAGGACCACGGATGAAATGCCAACAGCTTTTATAGGCAGCCCAACAAATTTTCACAATTTTCAGTAGGTAGGACCAGTCAAAGCTGCCAGGTGCTGTAGGGTTGGGAGCAGGATTGGACTTGAAGACTGGTCTGTGCCAGTTTTCACATTTGGTTCTTCCTCTCCTTACATGCCAGGGGCCTCTCATAGGGGAACCCAAGGCCTAGGGAACAAAAGAGACCAGTGACTAGGGGCTCAAACCTCAGCTCTATGAATCCAAACCTATACTTCTCCTTTGGGAGCCCAAGCTGTTACTTTCAACTGAGCCATGTTAAAAAAAAAAAAAAAAGATTAGCCTACCATCCAATCACTTCTCACTATTCAGCTGAAGTTTTTAATCATTTCCCTCACTAGTAAGATGTCACCCAGGCTTTAAGTTAAGAAAGTCATTCCTGACAGGTTAAAACACCTGCTGTGTAGTGTGCCAGACATTCAGTGCTATCTTAATTGAAAAAGGCATTTTGCACAATGCCATTTGCTACAGGACAACTGAAAACTATGTGACGGCCATCCCCTAGATATGGATGTCAGCTCTCCTTACAAAGAAGGTCCCCAGCCTTGGTTGGTCCTTGGCATCACCTGAGACAGTTAAGGCATCAGCTGCGTGGCCCACCCCCATCATTTAACTACGCAGCTCGAGCTTTGGAAGTTTTTACAAACAAGGAGTATCTGCTAATTACTCATCAACATGACTTCGCTGTGGAAAACCATTTCATGTTTGGACACAATTTATCATTTGCTCACTCTCCAAGCAGATGGGATCCGACAGAGGACACTCAAGAGAGAAGGCGGATGGTCAAAGTGAGCGTTTACAACTGGGAGAGTTCAGAGAAGGAGAAAACCCGTGGGGATGTAATTGTTATAATAGAGCATAAAAATCTATGCCTGAGTTCTCCAGAGCCAGCGTCCTGGGGTGAACAGGAAGGGCCTTGGTGTATCATAGTTCAAGAAGGAATTTAGAAAAATGCACCAGTTTTTTTTTTTCTGTCTAATAGTTTTAGAAGGAGAAGTAGTGAAAACAATTTAGCTTAACAAATACTGAACCCATAGATACTCCCAGACACATGTTCTCTCTGCTCCCAAATCTGTGAGCAGCAAGTTGAAGGTCAGCCTCCTCTTCAGTCTCCAGGCTTTCTGAGAATGTCCCTCAACTAAGTAGACCATGGCATAGGCAAGACAGATTGTCATCTGTCTGTCCCAGGGAGTCTTTTTACCACAACCAAGCAAGGGATAAGGGAGCCAACTTGCCCTGGGACTCTACTGTGTCCCCGTGCTCGGAAAGATGACTACACACTCAAGGCCCTCAGACTCAACCTCAGTCTATCCTGTTTCCATTCTAATACACTTCTTGGCCTGAGGAGAAAAGAGCCGCAGAATGGGCTGCCCCTCGCCATGGGGTGTGAGGGAAACTTACGGGGGGTTGTCACACTTCCTCTGCCGGAACCGTGCTCCCGTCCCACACGTTCTGCTGCACATGCTCCAGGTGCCCCACAGACTCCAGTCCCCGTCCACATGTTCTGGGATGGGCGTCTTGCTCACACACTCCCCAGCCCGGCACCACTGAAACACACAAAAGGGCCACACTCAGCAGAGCCACTTGCTCCCCAAAGGACTGATTTCCCTCTTGGTGTCAGGTCCACTTTGAACTTTCCATGGAAGCGGGTATTTCAGGGTGTGCATGTGTGCTAATGCTTGCTAGCTTGGTGCCTGTAATCTCCCTCCCTGGAGTCTGGAGCTTGCCACTAATTTATACAGGGAATGTGTTCCACAGAGATTTTCTAAATTCTCAAGAAAAGGACGGATCCATGTGGCATGAGAACAGAATGAAGGGTGTGGACATGTTGAATAATGCATGTGTAGTTCTCTCCAGAAGACGACGTTTTCAGGATCTGAGGCCAGAGCTTCAGGGCTGGCTTTAGTACTTAGAAATGACAAAGTCAGGTGTGGTGGTGCCTGCTTCTGAACCGAGCATGTGGAAGGCTGAGACAGGAGAGTACTACAAATGGGAAACCAGCCTGGGCTAGCCAGATTGGTGGTGGTGGTGGTGTGTGTATGGGGGTGTTGGGGTGGGGGTTAGCTGTGGGTAGATGAACCTTGGTTCTTTCTAAGGATAAAAGAAAGTCAGTCTTAAAACAGATTTCCCAAAGTGTGTGATCCAGGGCTTCCCAAGCACAGCATCAGAACAAAACATTACATCCTTTTGTTGTTGTTGTTGTTAATCCTTTCAAGACTTCCAATAAGCCAGGCATGGTGGTAAAAGGCCTGAAATCCCAGCCTTTATTTGTGAGGTGAAGACCTTGAAAGAATACATGATTAAGGCCAGCCTGGGCTATATAGCACGTTCCAGGGCAGCCTGGGCTTTACATCATAGTCCAGGGCAGCCTGGGCTATATACAGAAGCTCTATCTCAAGAGGAACAAAATGAAGAGCAGGGCAAAAAGACAGGAAGATGTGGAGGAGAGGAGGAAGAGCAGGGGGAAGACAGGAAGATGTGGAGGAGAGGAGGAAGAGCAGGGGGAAAAGACAGGAAGATGCTGAGGAAAGGAGGAAGAGCAGGGGAAAAAGACAGGAAGATGTGGAGGAGAGGAGGAAGAGCAGGGGAAAGACAGGAAGATGCTGAGGAGAGGAGGAAGAGCAGGGGAAAGACAGGAAGATGTGGAGGAGAGGAGGAAGAGCAGGGGAAAGACAGGAAGATGTGGAGGAGAGGAGGGAGGAGAGGAAGGAGAAGGAGGACGGAGGGGGAGATCCAGGGGAAGGGAGAAGAGGAGGAGGGACCGGGAGGTTAGGAGCAGGGAGCAGGGAGGAGGATGTTGGAAACAGCAAACCACCAAGGAAGGCTTGCAAGTAAGACTGAAGAGAAAGCCGTGTATCTGCAGGTCCTTCCCTCAAACCCTTACAGTCTCACCCCTGCAAAAGGATCAGCTCGCTGCCTAAAATTTAGCCAGAATCTGACAACATGAGAGTCTCATCAGTGTATGGCAAGTGCATTGGTTTTCGGTTTAATACCTACTCATTAAAAGCCTCCCGTTTAAGAGAATTCACTGTGTGACAAAAGGAGTCCATTTAATTAAAGACAATCAAGAAAAACGACTGATTCTTGTGGCTGTGTAAGAAACAAGGGGTGGTATAGACACATGGGCGTGCAGTGGGCTCCACGGGCGTTACTGCAGTGCTCAGGGGTGTTTCTGAGGCTCCCAAGCAGAGTGCACACTGCTTTCCTTCCACAAGGAGAACAGCTCAGTGTCCAGGAGGCGGGAGGCTGCCGCCTGCCAGGGCGCTAGAAGCTGGGTATTACCTTGTCTGCCCCACACTCGGTGCCGTCCAGGGGAGGGTCCAGCTTGGTCTTGCAGGATGTATCTCCCTCCACCAGGCACCACAGCCCAGCACACATCAGATGCTGCAGGAGAAGAGGAGCGACCATAAGTGCCTCAAGAGCATGCCCAGATGCAGGCCACAGCTGGGGTCACAGCCATGGAGCAATTTCCATTCCGATTTGGGATTTCAAACACATGGGGAGAAAGCAGGGCTGAGCCTGGGATTCTAAAACTTTGACTGGGTTATTCCGCTCAGCGGAATTCTTGCATTCACTCCTCAGAGGGCCTGTCTCACGGGACTGAGTTCAGGAGTTCCAAACTCAGGGAATTCTGGGAGGTGCCTCTCAGGAGTGGTTAGTAAGTAGATCTCTTCCAGTTAATGCAAGGGATGAAGCAGATGGCCATGGGCTGACAAAGCTGCCAAGAGACAGCCCTAGCCTAACTCCCCGAGAGGCAGCTCCGTGCCAAGGGTCCCAGGTGAGTGCGTTGGACGGTGAGTGAGGTGGAGTTTTAAGCAGCTATCATGGGGGCCAGAAATGGGAGGCCGACATGCAGAGGTAGCCTTCTCTTCTCCCTGCCCGGCTTCTGCCTCTGCTGAGCGGGTTATAAATTATTGCAGTATTTTACCTAGAAAAACCTGGAACACCCACAAACAGAGAATTAAAGCAATTCTACTGAAACAGGAATGGGCATCTAAAAAGACAGACTCCCAACTGTAATTAATAAGACATTTGGACACTGACAGGGTGCTCAGAATGAGATGAATTATCCAAATTACCAAGGCAGGCATGGCTAGTCTTTCTCCCCAAAGGACTTGTGAGCAGACAGGACCATCAACCATAAGAGATGGGGGCTGGCTGAGCCTCTTCCACTGGGAGAGGGATTCTGAGCTATGTTCTACATATTGCTCAGGGGTCCTAGTGGGACAGTCCCATTGCCCAAGGCCGCTGATGAGTTATACCCATCAATGCACCTTTCTGCACTTCTCTCCCTGTAGATGGCCCCTCACAATATTTCCTGGGATTGCTTCCCACATAAACTACTTGCACCCAAATCCTCACCATGATCATGGCCCGAAAATTGGAAACAGATGTTCCTATGGCGCTTTTAAAGACACAGTGCTTCCAGGATGCCGAACCCGATTGAGTGGAAGAAGGTTGAGCTGGGATGGGAAGACCTGACCCTCCACTGTGTGGCCAGTGGTTAGCTGGTGCTCTTTGGGCACCACGAGGGATTCCCTGCAGCATGGCACAGTGAGGCGACAGTGAGGTTTGCAAAGGGTGTGCTAGGCTCAGTTTAGAAGTCCGCTGTTCCAAGCAATCGCAAACATCTGCACAGAACAGATGTGCAACTGTGCCGTCTGAAGTAAAGAAATGTGCAGAGATTGGAGGGCCAAAATAAAGAAGAAAGGAAGGAAGACAGCGGTGGAGGGGGCTCTTGCAACAGGCTAAGCGAAGCTCACAGCTCCTTCTCACTCTTCAAGTGTGTGGGAGCTGGTCTGAGCCTTCAAAGAGTCAGTGACTGAAGCTGCCCACGTGGGTCCAGAGAAGTCTACACGTTCCCCTTACTGTTTACCTCTCCACGGAATGGTAAAAAGATGAGAACCCGCGTGCAGCACAACTGCTCCCATAAAGACGACTGCACCTCATTAAATGTTTGATGCCTTGCACTTTCACCTAAGAGTTCTTCCAGACTGCTGCAGCGATGTTCAGACACGTGATCATGAGGCAAGGCAGACCAAGGAGTGCAATTAGGGCAAGAGTGCTTGGGGTTAGGAGAAATAATGGCCACATTAGGAAAGAGGGGAAGGAGGCAGGGTGAACTGTTTATTGTGCATTTTATGGACAGGGCTTTCTCATGAAACTTCCCTAATTATCAAAGCCAAAGAGTGGGAGGTTAGGTGGAGCCTTCTTAAACAGGATACAAAGATACCAGCTTAAATAAAGGAGGGAAAAAATACAAATGAATTAAATTCCATTGAAACGAAGAGCTTTTGTTGATTAAAAGGCAAGTATAAAAATATGAGAGAAGGTATGTACAATAGATGGGGAGGTATTTGCAATGTACATAACCAACAAAGTATATCTAGCACATTTTTAAAAAAGAAAACAAACCAAAACTACTAAAGATCAAATAAGAAAAAAAGCCTCATGGAAAAATGGGCAGAAGACTTGAGTATTTCACAAGATGATATTTAAATGGCAACGAAGCATATGAAAATATGCCGAAGCCTCTTCAGCCATCAGGCAAAGGCAAATTAAGACCATCTTTAGACACTTCTACATACACTGAAAAAGTTGGAGAATTCTCCTCCTTCTCCTCCTCCTTTTTGAGACAGGGTTTCTCCATGTATCCCTGGCTGTCCTGGAACTCACTCTACACCAGGCTGTCCTTGAACTCAAAGAGATCTTCCTGCCTCTGCCTCCTAGGATTAAAGGCATTTGAGACCAGTGTGCAGCAAGGAAGAATCTTGACTTCTTGACAAGGATATAGCCACCAGGAACTTTTTGAGCAACTTTGGAAAAACATCCATCACTATTTGTTACAGGCATTATACACTGTCAATTTTATAACATTTTATAAATCCACCCCCAAGATTGTAGCGGAGAGAAATCTGAATATATGCTGTATGAAGACATCAGGAATGCCTGTTTCAATAGGATTTGTGTTATTACAGAGGTAGAAACAAGGCAAATGCTCACTGACACTGGAGCAGATTCACCGTGATTAGGAGAATATGGTGGGATTTTGTTTGCCTGCATTTCAAGCATAGGTGAAACTCTAGTGTTGGGAGCCAGATTGGTGGCTTTGTTTCATGTTTTTAAAACTGGGAGTGAGCACGAAGGAGGCTTTGGGATGGCAGCCTTGGCCCCAGGCGTGGCCACTGGCAGTGCCTCTCCAGGATGGCTTTTCCAGCATGCTTAGTTAAATTTGGTATTGTCCTAAATTTGGAATTTTCAGTATTCTCTGCCTTCATCTTCCCATTTCTACAGGCATTTTTAGGCACCTATTAGCTAAACTCTGTGGTAATGTGTCCCTAAGAACCTGCACAGTTGCTGGTTCCTTGGCCGCATTTGATAGTCTGTACTTGCTTTTTCTTCTTCTTGGCCTGTCTGTAGAGGTTGATAGCGAAGCTAAGCAGTTTGAGCTGTTACCATTGTCTTCTGGATGGTGCTGGACACCTTGGAGAGCCACTTTGTCATGACTGCCCTGAAGTGGAGGCCGAGGGTGAAGTCACTGTGTTCTGGTGACTGCCCTGAAGTGGAGGCAGAGGGTGAAGTCACTGTTTTCCGGTAACTTTGCAGATGACCATGTCCACCATTTTTCCTTGCCTTGGCCTCACTTTTACCCACAGAATGTAGCACAAATGGCAGGATGTGACATCATGATTAGTTCAAAAAACACTAGGATCTCTGCCCTCCTTAAAGGCTCTCTGGATTGTTTTCTTGGCTTCCCTTCTTTGGTCAAACTAGCTGCCATATTAGAAAAGGCCATGCTACAATAAACTGAGGCCAGCCTGATGAACTAGACATCATGAAACTTCGGCCTTTGTTCCAACAACCTACAACGAACAGGGAACTTCCAGTAATTACCCAGGGAGCCTGGGAGCCTGGTGACAAACACTTCCCCAGCTGAGTTTCAAATGAGACTTCTGACTAGACCTATGCCCTCACCATAACCTTGCAAAATTGCTGAGACAGAAAAAGCCTGGCTGAGCAATGTCTTTATCCCCAACCCTCATGATGTTAAAGACCAGAAATATGTTTTAAGTGACCATATTTTGTGGTAATTTGTTAAGAAACAAATAGTGAACTAACACAGATATACTTTTTAGTACTTTTCCAAGCATCAAAGACAAGAGATTTTTTTAAGTATCTAGAGAATAAAATCATAGAAGCTTAATTGTATGGACAAAGTGTGACAGGGGAATCAGTGGAAAGACAGACTGTCTTCTATGAAAATATCATAGAAAGGCAAGGAAAATCCAGAGGAAAAAAGAACCTAGGACCAGAATCATCTGACTTAGTAACAAATAAACTAACCTTGTCTACTAAGTTAAAACCTTCATATTAGATGATAAACTAATACTCTATTATACGCTGTGTTACAAGCATTTAAATGTGATTCAGAAGTCAAAATAAAGGCAAAGGAGAACAATTCTAATGTCAGTTAAACTTGAACCCAGAACCTGAAGCATGAAATAATCAAAGAAATTTACCCTCAACAGTCATCTAGTATCTATGCCCCAAATATTACGTAGTCTTGTCTCTTTAAACAAAACCGATCTGGGATAAAGGGTAAACAACAAAAAAGTTACTATAATCATTTCGTGGCTCTATCTCAGTCCAGGACAAACCAAATAGTCATGGGACAATAAAAGAGATGTAAATAACATATCAAGGTAGAATTGATAGAGCTCCAGTTCTTAAGACAAATATGGCAAGATGCATCTTTATGGTCATGGAGTATTTATGAAAAGTAGCCCCAATAAAATATGGACATGAAAACCATAGCATGATGAAAATGATCCTTGAGGCAGCACATTGCTATGTATTCCAGGCTAGCTCATTACTCTTACAGTCCCAGGATCACAGGCAGGGGCTACCACACCCAGCTTGTAATTAAATATTTGTTTTAAAGAAAGCTAGAGAATAAATAACCTTGTCACATGCAAAAAAAAAAATCTAAATTTTCCTTTAAGCAATTCTGTGATCCAAAAGAAAAACTATAACCCAAACTGCAGATAGTGAAGGGAATAATGGAGAGGGACACATTGAGATATAGAGTATCTGAAGAAATATTTAGAATCCAAACTATAATAATAAAAATAATTTTAACATGCTTAAAACAGAATAATATAAATCTATTTAAACAAACAAACAACCCACAGAATAAAACTAAGCCAGGTAGTAGTGCTTATATTCCCAGCTCCTCCAGAGGCTGAGACAGAAGGGTCACAAGTTCGAGGTCCACCATGGCTACAGAGTGAGCTCAAGGCCAGCCTGGACAATCCAATAAGAGCCTGTCATGTGAAATTACAAGGGACTGTGGACAGAGCATATGTTCAGTATGTGTATAACTCAACCTCTGTAATCAGTACTGCAAACACAAACCCTGCCACCAAGAAGAACAAAACTGAGTAAAGATAAAAGATCATGCCATGATTTAAGAAGCAGGGCACCCAAAGACAACCCCCAGAGCTCCTTCTCTGTAGGGAAAGTGAACCAGAGAAACCATTCACTAAATTATTCAAGGAAAGGGGGGAAGGAAAAATGAAACAAGAAGGAAGGGATAACTAAAAGGCAGACCAGAGACCACATGACTCATTGTACAAAACCCATGGCTTTTCTGTAAATGTCTAAAATAACAGATGTACTGTTTGACATTACTCCTGTCTATAAGGTAGAAAGATGGCGCTGTGGGTAAAGCGCTGACCGTGTAAACATGAAGGCACAATTTCAGACACCCAGAGTCTACCTGTGATTGCAAGCCCAGCACTGGGGAGGCAGAGCTGGGACGATCCCTGGGCTTGCTGGCCAGCCAGCCAAGCTGAATCAAGAGATCCGGGTTCAGTGAGAGGCTGTGCATCAAAAAATAAGGCAGAGCCGGGCATGATGTCTCTCTCACACGTTTAATCTCAGCACTCAGGAGGCAGAGGGGCAGGGGGATCTCTGTGAGTTCAGCCTACTCTATAGAGGAAGCTCTAGGCCAGCCAAGCTACAGAGACCTTGTCTCAAACAACAACAACAACAACAACAACAACAACAACAACAACAACAACAACGTGGTGAGTGACTGAAGCTGACGCTGCCCTCTGTCCCCCTCCCCCCCACACGCATGTGTTATAATGGATAAGACTGATTATCAATTTGACAGGCTCTAGAATTCCCTAAGGCAAGCCTCTGGACACACCTGTGAGGGATTAGAGATTACAGATTAGAGTAGCTTCCTCCATACTTATGAGGGCTCCTCATACTTGTGATGTTTAAGCGGGCAGTACCTTTCCTGGGTTTGGTGTTATACTGTGTAAAAAGGAGGAAGCTGTGGGGTGTTGTACTGCACAGAGAAGGAGAAAGTCCTCTCCTAGAATGAGGATGTGCTGTGCTCCACTTTCTGGCTGGATGCAGTGTCACCAAGTGTCTCAAGCACCTGCCATCAAGCTTGCCATGACAACAAATCCCCTCCTACTATCAGCAGGAACAAATACTTCCCCACTCAAGTTGTTTATTGTCTGGGATTTTGTCACTATGATGAATAAACTAATTATTTCTCTCTCCCTCCCTCCCCCTCTCTCTTTCTCTGGCTACAGACTGAATGACAGAGGGCGTCTAGAGAAGCACCATGGCCACCCCACTGAATTCTGAGAATTGTGATTTTCAAAGGGACTTTCTATTTAATGTCTAAGGAGCAGCTAACATCAGCATCTTTAAAATATTTAAGAACATGAGAAGGGAAGAAGATGTTTCCCCTATTTTTTTTCTTAGTACTAATTAATGTAACATTGACACCAAACAGAATAAGCATAAGAAAAAAATCATACTAAACTCATTTGTGAATAATTGCTGCACAGATTCAAAAGATAATTTACTAGCACATTTGAATGAATTATACCAAGACCAAGTGAAATTTACTTCAGAATTCAGAGAGCTAAGTGTCAGAAAATAAGATAACAAAATTCACCATATTACTAACTCAAAAGTGAGATGTTAGGGCTGCAAAGAAGACTCAGAGGTTAGGAGCACTGGCTGCTCTTGAAGAGGAACTGGGTTTGGTTCCCAGCACTCACATGACAGCTTACCACAGCCTGGAACTCTAGTTCCAGGGGATCCGATGACCTCTTTTGGCCTCCATGGGCACCAAACATGAATGTGCATGAGACATACAGGCAGGTAAAACACTCATGCACATAAAAAGTTATCTTTAAAAATGAGACATTACTTGTTCTCTCCACAGATAATAAAGGCATTTAATAAAATTAAATTGTGACTTATTAAATGTGTAATAAGATTTAAACAAATGTACACTTTTTAAACTTAATTAGTACCCATCTCATGAGGGAATATTAGAAGCATTCCCCACAAAGTTAAGAGGAGAATGATATCCAATTGTTATTTTAGAACAGAGAGGATATTAGTGATTAGGAAAAAAGGAATCATGTCAGCAGAAAATGAAATTATTCAACCAGAATATGTACAGTATCCAGGCAGTTCATTTAATAAGATGGCTGTACCCCTTTATGAGATATAATCAATTCAGTGACATAATGGAAGAAAAGACCTCATTTAAAAAGGAACAGAAGCATTGTGCAGAAGTAAATGTAAGAGGCAATGTGTAAGATGTATACAAAGACCAAAGTTCTCTGGAGGGTGGGTTGGGAAGACATCTTGAAATCATGTAAAGGAACATGATGTTACTGCAGGATAATTCAGAGTTATGTACAAGGACATACTTTCCCCTAAGTTAATTTACAAAAGAATGAAATTGAATTTAACATAATCACACAATTTCCAACTAAATGAGAATATGCTGAAGACCACATGGGAAAACAAACAAGGAATAACTCACCAGCAAAACTGTAGACAAGCACATGTTTGGTGTATTAAAATATTTTATAAAGCTATGGTCATGTAAACATGAAGTGCACGATGTGATTAGTGGGACAGACTGGGAAATCCAGAAATAAAGAAGAAGTCGCGGGGTCTGGAGAGACGACCGGTGGTTAAAAACACTTCCTGTTCTTGCACAGGACCTGGGTTCGATTCCCAGCCCTCACGCTAGGTTACTCCATTTCCAGGGACCAGCCCCTCTTTCTGCTTCTACAAACATCTGCACACTCATGTGTGCATAAATATACTCAGTCACACACACACACACACACACACACACACACACACACACACACACACACACATTACATGATGTTGTATTAAGGAATTTAACATAAATGTAAATTCATAAAAGTAAAAGAAGCCACAGAAGTAAATTTATCTATAGTTTAGGAGTGGAAAGACCATTTTGGGCATGGAACAAATCCCAAGATTTAAAAAAAAAAAAGAGTTTACTTCAAACACACATGCATAAAAGAGTTAAAAAAAAAAAAAGAAAAAAGGAAAGAAAAAAAGAAGGGAACACTGAGCTGTCCATTTTCTTCCATAGATAAAATTTCTAAAAACCAGTTTTAAAAAATCTCCAGGACACAATGTAACAAAATTAAAGAACCAGTCCAGGGAAAAGAAAACATCCTAGTTCTTCAGTATACAGATACATGCCCACGCTCATTAGTACAAGAAATTCAGTTTTACCTGCAAGGGACCCATTTTTGAAATACGGAGATGGGCAAAGAAAAGAAAGATGGGGTGATGGGGCCAGAGAGATGGCTCAGTGGTAAGAGCACTGGCTGCTCTTCCAGACAACCCAGGTTCAATTCTCAGCACCCACTTGGCAGCTCAGATCTGTCTCTAACTCCAGTTCCAAGGGACCTGACACCCTCACACAGACACATGCAGGCAAAACACTAACACACGTGAAATATAAATAATGATATATTAAAAAAAAGATGGGGTGAAGGCCAGGGGAAGGAGGCACACTCTCACGCTGCTTGTGAAAGTGTGCAAATATAAGCCTCTTTGGAGATTGGTTGAGCAAGATCTCTATCTGACATGCTCTTGGTATTACATAAAATTCAAAGATAGGCAAAAACAGCCTGAGGGCCACAGTGTACAACGGTGGTCCTCGCAGGGGAGTGAATAGAAACAACTAACAGAGGGCATTCTGGGTGACTCAGCATGCCCTGCTTCCAGATGTGCTGGTCATACTCATACAATTAGTGAAAAACCAACGTAACTGTCTTACCATCTGGGCATTTTCCTGTGTGTTTCCTGTTGTGTTCTAGGTCAATTAAAACTATGGAATTTCCATGTGTGCAAAATGATCTTTGACCCACTTGTAGATATTTATCCTGTGCATCTGTGCTTCTCAGTCAGAGGTAGCTGAGTGTCCCAAAGAGCATTTGGTGGTATCTGAAGACACAGCTTTTAGTTGTCACAACTCAGTCAGGAGTTGTCCTCACTCCTCCAGCAAGGTGAGGATATGTCAAGGATGCTGCTAAACCCTTAATGTGCACACATTGTCTCCCAACAACAAAGAATTATCTAGCCCAACATGTCAATAGTGCTCAGGGTTGGGAAACCCTGCTACAGACCAACTTAATCCTAATGCAAAAGGCAAAGCTGAAGGTTACAGTGGAAAATCCTGTGAGAAGGCACTTCAGCCAGGTGACCCAAGGAACAGTACCGTAATTCACCACGTTAACCCCCACTTCAGTTTATCCTTGCCAGTAATGAATGATGATCTCACTCTAACAAAGACACAAGAAAGGCCCAACTCATGAAATAGCTGGTCAGTATTCTGCAAAAGCATGGAAGTTGTGACCCATCAGGAGGGACTGAGGAGCTACCACAGAGAGTAAATGCAAACCAGGATCCCAGCTGGGACCATGGTGCAGAGAAAAGGCGGCAAGTGTCTCTTAGGCTGTAACAAGTTCATTTTTTGTTTTTAACAAAAATATATATTTTTTAAGTGCTGAGGATCTTGAGAACGCTATTAAAGCATTCTCCCATTGAATTATTCCCCTAGTCCTTCCAGTTTCTGATTTCTATGAAAGTTGTATACATTTATGGAGTGCTGTGTGACATTTTCAAACATGTATCCTTTGTGTAATGTTCAAACCAGGTCAAATATATCTATTTTCCCATGCATTATTATTTCCTTGTGAATTTCTTGGTTTCAATAATTGCTCTAGGATTATGGAATATATTAACATATGGGAAGTTGGTGAATGAAATTTACTATTTTTACAACACTTCCTTGAGATCTAAAACTGTGTCACAATAAGTTAAAAACAATACAATCTACAGTAATTTTAAGTGGAACAACTCCATTTATACTGATATTGACTAACTCTAAGACACTGTCAAGAGAAAAATAGTCACAAAAACACGGGATTGTGCTAACATTTAAATAAAAAATGATTTACATAAACGGTCATGTTTCAGATCTTACATTTTGTGTGTATTTTGCTCATTTGGGAAACATTAATATAAATCTGGAAGACCACATTGAAGGCCAAGCATCTGGGGAGGGGGTACTCCTTGCTATGTTTTGGATGTGAAATATCTATAAAGGGCCTATGAGCTAAAAGGCTCAGCCCCAGCTTGGCACTGTTGGAAAGTGATAGAACCTTTAAGAGATAAGAATAGTGGGGGCAGTCTTCCAGTTACTGGGGTAATGTCCTTGAAGAAGAAGACCCCAGTCATTTCCTCTGGGGAATGACCACTTCCTGGTCAGCATGAGGGGAGCAGCTTTGCTTCATTACGCTCTGACTGCTGTGATGTAATACCTCATCAGATTACCAAAAGCAACAGACCAAGGATTGAAGACTCAGAAACCATGAGGCCAAATGTACGTGGTCTTTTTCTAAGTAGCTACCTCTGGTATTTTGTTACAGTACCAGAAAGCTGGTACTCAGCTCTTTGCTAGAACTATTTAATATCCACAGTACACGTTACAAATTGCTAGCAGTTATCTTTATACCTATCGACTGATACATCTCTCAGCCATCACCAGAGAAGTGTCTCTTTGCCGTTGATGGCTATTAGCACAGAGACCCATAGCTAGTCAACATGCAAAGACTCCGCCTACATGAGATATCCATGTCACACCCCTTCTGCACAAGACTCTGGGGTCACTGTAGAAGAATGGGCATTGAGATTGTAAGAGTCAGAGGTAGTGGATGTCTGCAGACAGATAGGATTTGCTGAACAGGCCAGGGCAGTTGCACACATGAACACACAGTGTCTGTAACTGTACATGCAAGACTTGTACAGGACCAGACAGACAATGCATAGATGGGGGAGAAGTCCCACCCTTAGGTGAGGAACCATTGGCAGTTGATGGCTACTGGGGAGGATGATTCAGTTGCGTTCAGGGATGTGGTCCCCGAGAGGCTACCCATATTCCAGTAGATGGCCCTACACCACATGCACATACTGACTGCACTTTCAAAAAAGAGCACATGATCCAGTCATAGTGGCACATTCCATTAATCCCAGCACTCAGAAGGCAGAGGCAAGCAGATATCTGTGACTTCAAGGCCAGCCTGGTCTAAGGAGAGTTCCAGGACAGCCTGGGCCACATAGAAAGATCCTACCACAGACATACAAACAAGCACATGAAGTTGGGAGGGAAGTGAGGGGGGAAATATGGAAGGAGTTGGAGGGGAAAGAATGGGTTGGATTTGATCAAAACACATAATATGCATATATGAAATTCTCAAACAATAAAAATAAAAGTGATCAAATTTTAAAGTGCTAATGATTTTTCCTGAAGACATTCTTTTATTTCCTCTTCAAGGGCACTTCCTCTTTAAGTACTTTTCCTCCCTCATCTACATAACCCTGGTCATGCCCATGTTTACCACAACTTGCAAATCTAATACCCACATAAACCTTCCCCTGCAGGACCCAGTTAAAACTCGCATCCATGTCCAAGGCTAGCTTCGGTCTGGTCTCTACCTGAACCCCTATACCATTCCTCTCCTCTATACCTCCATGGATTCTGCTTCACCTGCACCAGATAGAACTCTGCTTCTGTGCAGGGGTAGCTGTATCTTCAAGGTCCTCACCTCTTCTCCAGACTCATCTCCCAAAGACTGCTCTATACTTGACTAGAGCTACAGAGTAGATGGTGAGCATGGCATTCTGCCCGCCTTTGTGGAGCTGGTCCAGGACTGAAATACTTGATATCAACAGGTACCCTAATACTCTGCCTCCTTCAAGGTCAAATCCAAGGCACTCAGGCTCTGTCAAGGAGCAGCCACTGGAACCAATCAGCAATTGGGGGCCCAGCCTCCTTTTCCTGTTCCAACCAGGAAGAACCCATTAGGGATTTAAGGGTGTGCCATCCTGACCAGTTCTGCTGGGGGACAGTTCCATGTATCTTCTCTGCTATGCCCTGGATGCTGAATTCTCAAGTGTAGCAGCTGCCTCCCCATCATCACCTCCCCCAGCCCTGCCCCCATCACCTCCACACAGCCCTGCCCCCATCACCTCCACACAGCCCTGCCCCCATCACCTCTACACAGCCCTGCCCCCATCACCTCCACACAGCCCTGCCCCCATCACCTCCACACAGCCCTGCCCCCATCACCTCCACACAGCCCTGCCCCCCATCACCTCCACACAGCCCTGCCCCCATCACCTCCACACAGCCCTGCCCCCATCACCTCCACACAGCCCTGCCCCCATCACCTCCACACAGCCCTGCCCCCCATCACCTCCACACAGCCCTGGCAGCACATATACATCCCCTATAAAGGTGTGCTGGTTGGGAGAATGAACAAATGAATAAATGTAATTATAGGTAAAGCAATGGCTGTCTTCAACATGGAGAGGGCAATACATTATAAGCATTTATCCCATTTACCCATTTACCGAGTCTAGGTATCACATACTTTATCAACATTGTGAGGCAAGACTGTCATCCTATGGTATACACAAGGAAACAGTGAAATCACTAATATGCACTGCAAATTCTCTACGGACCCCAAAGCCCATGGTATCTGTCCATAAGTCATATGAGGTCTCCATCAGTCCTCACTCAGCACCCCTCCCATTTCCTTCTCCTAAGACCTCACAGTCTACCTTCCAGGCAAGCATCCTGTTTCATCCCAGGCTGTTCTCTCTGCCTTTCAGGCCTCATAGAGGTGGAAGATCCCTTACCCAAAATGCTTGGGACCAGAAATGTGTCTGACTCTGGATTTTTTTTGTGGGGGAGGGGGTTGGTATTTACAGAGACTTTACTGGTTGGACATTCATAATCCAGCAGCCTGAATCCAAAAATGCTCCAAATTTGGAATGGGGAGGGGTGCCAGAAATTGTGCCCAAGTTTTGTCTATACGTGCTGCGGAGCAATGCAGTCTTTTGCTTCAATGAACACAGTGCTCCTGGATAGGCAGGTACATGCTGGGGCGGACTCTACAGCCCCACCAGACACTGGGAACCATTCTTGAACAGCAGCAGGAAGTGCTTGCTTGGTTCCTACAAACAAGAAGATGAAACAGCCCCTCCTCCCCTGACTTAGCTTGTGCCACCTCCAAGACCTAAGGTCTGGTGAAAGTTACATCCTGGTTGCTCCGTGCATGGTCCTGCTGGTACCCTGTGGAAACCCCAGCCAGCCCTACACTTCCTTCCTTGGCCAGAAGACAACAGGAGGCACCCTGTTAAGGACCAGTTAAGGACCCCTTGATCATGGACACATATCCCTCACTTTTCTCAACTGGTGGCCCTTCCAAGGACTGGGAATTTGACCGTGAGTCACTTTTTGCCCCTTTCCTCACTGGGCGCCCACTGTGAGCTGAGAAAGTAGCTCTCAGTCCTCGAAATTCCTGAGGGGACCATTATGTAAACTCCCTCAAAAAATGTGTTGTTGATAACACCAGCCAAAGGCAGATAACGCGCCAAGAGCTAGCTGAAACAACGGCGGATCCAAATTTCCCACAAATACTACTGGGGTTTGAAGTCTTTCCCCGAGTCCAGCACGCCAGCACCGCACCTGGAATGTTTCCTGCATCCCGGGTGTGGTCTCTCCTTCCTGGTTCCTGAGGGTGGTGGAGATCACCTGGCTGGGCCTGAGCGCTTCAGGGTGAGGATGGAGCCTGGGGCCAGGGCACTTAGCTGGCAAGGGGCCAAGGAGTGAAAGATAACACACAATTTGTATTGTCTGGAGTGCTCTCTGAGAAGGCCGTCTACTGTAGGCTTCCAAACACTTCTGGAAAATTCAGGCCAACATCTGCCAAAGTCCAGGAACTTCAGGAGCTGAGACCCAACTGAGACAGGCCAGGCAGCCTGCAGTCTGATGAGAGGGGCAGGGTTAGGCAGGCTCCTGGACTTTGCCAGCCTCCTGCTCTAGCCAGCTCCACTGGCATTAAAGGGTAGTGTCCAAACCAGGCTGACTGTAAGACTCCCAGGGCCCTGGAGCTATAGAAAAGGACAGAGACCTGAAATTCATGCCCATCTCCCTGAGAAAGGGTAAGACGGAATCTGTCACACTAGCTTCTGCCAGTCCCTGGAGGAGGCTCTGAGGTGGTAGCTCCAGGCTGAAATATGACTGCCCTTAGAGATGTGAACCTCATTATCTTGTGGAATTTTAGCACCCGGGCTTCCTGGACATGCAGGGATCTCTGTATCTGTTCACAGGCTCCAGGACCCTCCCAGCAGGGCACAAAGAGGCTTCCCATTAGCAGCCCAGGGAGTTTGCAGAGGTACACACTGGGTGTTCAATGGCCAGCCTTGGGGGTTCCAGCCTCCCAAGGAAACGGGGGACATGGCAAGGGCACAGATGCAGGAGAAAAGGACAGGCCAGTGTGACAGCCAGCTACACTACATCTGCCACTCTCCTGCTGGGCCCAGGAACCAAGGTAACAGAAGAGTGGAGCCAGCAACTCTTACTGACGCTAAATGTTAGGTCATCTGTCATCTGTCACTGGACTTCTAAACCTACCTGATGATCGGCTCATAGGACTCAGGTTAGCAGACTGAGGCAGAGAAAGACTGTGACCACCAGATGCAGACAGGAGGTTGGGGCAGGCAGACTGACTAGGGAGACTCTCTTTGTCACCACTGTGCAATGTGTTCCCAAGGCTATGGCAGTGTTGTGGTAGAGAGGGAAGTGGGAATATTCAGCAGGAGAGAGTGCTCTCTCCAGTGACTGCTCCAGATGCTCTTTCTTGTCTCCCTGAAACAGAGGCTCACAGCTTTAACTCTCAACACTATTCTGAGAAAAACTGCAAACATCTTCGGTAGACACACCCATGTCAATGTCAACTATGGCATGTGCTATTCCTTCTGAGAGTCATCTTCCTTTCTACCTGTGGCCATCATGCATGGGTTTCAGGGCAGTCAAGGTGCAGTGCATTAAGAGAGGCAACTGGCATTTGGGCATGGGTGATCATTACCCAGAGTCTTTCAGCTAAGATCCCCAGGTGCTGGAGGCATGCGTAGGCTCCTTCTGTACTGGTAAGGAATGTTGGGGGCTTTGTGAGGTAATGACCTTGGTGACTGCATGTGTCCCCAACCACTGGCCCTGGCTCCAGTAGCCATGCACACTCTCACTTCAGTTGACAGTACCTGCAGTTAGATTGCTGTCCTTGGCCTCACCTGGCAGAACATCTGGGCTCTGACAGCTTTAGAGCCTGTGGAGGGGTGACTTTGCTGATGGGGGACAGGAGGAACTTGTAACCATAAAGAAGACTGATTGTGCTAATTGCATAAAGCTCATTTCCCCTTTCTAATAAATATTTACCCTCTGATGTTTATAACTTTTATGTTTGGACTTTCTTGAAATGCTTTATTGAATTAAAAACATCACATTACCATTGGCTAGAGGAAGAGACAGTTCCACTTGCCAATAACTTCCATAACAAATGCCAGCTATTGATGCCAATTTTTTTTTGTAGTTCATATTTCCATAGACAGCCCAGAGCCTTACAATACCAGCATTCTGAAGACAGACACGGGAGATACAATGGTAATGGGATGGGGCCCTCCAGAACCCTATAAATGAAAATGGACTGTGTTTGAATTTTTCTTGGTTCTGAAGTATGCAAATGTTCCGGAAAGCAGAAACTTGGTTACTATCTGAAGTCTCGGCAGCTCCTAACACGAATCACAGCAATGTTTTTCCTATGAGCAAGGGCATGGCTCTTAACGTCTATGGGTTTTAAACAGCTACGTGCAGTGAGTGCCAGGAGAAGAACACACAAGGAAGTTTAGTCGAAAGGAAGTTCTGCGCTCAGCATTCTACCCAAAGAACAGGAATTCAGGGCAGCTGGGGCTTCCTAGAGTAGGCAGAAGCTGGCCTGCCTGGTCCTTTCCAGGGCTCTGAACATTCAGTGGCACCTATTACTCCCTTCTCAGAGTATGCATGTCAAAGCCTATGAATGTGAGATTTACAGGATTAGCAGGGAGACAATACTATTGATGTGTTCGAAGTACAGAAAGATACTTCCTTCTGAATAACATGATATTGAGAGTTTCTGGTTTTAAAATACTTAAATTACATTTTGTGTAATTTTGTGTAATTTCACACTATGACAAGGGCTGGCCTGGGGTAGACTAGTCGCTGTGATGTGGAAGTTGTGGGGAGTACAAATGGTAGTTTGTGAGGTCACCCATAGCTGGTAGACAGGGTGAAGGTATCTGTGACTCCTAATCTCTGTGCCTGCCATGGGAACTACAAAGACAGCTAGGGCCTCTTGCCAGCCATCATGAGTGGAGGGGATGTTCGCTTCAGTGAGAAGCTGGAGGGAAAAGTTGCAATCACTTTCCCAGCCTGTTTCACAAAAATCCAGTGAAACCATCCAAGAGCTTTGGTTCAGGATAACCAGGGTCATGTGAGGGATGAGAAATGCAGTCTCCTGAGACCAGGGAGGCCGTACCCGCCTTCAACCTTCTGTTAGGACACACTCTAGGCTCATCTTTCAAGCAGGACTTTGACTCTTGTTTATATATTTAGCATTTATGTGTTTATTTACCTTTTTAACTTCCCTTTTATTACTTATGTAGTGTGTATGTGTGGCTCATGCGTGTGTGTGTGTGTGTGTGTGTGTGTGTGTGTGTGTGTGTGATTGGTATGACATGTATTTGGAGGTCACAGGGCAACTTAGGGAGTCAGTTCCCTCTTTCCACCATGTGAGTCCTTGGGATTGAATTTATGCTGCCTCGGTGGCCAGTGCCTTTACCCAGCCCTCAGCAGGGAACCGTATTCCTCAGAAGGTAGAGCTGAGAACTGAAGAGGGCTCACAAGTTTGGAGATGCCTGGTGGTGGTCTCAAAATGCAATCTACCTAGTTTCTTTCATTCCTTGTTTGAAGCTCTGTAGTCTAAAAACAGACACACTCAACCCTGCAGCCTTGGTGTCTCGGTTTTAGATCCTGGGCCATGTCCAATCGCGCTGCCAGTGCATTATTTTTGGTAGTAGGCTTAAAGCTCTAGAAATGTTTGGGACAAAAGACAGACAGACACAATACACACAGTTGTCTCATTAATGTTCCAAGTTTTCTACACTAGCTCTGCACAGGGACTCAGCCCCACGGCTGGTTGTGAACAACCCCTCAGGCCTTGTCTTCCAGGGAGCAGGGCCTGGGAATCCAGACTACATTCTTAATTCCCACACAGGAATGCAGCTTTTAAGAGAGACGTTCCTCCAGCCTTTTGAAGTTGTAATTCCTGCATGATATCCTCTCTCCTAAAATGCCTATCCATGAGTATTTTCTTTTGTTTTATGACATCTAGTAAGTAGATTTTTTTCCCTTTAGAGGGGACCAAAAGTGGTTTGGAGCTTGGTTTTTAAAATCTTTTAAAAAGATTTCCGTGTGTACACACACACACACACACACACACACACACACACAGTTCAGAGAACAATGTTGAGTGTTGGTCCTCACCGCCCACCTTATTTGAGGCAAGGTCTGTCTTGTTTTCACATTTGTGTACACCAGGCTAGCTGGCTCATGAGCTCCCATGGATTTTCCTACACCCACCTCCAATGTCTCTATAAGAGCACCAGGATTACAGATGTGTGGCCGTGTTTGACTTTTCTGTGGGTTCTGGAGGTCTAGACTCAAGTTTTCAGGCTGGTACAACAAGTGCTGTCCTTACTGAACCCACCTCTCTGGCCCACAGAACATTCTTTCTGAAATTGGGAGTAGGGGGTGGAGACAATTTGAGATGTCATGGCAGTAATAGTCGAGATTGCTGGTGTGAGGACTGGACAGCTGGAGCTCTCCACAGGGAAGTGAGGGTCATGGACTCTGAAAAGATGCACAATGCCTTACTTCCTGAAGGAGATGGAGAGCCATTTACAATACATATCTAAACCATCCTTACATGGTTTTCTCATGAGCTTAATAATCTTAGTAAAGGCACAATATATAGTTACATGCATTTTCCTTTGTTAACTGGTTGTTTTATAACTGACACTGCCAGTCTCTATCTGTCTTCTATTAGAACACCAGACATGTACCCAACACCACATGTACTGTTTCTTTCCTACACATACTTCTGATAAAGTTTAATTTAAACAGCATAGCAAGGGATTAGGGATTTGCAACAACAATTACCAACAAAATGATACTTGTAATGGCGTACCAGCCAAAGTTATTTAAAACTGTCTAATTGCTCATTTCTGGAATTTTCTACTTAGCACTTTGGACTCTGGTCAACTGTGGGTAACTGAAACCTTGGAAAGTAAAGCTGTGGTCACAGAAGGCTACTTTATTCCTCCTTGTGCATAAAACCCTACAGCATCATGCTTCCAATCCTCTCTGGGCAAATGCCATGACGTTAAGGGAGTGTATTAGTTTCCAATGGCAAATTTCTATTGGCTTTCTATTGCTGATTAAAAACAAGCCACTAGTTAAAAACAACACAGTTGTCTGATAGTTCTAGAACTCAGAAGTCCAAAATCACTCTCACTGGGCTAAAGTCAACACACCTGCAAGCCTGGCTCCTCCCTGGGGCCTCTTCTAACTGCTGTCTAGATGAACCTGTGTCCTCGTCGGCTGCCACACCAATCTCCTGCTTCTAACGTCACTTTATCACTCAATCTGCATCCTTCTGGATGATTCTTCTGAGCCTATCAGATCAACACAGGCCATCTAGGACAATGTCCCATCTGAAGGTGATTAAATCACACCTGAAAAGTCACTCACACTGTTCACAATAACACTTCCAAGCTGTGGGGTTTTGAATGTGAAGTTCTACCACAAGAACATTCTAGTTCTTTTTGTCAAATGATCAATGGTATTTCAAAGACATGTATAGATGTTCATATAAACCACATGTTTTACCCACTTAGAGGCTATTTCCAGGGCTCTTCATTCCTTTTTAGAAACAGATTTTCTATTTCTTGTGGTGCAGGCTGCATGTGGTGAGGTTTTTCAGCTTTGGTGGAATAGAAAGCCTGTATTTCACAATGACTTTTGAAAGATAATTTTGCTGGGTATAGAATTTTACGTTAGCAGACTTCACTCTTTCAATACTCTAAGAAACTGTTCCACCCCTTTATCTGTTTGCACTGCCTTTAATGAGCAGTACGCTGTAACTATCTGTATACTTGTCTTTAATCCCCTGGCTGTTTTTTTTTTTTTTTTTTTTTTTTTTTTTTTTTTTTTTTTTTTTTTTTTTAGGATTTTAGCTTTACTACTGCTGCTTCTGTATCTCATTTATTTATTCATTTACATGCATGTATGCACATGTGCCTGTGTGGTAGCACATGTGGTTCTCTCCTACCAGTGTGGGTCATGGAAATAGAATTCAGGTCATAGGGCTTAGCAGCAAGCTCCTTTACCTGCTCGACTTTCTTGCTGGCACCTGTTACTATTTTAAATATTTTGATTAAGATGAATGTTGGTCCAGATTTCCTTGTTTCTTGTATCTAAACTTCACTGACCTTTGACCTGTGATCTGAACATTTCCATCGAATTTGACTTGTTTTCAGTCTCCCCCATCTCTTGGTATTTCTTTTTTAAATAGTTTGGTTGCTTTGTGTTCAAACTTTCTAACTCCCTCTTCTATACTGTCTAATTTGCCATCATTCTTGCCCAGGAGATCCTTCTTCTAAGACTTTGCAGTATTCTATTCCAGAAGTCCCACATAGACACCATTCCCATAATCCCAGTGTATGTTTAATATATCCTATTATCATAATTGTTGTTCTAATGTCTTTGACACGGGTACTATATTACTTGTGTCATTTCTAGGTCAGTTTTTGTTGACTCTCCCTCAAGATAGATGCATTTTCCTGCCTTGCACGTCTGGCAGTTTTTTTAGTTGATAGTGGACATGGTAGTTTCAGCTTTTGAGTAATAAGTAATTCTGTATTTCTATTACCTGACTTTTGTTCTAAAATTTGGTAAATCTTAAATTTTAAAAATTGTGTGTGATGTATGTATATATCATGTGTGCACATGTACAAAATCCAGAGATAAGCCCGCCTCTGTGCCCTCCCCCAGTGCTGGGGTTACAGACACATGCTGCCACATCTGCCTTTTATGTGTGTGATAGGGATCCAAATGCAGATCCTCAGGCTTGCAGGACAAGCAGCTCACCGACTGAGTCATCTGCCCAGTCACATAAATTAATCACCAGTTTGATCCTCTCAGATCAAACTTACAAGGTAGGGCTAGAACAACATTCTAGTGGAAGGCTAATAGAGCACCGTTTCTGAAATAGAACCCTGTGTCGTCTACCTGATGCTTACAAGAGCCCCTGAGATTCTCCCTCGATCTCTTTAGGACAGCTAATTGCCTTGGCTTGGGCAGTGTTTTCCACTAAGCTGAGTAGTCAAGGGGGACCCTCTGTAAGTCTCTAAGGTTCTCTGTGTATCTGTTGTGGTTCAAATACAAATCATCTCCCACAGGCTCATGTGTTTGAACACCTGGTCCACAGGTGGTAGCCTTGCTCTGGGAAGTTGTGGAACATTTGGGATATATAGCAAAAGTAAATTGTTACAGGAAGGTCTTGAAGTTTACACCCACCTCTGATACACAATTCAACAATTTTGATTCCTGATCCACCAGCATGTGAAGAGCTACTGTCTCCTGTTTCTGCTACCACGAACGGATGCTTCCCCCACAGGTTGTTTCTGTGGGGGCATCTTGTCACAGTGAGTTCTGCACACTCTTAGAAGGCTGGTCTCCTACAGAACCACCACAGCCCTCTCGGGTTCTCCTTCTATGTGCTGCAGACTGAGGATAGTCCAGGTCATAGGTGAGTGGAGCCATGGGGCTCCTCCACCTCCTTCAGATCTCTTAGTCATTGAAGGCCTTGGCTGTCTGACGGCCAATGTCGTGAAAGCTCACCATTTCACATTTCGTCTTTAATTATTGCAGATGGGAGAGGGAGCAGCCAGTTAAAATGCAGTAAGCATATGGAAGCAGGGCTTTTCTTGAGGGGGTTGGAAAAGGTGATGAGACTGTAGTCTCCACAGGGTAATGGGGCAGGCCTCATGGAGAAGGTAACATGTGAAAACTCAAAAATGAAAGGATGAGCCATTTGGATCACAGAGACAGCGGCTGCCAGGTAGAGGGAGGAGCCCTGAGCAGCTGGCTATGTCTTTACCATGAGCCTTCTGGTGGGCTCCAGGGAGAGCGGGAAGGCCAGGCCAGAATAGGGGAGGTGACATGGGCCTAGAGAATGGGGTGGGGAGAGACAGCGGTGAGAGAGCACCCAGCAGCCCTTAGCTTATGCTCCAGGAAGGACAAAGGGCAGACATGGACGCAAACTTCCTCACGACTGAAGGTCGCCAGAGCACAGACTCTGAAGCAGGGAGAGGCAGACTAAGGACATGGTGAGCTAGAGTCCAGTCGTGAGGTTGTTCCAGTGTGCATCTGACTAGGGGTTATGGCTAGATCCAGGGCACCATACCCCAAGTTCCCAGCACTCCAGGTATCCCAGAGAGGCATTCTGCCATGCGTTCCCGGAAGTGTAGGAGTGTTGCTGGGACATGTTGTATGGCGTGAACACTGACTGTCAGCTCACTTCTAGAATCCCCTAAAAAAAAATCACTAAATCCCAGAGGGAATGATGACCAGTGGCTAGCTGTGGCATGCAGCCACCCAAGTGTCTGCCTCTAGGCCACCTTTCCCCTTACTCACATATAGTCACTTCGTCTAGAGACTGGGGCTAGATGTTGATTTATTTTTATCTATTAATGATGACTCTGTTAAGGAAGATGCTTTCAGTGAACATGAGCTGCAGCTGATGGCTAGCTGGAGGAATCTATGTGGTGTCTCAGCAGAACTTACAAATAGGCCATCTTCAGGGTGTTCATGGGGAGTTTCGGCTTCTAGATCAGTGGTTCTCAACCTGTGGGTCACAACCCCTTTGGGGATCACATATCAGATATCCTGCATATCAGATACTTACATATAAGCAGTGCCAGCTGCAAAATTCCAGCTATGAAGTAGCAACAAAATAATTTTATGGCTGGGGTCAGCACAACATGAAGAACTCTATTAAAGGGTCACAGCACAAGGAAGGTTGAGGACCTTCTCTAGAAGAAGGCAGCTGTAATGCAGGCCTAATCTTTCTAACTGTCCTCTGAAAGAAGGTTGCTAATGAGCTGAGAGAACCCCAGGTGGCCTGTCTCCTGGGGTTTATCTTCCAACTATGTCAGCCTTCCTGGCTCCCCCAGTAGGGGGCATCTATGCTTCTCTTCCTGCTCTGTTTCCTCACCTGCTAAAGTTGAGTTCAAAAGCTTCTGCCTAGAGACAGGGCTGCACGTGACAGTCCCAGGAAAGCATCCAACCTGGAATACCATGAATCCTCAAACATGTGTGTCTCTCCATGTCACCTTACCCTGTGTGGTCATTTGAATAGGAATGGCCCCCAGAGACTCATGTGTTTGAATGCTTGGCCTGTAGGGAGTGGCAATATTAGGAGGTATGGCCTTGCTAGAGGAAGTATGATGCAGTGTGGGTAGGGTTGGAGGTCCCTATGCTCAAACTATGCCCAGTGTGGGACTCAGTTCACTTCCTGTTGCACACTGCCATGCTTCCTACCATGAGGAGGATGGACTAGACCTCTGAAACTGTAAGCCACCCCAATTAAATGTCTTCCTTTCTAAGAGTTGCTGTGGTTATGGTGTCTCTTCACAGCAATAGAAACCCTCACAAAGACAGGTGTGCAATCACCTCACCCCTAGACAGGAATGGCAGGAAATGGGAGATGGCATCTGTCTAGTCCCCAACTCACCCAATCCTACACTGGCTCGGCAGCTTTGCCTGACCACTTTGCCCCACTAGCCCTGGGGCAAACCCCTCAGGAGACAAAGTGATCACCGTGTCCAGGTCTTTGCTGGACACTTTCTCATTCTCTACTCTAGGGGCCTGGAACCATTCTGCTCCTCCTGAGACTCCAGCATTCTCCCCAGCCTTAAACATGAATCCACAAAGTGGCTGATGGTGAGCATCAGGTACCATGACAGGAGCTGGGGACAATGGAGTCCTGGGACTGATCACATCAGTCAGGCATGGAGGGGCCTTTGTTGGAGAGAGGATTCAGAACCACGTTGTGGTAGATGCTCTTAGAAGAGCCAGCTCATAGCCAGCGTTAGCCTGGCTCTGAGGTGATGTTTTCTGTGTCCCTAAAATGGTAGGCAGCACCCAGCTGAGAGATGTTGGCTCAATGTCCTGAACCAATTCACATTTAAACATGAAGCAGCCAAGAGGTACCATAGCATCTCTGGTGTCTCTGAGAATCCCCTCCCCTTCCCAGCCCCGTCCATTCTGGAGGTGGCCTCTATGCAGTTGTTAGCTTTGGGGTTAGGCCTGCCCTGAGTTCCTGTCTCTTCCTTGGGACTACATGCTATCCTGAGCCTAGGTCTTCAACAAATATCCCAGACTGCCTTGTGGGGGCTCCTGAGCTTCATATGTCCCTAGCCACTTCTGTTTCTGTCCCAGGCGATCTACCTGCTCCTCAAGCCAAGCCTCACAGCCAAGCACCACCTGGACCACTAGCTTCTCTAGCATGTTTCGGGTGTCAGGGCCACTCCTGTCTCTCAACAGGCAGCCATACACATGGTAAGTGTCCTGTCACAGGTCCTAACACATTCCTCTTGGCATTTTCCATACGCAGAACTGGCCAAGCCAGTGTGGTGAGCAAATCTGCATGGTGGGGATGAGCAGATTTGGCTCCAAGTCCTTGCATTGTTACCTATACCATAATCAAACCATTGGCACGATAACAGAGTTTGATTTGGTAGTACTGTCTACAACCAGGAGGAAGATTATAGAGTTCTGGTGAGGACTAATGGAGCTCATGTAGGCGAGGGCTTTAGGATCAATCAAATGGGTGCTGGTCAATAAGTGCTGTTTGTGAATTATTATTATTATAAAATCAGCATGTCACTTACTAAATTCTCTCCATCTGATAACCTCCAATGTGAACCAGGTTTTAGCTCGCTTCCTTAACTAGGCAGGGTTTGATATCAGGCGACATCACTCCATGTCTAAGAAGTGTGATTAGATTTCCTTTGTCCTAAAGATTTCATGCTAAAACACCAGGCTACTAGTGTGAGTATCCCCAAAGTATCTTCTTCAGAGTGACCCACGAGCAGGGCTGTGAATGGATAGATGCTTACAAAAGCATGTGCTGCTGGTACCTTCACAGTTGCTTATATGGGGAACACTTGCGCAAGTACCTGTGAAGTACCCTCATGCCTGTGCATATACACGGTCACACTCATGTCTATGTCTGAGATACTTATGACATCCAGCAGAATCCAGACCTGCAGAGTGGCTGCTGCGCTGTGTGTCTTCCTAAGTCTGCCTTTCCCTGGCTGCTTACCTCCATGTTTCTGCAGAAGGTAGCATTGGTGCCAAACAGGATCTGACATTGCTCATTGGCGCTGTAGTGCATGCCTGGCAGCTTGTATGGAAGACGCAGGGCGTGCTGACTCCTGGGGTCAGTGATCAGTAAACAGGTACTGACTTTGGATCTGAAAAAGTCAAGAAGCAGATCAGTCTCCAAATGTAGTAGCTCATCTTTGTTCTAGTTTCTCAGTCTCCGAGAAGGATGTGCCTTGGATGATTCATGGGAAAAGGGCCTCGGCACTGGACACCCGGGTTATCCTTTTGGTGTGTGTGTGTGTGAGTGTGTGTGTGTGTTCTTTTATTATATGATGAAATGTGGGTCTCTGTTCTGAATACAATGCAGAACTGACCGCTTGGTAGGGTTATTGATACTGCTCTGATGTAGCAGGTGAGCTTTCTTAGGTGCATTTGATGAAAATTTCTTTTTAAATTAGAATACTCTGAATTTCCTAAGAGTATGGCTTTGAGCAAAAGTTGCCTTAAACAAACAAACAAAATAACACAAGTTAAGGTTGTTTTATTTTAAATAAACTCAAAGTTCTGATTTCTGACACCATGGAGTCTCTTTGAGGGACTACTGGGCTAAAGCAAGTACGCCAGTCTTGATGTCTCACTTCGTCAAATCAATCTCCTGCTATTGCAGAAGGCAAGCCAGGGAGGGACTCACTGTCATGAACTTCAGGGTTTCAACTGAGAAGGGAATGTTCATTTACAATGAGAGATACATTTCTTGAATGGGCCTCTGTTAAGAGATAAAATGCTTGATGCTTTTATTTCCTGTCCTTAAAGCAAGGCAGATGAAACCAGACACTTGCCAAAAACTCTTAAAGAAAGGATTTAATGCAGGCGTGTGTGTGTGTGTGTGTGTGTGTGTGTGTGTGTGTGTGTGTGTGTGTGTACACATAGCTGAGGCTAATCCGCAGATCCCAGGCTCAGTCACAGCCATTTGTTACTAATGGGACCAGCGCTGTGCAGCCGAGCAAATGTACATCATCCTGTCCTGTCTTGTCACTCTGACCCTTTGGGGTGATAGGGAGTAACATCAGTGGCTCACAACATTTTATTAGGAATCTGTGATTACAGTCAATGAAAGCAGACTATCTTAAAACCAGTACGTTTATTTGTAAGCCTATTTACTGAACACTTTTTCCATCCGTAGGAAACATGAAGAAAATCCTTTAACTACTTTAACCCACATTCTCTGGGTCCTGTCAAAGAGAGCTGGTCTGTCAAACTCAACCAGCCAGTGAGAGTCACTGATGCATTTCTGTTTCCACTTCATGTGGATTAACACAACAAAGTAGAGAAGCAATCAGGACCATAAGTCAACACTGTAAATACAGCCCTAAGATCAGACACCAGTGGGTGAACAGGGACCATGGACACGCTTACTTTGTGGGGAGGTTTCGAGACAGGGTTTCTCTGTGTAGTTTTGGTGCCTGTCCTGGATCTCACTCTGTAGACCAGGCTGGCCTTGAACTCAGAGATCTGCCTGTCTCTGCCTCCCGAGTGCTGGGATTAAAGATGTGCATCACCACTGCCTGGCTGGATCTACTTACTTTAACAAGGGTCTAAAACCAAACTGTTCCACAGAAATCAGAGAACTAAGAAGTACAGGCATTCTCTAGGGAGACCGGGCTAGTGAGAAGCACCTCCCTCCCTCCATAAAGGAGGGAAGTGTGCAAACCCACCCCCAGCTAATCCACTCCCTTCAAGGGAAGCAGCTCCAGCAAGTAGCAGGTTCTCAGTTCTACAGCAGCTAAGTTGTCCCTACAGTGGTGTCCACTCGTGGTCACAGACTGGCGGAGAAGTGCAGGACAGGGGCACTAGGTCGACATTTTATTCGACCAGTCATTTAATGATCCCATGCTGGACATGCGACATCACATCAGCTACAACCTCAGGAAGAGGCCTTTGCCCATTGCAGAAGACTCTCTGCACTAACCAACTCCCAAGCTAGTTGAGGATTCATCTGAAGATTCACTTCTCACACTTGCTAAGTTGCCCGTCTTTGGTCTTTTGGAAAAACTTGCTGTGGTTGATGTTCCAGAATGATTCAAGGACTTACTTGAGAAAGTTCTCGAGGTCGTCTCGACTACAGGATGACCAAGAGAGGTCGCTAGGGTTCCGACCTTTCACCCACTCTCCTGACATGATGTGTGATCGGCCGGCACAAGATGAGTGGTCATCGTCGTGATTCATTCCCAGGCTGTTCGGAGAGAAAGAGAAAGAGTGTGGGATGCTATGCCCCATGGGCCTCATTTCTAGGTCCTGGATCAAGTTTAATCAGGTTTAAAGTACAAGAGAGTGATGTAGGGTGATAATGTTCTCACGCTACAGACCACAGTCAGTTTATATAGAAACTGAGGTGGTTTGATTACAGAATGTCTGAAGACTGAGCAAAAAGAATTAATGATGAGTGAATGAATGAATTCTTAATTATGATAATTAATGACAAGTATGCTAGTTAATAAATTCCAAGATAGTTAATCAAGTCTCATCTTCTGATGAGACGACCTGATATCTCACACTAAATATCATTCTGTTGGTGAGCCACACTTTGCTGAAAGCCAGTGGAAGACACCAGAGACTGAGTTACTGAAGACTGCGTGTTTCCTATTTTTCATCTCTCTCCATGTTTTCACTTGTTTACTAAAGAACTCCCCCATTCACAAGAGACATGAGAAGACCAGAATGACCCCCATGCCTCATCAGCCCATGTTCCCTGGTACCATCAGGTACTATAGTCCTATCACCTTCCAACTGTACCTGAGGAACACTTCGAGGCACCCCTAGATGGGAGTCTGACAGACACTGACCTGAACAGCGACCTTCGTTTACCCATATGCCTACAGTGGGGTGAGCTGAGGCGCAGAGCACACAAGCTGGGCTTGCCCACAGCATGCGGACAATGCTTTCCAGGAGAGAAACTTGAGGAAACCGTTTCGTTGTTGTTTGTTTTGTTTGGGGTGGTGGTAGTAATTACCGTGAAAAAATTAGAACCACGCATTTTGATTCATTCAAAAATACTAGATGTTTCTCAAGTGCCAGGGAATGTGTTGGAAGGAGATGGAATGGACGAAAGCTGTCACCCCTAACTCAGGTCACCACAGCCTGGGAGAGGAGATCATGATGAGCAGGGGTTCCCGATGCTTTCTCTGAGCCCCAGTTTCCTGCTTTCCTGAACATCTTTTACCTCCTCTCGATATCCCCGTTTGCTCTTTCATGCTGAGGTCTCCCCAGCAGGTCGCACTGTGCTTTCTGCACCCCATTACCCACCTCTACACGTTTGCCTGTGCAGATGCTGTCTTGGCCCAGCCAAAGCCATATCCTCTGGAGAACACACTGCCTGGTGCTCAGGCATCCCGAGTCTTGGGTTAGCATGCCTTATGCATCTGTTTCCACCAGTTGAGGATAGTTAACTGTATTCTCCAACCTTCACATGCCAGTGATACCCATTACCTCATACATGGGACTTCATGGTGTATTAAGCAATGAAATATGCGGGCAAAGATAAAGTTGTTTCCATGAAAACTAATGTGGCTATTAACTAAAATACATGGCTTCCATGATCTATGGGCAGAACAGTAAAAGATGAAGAATAAGTCATATACATCTGATCCCAGACTGCTTCATGGGAGGCTTTACTTTCCTGCTACATATAGAAATGTGTATACTAAAGAGATTGGAGTGACTGCAGCAGTAACTTGGTGGTAGAACCCTGGCTTAGCACATGCAAGTCCTTATAGGTTCAATGAGGTGACGGGCAGGAAAGAACGAGGAAAGGACACGTCTTCAGAGTTTCTATCGCTGTGAAGAGACACCATGACCAGGCACCTCTTCTAAAGGAAAACATTTCCTTGGGCTTGCTTACACCTCAGAGGTTCAATCCATTATCATCATGGTGGGACATGGTGGTGTGCGGGCAGACATGGTGCTGGAGCAGACACAGTGCTGGAGAAGTAGCTGAGAGTTCTATATCCTGCAAGCAACAGGAAGTGGTCTGCCTCACTGGGTGTGGCTTGAGCATATGTGAGCCCTCAAAGCTTGTGATGCACTTCCCCCAACAAGACCACACCCACTCCAACAAGGCCACACCTCCTAATAGAGCCTCTCCCTTTGGGGGTCATTTTCTTCCAAACCACCTCAGGATGAAAGGAAGGGGAGGAAACTGGGTTCCTGCTTGCATTAGGAGCATGCTAGCAGGAAAGAAGTTGATAATGTCCCAGTAGTCAGATGCCCTTACCAGAAAGACTTGCCTCTCAATCACAGAATTGGAAAACAAACAAACAAACAAACAAGAACTGTTTATGATATATTGAAACAGTTATTAAACTATAATACAGTCTACATGCTTATAAAGTTTAAATTAAGTTGTTTAAAGCACCTAAGTATAATATTTTGATGTTTCTCCACCTGGACCAGTTTTCCAGTTAACTGGTCAGCTGGTCAGCTTGTATTGGACGGAAGAGACGGCACTACTTCCTCCTGATGCTGTTGGCCTCTGTCCCTCACAGCAGTGCTCTTCACAGAGCGCTGGAGCCTGTCATGGGGGTTCTCCTTCTTCCACCTGACCCAGCCCTCTGCACAGCTTCTCATCAAGACTGGTCTCCAGCATGCACAGATAAATATTCACCAGATGGATTATCTGTTTGATGCTGCACAGTGTGCCCCAAATGTCAGATGCCTCATATTTGTGACAGGTGTGAAATTATTTCAATAGCGAGGCAGACAGCTCACAGGATGAGAACCATCTCTTGTTGGATAATTACCATCTACTCTTCCCAGGTGGGCATCACTTTCCCAAACGTTAAGGGTCAAAGAAAGACCTAGGAAATGACTGAGTAATTTGGCCCAATGAGGCAATTTAGATATAGTACTATAGTCATTTGGATATATAAAGCAAGTTCTATCTTTCTCTCACTGCAACTGTTCTCTTTTCTTTTCTTTTTTAAATACTTCTTTTCTTTTTGGTGGGCAAAAGAAAACGTTTACTTATATGTCAATATATGGGAAAGCAACTTTCAAATAAAGTTTCACATAATAGGCTTATTTCCTTTTGAGGTAATGTTTTTATGTTTTTGAGACACAGTCTCATTTCATAGCACACACTAGCCTAGAACTCACTATATAGATCAGTTCTGACCTTGAACTCACAGAGATCCACCCACCTCTGTCTCTCAAGTGCTGGGATGAAAGGTGTGTACTATCGCACTCAGCCTAAAATCAGTGACTTGAAACAATTTTACTTTGTGGTTGCGCCCAGGGCCTTGTACATGGTAGGCAAACATTGAACTATGAAGCCACATCCTCAGCCCTGAGGTTTATGTTTTCTAAACTTTTTGTTATTGTGGCAAGAGATTTTAACATTATTCATGGACTTCACGGTAGCTCTCAGACCTTACTTGCCTTGCATCACCAAAGTGTGTGGCTTGTCCCTCTGCACTGAACACCACCATTAAACCATAAGTGAACTATCCAGTACTTTCCTTCTCTGACTGGCTCATTTCATGTACCACAGTGGTTCTTAGAATGTACATACTTTTAATTGAGGCCATACAATCTCAGAAAGAAAAAAAGTACAAGTTCTCTCTCATATACATATCCTACCTATAACATATATGCAAAGAATGATCATGTGGGGTTAGTATAACATGTAGAAAGGAGTACAAGACAGTGTAGATTAGTTAGATACCGGAACAATTGATGCACACAATGTACGAATGAGTCATAGTGGAGGACAGAAAGATAATCATTTTCCTAATTTTAACTCTGTCATGGATTTCTCTTTGTTGTTATTGTGTGGTGGATGAGTGAATAAAAATATATATGACAGCAGATGGGTTTTCAAGCAAGAATATTGTTTGGGAATATCATCAAGAAGAGCTGAGCCCTTGGTCTCAACCAGGAAAAAGGTTAAACCCAGGAGCACATCTAACTCTCCTATGGTGATTAGGTCAGCTATAAATGGAAAGAGGTTCCTTGACCCTCAGATGGTCCTGGCCACAGAACCTGGACCCTCAAGAGACACACAGGATGGCTATACAAGCACTCAGAGGCCTTGATGGTGCTGTTCACAAAGCCATGCTCCCCACAGCATCTCTCTGTCCAAGAGCAGGCCACTTGTTGTGAACATTTCCCTCTGCTGGCCCTTAGCAGTGGCCTTCCAAAAGGAATGTTCTAGTCAGCAGGGCAAGCCAAGAGTGGGATTCTTGGCTTTCTGGGGCTCATGTCTAATATAGCTCACGCTTCATCTGGTTTGAAAGGTTCAAAATGCTAAGTAAGTGTCCTACAGTTAGATGAACTGGCAGTGGGCGGGTGTCCTGTTCCTTGAGGTTTCTATAAACTACTGTTTAGGTTATTTTTAGTTTAAATTAAAGATTACCTGACTGAAAATTCCATGTTATTTTAGGTTTGTGTTCCAGGACATGTATTATTTCTGGCAATGTTATATTTAACGGAAATGTGCAGCATTAAGCCCACAGTCATTTTAACTCTAAATGACTGGGAGGTCAAGGGCACACATGGGCCTCATGTCACATATATTAGACACCATAATAACTTAATGACTTTGGATGGATCTTATCTTAAAATAGCACACCTCTTCTGGATTTGCTACAAGAAATCTCAAAGCATGCCATGGAGGGAGTCAAGAAAGAACTCCCACAATGCACCACACCACTCACCTCTACTGAAGACTGAAGATGGGGAAGATGGCTAGGGGGTTCTAGACTCCGCCATGTTGGGAGCTTTGGATTCAGCTGGCTCTGAGCTGACATGTCTTTCAAAAGCTCTTGGATTTTGATGAAAGGTAACAGGGAAACAGGAGTCAGGTCTGGCCTTTCCTCAAAGCTGTCTTGGCTGGTTTGGGGAAATGAATGTTTGAAGTGGAATGAAGAGCTTAGGGGATAGCTCTGTCATATGGGATCAACAGTGTATTCGTGTTATTCGCTATAATGGGTAAAATCACGGTAGGTAAAAATGGGTAATATATGCATAACATATACTGCCTCTCTCAATGAACCAGTCATGAGATGACAGAAGACAGGAAGTGTATGAGTCTTGTTTAGATCTGTGTGCCTATGCTTCTGTATTACGCTTACATACACATGTAAGACACTCATAGCAGGTGGGCTTTAACTCTACCTTACCAAACTTCACTGATTATGATGAGACAGAGAAAAGGGTAAAAAGAAATCACAAAGCATGGAGGATCTGCCCCTTCTCCTCAGTTTCCTCATCCCTGACTAGACAGGGGTAGCCATACCTAGCTAGTCATTCAGTATGGACCTATCAATGCTTTCCACTAGAAACACACAGCCCTGAAATGCTAGGCACATGGAGCACACATTCTAAAGCTGCATTTTCAACCTGTGACCCAAGAGGGGTCACCTATCAGATATCCTGCATGTCAGATATTTACATTACGATGCATACAAGTAGGAAAATTACAGTTAGGAAGTAGCAACAAAATAATTTAAGGTTGGGGATCACCACTGAGACAATGACTTTACTCATTTTAGGCGCATTCATCTATGAGAGTGAAGGAGTTAAACAGCCCCCAAGCTGCCCTGAGGGCATTAGGAAACAGGTGGGGCTAAGAGATGGCTCAGTGGGTAGAGTGCTCGTTGCATAAGCATGAGGACCCAAATCTAAATTTAGAGCACTCGTGCAAAAGCTGGGATGCTATGCACCTGTAACTCCAGCGGGTGGGAGGGCAGGAGGATGGCTGGGGCTCTGCTGACTAGTCAACATAGCTAAAACAACAACAACAACATCAACAAGCAACAGGTTCAGTAAGAGACTCTGTCTTACAGGAATAAAGTAAAAAGAAACAGAACAGGGCATTAGACATCTTCCTCTGGCCTTGTGCACAAGCATGTACATAGGTGTATGTGTGAGTGCGTGCGTGCGTGCGTGCGTGCGTGCGTGCGTGCGTGCATGCGCGCGCGCGCGTGTGTGTGTGTGTGTGTGTGTGTGTGTGTGTGTGTGTGTGCATGATTACAATAAACTGGCTTTATATTATTCTCGATTAGTTTCAAGTCCACCTACATCTAGCAACTTTGATTCTCAAGAAGCTTAGATCGAACCCCCAACCCCACAATAGTAACTGCTAGATCTCCCAGCCAATGGGGAAGGGGCTGGTTTTGATGCTGGTTAGTTTGTGGTGGAAATCTAAAGGCTACCAAGAAGCATAAGATGGAACCCACCCCTTACTCCCAGTAGCTTCCAGACTCTGTGCCCTCCTGGTTGGTGCAGCCTTTAATGGGCATGGGAGTCCAGACCCCAGCATTTCCTGCCTCTTCAAAGGCCAGCCAAGAGGGGGATTAGCAGACAGCAGGAGGCTGCAGAAGGGGAGAACCTGCCTCCTCCCAAAGTTCAAAGGCCTGTCTGGGACATCAAAGGGCACAGGATGCTCTAGGCAGTAGCAATCCTAAGGACAGGGGACTTCCTGTTCCTAATGACTATCACCCCCTTGCCTTTTATGAAACCAGTCCCCAGGGGGAGTTTAATGACTCATTATTTGGACTCTACCTTTTCCAACCTGCCAGGGAGGTGAGGAGGGAGTGGGAACCAGAATGATATATTCATCCAGCCCCTTCCAGAGCTGAGTGCTCATCACAGGGTACAGAGCAACCTCAGCCCCTTCATGATTCCCACAGCATGCCAGTGTCCAGGGCTTTGGTTCATGCCTTTGGCTCATGTGGAGCCCAGTCCCATTCTGAGTGCAGTTTACAGGTCTTTTTCTCTTTAAAGTGGCTGTCATCCATCCTTGAGGCCAAGGAATGTCCCTGAACTCTGACCATCACAGCCCCTCTCTCCATGACTCTTGGAGTCACCCCGAAGGGCAGGACTTGTCATTCTGTTTTATATTTTCAACAGCTCAGGAACTTCTGACAGCCTGGCCCAGAGCTAACCACACAGAGAAACTGGTAAGTATTGGCAAACTGATGGCACATAGGGACTCACAGGAAACAAAGCAATCTGTCTAGATCCCAATGTTTCTCTGAAAGGGTTTTGATCTCCTGGGGTGCTGCTGTTCCCTTTGCCTGTGTTCCTGAAGTAGCTGGGTGTTTCCTAGAGTCACCACACCAGAGAGTCCAGGGAAGACACTTATCCAGGTTATGTACGTCAAAAGCTACAGTTCCAAGTGGGGGACAGGACGCTATGTCCCTTCACGATTCTGTTCTATATGGTTCTCGATTCTTAAGGCTTTCAATGAGTGAGTTTATTAAATATGTAGCAGGCCAACCAATGTAAAAGAGATAGATAGATAGACAGGCAGACAGATAGCCAACCAGCTAGCCAGACAAGATAGCAAAACATTATCAACTTGGGTGCTCAAAACACCCAGCCCAGCAGGAATCAACTGGGAAGTTGAGATAGTCAGCATGGATAAGCTTCCCATGGGCTGAACTTTCCACCTCCCTTTCCCACAGCAGGCACTTCTGTATCATGGAAGAAACAATAGTAACTCCTGTTCTAGCTGTTCTCAAGAACACAGCATTTTCACTCTTGGGCTGTTAGGTTGCTCTGTCCTTTGTCACAGAGTTAGGGATTAGACCATCCCCAGACAAAGGGCCTTGGAGGACACTTGACATAAACATGTGTGAGTCTAAAATGAGGGGTTACCCCACTTCCAGAGCCAGGTTCTCAAGGGGCTCAAGCAGCACATTGTCAATACAAATGTATATTATAGGCTCAAAGCAGTGTATATCCAGCCTAATGAAGTTTACAACCAGGGAGATAGCACAAAATTTGAAAGGCAAATTCTAGAATCAGAAGACCAAGAAAGACCCAGTTCAGTTTCTATATAGCACTGGCTGAAAAGTGTTTGCACAGTGGAATCTTCTAGAAGGCCCAAAGGAACACTGGTGTCTTGTTCCCACAGTCTGAATTTCTGACTTCATTGGCATGAGGCATGACCTCAACATTTGGATGCCTACATGTTCATGTTCCCAGGTAGTTCTAACACCTAGAAGTCTGAGGACCACTGCCATAACGTAGACCAGTTGATAACCAAACTTCAACATACTTTAGATTGATTAGTCAAAAACAAAACTCAGAGTGATCTTTCTTTCCAACCAGAAAACCAAATTTTTGGGTGAAACCAGAGAAGTCAGTCATGTCGGCATATTCTAGACACACTCAAGAAACCCGAATCTCTCTTCACCTCCACTCTGAGGTGAGCGTCTCTAAGAAGTGATGGTTGCACTAATGACTGAACACTGCCACACACTGCTTGCTTCATGACCAGGGACAATCTGAGAGATGTAGCAGCAGGCCTTTCTGCCATCATGCAAACACCACCACAGAGTGCATACTTCACAAACTGCGGTAGCTTTACGTTTTTTGTGATATATCCTTAGGGGCCATGGTAATATACATGGTGCCTTTTGTGACCCTTGACTAAAATTGTATGCAGCAAATAGCTATACTAGTTTGTGACTACACACTGCTCAAAAAATCTTGGACATTATATGGACTCATCATTTTTCTAAAACCAAGGGCTAGTTTGGCCTGGTGGTCAAGGGCACATGTTGCTCTTGCAAGGGACCTGGGTTCAATTCCCAGCACCTTCGTGGTGGCTCATCTGTAGTTCCAGTTCCAGGTGATCCAAGACCCTCTTCTGACCTCCTCAGGTACCAGTCACACACAGAGTGCACATAAAAACATGCAGTAAAAATACCTATACACAAAAAATAAATATAAAAAACTTTAAACTGAGAGATTGTTTCTGACATTTCCATGCAGTTGAAACTTTGGGGGCTTTATATTCCTTCCTCCTGCCTTAAGCAATAATTTTTATGGCTTAAAAATTTCCTCCACTTTCCCCAGTATAAATTACAACTTCTTGCAGTTAATCACTACTGCTTAGCTGGCATTCAACTTACAGAATAAAAACACATTCTTTTGGCTGACTTAATGATTGTGTACACAAGTTGTCCTTAAACCCTCTCTGAATTTTGGCTCAAAGCAACTATGGTGTTCTGAAGATGGAATGTGGTTTCAAGTACTGCCAGGCCTTGCATAAGCGATAATTGATGTTTCTACTAGCAGCAACTTCGTAGTTGATAATGGGTTATTAAAACAGGAAAGGGACCCTGCCCACAAAGTCTCATCAAGATAGGAAAGGTGTTTCAGACAAAAAGCCTCCCAGGGTTGATACAGGGAGGTCCCTAGAGGAGGCCCCATAGCTCCCCAAATAAGCCACTTCCAGGGCTAAAGCAGAGAAGATGGTGCCCCCGTGTTGAGGCACCTCTGTCTGTTCAGTTCCCTCACCCCGTGGCTGCATGACACCCTACCCCCATAGGACTCAGCTCCACAAGGGCAGTGGAGTGGGACTCACAGTCCATGCGTGCTGTTCCATCTCTGTCCTTTTTCTTCTTTCAAAACAACCTTAACGCTTGCCTTGATTTAAATATCTGGCGACTTGAATGAGCAAATCCAACAACTCTGGCAGGGCAGAGACTCACTGCTCTGAAGAAATGGCCTCCTGCCTTTATCTTGGGCCACCCCTCTTCACTCACGAGGCCAAAGGGTTTTTCCTTCCACCCCAGGTAAAATTTCAGTGAGGTTTCACTGACTAAAGGGAGGGAAGGGACCACATGTCAACACACACTACCCCCTCTCCACTTTGAGATTATCAAGAGAAGGGTTCATTCTTCACAGAAATGAAACCAGTGCTTCAACCACTAAGGGAAACTGAGTGCAGACCAGTGGCTGCTTGGTGGGGACCAGTGAGAGAATGTGTGATGGAGAGTCTAACCTCAGGAGACTTGGTCACTTCTGAACGTTAGTTGCTTTTGTCACTCGGCTCTAGGTCCTGTGGAATCAGTAGCCTCAGGCCTGCCTTTATGTCCCATCATTGCTGACTTCAGCTTGTTCATGACACCTGTCTATGTGAACAGCACCTCTGGAGCGTGCGGCATGGCAGGGGAGGTTTCCTTTGCTCCCCGTGCCCTTTACCTTCCATTCCTAAGGCTCCCGGCAATGTCTCAGGCATATACATATCTCTTTTGGCAGACAAAGCTTTTTCTTTTTCAGGATGCAGCAAAGTATGGAACAGACTGACCTAGATACCCAAAAAGATAACACAACCACCTGCCAGACTTTGGCCTGACTTGTGATTCCTTCTGTAGAGCCTGCTGCCAGACCAGGAGTCCAAACAAAATCACCAGATTCACACAAGGATGGGCTTCTGTTATAATGTCTTCCTTGTAGCATCATCCTGAGTCAACCTCCATGTTTGGGCTTTCTTATAACAGAATTCTGAGGCTGGCTAACTTACAAAGAGCAGAGGTTGACTTGGGTTTGTCATTCTGAAAGCTGTGAAGTCCAAGAGAGGGAGGACTCCTCTGGTTGGGGCTCCAGCCTCTTCAACACATGGTGGAAAGTGGACAGAAATTGGTTTATGCAGAAAACAGAAGGGGAGGTAACACATAGCCAGAGTGAACCATTCCTTGAGAAGGGCTCACCCTTCAGTGTATCTAGCAAGGCCTCGCATGCTGCATTTCCTACTAGCTGTGGACAGGTGTCAATGGCTGGCTGAGTCCTGCAGGCCTTGGGACCATGTTCCTGTTTCTGTCTCTCCTGATGGACATGCTCTGGGTTCCAAATGGTCTTGTGGTGCCATGACTGCAGTACACACATCTACAAGTAGAATGCACTTCAGGGAGAGGAATCCAAAACCTAAAAGACCACAACTAGAAAGCTTTCCACCCTCCACTCCTGCCAGCCTGCTCCTGCAAAAGGGGCACCCCGTTCAGAAGGACGAACACGGCCTCCTCTCCACCTTCAAGTCTCCATTCCCTTCTGCTATGGGGAAAAGTCAAGGAGGTTCTGAGCTCCCTGATGAACCAGGACCACATGCCAATCCAGGGATCTTTCCAAAGGGAACTAAGTGCCACTTCCAGAATCATTCATCTGGGGCCAACTGGTCCCCACTGGAAGAAGTCCAGACCAAGGCAGTGAATGGGGAATGGCAATTACTCCTGATGGGTGGATATGATGGGGGTGGGTAAGTGCTTCAAAGGGAGGCCACAGAGCAAGGGCTCTGGAAGTCTTGCTGTCACTGTGAGGCCTTAATGACAATGATCATGACAGCCACTCACACCACTAAGCACAGATTCACAAATGTGGCCGCACATGACAGTCACCTCATAAGTTTTGAAAAACACAGGTGCCCACCCCCTTGTACCTGTGAAAATTGCTAGTCAGTCTGAGGTGTGGCTTGGATAGTCTCTCAAGGCAATTTTCTTTTTTAAGAAAAAATCTTAAATTTAAAGTAGTCATAAATGCAACAAAAGTTGCAAATACAAACACATGCAGGTTCTATGCACCTTTGACTAGGCCTTCCCTGGTGACAACATCTTGCACAGCCACAGTATAATGAAGATCAGAAATCTGAATCACCACATCCCACAGAACCTGTTCTGAGTCTCCAGGAAGCTGTGCACTCTGTTGGGTGCCTGGCTCGAGCTGAATACAATTTGAACACATGCAGCCCTGTGTAATTACCACCACAGTTCAAAAGCTTAAGTGTACCATCACCAACAGACTTCCCCTTTATGGGCTTACCTACACTTATCCCTTAAACCCTAACAACCATCAATCTCGTCTTCATCTCTACAAGTATGCTAGTTCACAGCTGTGATGTGAATGGAACCATGTACTGTCTATTTCTCTGAAAGGGAACTTTTCTTTTTTTTAAAAAATCAGAATAATTTCAGGTTCATTTAAGTTTCTGTATGTATCTAGAATTCATGCACTTTTAATTGGTAGGTAGTAGTCCAGGAAATGGATGAACCACAGTTTAACTGTTTACTCATTGGAAGATTAGGTAGTTTTAGTTTGGGAGCAATTATGAAGACACCTGCTTTAACATACACATGCAAGATTCTAGGTGATGGAATCATCAGTTCTCTGGGGTGAATGCATAGGACTGTAACCATTGGGCTGTTTGGTAAGCTCCAGGATTTGAGATGGGGTCTCATGTATTCCAGACTGACCCTGAACTAGCTATGCAGTTGAAGACAGTCTTGAACTCCTGATCTTCCTGCTTCCTCCTCCCAAGAGCTTGGCCAGTTTTAGTTTTGAGAGACATCTCCAAACTGTTTTGTGGAGTAGCTCTATTTTTTTACATTTTCATCAGTTATGTAGGAGTGATTCTTGTTTCTGTAGCCTGGCCAGCACTCCATGTCACTCTTCTCACCATAGCCATCCAGTAGTGTGTGGTGATAACACATCGTGGGTTGAGTCTGCATTGCCCCGTTAATGATGCTCACACCATTCAAGTGCTTCCTCTCTATCCACACATCCCCGTCCTCTTCTGTGAAATGCCTGTTGGTGCCTTTTCACCACGTTCTCAGGACTGTTTACAGTTTACTGCCATTTATTTTTACTGAAATGTGTAAACGTTCCTGTAACGTCTTTAATACCATTAAAGAGCCTCTCACACAGCAAAGCTTTCAACACTGGTGCTTCCTTCCAACACTTTCTTTTGCTTGGATGGCGTTTGGTGAAAACCCAAGAACGCTTCGCCCAGCCGCAGCTTCCAGACTTTTCTCCCTGCCTTATTTTATAGTTTAGTATTTTGCACTGAAGTTCATGATTCATTCTGAGCTAAGTTTTGGGGGAAAGTATAGCATTTAAGTCAAGGTTCTTTTTTCTTCATCAATGGATATCCAAATTTTGCAGCATTGTTTTTAAATGAAAAAGCCATTCACTCATGAACCTGCACTAAGTCACTTTTGTATTTATGTTACAAAGCAGGTATACCTGTGTGAATCTAATTCTGGGTTCCCTGTTACTCAATGAACTACATTTCTGTTACTTCAAGAGAATATCTCAGCTACAGAAGGAGTGTCAGAACCAGGAGTATGACATGTCCCTCTAGTCTTCATTTTCTCAAAGGGTTTGGGTTACTCTAGGGCCCATCGTGTTCCTTGAGAGTTTTAGAGTCCCTTTTTTTAATGTCCACTGCAAACAGTGCTAACGTTTTGCTAAGAATGGCATTGAACCTACAGGGATCAACTCAGGGAAAGCTGACATCTCCACTATGTTAAGTCTTCAATCCCAGGACACAGCAAGTCTTCTCTGGTCTACTGATCAGCATGTGATTTTCACCAGACAAATCCTGTACACGTCTTATTAGATGTAGAGGGTCTTTTCAATTTAGAAAGGTTAAGTCTTTGCTGTTCAGTATATTCAGTGTGGTTGTTTTGCTGATATTCTTGGATATCAGAGGACTGTCCCCCATGTTTCAAAATGATGTAGATTGTTATCATGAACAGAAGACAGAAGTTAGACATAATGACAAATGAATTTTCTACATCAATGATATGATTTTCCTTTGTTAGGCTATGGACATAGCATACAAATTGATGAACTGAAATTAAACCAACTTTGGGTACCTTGAATAAATCCCCTTGGTCATGGCTTTGCATTTTTGTTCATTCATCATTCATTCACTCTCTCATATACATGTACACACAAACACAAAAATAGATTTGATTTTCTAAAATTCTCTTGAGAGATATTAAGCTATATTTTTTCATATTTTAGTATCAGAACAATAACAGCTTCTTACACTTAATTGGGGAAATGTTTCTTCATTTTCTGTTTACTATGAGACACTATATAAAATTGATAATTTCTCTTTGATTATTTGGTAAAATTCTTCAGTGAAATCATCTTGACCTGGAGATGTCTCAGTAGCTTTAGCTTATGTTTTTCAAGTTTTAGCTTAAAGGTTTTAAACTGATAAATAAAAACTGTACAGGAGCCAGAAAGATGGCTCAGTGCATAAAACATTAGTCACTCAAACTTCACGACCCAGATCTGACCCTTTACCTCCACCGAAAGAGCGGGGTGTTGTTGCATGTACCTGTGATCCCAGCATTCCTACCCTGAGATGGAAGATGGAGACAGGAAGATTAGCCAAAAGCTCACAGGATGCCTGGCCTGAAATAAGCTGTATGGCAAGAGGAAGACTAAGAGGGATTCTACATCAGCCAAGTGAAGGGCAAGGACTGACTCCTGAATGTTGTCATCTGTCCTCCTCCATGTGCACTGTGCCACATGCCTGCCCGTGATCACATGCATGCACAAAAGAAAATTTAAAAATAAGTTAAAATTTAAAATGCATGTATTAATGAGGTAACTGGATATTTTGATGTATTCATTGTGTACTGTTTAGAACATGTTAAACACATCTATATCATCCACAGCTTCCAACTATAAATTTGAAATTCAACCGAAGAATGGATAAAGAAAATGTGGCACTATTTCACCCTGGCAAGGGGAAATAGATGAGATCTCCATGAGCAAACGGGGTGAGGGGGGCAATGGAGGGTAGGGAGTGGGGGATGAGAACATAAGGGAACAGGATGGTCGAGCTGGAACAGGGATGGAGTGGGAGAGCAAGGAAAGAGATGTCATAATAGAGGGAGACATCATGGGAACAGGGAGAAACAGGGTACTAGGGAAGGTCCCAGGAATCTGCAAAGATGACCCAACCTTAGACTACTAGCAACAATGGAGAGGGTGCCTGAACTGGCCTACTCCGGTAATTAGATTGGTGAATACCCTAACTGTCATTGATCCAGTAATTGATGGAAACGATGCAGAGATCCACAGCCACGTACCAGACCAAGCTCTAGGAGTCCAGGCAAAGAGAGAGAAGAGGGATTCTGTGAGCAAGGGGCATCAAGATCATGATGGGGAAATGTACAGAGACAACCAAACCAAACGGGTAGGAACTCATAAACTGTGGACCAACAGCTGTGGATCCTCCATGGGACTGGACTAGGCCCTATGGATAGGTGAGATAGTTGTTTAGCTTGACCTGCTTAAGGAGTCCCCTGGCAGTGGGATCAGGATCCATCCCTGGTGCATGAGCCGGCTTTTTGGAGCCCAGTGCCTATGGTGGGACACCTTACAGCCTTGGTGCAGGGAGGAGGGGCTTGGACCTGCATCAACTGAATATATCAGGCTCTGCCGACTCCCCATGGGAGGCTTTTCCTTGGAGGAGGTAGGAATTGGGGGGGTTGTGGGTGAAGGCTAGGGGAGGGAGGAGGGAGGAAAGGGAGATCTGTGGTCGGTATGTAAAATGAACAGAAATTTCTTAATAATAAAGAAAAAAATTAAAGATAAGTTGAAATTTAAAATGCACATATTAATGAGGTAACTAGATATTGTGATGTATTTATTGTATACTGTTTAGATCATGTTTAATACATCTATAACTTCCAACTACAAATTCAAAAAAATTTTTAAATTATTTTTGAGAAAGATACACACACACACACACACACACACACACACACATACACACACACACAAAATGAAGCATGATCAAGTCTACATACTTTATCTCCTTCCCCAGCCCCATATACCCCTATTGTCTTACACTCACAACTCCATATATTTGTTCTTTTCAGTTGGATGTAGTCAGTATAGAGACCCCTGAGCATAGCACTGAGAACTGGAGACTGAGTGCTCAGTCTTAAATGGGAAATGGGACTCCTGTATTACCGCTCCCCACCCCCACCCCCACCCCTGCCTCAACACACATACACCAGGGCTCAGGGAACATCTTAGAAGAGGAAGCAGAAAGCATGTAGAGAGACAGAGGACTGGGGAGCATGCTGTGATGTGTTGTCCTCTGGACATGACACGGCCGGTGACCTGCACATGACCGACACAAGATCGAACCAGTCAAAATCCCAGCATGGATGAGGTGGCCTCTCTCTGGGCCCTAGTCTATACTGAGTTGCTCTTGACAATGGACAGTTGCTGGGGGAGGGAGAATAATTCCTCACTGAAAACACGGGTAGGTGCCCATGCTTCTGTGGATGGCCCTGTTCCTATGCACATACGGGCAGCAGCAAGGGTCTTAGTGTAATATCTAAAACTTCTATTTCTTTAGTAGACACATGTCCATTTAGATCATCTGTTTCATCTTACTGAGTTTTATTAGTTTGTTGCTTTCAGAAAACTTCCCCATTTCTTCAGTTGTCCTGTCATGACCATTTTAAAGGCTGTAGGAGTGTTGCGATATCCCAGGTCATGCCTGATGCTGATAAGTCTCCTCTCTTTATCTTGTCAATCTTCCTGCAGATTTAGCAATTTTGCTGATTTATTTTGGAGAACAATTTTTCTCATTGATTTCCTCTATTGTTTTCCTATTTTTGACATCACTGATTTCCACTCCACATTGTTGGAGAACAATTTTTTTCATTGATTTCCTCTATTGTTTTCCTATTTTCGACATCACTGATTTCTGCTCCACTTTGTTGCTTACGTTGTATGTTCCTGTCCTGCTGGTTTCTTGCGGTAAGAACTTGGTATGGGTGAATTCCTTTATTTACCAATTCAGCACCTAGGGCTGTAAACTCCTCTCTAGGTCTGTTCTAGCTACACCCCACATGTGCTCATGGATGGTGCATTCATTTCCATTCAGTTCTGGTTTTATGTGTGTGCATGTGTGTGTGCAGTTGGCTCTACAGGCTCGTGTGTGTGTGTGTGTGTGTGTGTGTGTGTGTGTGCGCATGTGGAGGCCAGAGGACAAGCTAATCTTACATATTATTCTTCAGGTGTTATCTGCCATCTTAAGAATTTATTCATTTTTATTTGATTTACTTGTTTATTTGTTTGTTTGTTTTAGACAAGGTCTCTTACTGGCTAGAGCTCCCTGAGTGGGCTAGACAAAGCATGCTAGAATGCTCCAGAGATCTGCCTGTCTCCACATCCTGGGCAACGGGACCACAAAGCTGGTCACCATGCCTGGCCTTTTTCTAATGTGGGTTGTATGGGTCCAACTCAGGGGAATATGCTTGTAAGGCAAAAACTTCACTTACCAAGTTGTCTTCTCAGGCCCAATTCCGCTTAGACTTCAATCAAGTTTTAGTTAAGTGACATATTCCTAAGTGTTGGAGACTTTTTTGTTGTCTTTGTTATTGATATGTGGTTTGATTCCATCACCTCATAGAATACATTTTACATGGCCCCAACTCCTAACACTTGTTCTGGCTTGTTGTATGGCCCAGGATAAAGTTTATCTGGCCGAAAGTTCCATAGGACTTGAAATGAACAATTAATTTTGTCAACTGAGGCCCTTAGGTTGGTTTCTTTTAGACGTAGGAACTTCTTAAACTGTGGTTTGGGATCCCATGTGGTGCCATATAACATACTAGAGGGCAAGGTGTGAAATGTAGACACAATAACAGTTTGCTTAACATAAAGCAACCAAAATGAAATTAAAAAACCCAACCTGTAACACATTGGAGGTGCTTCCGGCAGTAGGCACCCCGCTGTGTCACATGACTTCACTGCTCTGACCACACAACACTGCCCACTGCACAGCACATGGCCCTCCACTTCATGCAGTGCCAACCACCACCAGCTGAACCCCTCAGCGCAGAGCTGCTGTGCTAGCAGTGGCAGTGATTGTAGATATGTGAAGTGTTCTGCCCCTCTAGACACAAGGATTTACCCACAGAAAGCAAAGACGTGTGACACTTCCCTATTATCCTTCCTCACTATGTTCTGATTGTAAGAACTGCTGAGTTACTCACTTGAATTTCACTAAAAACAACAACAACAAAATAATTAAAGAGATTTTGGTTTAGGATTGGGTTCTCTGATTTTTTTTCTGGAAAGATAGAAACATATTATTTCTTTACCCTACATGGACCACCAATGGCAGAGCAAAGAAACAATTCAAGTCTAGTTGAGTCAACCAATGGTGTTTGTTTGTTTGTTTGTTTGTTTGTTTTGGGGGGACTTGCAGCAGCCTTGGGTGAGGGTTTGTTTGGAGATACATGGAACTCAAAGGCAGCTGCATCTCTGAATGGCCACCTAGCATGAGTGATGATTGCTATTTCCCTGGGGTACCCTGCACAACTCCAACCAATGAAGAGTCTCCTCTCTCTCAGTAACTGTTCACTGCACACACAGCCTTGGAAAGGCCTCCTAGGTCTTGTCACTTTTGTTGTTGTTGTTGTTGTTGTTGTTGTTGTTGTTGCTTTTTGAGACAGGGTTTCTCTGTGTAGCTTTGGAGCCTATCCTGGAACTCATTCTATAGACCAGGCTGGCCTTGAACTCAGAGATCTGCCTACCTCTGCCTCCGGAGTGCTGGGATTAAAGGCGTGCGCCACCACCGCCCGGCTATACACATACTTTATCTACTTGTATACCCAGGGTTGTGTAAAACATTCTAAGATAAAGCGGTGCCACAAGCTTAGGCAGCCCTGTTTCAGATAGCATACAGGAATGTTTTTAAATCCATTCTGCCCATGCAGGTCTTTTTTATATAGTTTACACTGGGAGTAACTATAGGCGTGTAGTTTTGATTCCTTTGTTCTTGCCATCCTGTGAATTACATCTTCATTTTAGCACTCTGAGTGAGCACTGTTACTCCGATTTTGCCTGTTTTATTCTCTCTACTCTCCCTCTCCCAACCTTCGGTCATGCTGGGGAAGGAGTCCAGGCCTCTGCGCACATTAGGAAAGTGTTTCTCCAGTAAGCTAGAGCTCCAGCTCTACCCTCCCCCTTTTACAGATAGAACTGCATTATTCTCACACATATGCGTGTGTGTGTGTGTGTGTGTGTGTGTGTGTGTGTGTGTGTGTGTGTTTGTTCAGGTGATGTTATAACTTTTGTTCAACTATAAAAAGCAAACTGAAGAGCCAGGAAGATGGCTCAGGCAGTAAAGTGGATGCCATACAAACGTGAGGACCCAGATCTGCATCTTCAGCTCACACGTCATAACTCAGGCATTACAGGGTGCCTGAGCACCTGCAATCTCGCAGAGGAAGTGGAGACAGAGATTCCTGCGACTTGCTGATCAGTCTCAGTGGAGCTCCAGGTTTAGGGATTCTCTCTCATAAAGTGAGGTGGAGAGGGTCCTGGCAGACTCTAGTATGCCCTCAAGTGCCTGTGTCCCTGCAGCTCTCCAACACTGACTTCTGGCTCTTTTCTCCCTCATTTCCCTTCACTGCATGTCCAACTAAAGCCCTTAAAACAGACCTCTCATACTGCATGCAGGCTTCCCAGTGCTGCTTAACTTTGGGAGGGCATAGCAGAACAACCACTTCCTTCACTGCTGGAGAGAAGGCTTTGTCAATGTAGCCTAAGAATGCACTGTCTTAGCATAACACTCCCATCAGTTTCTTGCCCAAATATATTGGCAGTGGCTGCCTCTAGAGTTAAGGAGTCTATGAACTGGGACTCAGTGGAAAAAGTCCCGGGATTGATTAGTAATGTCTGTCTGTGGAGAACAGCAAAGGAGATACAGATATGTATGCTGGCATGAGTGGATACTGTTCAAGCATACAGTAAGCCACACTTTTTTTCCCCTCTAGTTGATCTGGGACTTATCCTAAATGCCACCTGTCAAGCTGTAAGGCATGTGATTAGCACATGATCTTTAGTACTCACAACGATTTTGAACACTGACTGTGTTTCTTACCAGAAGTCCTTGGACTTCATTTTCTTCTCTATAAAATGGCAATGCTACTGTCTTGAAAGCATTTGGATGAAAATGAACCATAATCAGACATTACTATATTTCATTACTTTTTCTGGTGGTCTTTTAATGTTGGCCAAGAATCTGAATCATGGGAAACCACTAGTTGACCTATTTATCCAGTACTTAGTTGCAAATGGCACTGGTATATCTGGCAACCTGAGGCTGCATGGGAGCCAGGAAAGACTTGCTGGGCAGTCAAGGCCATGATGGCATGCCTGGAGGTAAAGACAGGTTCTTTAAGGCACTATGCATTCAGTCATAGAAGGAAACCCAGCCACAGGCTAGCTCTTCAAAGCACAGTGTGTCCTTTACCTTTATAGCCCCTTGAAGTTCCCAAGTTTGAAAATATGACTGCCTTGTGCTGATCCCAGGCCTGAACTCCTGAGCATTCTTTCTACTTTGGTAACTGGCCCTTTGAGCTTTTCTTCCTGAGCTCCCATGCACAGAAAATGTCACCTTTGTTTGACATGCTGTAGGCATAAGGCCCACTGAAGGTGAGCATTCGGCAATTATAGGTTCAACCCCAAAGGGCAGCCCAGCTTCTTAGGAAAGATGATTCAGTTCATGTCATAGGCAGGAGTGGTTAGGGTCCTGAATGTCAGGGCTGAGACTGTCAATCCTCAGATTCTAAACATTTCCACACAGCATCTGGAGGTTACTCTGGGATTTGGTGCCATAGGTAAGCATGTGTCACATCTGAGAAGAGAAAGTGATGTCCTAGGACAATCAAAGAAGCCTACTCACCCTCTGTAGATATTTACTAACAGGAAGGACCATGGGAATGCCTTTGCACATATGAGCCATTGGCAGCAGGGATGGGAAGATGCCACTGTCTAGGAAAAATACCATGGCCCAGGGTTCAGTTTCTGTCTTCAAACCAAAAATAACTAAATGTGACCAGAGAACAGTACAGCAATGCTGGTATTTCCAGCCCTGGCCAAGATACCATAGCCAAATGTCACTGCTCTGGGGACTCTGAGGACATGTCTTACATTTCATTCCCTGTTGCAGACAATCCTGCTTCCTTCTATTTTCTACGCGGAAAATCCCCATTTCACAGGCTCCCCAAAGTCTGACTGAACAAGCATGTTTCCAAACTGCTCTGTCAATACCCAAGAGTTCAGCATCACAGTTCAGCATATATGTGTGTGTGTGTGTGTGTGTGTGTGTATGTATGTATGTATGTATGTACGTACATATGTTTATGTATGTGTATAGATATAGATAAGATACAGATATAGTAGATTTTATGATGTATCAAGCTAAATGTTTAGACCAAGTGGGGACTTTAACAGATATCAGCAATGATGGTTATTTAAGCCATATTTATTAAGATATGATCTCCAAGCTTCAGGGAGAAGCCATGGGAACCCAGCAGCAAACTCTGTAAGCCTTTGACATCTCTGGAACCAAGGAATATCCCAGCAGAGGGCAAGAAAGTAATTCCTACACCTCTCTCGAGGCTCCATGGAGACATAGCCAAACTGTGCTTCCTGCTCTTCCAAAGGACCAGAATTTTTTTCCCAATGCCAATGTCTAGTGGCTCACAGCCACCTGAAATTCCAGCTCCAGAGGATCCGAAACCCTCCTCTGGCCTCCATGGGTACAATCACATACATGGTAAACATTCACATGAACACACTTGCATACACAAATAAAAACAAAACAAACAAACTCCACTACTAGTAGAAAAAAAAAAAAAAAGGAGGTGGCCTTTCCTCAAGTTACAATCCTGTGCTATATAATGGCATTTCATGACAGTCCACATAGACAACAGTAGCAGCAGATGATTATATGTGGCCTCACAAGAACTGTTACCTAGTGATACTATAGCCATCAAACTTCATTGTGCAAGGCTTCACTCACCTGCTGGTGGTGTGAGCAATCCTATACTACTTGTCAAAAGAAAGCACAGGATACATACTTGATAATTATGTTACTCATTTTTGTATGTGCTATACTGTATTTGCTATCTTACTAGGCACTTTATTAACAAAATAAAGTTCATGTAAAACTGCTTGTCATGTGATGTGGCAGCACTGTATGAAGAAACCATGTAGGGTGACTGCCCTGTACTATCTGGGCATGGGATATGCGTCAACATGCTCCATGACAGCCACACAATGATGTGAAATGATGCCTTTCTCAGAATGCGTCACTGTCATTAAGTGATGTATAGCCATACAAATTCTTGAAGCTCCAGCATGCAGCTAGAAGTGAATATACCCTGAGATGACCCAGGTAGAAAAGGCTACCCCTTTAGCACGCTTTAACCATCTTTTCCACGTGCACATGAATCACCTGTGGGCCTGAGTTCCTAGCACTCTCCAAGGTGCTGGGGTGGTGCCAATCCTCAGACCACACTAAAGAGCAAAGCCACAGATGAAGTTTGACAGGGTTTCTGAACAGCACCAAAGACAGGGGCTTCCTCAAGCTCCTTTGCCAGATCCTGAACTGGACATGGGACAAATAAGTTCAAGGCGATAATTGTCAAAAAGAAGGGGCCATCCAGGGAGTTGGGGAGGACAGGCATTCAGGGAAGTTTGCTCTGCTGCATCAGCTGGACTGTGTGTCCCAGGCAGCCCTGGGAACTCAGGTGCCTCTTCCTTCCTGGCAATGGTTCCAGAGGTGAGGAGACATTTTTGACACCCTTGGATGACCAGAGAGCAAATACCACAAAGATGAGCGGGCCCTTATTAATCTAGGTGACCCCTCTCTTGAAGAACCCCCAAATACTGTCTCAACTGTAGGTTCAGTAGGAGTCAGGTACAAGACAGGCATTCATTGCTTCTGCCTGAGGAGTGATGTAGGTGAAAATTTCTAAGAGCAGAGACCAAATATGAGACGTTAGGTCATCAGTGGGTGTCTTGCCCTTTGGTCCTCAGAGTACCTGAAGCTGCCTCACAGCTTGCTGGATTTGTCACATCCTGGATGTGGAGATACTGGGAGCAAGTGTGATGTGACTTCTGAAGACCACTGTGATGTCCCTTCCCTGTTCTTGTCAACAAGCCATTTGTGGTAAGCTGAGGAAGTCACACTAAGGCACAGGTGAAGTTCAAGCCCCCAAGGTCACATGTCCCAGGACCACAGGGCTCTCTGTTTCTTAACACAGCTGCCTGCCTTGCCTTCCAGCCCTGGCCTCACCAGGAACCTTAACATTTCCCAACTTGGTTCAAAACTACCGACCCGCCCCTTTTCATCTCCTTTCATCCTTAATAATTTAAGTATGAGTCTCAGAATCACAGAGGTCTGCTTGACACAAGCCCCTTCTCAGAACCTCAGGAGTGTGGCTGTGTGGAATGAGAAGGAGTCTTGGAGTTCAATGCGTCCAGTGACTTGAAGGAAACACTAAGCTCCCTCATTTATACCTGCCCACTTACTGGTATTTCTCCCAAGAGGCCACACTTAGATTCATGTGCTGGTCCCTGGCAACTTCTATGTCCAGCTGGGGTGTCGGAAACAAAGTATACGATTCCCCATCTCTGCCAGAACTCTGGGTCCTTCAACTGGGACTTTCTGACAAATGATTAAGTCACCAGCTGCATGCCAGGTGTGAATATGCCCTGTATGTATCAAATAGAAAAGGCTGAGAGGGTCTTTACCCAGAGTATGCCAATGACCAGGCTGGTGGCAGGATCCCTGGGGTCTCAGCATGTGTGAGTATCCTTGGGTATTTGGTTCAGAATATTCCACCAGTAGTAAGAACTCAACGCACAAGGATTTCAGTTGGAAGAAAGGGTCCATCCATTTTTAAAGATAGGATACACCTATTCCATAGATTCCAGAAACTTAACCACATAGGAGGGTGACCTCAGGGATTCTCAACTTTTCTAATGCTGCGACCCTTTAATGGTATGGTGACCCCCAACCATCAAATTATTTCATTGCTACTTCATAACTGTAATTTTGCTACTGTTATGACCTGTAATGGAAATATCTGATATGCAGGATATAAAGGCCAGTGGATACAATGGCAAGGATAGAGATTTTGCAAGGCTGGAGCCCAGTTTCTGTCCCTGTGTGGAAAGGGTGTTATGCTGCAGCCTAGGCTCCAGCCCAAGTCTCCACTTGGCTACTTGTAGCTGTGGGAAGGGAACTGTTTGACACCTACAGGATGAGGCTAAGATGACTTCAGGAGTCCCTTCTAGCTCCAAGAAGCACAAGAAAAGCCACTTGGCGGAAGCTGCCAGGAGTCTTGGCAATCTAAGGAGAAAATTGGATCTCATCTAACTCCTGGCAGGGCCCGTTTTGGAAGGGAGCTCGGAGGGGCTGCAGATGGAGCTCTTCAGCTAAACTCAACTCTCCTGCCATCTGTGCGCACCATGTCAGATGACTTTGTTTTGGGCATGGCAATCCAGCAGATAATCAAACAGGCGTCATTCTTGGGGTAAAGATGGGTACCAATACAGACGCGTGCACAGCCTTATTACAGAACTGACACTCTGGGGCAGAGGTGCCTTCTCGCAGCTGGGTTTTCTATCATAGCAATGGCATCCAGCTAATAGCTGCTGGTTCACACTGCTCAGCATGCAGGTGGGACTACATTGGCCGGCTTGCTGATGGACTCCTCAGCGACTTTCTAGTGGTTCCTCGCGCTGCAGCAAAGTGTCAGGCCTGGCCTGGGCAGACTGAGGAATGCCATGGTCAAGGTTCTTTCAAGGACAGGGCTCTGGGATTCCCAGAAGGCTAGAAGTGTCTTCTCCTCATACAGACTTCCGACAGGCACGTTCAGAAGGCTAAGGGAGCACTGTAATGTCTCTGCAGCCTGAATACTGGATGAGGAGGAGTGGAGCGAGGGGGCAGAAAAGCCACGTACGAAAGCATCCTTGATGTGCCCAACACTGCAGCAACTCCACTCAAAGCTCCCATCGTGGAAAGGATGCAGGACCATTAGAGAAGGGGAGGAGAAGGGGGAAGAAACATGGGCGGAGTGTTGGGCTAGCCACACTGGGAATCCATGAGACATTAGTGTTTTCTACTCTGCGAGATGCCATGGAAGTCAGCACAGGTTGACTTACATAGCAAGCTCTGAGATTCTAAGCAGCAAAAACATTGCAATATGGACAAATACATAAAAGGAAATGAGGTCAGCATGTCATGTGCCTATCTGAATTTGGATAATAAAGCCATACCCAACAATGGATGCTAGACACTGACTTTGATGGGGGTGAGGGGATAAGAGAAAGGAAACTGTACCTCTAAATCTCTCTGAGACTCCCCCCCCCCCATCAAGGGACTTCCTTAGTACTTGCAGGTAGTGACCACCACAATGATCCTTTAGTAAACAAGGATGGAGCAGTAGTCTCCCAGGGTCTGTGGAAGCTGACTAGGAGATGGGGATGACGTTGGAGGACCAGCAAGGAACCTGCCAGAAAACCCTGTGCAACCACCGGACCCAAGACACCGTGTCCTTGTGAGGAGATGATGTCCCCTTCTCGGTCCTCAAGAGGGCTAAGCTCTGAGTGGACCAACTGTCTTAATTCTATCTAGAATTAAAGTACACCCCCAATGTTTCCCATCAGTTGTGACATTTTCAGTCTCTGTAGTGTCTTCCTTATAAGGCTAGCCCATCTGATGGTGTGCTGTGCCCACTACCTACCAGGTAGAACACACAAGCCAGACACACTGCACGGGCGGACAGTAGGCTACCTGCCAGCCCAGAACTGTATGCGCTCCCTCGGCATCCCTCACATTGTACCAGGCGATTCTTCCTTAATACAAATTACAGGCAAGCTTCCACGCCTCCCACATCTGGATTACGGTTTTGCTTTCCTTCCCGTTCTGGGGCCAAGACAATTCCTTTTCATTTGAACTGTGTCTGCTCCAGTTATGAGAACATTTCCCCACCCGCCACTCCCCTTCTCTCCCCTCTGCTCCAGAAATGCTTCCACCTACTTCCCATCGGCTCCGTGACCTGGGGGTTGGATCCTTTATGTTTTGAGTAGCACAGCAGTCAAGAAGTCCTTGAGGACATGGTCAGCTGCCTTTCCTCCTGACACCACTGTCCTCAGCTCACCTCTGTAACGGCACGCCCTGGCAGGAAGCGCCTAGAGTGAAGAGGGTCCAGTTCTGAAGTGTCATGTGACCTGCTAGAGTCATGGGTCCTGTTACATCAGGCACCTGTGCTGTCCCTGGCTCTGTTCATTCTTCCAAACATTCTATTCATGCCAGTACCATGATGGTGTGTGGATCTGTGCCTCAAGGTGGATGGGTACAAGGAGCTTGACTGAGTCCATGTATAACCTGTGTCTACAGGTGCTTATGTGACATCTAGATGGCTAAACACAGTTCTTTACCAGGGCATTTGATATGAGACTGTGCCCTCCACACTTCCATCTGCCAGTCAGCCCCTTCTTTTCCAACATCCAGATCGTCAAGGTTATTTTAGGCTCTGTGGTGTACACTTACTAAAGGAGGTGACAGTTGGAAGACATCCAGATGAAACCCACTTACAGTGTGACTGGCTGGTTGACTAGCAGAGAAAGCGCATGCAAACTCAGGATGACAGGGTCCTAGAAGGCAAAACTGTTTTCAGCAGCACTATTGCTCAATACAGAAGGAGCCTCGGGAGGACAGGGACGTAGGAGTATGAGGTAGAAGCAAGTAGGTGCCTGGTGCTAGAAAGAACATTGATGGACCCTGAGTGATGCTGTGTCTCCTGTGGGTCTCACCTGGGATGCAGAGAGCTTCCTAGAGAGCCTTGCTAAGACTTCTCCTTAGGACAAGTGATCCAGTTGACTGTGGAGATGTATGATCACTGGTGTCTCCACATACCCCAGGTGCACTGATGTAGAGCACTACTCAGATGTCTTCTAAGCCCAGGCCCAGGCTTCTATGAGGACAACTTTATTTGAGGGAACTACAGACTCAGCCTACTGACCAGAGAAGGCACAATTTTCAGAACAGGGAGAAACTTCTTCTCTGAAGGGCAAAGAGATGCCAGAAAAAACCCAAGGACAAGGAGACAATCACTCTGAGGGTCAGAAGCAAGAGGCTGGCCTCACGAGAGGTATTTATGGCATTTGAGAGGACTTCCTTCAGTTCCCGGTGTTGGCAGAGGATGCAGAGTTTGTACAGGATTTCCAGGTAGACACTGGTTCACCCCAATCCAGTTCAGGCTTATCTAAAAAAGCTCCTACATTCAACAAACAAAGATTATTTTCTGCTAAGGGAAATCACTATTCCTACATATAAAGACACAGTATATGCATTATTTTTTTTTCTTGAGCATTCAGGATGTGAAATTTTCATTTCCCCACCATCCCACCTAGAAGACTCCATCTTTAGACATCACCCAGGGCCACTCTGCCTTACCCCATTGAAAGGCACACTGCATCCTCTGCATGAACATACTCTGCATGCATATGTGCTACATTAGCCTAGAATATCAACTCTCTCCGGTGCTTTCCTTGACTCCCACTGACAAGCTCTCACCAACCATGAGCCTCTCCTGGCCCTCACTGCCACATTTGACATGACCTCTCAAAATATAAGAGGGTTACACCAACTCTCATAGACTCATTTTACACTACAACTTCAGCTCTGACATACAGTCTATCTACACACACACACACACACACACACACACACACACACACACACACACACGTATATATGCATATGCAATCATCTTAAGGTCACACTGCAATCTCTACCAACTCCTTTATTGACCCAAGAAGGTATCCCTGAATTTTTGGCCTCATTTTCAGTCAGTAGGGGTCTGACATATCCCTTATCAAGTGAGACGACAGTCTTCCAATACTAATGAGGGTCGAGCCTGAAAGGGAAGAAGAAATGCTTACTTCTGGCCATTCCTCTTTCTCTCTAAAACCACAGACTGACCAGCACCTACCTGCACCTCCACACAGGGGATCTCAATTTCTTGGACCATGTTGGTCCATATGGGTTGTCACAGTACACAGAATGCCCCCATCCCTTCATGGATCACACCCTATCAACTAGCAGTTGGTAGCACATACCTCTGAGGTGAAAGGGATCTACTACAGCAATCTTCATCTTCCCAGGCTTAGATGCTACCTCCAGTGGTCACTGCAGGGGGAGAAGGGCAAAGCAGGCCACACGCCAAAATATACCTGGTTTACCACGGGGTTCTTAAGTGGTCCCTAGAAGACGAGGAGATGGCTGTCTTCCCTAAAAGTATATGGCTAGTGTATCTATTCACCAGAACCAAAGCAGCATGGTGCTGCTGGCCAGGACAGTCTTTTATGGGCAAGCAGGCAACCAAGGCCAAAGACACTCTCTTAAGAGATCAGACTGTTGCCAGCCTGAGAACAGCTCCTAGCCCACTCATGCTCCAGGCAGCAAAGAAAGCAAACCCCTCCAAGGCTTTCACAACCTCTCCCAGCATCTGGAGCCCCTCTGGCATCCATCATGGCCAGGTCTGGTACCTCCAGCCTTCTAGATCAGGGTAGAAGGTCAGAATGATTTCAATATCATCAGTAGTACTCAAGCCCTGTGAACGATGTTTACTTTCTTTGCCCAGCTAGTCAACAGCTGCCCTGTAGCATTTATTTCCCTTCAACAGATGGTATCTTGACTTTTGAATAGCCAACAAGCTCTATTCTTATCACTTACCTTTTATTATTTGGACCCTTATTTTAATGGTCTATTTTATATCAAATGCATTATCATATAAGTGACCCCAAATCATGCCTACTAGAGACCTTGCATTTTATTTTCTGTGTGTGTGTGTGTGTGTGTGTGTGTGTGTCTGTGTGTCTGTGTGTCTGTGTGTGTGTGTGTGTCTGTGTGTCTGTGTGTCTGTGTGTCTGTGTCTGAGTGTACATGTCATGGTGTACAGGGGCCCAAGAAAGCCAGAAGAGGGTATTGAATTCCCTGGAGCTGGAGTTACAGGCAGTTGTGAGCTGCTTGACACAGGTGCTGGGAACCGAACTCAAGTAAGTACTCTAATCTGCTGAGCCATCTCTCCATCCCTGAGACCATAAATTAAAACAAAAAACAAAACAAAACAAAAACCAGTGCTACAAATGTCATGGGAGTAACCAATCACCTTCTGACTGGATTCAAGAACAGTTCCACAAGATTGAATTCATGACTGGCACAGTTAATGGGGTAAAGAGCCCATGGCTGGGTAGGTCAGAGGACCTCCAGGAGAACCTACAGCTGTTATTCTACTAAGTGGACATGATAGTAACCTGCCTTCTGAGTACTTATACCCATCGGTAGAGCAGCACCAATCCTCATCAGAGAAGCTTCTCTTTGCAGCAGATTGTGATCAATAGAGACTGGTCTATCCGCAGAGGATAAAACCACAAACAGGACATCTATAGCACACTCCCTTCTCCCAAGGCTCAGGGATCATCATGGAGAAGGGGTTGGAAAGACTGTAACTCCAAAGCAGAAGCTGACTACAGAGAAGCAGTATTTTCTAGGTGCAACAGAGTAATTGCACACATGAACTCACAGGAGCTGTGACTGCATGCATGCATGAGACCCCACACATGCTCAAGGCGGACAAAGTCTCAGTGTGGATGGAGGAGAGAGTCACCATGTCCTACCCCTCACCACAGAGCTATTGGCAGCTGATGGCTACTGAGAAGAAGTCAGTTTTCTTCAGAGAGGGGGATCCTGAAAGGCTACCCCTCCAGTGAATGGCCTGTGCGCATGCACATACTGGCAGCATGAGGCAGATGCAATGGGTTAAAAGAAACAAAGAGCAGCAAAATTGGGAGGGAATAGTGGTGGGGCACCCATAGAAGACACTGAAGGGGAGGGAGAGGTAGATTAAAAACATATGTATATATGTATGAAATACTAAAACAACAACAAATTCAGTGCTAGTTTTCCCAACTTCTGGTTCTAAGGTAAGAGCTAAGCAATATCTACCTCAGTAGACTGACTCACTCACTTAGTGGATTGGGAAGCATCTTACACAGCACCGCCCAATAGTACAAGGTTAGTGAATGAGTTCTGATTCGGCCTAAACATCATTGGTATGTTACTAATTCATGTCCTCTGTGGATGCATTGCCAATGCAAGAACTGTCTATGTAACTTATGGTGGAGGATGAGGTTGATTGCAAATTGGGTTCGAGATTTTATGGTCCCAAATAAATCAACTTTGACTAGTTAAGATAAAACCATGTGGGGTTTAGAGCACCCACTGCTCTCCTAGAGGACCCAGGTTTGAGTTCCAGCACCCACATGGCAGCAGCTCACAACTGTCTGCATTTCCAGTTCCAGGGGATTCAACATCCTTTTTGTTGTTTTGAGACAGGGCTTCTCTGTGGCACCTGTCCTGGATCTCGCTCTGTAGACCAGGCTGGTCTCGAACTCACAGAGATCTGTCTGGCTCTGCCTCCCCAGTGCTGGGATTAAAGGTGTGCACCACCACAGCCAAGCCCAACATCTTCTTCTCATGTCCTTGGACAGCAGTCAAGCTCGTGGGTACACAGACATACATGCAGGCAAAACATGCATACACATAAAATAGTTTTTTAAATAAGATAAAACTATGCATACATGCAAAGAGATCCCTGAGAAAGAATAAGGAGGAAAGCACCATTGCTGGATGCTGGTGACCTCACTGCTGAAAAGACACCCTCTTCCCTCTACCCCGACCCCCTACCCCCTCCACTTGAGCTTTTTTTTTTTCCTTAAAATCAAATCAGAAGCAAAATCATGAAGTCAGTTGGTTCACTGGTTGACCTATTGAGTGTGTGGCCCACATGGAAGGTGAATTTTCCATCTGCAGGTGGGATCGGAGGGCAGCTGTTCACAGGGGGTCTGATAGGAGGCATGCTGGTAAGGAAAAGGAAGGGCCACTAAGACCCAGTATAAAGATCCAGACCATCCCCTTATCAGTACTCCGTCGGTGAGGACAAGTGTATCAGTGACCTGGGGACCCTCTCAGTCTGTGAAAGGGCGCAGAGTTGGACTGCCCCCTCTATCCAGGATCCATTTCGGGTTTGACGTCTCCCAAGCATTTTGGCCCTTGGCTTTGCTGATATGTCATGCAAGCCTTCCCTTTTCTAAGCAGTCCACATGGCCCATCCCCCACTGTCCTGAACTAGGGAGCCCAGAGGGGACTTTAGAGAGGGGCTATGTGGCTCCGCAGGTGGAAGTTGGGGTGGGTAGGGTGCTACTTCTCCACAAAGACACTACTCTGACAACAGACTTCCTTGGGAAAACTGTAATCACCAGGCTAGGAAGCGGCCCAGTGCTGGCAGGGTTTATTGGCTTTCCCTCACAATGGTGTTTGTTTTTGTAGGTAATTAGAGGTTAGCAGCAAGCTGTAAAGAATTCTCCAAGAAACTGTACACAGTCTATATATAGCTAAAGGGTATTGACAGATGCCTGCGTCTGGCCATTCACCTCTGCAGACCTCCTGTGCTAAGCCACTAGTATGTGACCCAGCTTTCACCAGGAAGCAAAGGCCTGTGTGCTTTCATACTCAAGGAAGAGATACCTTCGTGTGCCTCTGTGTGTCCCAGTGTGTGTGCAAATAGCACCGTAGTGCAGACTATGGTGCTGGATGCTGCCACAGGACACTAATTCATGTACCAGTAGCTCAAATCATCTTTTTTCTTTATCCTTTTTTATGTGTATGTATGTGTGCCTGCATGGTTTTCTGTACACCACATTTGGATAGGGGTCTGTGGAGGCCAGAGGACATCAGATACCCTACAACTGCAGCCAACAGCCAGATGTGGGTGCTGGGAATTAAACCTGAGTCCTCTGCAAAGAGCAGTACATGCTCTTAACCATTGCTCAGTAGTTTATTGGCTTCCACTCACAATAGTGTTTGTTTTTGTAGGTAATTAGAGGTTAGTAGCAAGCTATAAAGAACTGTCCAAGAAACCGTACACAGTCTATAGCTAAAGGGTATGCTCCAGCCTCCTTAAAAACAATCTGTCTGTCTGTCTGTCTGTCTCTCTCCTCAGAGGACAGCCCAGGTGTCAGTTATGATCTCATGTTCACTGCTGTGTACAACAGGCTAGCTGACCTGTGAACTTCCAGGGAGTCTGCTGTTTCTGCGTGCTCCGACTTACCACAGGAACGTGGGGATTACAGATGCATGCTACCTCAGTGGCTTACCTGGGCTCTGAAGAAAAGAACCCAGGCCACATGCTTGAGTGGCAAGCACTATCCCCCCTGAGCCATTTCTCCAGCTCCTTCAGATAATCTTATTCGACCCAGATGCCCCCCCCCCCCCAGCTCCGGTTCTGCATTCCTACAGTCCTCAGGCAGCTGACTCATTTGCTGAGTTGGCTTGCTGGTTCTTCAGTGGTCAGAAAATGCCCACCAAGGCCATGGTGATCTATGCTCACCCCTAGCCCTAGTGAGTCACTAGGATACCGAGTTTTAACTACTGGAAAGCAGTGATAGAAACGCAATGAAAAAAATTCACAAGGGCCAAGTACTGTCACCAACAGTCAGGAAGCGGCATGATCATGTAACAAGGATGTACATCAGGGCCAATGGCTGACTTTGTGAGACCCAGGTCAATAAATACATGGTTCTTGTGCTACGTACACAACATCCACACAGCATGTTCTCCCTCTCTGTGCCCACATCATGGTACCCAGCAAGCCCAGAGGAGCCAACTGCCTACAAATGGGACCAGATAAACAGAACAGATGAGAAAGAAAGGCCTGAGACATCGCTATTGCTTCGGAAAAACAACTGCTTTTCCATCCTTTGTGTACACTGGCTTTGCTCTTGCAGCACCTGGACATAACAGAGAAGGCCCTGAACCCCTTCCTGTGGAGGTCATTAGCAAACTTTTACAACCATTTCCCAAGAACTCGATTTCCACTTGTGTTCTATACAATCCAATATAAATTTTCCCACTGTTCTGCATGCTCAGGTTTCCTCAATTTAATTTTTTTTCAAGTTCTTACACAGTCATATCACAGTTTTTCCCTTCAGAGAAACATAAAACAGACATCCTTTCTAGCAGAAAGGGTAAACTTTCAGGCCACAGTTGCAGAATAGGCTGGCTATCTGCCCCTGAGACTTCCTGCAGGTGACTGCAGCCCTTCTAACACCCACTTTCTTCCTCTGAACATGGAGGAGGCTGCCCCAGATTCTCCAGAAGGCACCTTTGGGCTCTGGGGCTTTAGGGTTACTTCATATTAAAATATGAAAGACTTTCCTTCCATATGCAAAGGCAGTTGCTGCTAATTCTCCCAAATGGAGACATTGCATTCTCCATTCAGAAAGCGGGGCTTTGGAAGTGACCGAAAAGAAAAGAGAAAGCAAATGTTCTAACGGTAAATCCGACCGTTTTCGAAGGATGTCCTTGGAGTGAATTGAAAGACCATGCTGAGCTCGGAAAATTAGTGCAACTAACGAAGATGCCCAGAAGACTTCACTGCTGGCTTTGAGAATCAATAAATATACTTCACATTAACATTTCCACACTCAAGAGTCGGTCTGCGAGGTGGCCCTTTTTTATTACAGAAACAGTGAAGGTGCAGAGCTTCTGTGTCCCGGGGCTCTGGGAATTCAAGTGGGAAATGGGTTTGGAGAAGGAAGGAGGCAGAACATTGGAGTCTGATACTTACTTGTGGCCCAGCTCATGGGCGATGGTAAAGGCCAAATTGAGACCATTGTCTTCGGCAAGCACACATTTCCTCTTAGCACTGCACACGCCTCCTAAGTAAGCAATTCCTGCAACAGAGACACAGAACACATCCTCTTCAGAATGGGGAGGCCCTGACTTCCAGGAAAGCCCACATAGTCAGAATCACGCACCACTTGGAAAGGAGCAAATGGGGACACTCTTGTCTACCAGGCTGGGCCTGCAGGCCCGGAGCTCCCCTGAGACTGGCTTGTGCAGGATGCTTTTGCATGCATCCAATAATAACTAACAACAGTGACCACAAACATCCAACAAGCCCTCGACGTGGGTCAGGTAGAGTGCTGAGTGGCTTATCAAAGCATCTAATTCCATTTTCATCACTGAGAACAGAGGCAACCCAAACCAAGTTCAGAAAGGGAGAGAGACTTTCCCAGGGTCACATGGTTTGGCATTCAGGGCTCAGAGCGAGAGACTGGCAAAGGAAAGTAAGCCATGCTCGGGATTTAAGGAGGATGTCCTTGCACATACACGTCCTTGAAAAGGACATCCTTGAGTTTTGTACTTTTGCCTTCTCCCTAATTCTGACCCTCAGGAACAAAAGCAGCCCAGGGTAGGAGGATGAACAGAGGCAGCATGCAAATGGAGGAGATCTGGGTGGGCATCAGTAAGCCAGCTGCTGGAGGAGGGCCTGGAGTTTCCCTGGGAAGAAGGCTCACTGGTGAGGGCTCCATGTGAACAGCAGGGATGGCTGAGGAGAGCAAGGTTCCAGTGCACAGAGCGGGGAGAGGAAGCCCCACTTAGGCAGGCTGGCTCTAGGTTTCCTGTCCTCCACAACAGCTCTCTGTACTTCTGCTCTGTCTGTCCCCAGGATGTCCATCCTGTTCCAGCCAGGTACTCCAGGGCTTATGGCAGCAAGGTCTCTGTGTGCCTGCCCTCTGGCCTCCCCTATCATTGGTCACCGACCCCTGTGCAGGCTGCCCTTCATGCAGGTCTGGGTAGACTAGAGGAGGGACCTAACTGTTCTTGTGAGGTCACGTTGGGTAACACCACGGCTGTGCAGCAGTAGTCAGAGAGTTGGAGGAGGAACATGGCTGCTCTTTATTTTCTGGCTCAGCACCATGCTGTGATCACTTGAGGGAGAAATGCCTATTCACTACCGCCATGGGTACCAACAGTCCACCTGCTAAGCTCCATCTTGCTGGAACTCAGGACTCCACTAATCTCCCTGCAATGTCACAGGAGGGAAGGATTTGTCATAGAACAAGGAAGATTATCTGTGGGGAATTATCTCATTAAAAATGGCCTCCCCCTCCCCACTTAGAAATAAACTCATCTTCTTAGCATGAAGCCAGCTCTGGGTGTCAGAAGGCTTCTGGTGCTATTTGCTATTTGTGGTCACACTTACCCTCCCCCTTTGGAGCAAGAGGGGGAAACAACGCCTGAGAGCACTATAAAAAAGGAAACCAGGGTTTTCAGTAGGCTTAGAGGTAAAGGGCTTACTGATTATGTGAGGGACTGGGTTTGGTTCTCAGCATCACAAAGAAAAACGTTATCAAGCTGGCACAAAGTTCAGGCACACACAGGGCATTCCCTCTTTCTGGGTCCCCTCCATGGGGTACAGAGGGGTGTCACATGCAGGCCTTGCAGATATGCAGTTCTGGGGCTACCAGTGGGTGGCACATTCCACACTCCACAGGATGAGCGGCCATGCTGTACCACAGGACTGTTGTTCTCTGAACATATGTAACATGCTTGGCCAAGGTTGCAGAATGTAAAAGCAGCAACAAAGAAATAAATTAAATGCTATTTTGGCCTGCAAATGCATTTTATGCATGTGGACTTAACAATCCAACAACGCAGACAATGGGTTGAAAGAAAACATCACCCAGAAAGGATGCAATCTGGCCGCCGGTCGCCATTTCTCTGGTTCTGTTTTAAAATGCTTTGTGGGTTGCTGCTGGCAGCCCACCAGTAAGTAGATGGTATGCTGCTACACAACACTGAGGGTGTGTGCATGGGACAGACAGACACACAGACACAGACACAGACACAGACACAGACACAGACACACACACACACACTGCAGTATGTAACACAGGTTACAGCCATTCTGGGTCAATGAATCAATTACAGGCAATCAGAAGCATACATTCTAAATTAGTCACATGGTGGTAAGAGAGAAGGGAGGCTTAATATGGCCAGCTGTGCTGAGCTTGCTGTCCTGAGCATGCCTGCTGTGGGCTCTGCTGCTGAACCAGCAGACCTTAAATGGCACACAAATACTTTGCTGGGTCCCAGCAACCCTCTGCACTCTGAGCTGGCAGAATGGGCTTTCTGCTTTAATTGGGTAGCATGCAGCACTATGAGCAACAGCCAGCAAAGAGCCCTCCAATAATTGCATTTTAATTTTTCCAAGGTGCAGATGCTTGGATTTAAAAAAAAAAAAAAAACCCAACTAGAAAACAAAGGATCAGTTTATTTATAAGAATCCTCTTGCACAAGGGTGGATTAAGGGCCATTGCTTTTAATGATTGATCACAATCATTACCACCAGCCTGGTGATAAAACCCAGCAAAAGAAAACACATAAAAGAAAATAGCCCCATCACCAAACACAAGAGCTGTGTGAGGTTATAAGCAAGGGTGTCGAAATGCTTAGCATGTGTAAACAAAGACTGGAGAAAATCCCAGGTTGCCAGCAATGTGAGATCTGCTGGGTAAATAAATGGTAATTAAACCAAGGAGCTTCTGTGGAAAACAGGCCACCAGTATTCAAAGCTAGGGTAGGGGTCCTGGAGACCAGGGATGCCCTGGTATAGTCTGTACCTAAGGTTTCCCAGCTGCCCAGGAGTGGAGGTCACTTCGGTGGCATTACTGGGAGGTGGTGGGTGTGGTGGGGAGCCTCTCGGTCCTGGTCCTTGGGGACATGCTCCTGAAAGGGTTGTAGGGCTCAGTCCCTTTCTCCTTTTTTGCTCCCTGGCCATGGGACTCCAACCATTGCACCAGAACTAGCTCAGAAGGCCTAAAAGCAATGGATCTGATGGACACCGACCAGCACCTCTACAGACATGGCCCAAACAAACCTCTGCTCCACCAAAGATGCTTCTTTTGGGGCTTCATCCCAGCACTGGGAAGCTAACCAACACAAACCTTGATCACCTCAGGCTCCAGAAAGCACCAAACTGGAAAAGGCCACCAAAGTCCACGTTTGTATTACAGGAAAAAATAGTTTTCTCTGCATCAACTTACTTAAAATGCAAAGACTGCAGCATTGCTCTGCGAACTTCACGCTGCAGAGTCGCCCCTCTAACTGCAGCTCCTGTCAGCAAGGTCTCTTACTCAATTCTCCACAAAAGCAATCATAGCAGGACTCATTTGAAAACATCAGCCCTGCATGTGTGCATGGCTCCTTGGAACGAAAGGGAAGCAGAAAGGCAACTGTCACCCATCAGCAGTGTCCCTCCAGGAACAAAGCTGCCTGACCCGTCCCTATGGAAGAAGATGTAGTCAGGTACACAGCTAGTTGGGGCTTGTGTTAGTCTCTCCTCACCGTGACAAACTCCCTAGAGAGATGTCTCCAGGAGAAGGTTTGGCTGGACCAGTTCACCTTCTGAGAGGTGTCAGTCTTTGGATGGCTAGTTCTTCAGGTGTGAGACTGTGTCGAGGCTGCTCACCAGTGGCAGATAGGCATGGTGGAGCAGAGCTGATCTCTCCACAGAAAGCAGGAAGCATAGCAAAGGCAGGAAGGGATCCAGGCAAGATCTCCTCACTCAAAGTTACACTCCCAGGGACCCGCCTCCTCCACCAGGACCTGCCTTGCAGTCCCACCACCCCTCAACAGTTTTAGGTCTAGTAATGAGTGAGCCATTGGTTAGGTCAAAGCCACCATGGTCTCGACCTCTCTGGGCATGCCCTCATGGACTCACTCAGAGGTGGGACTGACTATTTGCCTTGCCTTGTCTCCAGCTAATGAAGTTAGTAATCAAGATTGACTATCAACACTGGAGCAGGATACAAATGAAGGACACTCTGCCTCCAACACCTCAGTGGCAGCTGACACTTCCCCCAAAACTTGCCTAATGGACAATAATGAATAAGCCTGGGCAGAGAATATTTTCATAAATCTTAATGTGTACTTCCATAAAGAAGTAGATGTAATAAAGCAAAGGTTTCTTCTATTTAAGGCCAAATGTTCATAAGCCTAAAGATAGGACTCAAGAGAGACATATTCCAGTCTCAGTGGTAGTTACCTCTGGGATGTGCTAAAGGGATTAGAGAGCTTCCTAAAAGCCTTTCCCTTTTCACCTTATTAGGAGCTCCAGTGGGGCTACTGAGATGGACCAGGAGGTAAAAGTGGTTGCTTCTAAGGCTGAAGACTTGAGTGTGATCCCCACAACCCACATAGTGAGGACAGAGGACCAGCTCCCACAAGCTGTCATCTGACCTCATTCACCACTGCATGGGCATGTCCACCCTGATATAAATAAATAAATAAAATGTAAATCAAAAGAGACCAAATCAATTTATTATATTGGACTTAAACTTTATACCATTAATTAACATACTGTATATTTCATTTATTCTAGATGACATAGCACTTTCAGAGTTGGAAGACAAAAACAAGACCCCACTGGATCACCATCCAGGGTGTACAGCGCTCCAGGAATCCAGTGATGTAGCATGCTCCCAGTTAACTCCATCAAAGACAAAACTACATGTGTACTTACATAGGGCTTCGTCCCGCCTCTACTGAACCCCTGGATAAACAGGAGTAAAGCACAAATCAAATGCTGAGTGTAGAATTCAAGGACAATAATGAGTTCATCTAGTGCCAGGGGATGTTTAATACATTCTTCCAGAGGAGAGAAGCATGCCACCAGAGCCCTCTACCCACCTCCCCAGCCATGCTGACCACACATGGACCCTCCCTCGTCTTTCCATAGGAACACCCTGTTGGAGAAGAAATCAGGTGAAGAGGCTTAATTACTTTCTTTTTCAGTAGAGAGCTGCATGTAAGCTTATAATTCATAAACTCAGGACTATCTGTTTGATCTGCTCTAGACTCTGAGAGTAAACACCGCACAACTGTATAAACCCAGTTTTTCGCCAGTAAATCACAGTGTGTAAACTGCCTGCAGCTGCTGGCCTTGCTGCCTAGCAGTCAGATGCACAGGGGCTCCACCTGTGAGCCAACAGTCAGGTTTTCCTTGCCTGCTGCCCAGCGTGCCGACACCAGCACACTCATGACTGGGCCCTCAGCCAGTCCACGACAGGGAGGTGATTACTATCTAATCATCTGATGCTCCTGTCACTGTCAAGTATCTTATGCTCATGTTTATTGACAACTGTGTGCAAGATTCAAACAATGAGATTCGGTGCAATTGAACTTGGGGACAACATTTAAGAGCAAAGGTCTTAAAGTCTAATATGTGACAAATGAAATGTAGCTACTGTCAATTCTCATTCATAATGATATATATATATATATATAGAGAGAGAGACTTTGCTATTATATATTGTCGATTCATTCACATTAAACACACACCCATGGAATTCATGCTTGAACAAGAATGCATAGCTGTTCCTCCCCCCTCTCTAGGATTTTTTCCACAAGGCTCTCCATAAGGCACATTGTCGCATCTTGCTCTTAGGAACACTCTACATTTGAATGCCAGGATTGGAAGTCATTTGAAACAGTGAAATCACAAAGTGTGTGTGGAGTGGGGTACAAAAATGCAAAACATGTGGCACTAAGTCCCGCTGAAAAGGGCACTTGTTGTGGGGTGAGAGTTGAAACAGGGAGGCAGAGGATGGCCTTGTTCACCCTCAGCCGGGAATGTGCCTGTCTGGTGACTCATGTTTTTCCCCACTCTGCACATGGCCATAGATGACTGCCAGAGTGTTTTGAGGCCCGGAGCTGCAAATACGTCATAGCAAATGGCAAAAATAAATCAGAGTATCCTAAAACAAGAAACCCTCCAACCCAGAAACAAAAACCCTCACATTGGGCAAAAGAAATTGCTCATCAGCTGCAGTAAGGAAATTCCATTCTCATCCCAGCACTGATCCTGTCCCCACTCTTCTCTCCAAATGACTTGGTCCACTTGGACCACCTCCTCTCAGCTTGTTTCTGGAATCAGGGACTCACCAGGATTCACTCACCATGCAGGTGAGCTTCTGCATAGAGTCACGGTCTCCTGAGGGACCCCAGAGCCATGTGAGAGCATAGGATCTAAGAAAAAAATCAGGAAGCATTGCTTATGGTAAGGCTTCAGAAGGCTGGTGAGAGAAGTGGCCAGAGGGACCCGTCTACCTGGGACTCAGAAGCTCTGTACTCTACACCTGCTGTGCCCATGACTTTCTGTCTCATCTTGGGGCACCTATCTCCTGAGGCACAGTGGACTGCTCTCCGAGACTTTGCCTTGTCTTAGCAATTTCCCCACCAGGACATGCTCTGCTTGCTTCTAGTCTCTCTATCTGGTCCTGTAGAGTCAGCCAGGTAGAAAGATGAGCTAGCTATCCAAGGTCCTTATTTCTATACCATGCAGAATATTGGAGCAATGGCCTCAAAGAAGGTCACTGGTCCCTTTCCTAAACAGCACTGTAGACAATGCTACTGCCAACAAAAACGCCCATGCCTTACTGTCTCTGACTGAGAAGAGCCCAGGGGAGCTGAGACATTTAATAGCCCACCCAAGGTTAGATGAAGGAGTAAATGGACAGGGAAAGCTTTTAAAAAGTGAATCACTGAAGGTTCCGCTGTTCTGATTGAGCCTTAATATAACTTAGAATAATCAGAACAGTTTGGTACTGACATGAGATAGACATACAGATCATGGGAACAGGACTCAAAGTCCAAAAAATAAATCCACACAGTTAGGGTTTATTCATTTTTGACAAGGGCTTCCCCATCACTCAATAAACAAAGAAGTATCTTTTCAACAACAGTGCTGGACAGCTACACACAGAAGAAAGGTGTAGCCCTACCTCACGCCACACACAAAATGTAAATCACCAGGAATGGAGCCCCCCAACACCAGCCCTGGAATTAGAGAACCCTCAGAAAGCAGTGAAGGAACTCTTGGCCTGAGGATAGGCAGTGCCTTCTCAGAGGTAATAGTCAAAGCACAAGTCAGCAGAGGTAGTGGAGTTCAATTTTCTGCAACAGGAGAATGGCTGGGAGTGGAAGATCTGGGGAGTGTGTGTGTGGGTCACCTTCACTTCATCCACCAAGCCAAGCATGAGTGCCAGCACCCCCATAGCCCCAGCCCCACCCTGCTTTATGCTATGCTTTGCTGCTTGCTGGTGTACCCATGGCAGCAACCCCACCAGTGAACTGAGTTAGCTGGTGTGTTCCAACAGCCCACGAGCCACTGTTCTGTTTCAGGGTGTTCTTGGACATAGGTCAGACTCAGGAGAGGTCATGGGCGCTAGGCCTTGCTCTCTATGGTCGATCTGATAATAATATCACAGCCGAGGATACATACAGATGCTCTTGGCTCAGTTTCCCAGACATGTCCAAGATCCTAGGCTTTGGAAATCATGTAGTAAGTTCTGAATCAGGAACTGAAGGTCTCTGAGTTTGTTGGAGCAGTAGCTCCTATAAGCCAAGACCACTGATGCAGTAAATGAGCCGAGTGTAAATTGTCAGTGTAAGGAGTAGATTCCCCAGGAATTTAGAAGCTGGAAGCAAAAGAGTTTATCCCAACAGTTTGCTATACTCTGTAAAAGCCAAAACAGACCAGGAGAGGGGTGGGGTGGGGGATGGGGAAAATAAATAACTGTTGATATTCAACAGACCACAACCAGTGTGAGCCAAGCACATTGAGATTCTTTGCAGATTTCCCACCCTGGGAACAAGATGGCACTTTTTGTCTACAGGGCCCATTGGGTGGGAGGGACCTCCAAGAAGCCAGCATCATGTTCCTCCAATGGCCTTGGCTCAGGGCTCATGGGCTTCTGGAACAGGCAATTCATTAAGAACAGCCCCCAGCAGGTTCACCTCGGGACATGGGAGGGGCCTTGAAAATCTCTTATTCTGACAAACACTTCATCAAGTGTTTCCTGACTCCACGTCCATGGCGGGCCTCAAGCCAGGCACAGACTCTAAGCTGAGCAAGAACTATGGAGTGCAGAGAAAATGTCCCAGAGAACATGGTTGCAGCTGAAAGCGAGAACTCAGGTAGAAAGGTGAGCTGACAAGTCCTCAGTCAGAGCCCTGGGCCCAAAAGGTGGCAGTGGGGTCTCTTAAAGACACCTGACTGGGGCCTTCAACCCAGCTCTAGCCTCTTTGAGGACTGGAGACAGCTGCACAGGGGTCCTCCGCTCATGCCCCTTCTTTCTTCTTGTCACTGTTATAACAGAGGTTCCCCATGCTCCTGTTTACTAAGCAAACATTCCTGACCACTGGGGACCACAGCAGGTCCTTGTGTCAGTGTCTGTGGGCAGTGGAGGACAGTGTGAGTCTCTCAGTCCTGATTCAGAAGGCCTCTGTGCCTGCTCATGTGACTGCATCAGAGACGCTCAGGAACCCATCAAGAGCTTGCCATTCAGGAGACATGGTCACCTAACATGCTTGTACCCTAGCAATAGATTATCCTCCTCCATGCATATGTGCACCAGTGTGCCTGTGCAGCATCACCTCCTCCATGTAGATGTGCACACCAGTGTGCCTGTGCAGCATCACCTTCCTCCATGTGTGTGTGCACACCAGTGTGCCCATGCAGCCTCACCCTCCTCCATGCAGATGTGCACCAGTGTGCCTGTGCAGCCTCACCCTCCTCCATGCAGATGTGCACCAGTGTGCCTGGGCAGCATGGTTCTGCAAAGCAGCCCTGTAAGCTGGCATCATGAGGCTGATGCCCACATTCCCAACCCAACAAACCACAATAGGTTTTGAAACCTGATTAGGGGGCAGTGGGAGTCATTTTTGTCTTTGACTGAAGACTCATGATGTGGCCCAGGCTGGCCTTGAACTCATGACCTTCTTACCTCCAGCTTTGGACTTAAGCTCAATCATCCTCCTGTCTCTACTCCTGCATATTACAGATGTGTGCTGCTACCACACCTAGCCAAAGTTTGAAAGCTTTAAAACACTCACATTCTTTTTTGGTCCATGATTTAAAAATAAACTTTATCAGTCCCCATCAGTGGCTTTAAGATCCCTCTATTGTCTCATTGAAAGTTGGTCCCCACCCCCTTACTGGTAAGCTAGGCTGCCTCCCCTATGCCTAAGGAAAGCTGGGATTTTAGGTGGAAGTAAAGCTGGGAAGAACCAGTAGACACTTTGCCTAAAGTACCTTCACTGTGTGGGCAATGAGACACCCTGGGCTTCCAAAGGGCCAGACAGCCCCAAAGCATTGGAGATTTAAGTGTTCCTTCTGCAGATTCAAACATCACTTGGAAGGATGGGTACATTCCTGTCGCCAAGACCCAATCAAGCACAAATCCTGATCTCTCAGCATCTGTGTTTGAACTGAATTTAGAGCATCCACAGTTAAAGTCATGAGGAAGGGCTATCATGTGAGCGGAGAGCCTGGGAAAGCAGGCAAAGTGCTTACGGATGTGTATGAATCCACTGAGACAGAATGTCTCATAGCAACTTGAGGAAGGAAAGGTGTCTTTGAGTTCACAGTTCCAGAGATGTCAGTCTGTAGTTGCTTGTTCTACAAACTTGGACAAAATATTATGATGGTAGGGGCACATAGCAGGCAGGAAATAAAAAGATGGAATTATGGGAAGGGAACAGGGCAAGATACATGCTCTTAATGATATATCCCCAGCATCTCACAGTTGCCTACCTGATGGGTCTCAGTTTGCTATCCAACAGTAATGCTACCAGATAATCCATCCAGGGATTAGCCCACTCACCAGGCCACAGCCCTCATGATCTAACTCCTCTGGGAATGCCATACCCCTTAGGTGGCTCTAATTCCCCAGGTGTCTCCCGATCCCGCAAAGCCGCCAGTGAAGAGGAACCATCATCCACTGTGAAGAGTAAGCATGCACATTCTCCTCAAGCCATCTGTGGTTGTCCCTTCCCCTCTACTGTGACAACACACTGGACAGAAGTGGCCTAAGGGAGGAAAGGCTGAGGGTGGCTCTGAGCTTGAGGGGACAGGCGGTCACGGTGAGGAAGTCATGGCAGTAGGAGCCTGACCAGAGCTGGTGACATTGCACCTGCAGTTAAGAAGCAAGGAAAAATGGCTGATTCTCAGTTCTTTTTCTCTTCTGCATTTCGCATAGAAGCCCAGTCCATACTAGGGTGCTTCTTCTTCCTTAATTAACCTAATGTAGACTGTCCCTCACAGGCATGCCCGGACACTTGTCTCCTAGGGAATTCTAGGTCCCGTTGGGCAGACACTCAGTGTTAACCATCACACCAGAATCATGGTTCAGTTAGACTCCTGGAAGCCCTAAGGTTGAGCCATAACCATGAGTGTGACTTGATTTTAGACAGGGCTTTTAGGGAAGCAATTAAAGTTAGATGAGTTACGATGATGGGGCTTTGAGAGAACTTCTGTCCTCATGAAAAAAGGTACAGACACCAGAAAACCAGAAGACACGTTTCTTCCCGCTTTCTGAATATACACAAGTAACCTGGTGAGGCTGTGTGTGGTGAGAAGGGGACCATCTGTAATCCAAGAAAGAGGGCGCTCACCAGAAACCATGGCTTTTTATTTATGCCATCTAGTCTATGATACTCTGTCAGACAGTGCAAGTCAGCTGCCCAGCAGCTTCTTGTTTTCACTTTAAATCCCCTGAAACCCACAAATGCAGTGTTGGGAGAACCCAAGGGAATTATTGCTACAAAGGCCCAGGAAATGGTCAAGTAGTGAAAAGGGCTTGGCCCAGTGATAGGACCGGTGGAGGGGCATCTGCAGGGCTGGTGGCTGCTACTTTTGATCTGCAGATGGTCACAACGATCCCTGCTTTCCATAGTAAGTCACTAGGAGGTCAAAAAGTCTGGTTGAGGTCATTCCATGGAGGATTGAGGCTGAAAAGGGACACACTAGGGTATAGCTAGGGGCTGGATTTCTCTACTCCTTAAATTGGGCCTAGCTCACAAAGATGTTTCATTTTCAAATATTTATTGAGTGGTGGCAGGCATTGTTATAAATGTTTACGTTATAAATGTTTACATGTAAATTACGTCAATTGACGTTTACAAAATAAAACAGATACAAGTAAATGATACAGGACTCTGTGGCCATGGTTTAGCAACCTAGAAATAGTCAAGAGGACAATTTGGAAAATAAGAATGTCAAGAAGACAATTTGGAAAATAAGTCTTAAGTACACTCAAATGTCCCTGGTTCCCAAAGCCACATGCACACATTAGTCAATGTCCACTCTTACCTGCATCACCAACTTCTCCTGGATTCCACATCAGTCTCCAACTACATGAGCTGTTCCTATTATTCACTGTTATGTCATCACAGGACCACTGAGTGTGATATCCCTGAAACTTAACTCAGATAACCTTGAAAACTAGCTCCACTCCCTTCAGACTGACCTCTGTGTCTCTAAAGAGTAAATATAACACAAGTCCTATCCAGAGACATTTCCAAGAAGAGACACTTTCTCAGAATAATTAAGAAACCACATCTCTTGCTCAGTTCTTAGGCCATTCTCTTGGGGCATGAAATGTACAATTTTTGGGAACCTCAGAGTGAGCATGAGTGCTTGCAATCTGAACCTTAGTCCTAAGTACTTCTGAGGACCCTGTTGCTCCTGGGCTGTGAACATAGGCTCACACTAGGCCGAGAGCAGCTCCAGGCACCACCTCCATAAGTCATACCCTACCAGGACACCATAGCCCTCAACTAAGGAAGTATTCCAACATGGAGAACCAGCTATCATCTGAATAGTTATCCAATATTCATGAGCTAATGTTAACCTGCCATGAGAAGCCCAAGGGAGACCCTAGGACAGTCTCAGCCTGTCCTGGACAGGAAGTGAAAATGGAAACATGCCATTCCATTAAGGAGTGTGTGTGTGTGTGTGTGTGTGTGTGTGTGTGTGTGTGTGTGTTCATCCCCACTTAGAAAGGTTGTTGATGACAGCTGAAGGTGGGTACCAAGTTCAGCCAGAGGAAACAGCTGATCTGCGGCAGCCATCAGCAGTCAGGGTGGTCAGCCAGTGTCTGGGAATCGTCAGTGGCAGCGGTACAGGAAATGCATGGTACGGATTCTCTGGCCCTGCCTTGGAGTGAGGTCATTTCCTTGTTCTCTGCTTACAGATGCAGCTCATCGCCAGTGACTACCTTGGGTGTTAGGATGATCCCAGACCACAGAAATAGCATGCGTGTCAGTATCTGTCTTTAAAATGTCAAAGAGAGAATAAACAAATGCGCTTTGGCTTTTAAGCAATTTCACACATTTCCATGTTGCCTCTGTGCTGATGGTGACCGCCACACAACATCCCCAGGGCCAGGCTCCTGTCTGCACTCTGTTGCCCTGTTCCTGCCCCAGACAGAGCCTACCCCACACAGGTCTGGCCAGCCTAAATTGGGCTTTTCTTGTTTCCCTCCCTTTGGAGTTCTAAGGCTCACAGCCCCGCTCAGCCTCTTTCTCTAATTCTAATCCATCTGCTATTTCCTGCTGCTCAGAGACTCTGGAATTTGTTTCCTTTCCCGTGTCCCAAGTCCAGACCTTTGTCATCACCTTAAACTTGGATTGTTGGGAAATCTCAGAGGTCACTCAGCTTGTTCCTCCCCTCCCAGACTGGCCTCTCCTCCTGATCCTGCTCCCTCTCAGAGTGATGTCTTAGGTCATCTGGGGTTAGCTGGCCCAGCCTAGCTCCAGCTCCAGTGAAATACCCAGTGTGAAGAAAATGGGGCAGAGGATGATAGAGGACACCTGGTTCCCTTCTCTGGCCCTTACAGCTATGGAAAGATGCATGGACCCGCATGTACATGTATGCACATACCCTCCCCTACAGCAGTTTAGAACAGGGGTTGGAAAAAACCCAGTCAGGGACTACTGCAGTTCTGTACTGGCAAGCCCAGTCCATCTGGACCTGCAGCAAAGAATGTTTGCAGCTGCTATACATGCACACTCAGAAGCATGAATTTAAATGCATGCACCCCCTCCCCCTTACACACACACACACACACACACACACACACACACACACACACACCTGGCACCACACTGTAGAAGATATTGTCCTCACTCACACATGGATGCACCCCTACCTTCACACAGCAGGAGGGTAAATTCCCCAGATTAAGCCATCACCAAATAGGAAGAACCTGCTGAATGCAGACACTTTGGTTGAGGACCCTCCTCCAACCACCACAGAGGAAATCAAGAAGTCTCTGCTTGGTTGCGGGGAGGGCACAGAGACAGTGAGCCTGAGACATAGACTCAATCAGGTCTGTGCAGAATCTGTTCCAGGGACCACAGGCGAGGGCTGCCAACTACTGTGCAAAGTCCGTGGAAATTAGCAAGTTACTCACATAGGTATCTTTAACTTCTGAAACTGCGTATTTTAGTTTTGCATGTATGGATTTCTTGCAAAAAGTTTTCTAGTGTTTAATGGATTTTCAAAGGGACCCACGACTTCAAAAAGTTGAAAGTACTTAAATGCAGGCATCCCAGGATGTAATCAAGGACATTCCTTTGGAAAAAGTCTCCAAAAGACCCTGGGAAAATTACCCTTCAGCCCTCAGGGATTTCCCAAGCATTCCTCAGAAGGTGATAACCAATAGGGTTTTGTAGAATGTGTTTCTCTTTGCCAGATCTCAACCAATTGACAGATGGAACGAATGAGGCAGGTCTGTTATGACTCACCAGCAAGGTTACTTTTAACGTAACAGCTAAGGTAATGAGAAGGTTTATAGGCCTGTGCTTTGTCTCCTAGGTCCAAGCATCTCATTGAGAAAGCATCTTGCATTGAGTGTTCAACTTAAATTGGATGCCACAAGTGTAAAATTAGAAAACAGATAGAAATAGCATATAGGCGTGCACAGAGACACACCCACACCCACAAATACAGATGGATCCTTGACTCAGCCACGTGACTTTAGAACTTCACAATGGTACCTACACCATATACATACAATAGAAGCCAAACTTGAATTTTCATCTATGTCTGGGCTAGTCATACGGAACCCAATGTTGTCTAGTGAGTCTTGGCAGCAACAACCAGCCACCCCGATGACCAGTGGGAACAACCCATGCTTTACAGTGAACTATATTTCTTGGGTAGATTAAGTGTACTCTATGCATTTTTATGACTTAGGGCATTTCCATCTTATGATGGGTTCATGCAGATATAACCCTTTGTATGTCAAAGGAAGTCTGTATGAACCCCTGAGTGCTAAAATGTGTATGTGAGCCTTGAAAATGAAATCACCACAGTCTCTCTGTTAGGCTGTCTACCAGGTGCTTTTTATTGTGCGTGGGCCTGGGAGTGCATGGGACGGATGTGATGCAGAGGAATGCACACTAAAGATTCTACAGAGCTACCTTTGCTTTCAGGAAGTTAGTTCCTTCTCAAAACGAATTTTGTTGTGGTTAACATGAGTAAAATCACCACATAAAGACGTATGTCTTTTTGGTGATACAGTTAAAAGATAATAAGAAATAACTATCATTGCCTTTTTAAAAAAGTATATACATCTGTTCTTTCACTTTCATGACTCAAATCAAAGGGGAGTTTCCTGCTGCACGTCCATGGAGGGCAAACCCATCCTAAGAGCATCCCACACAAAGCCCACCAACTTGTAAACAGAGCATAGCAATGTTCCCATAGGGCAGTCCAGTGTTGGTCTATCATAAACAACTACAAACTCCCAGAGAAACCAGTCATGCAGGAGAATCTTCCCAGGCAGAGTGGAACTGCACACACTTTTGTTTCTCTTCATCTTTTCTGACATTTTTTAACTACACTATTAACCAGGCCACCCCTCCACTCTTTCCAGTCCTGGGGACTGCAACATTCTAGGTTCACATGTCTAGGCGCACCCCCTCCCCCCATCTCACCCCACAATAGGAGGCTGAAATCTTCTCTGGTTTTAATGCACATGTGTGCACATGTAGACACTTGCATGTGGAGATCAGAGGATAACCTTGGGCAAGATCCTCAGGAGTGTCATCTACCTCCTTTGAGATAGGGTCTGTCAGTGCCCTCAGACTTACCAGGGATCCTTTTGTCCCTTCTTGCTTAGAAAAACAAAAACAAAAACAAAAACAAAAAACAAGCACTACTTCTCCTGCCATTTTCACATGGGTTCTAGGGATGGAACTCAGGTTTTCATACTTATGAAGCAAGCATGTGTTAGCCATTTCCCCAGCCCTGAAATAACCGCCTAAGGAAACCCACATTGTACTCCTTGATGTCAACTTGACGCCAGCTAGAGTCATCTAAAAGGAAAAAGGAGAGAACTCTAATTAAGAAAATGTCTCCATAAGATCAAGTTGTAGGCAAGCCTGTAGGGCATTTTCTTAATTAGTGATTGGGCCCAAGGTGAGTGCTGCCATTCCTGGGCTGGTGGTCCTGAGTTCTATAAGGAAGCAGGCTGAGCAAGCTATAGGGAACAAGCCAGTAAGCAGCACCCCTCCATGGCCTCTGCATTAGCTCCTGCCTCCAGGTTCCTGCCCTGTCTGGGTTCCTGCCCTGACTTCATCTGGTAATGAACAGCAATGTGGAAATGTAAGTGGAATAAAACCTTTCCTCTTCATCCTGCTTTTGGTCATGATATTTCATCACAACCATAGTAACTCTAAGTAAGATACATCATTACATGATAAACTCCCTACTACCCCAAGGAAATAACCATTTCTTAGGAAGAGAGAGCTTCCCAGCAAATGGTATAGTTCCATTGGTCTATTTTACTCATTCTGGTATAAAATTTTTCTATTGAAATTTAATTTTTCAATAAAGACCAATCCCAACCCTCTGAATGTAGAATTCACCATTCAAAACCATAAGCTGAGCATCCCCTGCCCCTGTGCCATTCTGGGCAGACTCTGACCACAGCAGAGCTACCCATCCTGATACATCTGGAATGGAGCCATAGCATAGGTAAAACATAAAAACAGAACAATAAAAACCAACTTGACATCAACTGGCTAACACAGGAGTCAATCAAAGCAGGGGTGGGAACAATTTCCCAAAGTAAAGCAAGATGTTGACATGGGCGATCAGCTGCTCATGAAATGAGGGGGTAATTTTTTTTTTCTTGCCCTCATTTAAATGTTTCATGTCTGGATCTCATCTGGAACATCCAAGCAGCTTTGGGCCCAAATAGCTGGCATTCCTCTGATAATCCCAGGCCTGTCACTGTCTCTCTATCTCAGCAATGGGAATTACATGTTCGCCTCCATTTCAGTGTGACAGACTTTCCCAGTTCTCTCACCACAGATAACTCTACCTGCGGTCTTCACGGGGCTTACTCAGAGCCTGACTGTCCTAGGACACCTGCACTGGCCACTGCTGCCCTTGAGTTGACAAGTTTGGTCTCTGGACAATAGTGCCAAGAAGGCTTTGGGCTGCCTTGCTGTAAGTGGCCAAGACAGCAGCAGCCCAAATGCCCCTCCTGGCCTGTCTCTAGGTGTAAGCATGGCCTGCTCCACTCCTGGGGGAAAATGGGCATCCCAAATGCAGCTTTCAGAACACTTTGGTCCTCCTGCTCAACGACATGTGCCCAGAGGCAGCCAGTGAGTGATGGTGAGACACTCCGATCCACCGAGGACTGTCTCAAGCCCATTTATGACTGTGGGTGTTGTCTGACGCTAAGAGGATGGGAAATGTGCTTCTACAGGGGAGCTGACTCGAAAGCCATGGTTTCTAATGCAGTCTGGTCTCCCATGGGGATTCTTTGGGAATGAAGTCAATGATTCATTTCTTTTGGGCCAGCAGATTCTAAGAGGTTGAGGAAGGGAGACTGGACAGAGGTATCTGGATCACCCTTTGCCACTGGCTCCCTCAGTGCCGGATACCTCATTTGGATATGTGCCTGATACCCACACCTCAAAGAGTTGAGGAGCAAAATGAATCCTATGTGTAAATCACGTTTTATGTAGGAACACTTGAAAAATATAATCTGGTGCCAAAGTGATTTTGATCAAGTCTGAATTTTTTTTAAAGCAAAGGTATTCCTAAGCCTTGGGTTTGTGCCATGAAGCAGAGAATGGCTTTATAAGTACAGGAAGCTCCAGGTGCTGGTGTGAAACTGGGTGGTTGAGTCTCAAAATGCCTTTCTCAGTGTGGTGTCAGGGAAACTGAAGACTGAAGCGTGAGCAACCAGGCTTGGGGGAAACAGCACACTTCTTAACACCAGGGACTGTTCTCTTTATATAGCCTTGTCAGTGCATGCGTGTGCATTCGTGCATGTGTGTGTGTGTGTGTGTGTGTGTGTGTGTGTGTGTGTGTGTGTGTGTGTTGCGGGGGAGGGGAATGCATCTCCAAGAGTTACCACGTGCCCACTGGAATATAAACAAATTAAAACATTTGGAACACACTGCGCCTCATCACTCTTGCTCTGGTCTCCCTTGCCCAATTTTAACTTACCATACAAACTTATTTTCTTCAAAGACAAGTGCAAAGGCCCCCTGACATTGTTACCTGCCCCAAATCTCCTTGCTATCTGCCAAAGTACTTAGACACATCATCTAGAGGCCTCTGCAGGCCATTTCTGCCTGGGTCCTTGTATTCTGAGCACATCCACTGAGCCCTAAGCTAATTGAGGGGGAGTATGGTCCTTTACAAAATGCTTTCAGACTTGGAAGTAGGAGACTTCAACCAAAACAAAAACCCACACAAGGGCATTTACTAACACTAGACACATCACATATGCAGAATGTAACCCTTGTAAACATCACACATTCTCCTCTTGTCTGAGGTTAAGGTATTGTCTAGTTTTAGGCCTTCTAATGTATTTGATCAAACCCACTTCTAAAAATGAAATTGGTCTCCTGGGACAGAAAATACATTTGTCAAGAATGGATATTAAATCTATAATTAGATGGAGGGGGCTTGTCTTGGGGGATGGATTAATGTTTCTGAAACATCCTTCCAAAGAGAAAAAGAATAAGATGTCTCATATGTAACAGGAGAAAATATCTAGGTTTTCCTACCAAAATGTCATCTAGCCTAGACAATCCAGTGAGGGAAAGAAGAGTCTTCTAAACAAATGACGATGTGTGCAAGAAGATGGATTTATTCGCTTACCTCATTGAAGATGCGGAAAAGAACTCCAAGAACAGTACAGTTCTGAACAGAGGAGTTAGAAGCAAGAAACTCTCAGAAGAAACCATGGATGGAATTCTTTGCAACCTCGAGCTACACAGCTATTTCTTAAGTATAATAACAAGAGTATAAACAATAAGATAAGATCAAAAGCCTTATACTTCAAGGGATGCTACCAAGAAATGGAATAGAAAATCCCATAATTACAGACTACATTTACAAATCATTTCTTTGATCAGGAACATCTGTCAACCTACCTGTCAATTTATCACAACAGTATTCAACATCACTATCAAGGAAAGAGAAGTCACAGCTGGGTATGGTCGCTTACACACCTATAGTCCCAGGATTTGGGAGGCAGAGGCAGGAGGATCAGGAGTTCAAGGCCTTTCTAGGCTACAAACTCAGTTTGAGGCCAGACTGTGCTACAGGAGACCCTGTCACAAATAAAGAAGAAGCAGAAGCAGAAGCAGAAGCAGAAGCAGAAGCAGAAGCAGAAGCAGAAGGAGAAGGAGAAGGAGAGGGAGAAGAGGAAGAAGAAGAAGAAGAAGAAGAAGAAGAAGAAGAAGAAGAAGAAGAAGAAGAAGAAGAAGAAGAAGAAGAAGAAGAAGAAGAAGAAGAAGAAGAAGAAGAAGAAGAAGAAGAAGAAGAAGAAGAAGAAGAAGAAGCAGCAGCAGCAGCAGGAGAAGAAGAAGAAGAAGGAGGAGGAGGAGGAGGAGGAGGAGGAGGAGGAGGAGGAGGAGAAGAAGAAGAAGAAGAAGAAGAAGAAGAAGAAGAAGAAGAAGAAGAAGAAGAAGAAGAAGAAGAAAAAACCAAACTACATAAAGACAGCACTTCACATCCCCCAGAATGAGTTGAATTAAAGAGGGTTGGTGGCCAGTATTTGGAGAAACTGAACCTTCTTCTCACATTGCTCATGGGGATGTGAAATGGTGTAGGCACTTGGGAATACAGCTCAAAATGTGAACTACAAAGAGAGAGGTACCACACAACTCAGGGGCTCCTCTCTTAGCCATAGATCCAAGAGAAGTGAAAGCTTGCCCATTGAAACCCTCAGATGCAAGTGCTGCTGGAGCATTACTTGAGAGTCAGCATAAGGGGAAAGAGAAACAAACTCAGATATCTACCCACTAAAGGGAGGGACAATCAATAAAACCAGGACTGTAGATGAAATATCCAGAAGAGACAAATCCACAGACATGGGAAGCAAATTAGCGGTTGCCTAGGGCTTGGCAAAGGGAAGGCAGGGTGACTTCTAACAGGAACAGGGCTCATTTCTGGGAAGATGAAAATATTCAAAATTAAATCATGGTGATGGTTGTACAACTTCATGGCTACGCTAAACAACACTGAGGCGTGTATTTAAACAGGTAAATTTAATGGCACACAAAGTGTACTTCAAAGGAGATGTTGAAAATATCATCAAGCAACCAAATTTTCTTTAAAACTATATTCCCTTTTTATCTGAAAAGTATAGCATAGTAGATATTCAAAAACACTGAAGAACTTAAAACAGATAAACAAAACCCTCTCCTAACTCCACCTCTATACAATGAGAGAATTTTATTGTCTTCAATGGGGCTCTTTCCATTGCATCCCAGAGTCTCAAGTCAGATACAAAATGGCTCCCAGCACACTTAGGAGTTCCAAGATTCATCTTCTCGGTGGGCTCAGTCAGTATCCTCAGTGGCTTAGAGGCAGGCCAGGAGAAACACCAGAGAGAATTTGTGGCAAACTTTGACAAGAAAGTGTGACTGCTTTGTGGTCTGGAGATGACAAAGAGAACAGTAATTCTGACTGCTCTAAGGAGAATGGGGGGGTCCCTTCATCTGATCAGGTCCCCAGGAACAGGCAGAGATCTGCAAGTATTCTACATCACCGATGCTCCTGTCATGCAAGAATACAGAACCAACCATTTAATTCTCCTATTAGCCTTCCCATCATTCTTTCCATCTTCTACTGAACACTCACATTCCAGCACTTAAAGTAATATGTGCCAAAGGTTGGGACCAGCAACCTTGAATCCATTGTCTCATAAGGAGCTTAGGAGGCAAGTATAATTATTCTTCCCATTTTTCAAGAGAGGAAACTGAGATGTACATATGACTTCGGGTCCTGGGTGTTTGTGTAATTCCTACAGTGTTACCAGGGTGGTTTCTGACACACACAATCTGATCATCAATCCATCCCCTCAGTTCTTTATCTAACAAGGAATACCATCCTGACAACTTGAAACTTTGACCTTGACCATTCTTCATAGTGGAAAACAGACATAAAGGTATCAGGCTTCTCTGCCAATCCACTCCTGGACTAGGGAGGCAAGTCGTCCTGGTTCAGTAAGCTGAGGTTCCACCACAGACTGCCCTTTTTTTTCTAATTCAAATTCACCTCAGAGATGGGTGAAGCTCCTGTTTTCCCTGAGCCATTTGCTGGGAAACACTCAAACACAGAAATCAGTGAAAGAACAAAAATGAAGTCTAGTCTCTTTCCTCCACTTACAACACTAAGTGGTCACACTTTCTGTTTGTTTTATTAGCTGTTTTTTTTTTTTTTTTTTCTTTCTCGGGTGTAATTCACATTCTGAGATGTAAGGTATCTACCTTAGGTTCACTCTTTTAAAGTGGACAACATCAAAGTTTGCATTCTTACAGAGCTATGCAACCATCACCATGGTCTACTTTTAGAATATTTTCATCACTCCAAAAAGCAACCCTATGCTTATGGTCATCCTTTCTTGCTCTTCCCCAATCCCTCTAACTACAAATGTGCTTTCTGTCTGTGGACTCACCTGGTTTGAAAATCCCATTAACAACAGGTCACATGATTTGTAGTTCTTTTTGCCAGGTTTCATTCACACAGCATCATGTTTTCAAGGCTCAGGTGTTTTTATTTTATTTTATTTTATATTTTATTTTATTTTATTTTATTTTATTTTATTTTATTTTATTTTATTTTATTTTATTTTTTAGTATGGACTAGCATTCCTTCTCCTTCTCCTTTTCTCCTCCTCCTTTTCTCCTCTTCCTCCTCCTCCTTTTTTTGAGATAGGGTTTCTCTGTGTAGCTTTGGAGCCTGTCCTGGAACTCACTCTTTAGCCCAGGCTGGCTTTGAACTCACAGAGATCCACCTGCCTCTGCCTCCTGAGTGCTGGGATTAAAGGTGTGCACCACCATCACCCAGCGCATGTACTAGTATTTTTTGCTGCCAAGTAGCATTTCACCCTATGGTTGGATACACCAGGACTTATGTAGCTGTTCATCACACAAGTGACATTCAGCTATTTCTCTTTGGGGACTATTAGGAACACTATGATCACTCATGTACAAGTCTCTCATGAACATGTTTCTGGTTCTCTTAGGGGTAGCCTAGAGATGGAAATTCTGGGTCATGTGGTAACTCTGTTTAATTTTTTTGATGAACCAAGGTTATAGTTTTTAGTTTCCACTAACTCCAATTTGATGAACAAATGTAAATGCGTGTTTCTTAAAATAGAGGCGTGTAAGATGATTGCCAACCTTATCAATTAAACTAATAGCTCTCCCCTGTTTTTCTTCTTTTAGGGGTGAACTGGGAGAGATTCTAGGAACCAAACTTAGGGCCTGGACATGTGCATATTAGGAAGTGATCTACCACTAAGCTATATCCCAACTCCAGACAGCTTCTTAGCAAACCTAAGAGGATACAGCAGGTATGCCTGAAACACTGAAGATTTGTATCAATAAACATTGGTCTACTTTTTTTATTTGTTCTGTAACAGTGATACAAAGGTATCTCATTGACTGAAAACTTTTGTGTCCTGGATAAAGTGTGGATTGAATATGAGTTGCTCCTCAGTGTGGTAGAGTTAAGAGGTGGTGGGATCTTTAAGAGGCGGGGCTTAGTACAAAGTGATTAGGTTATTAGCCATCATCTTAAGGCACTATTGCTGATCTCTTGGGGTGACTTAGTTTCCCATGAAAATAGGTCATTGTAAAAAGAGGGAAACTGACTTCTGTGCCTCTTTACTCTCTGAATCACCATGTAATCCCTCTTTCTTGCTTGTGGTCCTGCCACAATGCCATCTGCTATGAGCAGACACAGCCAGGAGGACCCCTGCCAGAGCCAGTGTCAGCACTGTGACATCAAGTACACTGGTCTCCCATACCTCTAAATAATCATTTTATCAAATAAATTCTTACATTGGTGTATTGGTGTGTGTGTGTGTGTGTGTGTGTGTGTGTGTGTGTGTGTGTGTGTGTGTTAAAGGAGGTCTGCCCTGAATTAGTGACTCCAATATGCCTACATCTCTCCTTTAAGTATGGCATATACGTTTTCCTTAGTTCTAGAATGAGGAATACACTATCTCAGTCATGACTGAAGACCCAGTACACAGTCCATCCACGTCCTTCTTAAGCATCACAAATCTTTCTGGAATGTTGCTTCCATGTTTAAGTGTCTATAGGTTTGTTTACATGGAGGTCCGAAGGCTAGCGTGAACTTGTTCAGAATTTTACCTGCTTCCAGATCCCCAAGCTTCTGTTAATAGTGCCGACACAAGCCCACTACCATCCCCACCAATACACCTAGATAACTTCTGCTTTTGCTAAACAGATACCTTCAGTACTTGGGAGTCTCTAAGAAGCCATGCATCTCTGGGGATGCTGAGCCATCTTGCAGAAGCCAGTTAAGACCCTACATGCACATGGTGACCCAGTCGACCATAGGACTTGTGTGTACCTCCAGATACTGTATTAAACCAAACCTTTCCTCTGCCTTGGGTGCTTTGATGCCAGTTTGATCTCACTGCTAAAACCACCCAACAAATCACATTATGCCTACTTCTTTATAGCTACCCTAGACCCAGAGACTCAATGTAGACTACGCTATAAACACCTGAACTTATCTTGGAAAGGAAATAGGGCGCCAGGTAACCACTGTGGAGGTGCCACACTGGGCAGACAATCAGCAGTAAGTCTGGGCACCTGGCTTTCGATTGTTCCTAATACCAAACTGGCAGGCAAGCCAGATGCTCCTGCCAGCTTGCTTGGATCAAAAGGACCATGACACGTCAGAACACAAAGACCTGATAAGAACAAGGGTGGCTTTGTTCTGCACTATCCTTTGAAAACCATGGCAGCTTTGCCCTGGAGAAGGCTAGTCTACCCAGCCTTGGTGCCAATCCAGAACACAGGCCAGTGACATGTTCCCTTAGGCGGCCTCTTCACACCAAGCACATGGGCTTGGGACATTCCCATTGCACTGGAGGTCTAACCTTCTACTTTGGCAAAGTTTGAACATCTCGGGCAGGGAGTGCATGCAAGGGCTGAGTCACATCTGGGCAAAACCATGGAGGCAGAATTCTCTGGGTATGCTGGGCTTGCCTCCATGAAATACCATTCTCCTCAAAAGCCAAAAGGCCCAACAATGAGAAACAGCCTCAGAGGGCAAGAGTTATTAACTCAAATGTTCTAGGGACCTGGCAAGTGTCTTAAGGTAATTGCTTATATAATGGTCTTCTGTTGTAGATAAACTCTGATGAGATTTTTTTCCTTTTCCTGCTTATGTATGTGTGCTTTTGTATTTTGCATGTGCATGGATATACATGCACATGTGTGTACAAACATGTAGAGACCCAAGGCTCATGTCAAGAGTCATCCTCCATCGCTCTTTGACCTAATTAATTGAGGCAGGGTCCCTCAATCAAACCCAGACCTCACTGATATGGCTAATCTTGCAAGCCAGCTTGCTCTGGGGGATCCCCAGCCTCCACCTTTTGAGGGTAGTGTTACAGGTGGACTGCCATGCCATGCCCCCCCCCCCATCTCTGTGAGTTCTGGAGATCTGAACCCTGGTCCTCACATTTGCACAGCAAATGCTTTAACCACTGACCCATCTCCTCTGGCCCTTTGATGACATTTTAATGACAAAAGGCTGTATTCTGTGATTTAAGGTTACAAAGGACTATACTCATATTTTTTCTATTCTTCACCTTCCACATGTTTTGATGAGGATTTAAATAAAGCAGCTCATCCACTTCCTCTCCCTGGGCCCCACAGAGACTAACAGCACAAACTTGAGGGTAATGGCTATTACCACTTAGCAGCAGAGAAGGGAGGGGAGCAGGAATGGTGGGGGCAAAGGCAAGTTGGAAACTGTGTAAGGGGTAGCCATCAATCCAGCAACAGGAGCTCCCTACAGAGATGTAGGCCTGAAGTGGCTAGATCCTTCCAAACAGCAACATCTGTCCACAAGGGCATGTTTGTCTTAAATATCAGAAAACAAATTTAAAATGAAACAGAAATAAGCTTGTGGCTGATGCAGCCCTGGAGTAACCAGTCTGTTGCTTTTGCATGGGTACATGCTTACCTCTAATCCAGGGCCTGTCCAGTCCTAAGCACCTGTCATAAGGCCAGTAATGTGACCTTGCCTTCCCAAGACATCAGGAGCTGGGCAAAGAGCCCTGCACCCAACCTGAGGTGAACAAGGACTCCAGCAAAGTGCTGCCCTGGTGGCCCCTGCATGTAGGGATGTCTACACTGACCACAGGCTATACAATTACACAATGAGCATATCAAACCCAAGCCTGAGAGAATGATGAGCACCCTGTCTCTGTCATAGTTGGAGCAGGGGAGGTCATGGTGGAATTCCCACCGAAACCAGACATTTATCGTAAGTGCTGACGAGGGTGAAAGAACTGTCTGAAACACACGCAGGGTCACTCTGTCATCTCCTACCGAGTCACTACAAAGTCTCAAGTTGGGGAGGGGGCAGACTTGAAAGGGAGTCAAGAGAGAAAATGCTGGCTATTATGGAGGTAAAATACTCTCTTGGCTTATAAGGGCCCAGTTCTTCACAAGGCCATTGTTTGCCGGGCAACCCCTCAGATCTGCCTTACCCTTTTGGCTGGATTAGATTTCCAAAGACTTCAGGGACACAGAATGCTTTGTCCAGCACTGGAACTCCAGGAAGGGGGGCTCCCTCAAGTTACTGAGAGCCTGAGGGGCCAGCTCAGGGCTCCTTACAATTCTACTTGTTACGGATGGGCCACCCACAGATTTGAGGAGCAGGCAGCGAAGGAGGCTGTGAAATTAGTCAGGCAACTTCAAGAATCCCACAAAGGAGCCACCACATTCACCTGGACTGAGGAACCCCAGAAGCAGCACCTGGGGTCAGGTAGTTTGGATCCTAAAAGTGATGTTTCCTTCCATTTATAGCAAAAGATACCATCTCAGTGGCTCCCCTGTTGGAAAAACATTTACTTACCATAGCATAAGCCTTCTGAGGGACAAGCAGGGATTTTACAGAGCTGGAAAAATCCTTCACTTCTCCTTTCATAGTGAGAGAACATACAGAATCTTTCTCACGTCTGAAAATGCCTATGGTTTCATCGAAGTAGCCAAGTGTCTGGGCATTGCTCATGGGAGGAAATGAAAACCTAGAAGAGATTCCCTAATAGCTCAGAGACAAATCTGGACATGGAGGGCTTAGAGTACAGTGGCCACTGTTCTGAGCAACTGCTCCACCATATAGAATGATCTCAAGCCAGTTAGGGAGGTCCAAAGCAGAGGAACACTGGGGCAGCCAGTCAACTCAGCAGTAAGGACAGTATGCAACCCTAGAAATCCAGGCGTGTAACACCAGGAACATGTATTTGTACCTTCCACAGTAGGCCACCAAGTGAAGGCTTCTAGCACCATTTTGAATTTGTGGTGCAAAGAAACATGCAAGAGGAAAGAATGGCGATGGAGGCCCCTTGAGATGTGAAGGAACCATTGTGCTGTATAAAGGGAATAATGGGTTGAGTTTAACAGGAAAAGCAGCAGTATGCTAGTTGGCTTGACATAATTGGGCTTCTGTGAAGAGTGGTAACGTCATGATGACCGTGAATTATGGACCACACCTGGCAGTCAGCTGTCCTGATCCTCAAAGATGACAGTTGTGTGAAATCCATTCTGGTTTTTGTGGCTCAGCACAATGAGGTCAGACAAATATGTGATACCCCTCTATCATTTCGAAGGTCACCAAGATGAAGGTGCTGATGGACAGGTAAGGAAGGAACAGCTGTCTGTACCTGGCCTCTTCTCCTCCAAGTGGGCTCCCCTCCCAACCCCATCCCCAGGGTGCTGAACCCCACGGCCCTCTCAGTCTGTCTGCTTATCCAGAGCCCCCTCTGCAGCTTGCCCAGGGTATGGTCGTAAGTTCATCCTTAACCCCAGCGCCATACAAAGCTCTCCACCTTGGTGCAGATGATCTCTACCTTCAATGTTAATAGCTGTGCCAGATGCCAGCTGGTAAAGATAATGGACCCCCTCACCCTTCCCCATCTACCATGAGTGGAAATACCACAAACCCCCAGGAGCCCTTTGTAGCCCCGCCCCACCTCACTCATCTCTAGGTCATTACTATTGAACCTAACAACTGAAGCCCACTGATCTGGAAAGCTCTGGTTACCCACTTCCCTCTAGTCTCCCTTTAAATTTAAATTAACACAAACTTTCAATAATAGACAACTTACTGGCCATGGACAAATCATAGGAACAACCACTACTACAGGCCAGAAGTTTGTGAGCGGGCAGCTCCAGACTGGTCATATAGCCAAGTATTTGCAAACTCTTCATGGACAAGTCTACTCATAATTTCATGAAGGCTGCTGATGCAGCACACACACAACAGCTTCCTAGGATGGAACATCTCTGAAGATCCCAGCAGACTGTCCTGGGTCAAGTGGGAGAGGGGTCACAGGGCCACTGCTGTGAGGGAGGTAGGGCACCAGAGAAGCTGGCCAAAGGCAATGGGCTGCCACACCTGGCTTCATTGCCCAGTGGTGAGTGCACAGGTGAATGCAGTGCAAAAAGGAGTCCCAATTGTTAGGCTCAAAGCCAGCAACAGCCCTATACTACCATCACCTTCAATCACCTGCCTCCACTCCTGTTTTTGCCCCATGAAAGGAAACAGAGCTGTGTTCATGTTGTTCTGTCCATAGCTCCTGGTCCAGGAACCTTTTATCCACATAAAATCTCCATCTTCAGCAGAGACTACCAGGCCTCACCCATGGTTCTGCCTCCACGCTCCAGCCTTAAGCTTCACCTCCACGTCCTCTTTTTTGGTTACTCAGTGACAGCAGTTTTATTCATGCCTGAGGGTCTTAAGAAGGGGCCACCTCCTCACCTACACATTCCTTACCAAATGTTTTTCTTAACTTGGGAGTCTCTGCTATGACATGACTTTCTCAGAATGATCTCAGGAAGTCATAGCTTCTAGCATCACAAGCTTTGACTTCAACAAACTTACCCTGAGGAACCACCCAGGGGTGTGTGTGGGGTGTGTCTCTGTGTGTGTGTGTGTGTGTGTGTGTGTGTGTGTGTGTGTGTGTGTGTCTGTCCATTTCTTTTATGTCAGTCTCTTTGATTACACTGTAAACATCCCAAAGGCTGGATCTCATCTGTTTGACACACCACGGTGACACCAGCACTGCATGTATCAAGAGTTCATGAACCCAAGTGAATTCCTTAACTCAATGCTCAAAAAGTTCATACAGAAACTTAACCCCCAAGTTCCTGTTACTCCTGCTCAGAGGTGGGATCTTTGTGAGGTAATTGCAACTACCCAGGACATGAGGGTGAGTGTTGCAGGATATTTGATCACACTGTATAAAGACATGTCACTCTGATTGGTTTGCTAACAAGCTGAACAACCAATAGCTAGGCAGGATTTCCAGGCACAGAGGATTCTGGGAAGAAGGGTGGGATGTGCAGAGTTGCCAGCCAGGCACAGAGAAAGCAACACGGACAGAGTAAAGGTAATAAAGCCATGAGGCAGAATGTAGATTAATAGAAATGGGTTAATTTGCGTTATAAGAGCTAGTTACAAACAAAACTATGCTATTGGCCAAGCTTTCATGATTAATAAGAAGACTCCATATGGTTATTTGGGAGCTGGCTGGTAGGACAGAAAAACTTTAACTACAGGTGGGGCCCCATGGCAGTTTTATCAGCTTTGTAAGAAAAGGAGGAGGGATTAAGCTAGCATGCTTGCTGTTACTGTCATGTGACTCTGCAGGTTGTGCTGTAGCAAGAAGTCCCTTACCAGGTGTAAATAGCACGTTCTCCGATTTCCAAGCCCCAGAACTTTAACCCCAAACAAGCTCTACTAGTTACAAGTTACCTGGCCTCGGCTAGTGTGCTACAACAGTAGAAACAGGTCTTAAAGTGATTAGTAAGTGTACCGGCCCTTAAAATATGGACTTGCATCAAGGGAAGGAGAAGGCTCAAGTGAATGGGTGATCAGAGTATGGTCCTGAGAAAATGTGGGTGCTGGCCAGGCCCAAGGAGACATCCTGCTATGAGTGACCATAAGACACTGAGGAACGTGTACATGCTGGCAAAGGCACCCCCTGAGACACCACTCTCATGAAGCTCTGGTAAGGGCTGCATTCCTCAGGGAGCTGTAGGACCCTGTGTCAAAGTGAAGTTGGGGTGACCTGTCTGCTCGGCATCAGTGGCTGGCCTTTTTGCAGGTATATGGGAACCTGAGGTAGATTTGGCACATCTGTCTGTGAGACTGCAGGGAGGGAAGTTGGATGGTGCCCCAAGAGTAGCTGCTGCATCCACTATCCGATGCTATTCCTGTCTCCTCTGCACCCAGCACTGGCAGAAGGGAGACTGAAGTTGTGACCACCCTTGGCTGCAAGCTCCAGATGGAGCAACAGTTCTTAGGAATCATCCCTGGATTGCTCCAACATGGTAGCTCACAATGCCCTCAGTAGGCAAGGAGAAGCCCATGTAGTGTAAAGTTCTGAGCAGTAAGAGAACAGGACACAAAAGGCCATTTCAGGCCACGAGACTCTCTTCCCACTAAATCTTGCTCTACCCATTCCAGGTGTTGAGGGAAGAGATGGCTGTGAGCCAAGCTTCCATAGGCCACGGTTCCAATCCTGCTCTGTAGTGTGAGTCTCATCTATGCCTTCCCTTGAAAACTTCAGCCTTGGAATTTCTGCTGACATCCAGGCCCACGGGACAACCACATTCATTTCAGTGGCCTTTGCCTCCTTAAGAAGCAGCGGTTTATTTTAAAAGCTGGTACTCAGCCTTCACACAGGCAGAAGGGCTGAGGATTAAAACCTATAGCAAAGCTGTTCCCTCTGAACTGATATAATCCACTCTCTTGGACTGTTATCTAGATAGCCCAACGTCAGTTGATCACATAGCACTATGCAATGTCCAGAGGGGAATACACATTCAGTCAAAGCTGCCCACTCCATGCCTAATAACACATGCACACCAACAGGGCTGCAGGAGAAGCAGATGCCATGTCCCCTCCACCTCACCAAGGGCAAACAGCTTCCTTTGAAGACTAGACAGGGACAGGGGAGGGTGCTCGGCTGTTATGGCACCTGCACTACAAGCATGAGGAACCAAGTTATATCCCCAGGGCCTTCATAAGAACCTAGGCATGGAGACCTGTGTCTGTCATCTGAGGCCTGGGAGTTAAAGATACACAGATCCCTAAGGTTCGTTGGCTAGCCAGTTAGCTTACCCCACTGTGTGAGCTCTAGGCTCATGAAAGTTGCCGTTTCAGAAATAAACATGAATGGTTCCTGAAAAACAACACCCCAAGGTGAGTCTGTGCATGTGCATCTCACACACAAACATGTACACATAAATGCACGTGCACACGCACACACTCATTTACTCACCACAGTAAACAGGAACGTCAAGGAACCCTCCTAGTGGTGGAGTGCTAAACACCAGGGAGGCGTTGACACTGTCCTCCAACAAGAGGCAAATGCTGCTTTCTCAGCCAGCACCAGAGTGTTGCACAAACGTCACCTGAAACAACCAATGTGGAGAAGAAGCAACTGTGCCAGCCTCCCTCCCAGGCCCAAGCAGACAGGCTGGCACAGTATCTGTCAGCTCCGACTCATTCCGCTCCACATCCAACCATCCAGCCAAGGCTGAAGCTCTTAGCAACGTCCTGGCCAAGCCTGCATAAGCTCAGACAGGGCACGTTGACTTAGAAAACAGTCAAAGATCACAAATACCTCCCAGGGGGTGCCATACAGGCCACCTTCAGGGTACCCATTCTTCATGGTGGCCTCAGAGTAATCTCCAGGTTGCTCTAAGGGCCCATCCGACAAGTGTCTGGAGAGGAGGGCAGGCTGAACGCTAACAGGTCCTCGTGTGTAACTTTCTTCAGATGTTGGTTCAGAGTTGGAGGAGAACATCTATGACAGGGAGGCCCAGAGGCCAGTGCCACACCCACTAGAACAATGCATCTGAGGCAGGTAACGGCTCCAGAGACCAAGCAGAGGAAGGACTAGGTTGTGATTAGAATGGTCTTCAAACAGCACACTGGCCACAAGGTTCCCAAAAGATAAGGGAGTCTAACTGGCCAGGGGCATTTCCACAGCATCAGCCTCAGGCTTGGCCACTAAGCCAGATAGAAGTGACTAGAAGCTAACACTGCCTTCAGATCAATAGCTCAGCAGATGCTCAGAAGGGGGTCTGTGTTTTAAAGGCAAGGTTTTATCGCTTTCATGAAGGTGCCTCATGGATAAACTGGAATGCTTGGAAGAAAGCTAAGTACAAATATAGTTACACACCCACATGTGCACAAACACAGAAATTCATCTTACCCTGAGATGCAAAGCCCACTGTTTACAGCAAACCCCCCCAGACACAGGTGGTATGACTCTGCCTGGGGACCCAATTAGGAAGCCATCACCCTGTCTCCCAGCAGCCAGAAGACAAGAATGGTCCACAAGGGAAGAAGGGTGGGATTAGGAACATAGCAAGGTAGGTCTTGGAAGGCAGCCATCCTTTCCTCCGGGCACTGAGAACTCTGTTGGCACCAAAGGGAACTGTGTTGTTAGAAACCCTCCCCAGTGGAATGCAGACTGAACGCCCGCACATCCCAGGGCACAAAGAACCCAAAACAGTCTTTAAAACAAGCACTTCCATGGGGTAATTGAAGAGCAGCGGTGTGCCTTGTTTATTCCAAGGCTGTGTCATGCTATGGCCTGCAATGCTTGAAGTTTTGAACTCATGCCATTTATCAAAGACAATGAAATCCTCAAGGCTCATCTACTTATTATCAAATCATCCAATGGAAAGTTTAATTGAGGCTTCAGTGATATGCCTCTTGGCAGTAACCCCTGTGTCTCTCTCTTTGGCTTATTCTTATTGTATTAAAGGCATTTCCCTGGGTGCCTATGGTTCTTATTTCATACACCAGCAGCCACTGGAATGCTCCAGACAATAATCACCTTCCCACAGCAGCACCAGGCACTTCTCCTACACTGGGCCCAGCAGGGCTGAGGGAAGAAGATCTAGCCAATGACTGTTGGCAGTGATGCCCATCTCCTCTGACCACCTGTGAGCTGGCCGCTTTTGCATGGGCTATATGAGCTGATGTCTGAATGGGATTTAAAAAGGACTGATGTCACACTGTCGTTTCCCAGCATGCCCAGCGTTGTCTTAGAGCTGGGGGCAGTTCTGCATCACTTGCTTGGCTGAACTCATGGAATCTTATCCAAAAGGGTCTCCTATTGTTTTCTGCTTCCTTCTGAACCATGCAGGCACGCTTCCTGGCCTCAGATTCCTCCCTAATGATATTACGTCATCTTACAGCCATTCTGGAGAGAGCTGAGTGATCTCTAGTCAGTCACTTTTCTTCTTGAGCCCAACTTGAGCTGAGCATAGACACAAATTGAACCCCTGAACCCCTGGTACCCTTCTTTTTCTCTGTCCCTATGCCTAATTCCCGGACCTTCATTTTACTTATAAATTAGACTTATTCCACAACTTACCAGATTCACAAAATGAATGGGGGTGGCCCCAGCCTCACTTGGATTGTCTTGCAAGTCCAGAGATGAAGTAATGAAGAAATGGTATGTTCTCACCCATACAGATAGAAGAACTGGGTGAGGTTGGAGCACCTGGCCCATGGCAGCTCCAGGTTCATTATAAATCTCAGAATATGGAACTTTCTCAGGAGAGCCAACAAAGGCTGGCCCAGTTGTAAAAAGCAATCCACCTCACTAGGATTGTTGCCTACTGAGGGAATCACAGAAGAGGCTGGCCACCCTGGGGCCACTTCCATACTCTGAGTCTCACTCCCTTCTCCAGGGTTAGATGAGACTAAAGGCTTGGTGTGGACCCAGGCTCTAGAAGTCTGAGGGTGAAAAGTGGCTGGAGGCATGTACTCACACATTGCTGGGCTAGTACAAGTCACACAGATGGGCTGGACCCCCAACAAGCCAGGTTTCCTCTTAATCAAAGGACACCTGTGGGATGGGAGCATCGGGTCCCTTCCATCTTTCCCCACTGAATCTCCACCCTGAAGGTTTTACCTCAGAGAGCCATGGCGTGCCAATGCTCAGTTCCTCTGGGTAAACTGTACAAGTTACCCACCCCCAACATGAGCCTGTTTCCTGAGTAATGGGAACGACTTGGCCCCTAAACCCACATAGACAGTGTGTCCGTGTCTGACCCCACTAAAGTCCTCAAGGCAGGTCTTGGTGTGGAGACCCTGGGTTAGGCATGTTTTAAGAACTCTTGTGTATATTCATTGCCCAAAGTTTCAGAGCAGAGGATCACCCATGTCTCTCTTATCAACAGAAGGGCACATTCTTAACCCTGGTGACTCACTCTCTGATCTTGGCTTCCAAAGGGAAGGTGTGTGGATGACTTTTCTCATCCCTGTGAGCAAATACATGACAGGCAGCAGTTTCAGGGAGGGAGGGTTTATTTTGGCTTGCAGTTCTAGGTGATCATTCCATGATGGAGGGAAGCACAGGGAAGGTAGGTTGGGCTGGTTCCATGGCATCCACTCTCAGAAAGCAGGAAGAGAGGAATGCTCACGGTCAGCACACTTTACCGTTGTGTTCAGCCTAGGACCTCAGCCTAGGGAATGGTGCTGCCCACAGAAGGTAGATCTTCCCACCTCAGTGAACCTAATCAACATCTGATAGCCAGAAGTTTTCTCTGATCCTACAGAATCTCTCCAACCCACATCCCACAGCCACTTGGTCCCAAACAAACACACACAGGCTTATACCATTTTTAAACTATGGGCCATGGCAGGCTTCTTGCTAGCTAGCTGTTATATCTTAAATTAACCCATTTCTATAAATCTATACTCTGCCACGTGGCTTGTGGCTTACCAGTACCTTTACAGCTTGCTTCTCCCGGCGGCTGGCAGCGTCTCCTCCCTGTCTTTCTCCCTTCCTCTCCCTCTAGTTAGAATTTCTGGTGGCACCACAGGCTAATTTAAACTACACAGTCCTTCAAGGACTGCCCAGAGGCTTGTCCCTTAGGTAATTCTAGCCCTGTCAAATTGACCATATTAACCATCACAGATGGGATCAAAGATTTGATAAATACCAGTGAAATATGAAGTTTGTTTACTTATTGTATAAAATGGTATCAAGAACTTCCTTGGGAAGTTATTGCCTTCTGTCTTTTGTAAAACAGTAAATCAAGAATCATAAAAGGGACTGTAGAGTTCCTTGAAGGTAACCAGACTGGCACTGTCTCAACATCATTGTCATGGAAATAAACATGTTAATTGGCTTCCCAATCTTACAACAAATTGGAGATTAATTTATTTGTTGGAATGACAGGTTTAATCTCTGGCTCATGGCTTGAGTTGATCATTGCTTGGCCTTGTTGCTTTGGGACTGTGAAAGGATAGGACATCTTCATGGGACAATATGCCTAAGGAGACCTTATCACCTAATGGCAGAAAGAGAGAGAGAGAGAGAGAGAGAGAGAGAGAGAGAGAGAGGGAGAGGGCGAGGGCGAGGGCGAGGGCGAGGGAGAGGGAGAGGGAGAGGGAGAGGGCCAGGATCCAAATATCCCCTTCAAGGGCACTACCTCAATAAACTAACCTTCCTCCAAAAACCTACCTCCTAAAGATTCTGCCACCTCCTGAAGGGCCACAGGCTGAGAACTGAGCCTTCAATGCCCAGGCCTTGGGACATTTAAGAACAAAACGACAGTAGTAACCAAAATTATTTGTTCAATAACTAGTAGCATCTCGTGTGTGCTCGTTGCTGAAACATGGAAGAGGACGTGAGGCTCGCATTCTCTCACAGATTCGGTGATGGTCCCTGTGGAGAGGCAAGGCTGCTTCTGTCTCATTTGTTGGATACTGTGTGAAGAGAGACCCAAGGGAGGGAAATAATGAGGCCCAGAGATGTCAGGGGAGGAGCATGCCATACCCCGAACAGCAACAGTGAGGCACAAGATGAAGACCAACTCAGGAAGGAGGGTAAGGAGAGGGTCGGTGTGGCAGGCAGCCCAGGGCTCATGAAGCAGGGACTAAAGTCAGTAAAGGAGCCGTGTGATTTGGGGTCCTACCTGTCTCAGGGTTTCTTATAAATATGCTAAATCTACTGGAGGATTTGAGCAAAGAACTTGTGTTACTTGACTATGATTCTTAAATTTTTTTTTTTTTTTTTTTTGTGTGTGTGTGTGTGTGTGTGTGTGTGTGTGTGTGTGTGTGTATGCCATGCATATCTGAGGAGGCCAGAAGAGGGTGTTATAACCTCCAGCTGGAGTTACAGGTGGTTGTTAGCAGATCAATGTAGATAAACTCTGGGTGCTTTGGAAGAGCAGTGAGTGTTCTCAATTTCAGAGTCGCCTCTCTAGTCCCTAGATTTAGACTTTTGAAGTCACTCTCTAGCTGCCATATACACTGTTGAGAAGGCTGTGGTGGGTGAAGAGACCTGGCAGGTAAGGTTAAGACAGCTTGGACCTGAGGAAATGGCAGATGTGGTTCAAGGGAGCCTCAGTGACAGATTTTGAATTATGTGCCCATCCCGGCAGGAACGAAGATATTTGTGCCCTTCCCTTTGGACATGAGACTATTGAACAATGATCTCCAAGAAATTGTAACTGTCCCAGGAATTTCATGCTAGTGCAGCCAGAGAAGGAACTTCTCTCTGGGAAAGAGATCTCATGGAGTTCTGACCACTTCTTAAATCACTTCACAGAAGAGCCTGGAGCTGAGATGGTACAGGTCAGTGGTGGGCAGGCCGACGCGTCAGACAGGGCTGTTTGGCTATGTACACCTCTAGCTTTCTGTTTAAGTCTCATATTGGGACCCAGAAAATGGACTTGGGGTGGGGGGTCACTCGCTCTCTTTATTTGTCCTTCTTTCCAATGTGGCCATATTGAATAAGTGTCCCTTTCTGCTTTTCACCACTGAGTGCCTGTTTAATTGGCTTATTCAGGACAGGTGGCTATAGCTTGTGAGGGCTGCCAGGGTGCAGGTGCTGACCCCAACAACAGTGACTACCAAGCAGGCAGGAATTAGTGGTAGATTCAAAGCATTTCTCAGGCATCTTCAGAAATAAAGCCGACAGAACGTCTGGTTAGCTACTACATTTCGTTTTTGCATTACTGGGGATAGGATCAAATCAGGGGCCTGGAGCACGGTAGACAAGCCTGTGACACACACAGAGCCATACTCCCAGGCACTGAAGAGTTAATAAACTCACATGCCCTTTACCACAGGTAGGCGGGCACTGTGACAAATGCTGTCCAATGGTTCCACACTCCATGCCCAGCACTTTCTCTGTTGTGCTCATCACAGTTGTACTCAGGATGGAGGAGGTGTCACGGTAGGAAAGAGAGGAACCAACCTGTCCCTAGAGGAAGCTCCTTCCACTCACTCCTTCCTGGTCCCTCAGCCGCATCTATCATTCCCGCACAGGGCTTGCTGAGCTGGGTGTGGGCAAACATGCCTCCTTCTCCAACACACTGACTGTCTTACAGGTTCCTTTTCCAAGATGAAAACCTCTCGGGGTTGGGACTTTATCTCAAAATGTGTGTTTATCTTGGCAGCCAGAGCTCCATGGCTCGGGAACCAGGCAACTGGCCTGTGAGACTGACCCCAGGGACTCCCCGGCTTCTCTGCTGTTGTTGCCTCTCTGGGAACCCTTCCATTTAATCAGCAGCTGAGCCAAGGAGGGAGATGAGCCATCGTGGCTGCTCCTGAATCCCACCCCCCTCCGCCGCGGCCGCCTTTGCACAGCTGTTTTGTCCTGTTTGATTTTGTAACCATGGGGTACAGGAGACAATAGAAAATATCTGGAAGATTATGAAACCAAACAAGAGAAGAGCAGCAGGAACTTGAGGGAAGAAGCAACTGGTTTTTATAGTAACAATAATAACAAGGTGACTCATTTACACGCAATAACACCCTGAATGCTGTGAGAAGACAGCCGTGTACTGTAGAATAACCACTCTTGTCCATGCCTCCTGCTGCAGCAACCTGAGAGGAGGTGGCCAACAGAGGTGTGAGGAGAGCATTTGGCTGTAGCTTCTGATGTCTACTGAGACATGAGCTGATTCCAACTGCCAGAAAAGCCACACCTAGGGCCTGTGCTGGGGAGAAAGGCAGGGGCATGGGGGCTTCCCAGTACTCCTCTTCAGGTTTTTATGTGTGTGTGTGTGTGTGTGTGTGTGTGTGTGTGTGTTGACTGTTTTGCCAGGCCAGGAATTGAACCCAGAGCATCATACATGCTGAGAGATATCCCCAGTCAGCCCTTTGTGGATTTTTTTTTTTTTACATGAAGCTGTCAGCATCTGATTTTTTTCTAAGCATGCAAGCTCAGGTCTTTGTGTGTACACTCACAGATGGGGGGGGGGGGATTCTGCCTTTTGTCACCTAGATTTAAATCACTGTCTATGAAAGTTGACTATACAGTCACTCGAGCGCTTGTGACTACATGACATGCCGTCTCAGACCTCCCTACAGGGATTCTAATACATAAGGGGTGGAGGAAGAAGTGGGCATTCCTAGAACATTCCAAATTTCTGCTGATGTCCGGCCCTAGGGTGCCCTTTGAGAGCCATTAGCTCCAAGTTTTGTTTTGTTTCCTCCACCAATACAAAGGCTCCAACCCCTGTTGGACCGGGAACACTGAAAACAGGTTAGTGTCGCCCGCACCCATTGGCCCATCTGTGACGAGGAGAACGGGTCTGGGACAGCTGGTTCGTGTTGTCTTGGACAGTGGATACATAGTAACTTTCTCAGGGTGAGAGCGCTTCTGAGATTAACGTGCATTCGAGCCACCCCAGGGCTCCCGAATATAGAGTGCTGGGCCCCACCTGCAGCCACCAGATCGAAGGGCCTGGGTGGCACTGTTGGCATCGAAGCTGCTGATCTGGGACCACACTTTGAGAAGCCCTGCTTTGGGTTATTGTCACGGAGGGCCCTTTATTTCCTTGTGGCGGTTTGCTAACGTAGAACAAAGCTGGCCCAGACCCTAGAGTGGCTTGCTCCTTGCCTACTGTTGCTTTATTCCGACTCGTGTGCGTGTCTCAAACAGTTTCCCTTTCACCAAAGGCAGCCATGATGTCAGTGTCCGAGGTCCTTCCCACATGTTCCTGGTTGAGTCTGCAGCACTCTAACAGCTGACCCGGATTAGAGATGGTAACCAAACTGTTCCCCTGGGACTGTGGATGTCCATGTTCATTAGGATATGGACTCACATCCAAGGAATTGCCACCTCATCAGATTTTCCATGAACCTAGTGCTGGTCTTCAAGAGAGGCAGGATGGGGGAAGGTGTGGTTTGGAGCCACAGCCTGTGGTATGACCCTGCCAGGAGCAAACCCAGCTTGGCTACTGACAGTGGGATCCTGAGCTCTTGGTGGTCTTCTTGCTTCCACCTAAGCAGCAAAGGTGGAGGGGACCAGAGTGTCTGACTGTGGAACAGCTGTCCACCCAGGAGACCCACTGAGCAGACCCTTGCTGTGCCTTCACAGATTAATATTAGGTTTGTAACTCAGGAGTTCTAGAAGCCTTGGCAAGCCAAAGGTGTTACAAATGCTTTCCAAATTGTCCCTTCTCTGCAAAGCCTTGGGTCATGCCAACTAAACTTTCAAGTCTCATACCATCAATCACCTGTCCCCACTCCTTTACGATCTACCTGTTCCACACTCAACAGTCTGCTCATTGCCACAGGTTGGTGCTGAAGGTCTTAAAATGTCCATATGGTAGATGCTTGGCCCCAGCTTGACACTACTGGAGGTGGCAGAACCTTGGAGAAATGTGGCCATTCGGGGAATGTCCTTCAAGGGACTTGAGACCCTGGTTTCTTTATGCTTGAATGTCTATGCACCCCTGCATGTGCTCTCTCTCCCCACCTCCCAACCATGCATTTTCTTCTCTCTTGCAACATGGTGGAGGATTTTGTTCCACCATGAATTGTCACGATAATAATCTATCCTCCCAACTAGGCCAACTAAGCATCAATGGACGCTTCTAAAGCTATGAGTAAAAACATCTTTTCTCTGGTGCTGGAGAGAGGGCTCAGCAGATAAGCATTTGTTGCTCATATAGAGGATGTGGGTTTGGTTCCCAGCACCCACACCATCTCACAACCATCTGTAACTCCAGTTTCAGGGGATCTAATGCCTTCTTGCTTCTGCAGGTACCCCCCCCCCCACACACACACACAGGAAAAACACATACACATAAAATTTAAAAAAAAAATTGTCTTTGTAAGTCATTATGTTACCTCAGATGTATGTTATAGTAATGGAAAGCTAACACACTCACTGATCATCATAAAAGCCCACTTATTCTCTGCTCTAACACAAGCCCCACAAGAAAAGGAGCCTTTGCCTGTTTGGTGCATTGACATTCTCAGGGCTAGAGTGGCACCTGGCAGGCACTTAATACTGAATGTGAAGAAACAGGATGTCTGCAAGGGCAAATATCCATCTGAGAAATAGCTCATGGTATAAAGACATAGAGAGGCAGCGAATACAGGGGGAAACAGTAATACAGTAATGGACAGTTTAACAAACTAAGAAAAGAATGGCCACAGGGCTAACAGGATGGGATGAGAATGCAACCCCAGGCACCACAGTGAGTTAGCAGATCTCAACTTTGCCTCTTGTGAGTGAGGTAATTTTACATGAGAAAGTGTATCCTCTTGATGTCTTGGTTTCCTCAAGTGCTAACAAAGTAAAGCCACAGTTTAAAAGACCATTAGGGGCTAGCGTGGTGGTTTGAATAAGAATGGCCCCCATAGGCTTATATATTTGAATGCTTAGTCATCAGGGAGTGGCATTATTACTTAGGAGGTGTGGCCTTATTGGAGCAAGTATGTCACAGGGGGTGGGCTTTAGGATTTCAAAAGCTGGTATGAGCCCCCGTTCTCTCTCTTGGCTTGAGGATCAGAATGTAGCTCTCAGCTACTGCTCCAGCACCATGACTGCCGCCATGATGAAAACAGACTAAACCTCTGGAACTGTAAGCAAGCTTCTAATTAAATGTTTCCTTTTTATAAAAGGTGCCTTGGTCATGGTGTCTCTTCACAGCAATAGAACAATGGCTAAGATAGCTAGGGAGATGGCTCTGCTGGAGCAAAGCTCTTTAACTTCCCAAGGACAAATTAAAGTCAACTTAACTCTTAACACCATTCATTCCCCGGGAAGTAATGTGGCGAACTCTGTTGATGGTTTGGATCTTAAATATCTCCCAAATGCTATGTTTCAGATGCTTGGTCATGAGCCTACGATGCTATTGGGAGGTGGTGGAACCTTTAGAGGATGGAAGTTAGGGATTATAACCCTGAAGGGGATATTGGGAACAAAGCCCTGTCTTTTCTCTCTTTGCTTCCTCACTGTACAATAAATAGTTTTACTCCAGCACGTGCTCCCTACCCAAAAATCAATGATTCCAGCCAACTACAGACTCAAGCCTTCGAAACTCTGAGTTATGCAACTTTCTGTCTCTCTTAACTTTGTTTTTAACTGTTTGAGACAAAATCTTGTTGTGTATGTAGCTCAGGCTGGCCTAGAACCCAGACTGACCTTGAATTTAGGAACCTACTGTTTTGCCTCCCAAGTGCTAGGATTATGGGTGTGCACCACCACAACTGACTGTTCCTTCTTGTAATTTACTTTCTCAGGCATGCTGTCTCAGAAAGACAGTCTGAGCATGCTGTGACGCTGACTGATAGGAGATCCCGGGTGTGTTGTGATCAAGAGAGGACGTGAGCACTGAAGAAGCCTGTCTTCAATACTGAGGAGAAGAGCCCTAGAGAATGAGTCTGGAGCCATGGAACCAGCATCAGGTCCACGCTTCGACATCTCATAAAACTGCCAAGCACTGAGGCTTCTTGACCTGCCAAGCACTGAAGAAGGACCACAGCTTGTCACTAGGGACAACTCTAGGAATGGCAAAGCAGAATTAGTTTCTCCACATCTACCGCTCCAGAGTTTGTTAGTCTAGAAATGCAAAGCCTTTCCCTTGGTTACTTTAAATGTATTATTGTCCTTTTGTTGAACTGCTCAGAAGCCCAAGTCCTGAGCCCCTCTGAGTTACTCATTGCTGATCCCTCCAACGTGACATGGACACATGAAATTTCTCCTTATTTTCCTCCTGTTACCCTGGGATGCTTAAGATGAATGGAGGAGAGGGAGTTGCCTTTACCTCCTTTCAAGGGCAAGAGTACTTTTTCTTCATCCTCTAAAATCACTCACAATTCCAACTCTGTCCCTAATTCTACACCTCTCGGGGAAGGGGGAATCACCTAGCAAAGTCTTCAGGGTTTTAGATCTCAAAGCTCGAAAATCAAAGAATCTTCAAGGGATTCAGACTTCCTCATTTCTGAACACGGAAGCTATGTGCTGCCAAAAAGAACCCCCATCTCAGTATGCCCACACTCTTCTCACTCCTATAACACCCAGTGTTTCAGGACTGTGACTGCCAATTCCTTGGATGATCTTAGGATGATCAATGAAGAAAGATCTCCAAGCACTGCTCATAGGACGTTTGTAAGGGCAAAAAACCCTCAAAATATCATACGGCATTTCCAATCTCATTCCACTGGGCAGAAGGCTATTGTTGGTTTTTGCCAGGAAGACTGAGAAATGTAACCTCCCAAGGGGGAAGATCCTGTGACTATCAGCTAACAATATTTACCATAATACCCTGGACCATGTGCCAGGTCCTAATTATGATTCATCTCAGCCTTAACCAACCATGGCTCAGCCCTTTCCTAGCCATGGCCAGTCCCTTCCCTAATCATGACACACCCTTCCCTAACCACAGCTCAGCTCTTTCTTAACCATGACATAATCTCTTCCTGCTTGTGATAAGGTTTTGATCATAACCATCCATACCAATCCCACCAAAGACACTTGAACTGAAGTCCTAAAGACCAGGCCAAGCATTAGTCTCTGCTCAAGAGCAAGTGGTCTGAGCCCGACAGTTCTCAACCTAAGGGTCAAATGACCCTGTCACAGGGATCGCATATCAGATATCCTACATACCAGATATTTATATTACGATTCATAACAGTAGCAAAATTATAGTTATGAAATAGCAATGGAATAATTTTATGGTGGGGGGTCACCACACCATGAGAAACTAACTGTATTAAAGGGTCACAGTACTAGGAAGGTTGAGAACCCCTGCCTTAGCTGAACCATCTCTGGCCTTCCCAAAGCACTCTGATTTCTTACTTTGTATATATGAAGAAGTTGAGGTTAAAAATTCAGAGCCAACTTCCAATTTCACAAGAGAGGGTTGAGGGTTCTTCTATCTTTAAACTCACAGCACCCAAGGGAGCCTGATAAACTGTCTATATATGATGAAAGCTATAAACATTCTCCACTAAGTTGCAGCTCTGAGCCTTGAAGGCCACCTGATGCTGAGCCTGTGGTCAGTCCCCAGCACCACAGCAGCCTAGGTGGCTGACCTCATCTCTTTGTGCCAGGAGGCCAGTGGTGGGGAAAATGAACTCATGGCTAGACTAAAGTGTCACTTTTATTGCCAAAAATATCAGTGAGCCACATGGCCCAACTGGGCCCTATTTCCGATGCCACAGCACAGCTTGACAACCAAAAAGAAAACTTCAAAATATTAAAACAAGATTCTTCTTCAGCCCTGGCATTACTTCCTACTGTGCCCTTCCTCTCTTTGCCCTGACTCACCTCTCTGCCCTGCAGCAGGCAAACTTCCCCTTCCAGTCTGTGAAGGTACCACCTTTCCTCCTTCTTGGACTGCCTGCATCCCAGCCAGAGCATCATTCCTCCTTCCATAGAGCAAGAACTCCCCTCTACCTGGGAATTGTTCTCCAAGTGAAGTTGCCTTAAAAAGAAAAATCTACAGAATCGAGTTTACAATTTCTCTCCTTGCCATCTCACTTGAAAAATCAAAACAAACAAACATAAACCCCATCATGGCCAACTAAACACAACACGAAGTTTAATAGATTAGCCATTTCTCAGGGTACAGTTCAGTGGCAATAAAGTCATTCATTAATTGTTCACTCATTACTGCCATTCTGGTTTTGTTCTTGTTGCTGTGATAAACCACCCTCGCCATAAGCAATTAAAGAAAGGGTTTATTTGGCTTACAGTTCCACACTGTGAGGAAGCCAAGCCAAGAACTTGAAGCAGCCCATGACATCAACAGTCAAGAGCAGAGAGAGAAATGAATGTGTGCATGCCTCTAGTGTTTGGCTCACTTTCTCAGTTCTTAGAAGTTTCAGGACCCAAACCCAGGGGATGATGCTGCCCACAGTGGGCTGGGTCTTCCTATGCCAATTAACCCAATTAAATCCCTTGGGGGGGGAGATACCTATAGGCCAACCCAATAAAAACCATCACTGAGGCTGTCTCCTAGTGATTCTACATTGTGTCAAGTTTTCAATTAAAACTAACCATCACAAACACTCCAGGTTTCTTCTTATAAAACTGGAACTTTAGGCCATTAAGTAATAACTCACTATTCCCCTCAACCACTGAACATGACCATTTTCTGTATCCATAAACGTTCTCCTCTGGATGCCTTAGGCATGTGGACTCCCACAGCACATATGCTTTTCTAGTTAGCTTGTTTTGCTCAGCATCATGTCCCAAAGGTCTATCCATGACGTAGTCTGTGTCATAGTTTTCTAATGTTTTAAGGCTGATTTTTTTCTCTCACCATATGCTCACACCACACTGCATTTATCATGGGTGAATGCTTACGTGTGCTTCCACCTTCTGGCTCCCAGGAATGATGCTGCTGTGAACACGAGTGTGCAAACATCTGTTTGAGTACCTGCTCTTGATTCTTCTGGTTCTATATCCAGAATTGGAACTGTTGCATTACACTTGAATTTGGGGGAGAAAACACTGCTCTGTGTTTGCCATTTGCCCTGGCCCCCAGCAGTGCACAGGGGTCTCCACTTCTCCACTGCCTCAGGAGTATTTGTTATTTCCTGGTGTGGGGTGGGATTAGTTTTTAGATTTGTATTTTTTAATGATGTGTGTGTTCTACATGTGTGCGTGTGCCTGAAGAGGACAGAAGAGGGTGTCAGATCTGCCTAACTAGACTTACAGGTGTTTGTGAGCCATCTGACATAGGCGTCGAGAACCAAACTTGGGTCTTTTGTATATATTCTTAATCTCTGAGCCATCCCTCCAGTCCTATTTTCTGATTCTTGAAAACCATCAAATGAATGGATGTGTTCAGCCATCCCCTTTAACCCCATAAGAACCCTGAGGAGGCTGGAGAGAGCGCTTAATGGTCAAGAGCATTGGCTGTCCTTCCAGAGGATCCACATCCAATTCCCAGCACCCACGTGGTGGCCCACAACTGTCTATAACTCCAGTTCCAGGGGATCCAATGCCTTCTTCTGCTCTGCAGGATCCTGAGTTCATGTGAGGCACATAAGCTCCCACAACTGCACACACATAAGAAAAGATATATAAGAACCCTGAGGATTATTATTTCCATTGTATAGATGAGGTTACATCTGGATATGGGAGGTAAATCACAAAGGACTATGCAAGAGCAGGATGTGATTCCCCAGGCCTAAGAGAAGAACCTATGTCCAGACCACAGTACTGAGCCTTGCTTGCCTCTTCTTCCAGTGAGGGGCCCTTCAGTAGGAGTTGCCTTTCTCTATGGAGATGGTGAGGCCCTGTGGATGGCAAAAAGGACCATGAGTAAACTCCTGTAGGAGTCCCTTCTGGCTCTCAGCCTCGAATTTCCTGGGCTTCCTCCAACCAGCAGAGAAGGCTTTGCTCTTGTGGAGCCCCTTGGGGTCATCCTTGGGCTCCACGCCTCCCTTACACACACAGTACCCCACTGCATGCTCTGTTTATGTGGCTTCCCACAAGCTACAAGAGCTGTCTCACCACACAGCCTCGTTTCCCATTGATAACTCTACATCCCCAGCCATAGAGAAGAACTCGCCTGCTTGATTCTAACAGACCCACCAAGGGTCATGACTCAAGTAGGGACAACCCTCTAATGCGATGAAGGTTGGTACTTCCTTCCAACCTAATCGTAAAGTGCTCCCTCGGCCAAGAGTAATGGTGACGCAGAGGGGACAGAGAAGCCCCTTGAAAATGGTCACACCAAGGCCATGTTGAGAATGAAAAGGTGGTGGGCTCTGGCCTCACACCAATGTCCCCAGTATCTCATGTCTGACCTGAAAACATGATATGTTCTGGAGTCCTCTCACAAGCTGGTCTGAATATAGTGGCCTAGAGGTTCTCACTCTTGGCCCATGAGGAATAGCACTTCTAAAAGGCAACAGTGTGCCGACTACAACCCCTGCAGCTAAGGCTCAAGGGTCATCATGAAAGATGGCGAGGAAAGATCAGGGAATCTGATGGAAGTTTTGTCTTCAAGGAGTGTCAGAAGCTACACCCATGCAGTCACCAACGTGGCTACCCAAACACAAGCTGAACAAGGTCAACAACAGACACACCAATGTGGATGAGGGAAAGCCCAAGAGACCCCAGCCTTACACAAAGAACCACAGGCAACTAAGGAATGCTGGGAGCTGGAGAAAACGGTCCTCCCCAGGGAAGAGCACACCAGTTGGTTATCCAATACCAAATGGTCATCTGTGAAAACACACACATAAGTAACATTATACAGAATGAACAGCTTGTATTTATGTCTTTAGGAATATACTTACTCATATGTGTATGTAACAACAATTAATGAAGAGAGAGGCCATGAATTTGAAAGAAGAGCAAGCAAGGATATATGAGAGAGTTTGGAGGGAGGAAAGTGAAGAAAGAAATGTTGTAATTATATTATAATCTCAAAAAGTAAAATATATATATGTACATATATACATACACATACATACACACACACACACACACACACACACATACATATATATATTGCTGTGGATATGTTGTTCCGTATGCTGAATGTGTTGCTCTGATTAGTTGATAAATAAAATGCTGATTGGCCAGTAGCCAGGCAGGAAGTATAGGCGGGACAAGCAAAGAAGAGAATTCGGGGAACAGGAAGGCTGAGTCAGGAGATGGTACAGGCCACCACCACCATGAGAAGCAGATATTAAGATACCGGTAAGCCACAAGCCATGTGGCAAGGTATAGATTTATAGAAATGGATTAATTTAAGATATAAGAACTATACAGCAAGAAGCCTGCCACAGACATCATACAGTTTATAAGTAATATGAACATCTGAGTGATTATTTTATAAGTGGGCTGTGGGACTGCGGGGGCTTGGCAGGACTCAGAGAGAATCTCTCCAGCTACAATATATATTGTATAGTGCTGCTACTCTGTGCAGTAATGTCCAAGGCTGTGTTTGTGTTGAGGTTCTCAACTGGGCATCCTGTGTGCTGAGCTTCTTTGCTTCTCTAGCCCTCTCACTAATTCCAAAGACAGTTAGGCATAACCTATGTTTCATTGGTCTCTATATAGTTCTAAACTAAATGTTGGTTCCACATCTCCAGTGGGCCAATAGAATTCTATCCCATGTAAAAACGTATCTCTGTATTTTCACCATTTTCTAACACAGTCCAGTGATTATGTAACCTTAACAGAGACTCTGGCAGGAAGAGTGAGACAAGTTGAACTTGGTCCCCTGGAACAAGTGGTCTCAGTTAGGGATGCTCAGCCACATCCCAAACACAGAGCGCTTCTACTGGAGTGTAACTTCCAAGGCAGACAGGTCTCCTCAGGAGGCTCTTATGAGACAAGCTGAGGACTGGGAGAACTCAAGAGCACAGACGATGCTGAGCCACACTCTCGGACACTAGAGGCACACACTGCACTCTCCAACCTGCACACTTTGACCATCATTATCCAACCATCATTATCCAACCATATAGGCCATGCTGAGATCAGCCATACTAGGAGGCAAGGGTAGGAAGGACCCCAGGACCGCCCGCATTCTCCTTTGTTCTGAATCACATCATCCCTTACAAATGACCTTTAGAAGACTCTCCCAGCATCCAGGCATAAGCTAATCAGCATTTTAAATATGCTCTACCACCATTTAAATCTAAGGGATGAGTTGTTGTAGTAAAGTATATGCTTTTTTGCTTTCTCAGAAACTCTTTTTTCTCCCTCATTTTAAAAATTAGTTCTTTGAAAATTTTGTAATCTGTACTTTGGTCATTTTCATCCCTTTCCTAACTCCTTCCAGATAGCCCCCCTTCCCTACCTACCCAGTCAGTGGCCTACTTTTTTTAATCATGTCAAGACAGTTGGTGTGGCCCAACTCTTGGATGTGTAGCCTTCCACTAAGAAATCCAAGCTGGGATTGTGAGACACATGCCCTGATACTCATAGAATGCTACATTCCTTACTAACTCTTGCAAGTGGATGCTGTGTTTTTTAACAAGTGTAAGGACGGTAGAGCTTGCTAACACTTACAACCCATAGCTAGATACACTCACATTTTCTCCCCCAAACTGAAAGTTTTCACAACCCCCACCCCACACACACCCATAGAAGATTGTCAAAGCCTAATTACAAGTACCCATGTAACTGGCAAACAGGAATATGCCAGAGACTGGAGGATCTGCCCTATGATAATAAATACATAATTAAATGTCAAGCTTTTACTTCTGCTCATAATAGATTCAAATCTATTGTGACAGATTTGAGGAAGAGTCCAAAACTCTGGTATATCCATGGGACCAAGATGAAATGGATGACATCTAAACTGGGTCATTCAAAGGAATTATCCCCCTAGGATGCAATTTCTTAGGACTATAGATAGATATTCCTCTGTGGTGGCATTACATACGGATAAACCAGTTAATGGCCTTTCCACTTATGTGGCCACTTGTGATTATGACACACACACACACACACACACACACACACACACACACACAGACAGAGAGAGAGAGAGAGAGAGAGAGAGAGAGAGAGAGAGAAAGAAATTAGTAAGAGTCTGAGGCTGGTCTGTGACTGCCATACTCCCAGTTTTAAAATGTTTATCAAATTACTTCATTCAAAAAATGATTTGATAACATGTTCAAGTGAATTATGGCACATTAAAATAAGCACTTACTAATAACAAAAGGCCAAGTCCCTATGTCTAATTCCCTTGTAAAAGTTAAAATTCACCAGAGCAAGGAGTGCATGCTGGGAGGCAGGAGGCAGAACAGTTTGTCCCTCAGGTAACCAGCTGTGACATTAAGAATGATTACACCCTGTCCCTGCCATGCAAAGACACGCCTCATTAGGAAGTGAGATGAAAGTGCCAGAGAGGTCACATAAGGACATCAGGTACCACCAGGTGATATGTGGCTAAGTGTCAAATGAACAGCCCTATGGACTAAATTATGATCCTCAGAATCACAGGGTGAAGTATTGACCTTCAATATGACTATATTTTGAAACAGGGCCTTGAGAAATATAATTAGATAAGGAAGGTTAAATGAAGGTATAAAGGTAGGTCCTAATCTAGTGTGACTGGTGTTCTTACAACAAGAAGAAAGAGAAGAGGAACACACAGAAGACAAACAATGGCGTGAAGACAGCCATCTGCAGGTCCTGGAGCACCTACGTCAGAAACCAGACACCCGCAGACAGCGGGACCTTGATCAGCGGCCTCCATGGCTGTGAGCCCGAGATTTCCTTGAGGCCTGAGATGTACAGGCCTTGCAGCATTGTGTGGTGGAAAAGTGTCACGAGCAAAGTATTCAAAATGTCACGGAAGTATTGAGCAGACAGGAGAGAGATACTTGATTAGAATTAGCTACTTGGTCTTCCACAAGGGGAGCACTGCACGATCAGTTCACATCATAAGGGTGTTTCATACAGTCACAATTAAACAACAGGTAGCTGTCCCCCAGGTGAAAGAGAAGCACACACTTCAGTCTACACACTGTGCAGATATGAAGCTCCTTCCACCTGTGCTCATTCTTTCCCTGATTTAAATTAACCGCCCGGCATGGCCCGCAGGAACCTCTCAAGTTCTCAGCCAGAAGCTGAAGGACATAGGCTTGGAGATCCAGGCTCAGCACTGCATAGCACAGAGGCTTCTCCCGGGTCAGGAAGTATAGGGCAGGGGCTAGATGAGGAACTAATGTCTCCTGAGCACAGGCAAGGTGACAGCACGGCCAAACAGAGGCATACTCCAGAGAGAGCTACGGTGGCCCTCAAAGGTCACCTGTGAATGCTGGAAGGAACAACCGCTCTAGCCACATGCTTCCCTGTGGCTTCACATATTCTCCAGCCCCAGCCAGGCTTAGGCCTGGCTCAGCTACACCCCCACAAGGAAAACAAGACTAACACTGTCCTTGCCCAAAGAGTCCATCATGGAACCAATCCTAAGGGGCCAAGTGCAGACATCCATTGGCTGATCATTGATATCTTATTCTCTGGTCTGTTTTGAAGATTGACAAATAAAATAAAATAATTATAAACTGCAATGTGTAAAATAAAGGTTGGCTATCATCATACCAAATTTTAAAGGGCCTTATTAAATCACCCAATCTAGGCAGTCATATGTGTTAAGAAACTTGAGTTACCCAGTTCAGTCATGTAGAGCCATGGCAGAGGCCAAGGCTACTCACAACCGAGACTCCATGGTAACAGGTTGCTAACCTCTGGATTTTAGGATATTAGATATGTCAACCCTATTTGACTTCCCATCAGTGTTTCTGTAACTTCAAGCCTCTGAGCATACAAGAGTCATCATTTTTCTTTGGGTAATACAATATTTGGGACCTCCCTGTATGAGACGGCAGATGGCAATGGAGACACTTTGGATATTTCCTCTGCTAGATAAGTAATCTGTCTACACCTGAAGAAAGGTTTGTTTTGTTTTGTTTTTTGAGACAGGGCTTCTCTGTGTAGTGCTGGCTGTCCTGGAACTTGCTCTGTAGACTATGCTGGCCCCGAACTCAGAGATGCACTTGCCTCTGCCTCCCAAGTGCTGGGATTAAAGGCGTGCGCCACCACCGCCTGGCAGAAAGAAGGTTTCTGGTGAAACCTTAAGAACCAAAGGGCAATTCACAGTTCACTGAAAATAGGAGAGGAGGGAACCTGCATGTGAGGATCGGGTGAGGACGAGAAGGGAAGAAAACCCATGTGTCTCCAGTATGGCTGCACATCTCAGTACTATGTAGACTAGAAAGCAAACCGCCCGCCAGGATGGGCCAGACACTGAGAGACAATCACACTCTCAGAGGCAGACGCCTTGGAGCAGCCTGGCAGCTCTTGCCCTGGGAATGACTTGTTATAACATTCTTAACCCTTTATCTAGATGCTTTCTGTCATAGGCAACTTCAAAACTTACCTGAAAAAAACAATAGAATACAGTCAAGGAATCACTTTACAGGAAGAGGGGCAACAGGAGATCTGAAGCTCGCTCGTGCGGGGGCACGGGTGACGCTTTCAGACTAGAAGTCCCCGATACAGCATGGTGAATCATCGTGGGAACAGTGAACTTACCAACAGTGTCGCACGGTTCATCTTTGTGAACGCAGAAATCTGTCCTGGGGAGAAAAAGACACAGTCAGATGTGTGCGTACCTTGCAGGAACAGGAAAGGAAAATACAAATATTGGGTTAGTGATCCCGAAATGTTGTCACTTTAACTTGGACCATTAACAATGTCTGTCAACAGCAAACCATCATGGCAGTTCTAAAAGGTAAGTCCAGTCGCCACAGAGAAGACCCCCATGTTAGATGTTTTTTCTTTTGGCATTAATTTGTGACGTGTGCACGCAAGTGCCATAGTACACATGTAAAGGTTTGTGGTGGTGTGAATGAAAATGGCCCCCAAAGGGTCATAGGGAGGGGCACTGTCAGGAGGTGTGGCCTTGTTGGAGTGGGTGTGGCCTTGTTGGAGTGGGCGTGTCCCTGTTGGAGGAAGTGTGCCACTGGGGGCAGGCTTTGAGGTTTCTGAAGCTCAAGCCAGGCTCAGGTCATTTCTCTTCCTGCTGCCTGCTGACCCAGATGTAGAACTCTCAGCTACCTCTCCAGCACCATGTCTTCCTGAATGCCACCATGCTCAGGCCATGACAAAAATGAGCGAAGCCTCTGAACTGTAAGCCAGCCCTGATGAAATGTTTTCCTTTATGAGAGTTGCCATAGTCATGGTGTCTCTTCACAGCAATAAAATCCTGACTAAGACAAAGTACAAGGGAGAGAGTTCTCTTCTTCTATGAGGTGGGTTGTGGGGATGGAACGCAGGTCATCAGGCAGGGTGGTAAGTACCTTTACCCACTGGGCCACCTCACCAGCCCAGGACACCCTTTACAGCTGAACTTCTCCACACTTAGCTGATGGAAAGAAGCTACTCTTTCGTGAGTCAAAAAAAAAAAAAATTAAAGGTGTTTTTGATCAGAGACAGTTAATTACCCATCAACTGTAGAGGTATCTCAAAGCTACTCAACTTGGAAAGCTGTAAGGGCCATTAGTTATCCATGGAAAGGCAACAAAAAGCCATTTCTAAAAATCCTTTTTAAAACTCTCAGAGAACTCCCAGGTGTGCAGTTAAGGATGAGTGAGAAAGCGAAGGAACAAAGGCTGTGTCAGCCCTGGTCCTGCACATCTCATAGGTTCACTCTCACCTCTGTTAATGAAATGAAGGGATGGGCCCTGCTTTTCCATCTACAAACACCCCCAAGCCTCCCCCCACAAGTTCCCACAGTGAGTAGCCACCACAGAACACTGGTGGGGCCAGCATCCTGGCTAGGACAGTCCCCAAAGCAGAAATAATTCATTTACCTTTAAATATATAGATAAATAAATCCAAAAACTGGCCTGATCTGATGCACAAGTATGGCATCCCTGGTCCCAGCTGCCCTTCCCTGGCTAATACTGTTACATTTCCATGCTAGCATTCACTGTCCTCCATTCTTCCTTCCCAGTCACATCTACTCACAGCAAAATTGGTAGTACACCAGTTACTCCAGGAACAATGCCAGAGTTCGTCACCCCCCTTCCACTCTATCCATCGCCATCTCTGTGTGCATCAGCCCACTCTAATCCCCAGTGTGGTAGGTGTTAAAGGAGAAAAGATGTGTGTGTATATCCCTCAGCCTACTGCTGCTAGGCATGGATCCTGAAGATCCAACCAGCCCACTGGTACCCGCAGACTGTGGTTCTGCAGGCTCAAAGGATCTCCTGAAGATCTTGAGACACAGATTCCCAAGGGTAGGCTGACAACTGAAATCTTGGGTCAGAGACATCTCGCCAAGCACACTGGGCATCCTGCAGGGGAAATGACAGGGCAGGTGGCATGGATGGGAGTCAAAGCTTAGAAGATGTGGCTGGAGTCAGTGTAGGGGAGATAACTCAAAGTGACTTGTATCCGCCACTCAATGAGTTTTGCCTCTGGAAATTTCTAAGTTTTTCATAACAAATATGAATATTTTGAGTTATCAATTTTTGGTCAATTTAGTTTAATATTATTACTTATCAATTTGACAGGTAAAATGGTACATATTTATACAATGCAAATATGAGGCGGCAAGTATACATTGTGAAATGATCATATCTAGCTAATAGGAATGTCCATCACCTTAGATACTAGTTTTGGTTTTTGGGGGGTTTTGTGTGGTGGGGTTGGTTGGTTTGTTGGTTGGTGAGAATATTTAAAATCCACTTTCACAGTGATCTTCAAGCATATGCCATTGTGAATTTGACAATAAATATCTAGAACTCAAAGAGAAAAGTAAACGCCTTTAAGACTGCCCACTCTTGTGGAAAAAAAATTAAACCCTTTATTATCCTGATCTTACCCCCAAACCCAACCATTTTTGTGGAAATGAAGGAGGGCTAACATCCTAACTTGTCAGAGCAAGCCTCCTGTCCTCGACTTGCTTAGGCTCCCTGATTAAGAGGCAACTGAACAGGAAACAGAATGAGCAGGGAGAAGACTAACTGTGGCATGTTGAAGACTGGGGCCTGCAGAGGTATCCAAGCATGACCCTCTGCCAGGCCTGTACACTTGCTTGGGTGTTTCCCTGGTGTTCTCTACAGAAGTGCCGAGCTGGGCTGGGGGGACAAATATTGTGTGTCTGTTTTCCTAGGTCAAGTGTAGAACCAAAGGTAAAGCCACTAGGGCTGGAGCCCCCGTCTTCTGTGTGGCCTTTGTTGGCCTCTAGCCACAGTGCACATGGGGGCTGTCTACAGCCTAGACACACACAGCTGCAGAAAAGCTGACTGCCTCTGCTCGCCGTGACATCATATTCACTTCTCTGTAGCAGCCAGTGTCCAGGAGAACAGCTCCCAGGCTCAGCCACAGGGCAAAACAGAGAAAGAAAAGAAAATCCTCACTCTGGCCAGATGCATGGCTAGAAAACAGGGATGCTGTCCCCTGAACAATGCCTGGCCCGTGAGATTTCCTATTAGACAGAAAAGGATACCTCTTTAGAGCAGCCACTGCCTTGCATCTTATTTCCTTGAAGAGCATCAGCCTAGTATCATCTCAAGCTTGGAAATTGCAGCCTCAGGCTCAAGTTATCCACAGACTTCTCAGCCGGCTACTCTTCCACCCACCCCATTGCCGCCTCAGAGTCAACATTTGCAAGGACATCCTCTGGGGATATGGCTGAGCAGTGATTCATCCACTGAGTAGCTCCACAGAAGCAGGAACAAGGGCTTAAACAACCCTGAGGTATCATCATGAAAAAGAAAAAGAAAAAGAAAAAGAAAAAGAAAAAGAAAAAGAAAAAGAAAGGGAAAAAGAAAATGTGCCCCTAGGTGAGTGTGAGCATTCACATGCACACATGTATGTGTGTATGTGTATGTGTGCGCACACACACACACACACACACACACACACACACGTGCATGCATGGTTGTAGATAGGTCAGAAGATGATGTTGGAGATCTTCCTTAATTTCTTTCCACCTCCGTCATTTGAGACAGGGTCTGTCACCAAAACCAAACCTCATCAACTAGACTAGCCAGTAAGACCCCATCTCTGCCTCTCGGCGCTGGGATTACAAATGCCCAGCACTGAGCCCAGCTCTTTGATGTAAGTTCCAAAGAATCGAACTCAGACCATCATGCTCATGTGACAAGCACTTTTCTGGGTAAGCCATCTTCCCAGGCCCCTGGTTGATTTCTTTGTTTAAAACAGGATATTACACAGCCTAAGCCACCCTCAAACTCACTATGTAGGCACAGGTGACCTTAAACACCTGATCCTACTGTCTCGGCCACCTAAGTGCTGGCATAATGGACATATATTTAGTGTACTGAGTGGTTTTGTGTGTCAACTTGACACAAGCTAGAGTCATCAGAGGAAGGAGCTTCAGTTGAGGAAATATCTCTGTGAGATCCAGCTGTAAGGCATTTTCTCATTTAGTGATCAATGCGGGGGTGGGGGGTGGGCGCGGAGAGGAGGCAGGAGCAGCTCATGGTGGGTGGTGGCATCTTTGGGCTGCTGGTTCTGGGTTCTAAAAGAAAGCAGGGGATCAAGCCAGTAAGCAGTTCCCCTCCATGGCCTCTGCATCAGCTCCTGCCTCTGGGATCCTGCCCTGTTTGAGTTCCTGTCCTGACTTCCTTCAGTGATGAGAAGCAATGCTGAAGTATAAGCCTAATAAACCCTCTCCTCCCCAACTTGCTTTGTGGTCATGGTGTTTTGCTGCAGCAATAGAAACCCTAACCAAGACACTTGGAAATTTTTGGTTTTTATAAAAGAGCTAACCTAGAAGTTTTGCTAACTCTGATTTTTATGATATTTATTGTTCTCTGGGGGAAAAAAGTGCTTTTCATTCCCAAAACAAGACCACTTCCAAGCGCTTTCTCTCTCCCTTCTGGAGATCTCCCTATACCTTGGCAACAACTGATGCATTGTATACTTGAAACTGATGAGTACATTTGAAATATTCTCACCTCAGAAACATTATTAGGAAGATTGGTAAGTTACAGATGTGCTCACTAGCTTCTCATGAAAGGAAATAGCAGGAAGGCAAAAAGTATTTTTAAATATGGTGTCAGGAGGGAATCCCCTAAGTTAATAATATTTTTAATAAACACTAGCATTCCTAAGTTTTATAGTGTTTATAAAAACCACTTTCAAAGTAGGGACACTGGACATGTAGCTGCAAATTCCAATTCTGGGGTTGTTTAAAGCAAGCTCCTCTCCCGGAAGGATTTTTAGACCTAATTTAATTAGACCTAATTAATTTCATGTAGGAAAATAATAATATAATTTATGGATATGCATAAACATAGCTCCACTGAACCCCTGCTCACTTATGAAGTAGAATCCACTCTCAAAACATCTGCTCTCTCCTATGCCCCCAGTCCTTTAGGTGTTCCATGAAAGTCCCATAGTTGCCAAATGCCATTCCCAATTGAGTGATGGCAGTCTCTGGCTAAGGAAGATGGGTGCCCAGCACTTCTAAAGAAGGAGCACCAGGAGGTGCCAGCACTCATTGGCTGGCAAGTACAGACCTGCAGCAGGCATGCTAACTCATGGTTCTACCATAGCTATGGACTTACATGAGACTGTGCCCAAAGCATCCCAATGGACGTTTAATCAAATCTCACATAAGTAGCAAATGTTCTCACTGGAACCACCTGCTTACAGAGCACCTCTCAACCCAAGGGGCTGGCAGTTGAGGAACTTTCTAGAGGAGGGATCAGGCATCTGTCTGCAGCCTGGTAATGACAAGATATATGTTCCTTCTTCCTTCCTTCCTTCCTTCCTTCCTTCCTTCCTTCCTTCCTTCCTCCCTCCCTCCCTCCCTCCCTCCCTCTCTCTCTCTCTCTCTCTCTCTCTCTCTCTCTCTCTCTCTCTCTCTCTCTGCGCACGCATGCATGTGCATATAATTGTGCATATATGTGTGGCTATGTATTTACATGTGGAGGCCAGGGGTTAGCCTCAGATGTTATTCTTCCTGAGGCCTGCACCTTGCTCTTTGAAACAGATTCCCCTTAGCCTGGAGACTGTTAATTAGGATATGTTAGGCTAGTTAGTGAACCCAGGTATCCATCTATCCTTTCTCTGCCTCACCTGTACTGGAATTACAAACTTTCCCCCCAATTTCTGTGTGTGTGTGTGTGTGTGTGTGTGTGTGTGTGTGTGTGTGTGTGTGTGTATGTATGTGTGTGTGTGTGTGTATGTAAGCACACACATGAACATATGTTTATATATGTCTACATGTATGTGCTAGAACTGTGTCCCCAGAACAGATATAGTTAAGTGCCTATTAATGTGGCTTTATTATGAAAGAGGGTCATTGCGGCACAATCCTGTTAAGAAGTGGTCACAAGCTGGGTGATGGTGGCCCATGCCTTCAGTCCCAGCACTTGGGAGGTAGAGTTGGGTGGGTCTATGAGTTCAATGCCAACCTGGTCTACAGAGCTCGTTCCAATATCTTGAAAAAATAAAAACAGTAAAAAAAGAAGAAGTGGTCACAATGGGTTAAGATAGGTCCTACTCCAAAGACTGATGTCCTCTTAAGAGGACAATCTGGACACAGGACAAGCTGGGCATAGAAAGGAACATGCAGAGAAGGTCCATGTGATGGTGGAAGGCGAATTCAAGTGAGGTGTCCACAGCCAAGGCCTCTCAAGGGTGGCAAAAGCCACCAAATGTGAGAAAATGAGGAATGACTCCCCTCCTTGAGGAATTGGGGAGGGTGGAGCCTTAGCAATACCCCAGTTTAGAACACGGAGGCTCTAGAATGTGAGGGTCACCTGCTTTTGGCCAGTGGCTATGGTGTCACTAGGAAATTTCGGCAATATGTTTGTTTGTGGCTTCAAAGGCCACCCTGGGCTTCTGCTGTGTGCTTCTGGTCCCTTGGTCTAGAAGGATAATCCCAGTCCTGTAGCCAGGAGAGAATCTTTACCCATGCTTCAAACAAGAGTCCTCCTGTGACAGCCATGGGCATCCAAAGGACTGAGTTTTCTGGGGAGTTTCCACTGTCCTGCAAGACTGTGCAAGTCACCCATGGACCCACCTAGAGCTCCTCCCAAAGGCAACTCAGAGAACACACTCTTCTCCCTAACAGGTTGCCCAAGTCAGCCGGCAGCAGCTGCAAACCCTGTCAACATCTCTCCGGCTAGCATGCTATCGTGGGGAAGGAGGGGGATAAGGGAGAAGTACACGGATTTATAGACAGTTCTAAGTCTCCAGTTACCTAGAATTTTAGAATTCTTCTGATACTAACAACAGAGCTAATGATGGCTAACACCATGGGTTAGGCACTGCTTATGGACAATAGCACATTATTTGCTCAGCCCTCAGAGGCTGAAGCTACAACGATCCCCCATTTGACTACCAAGAACCCAAAGCCCAAGAGAGTAGACCTAGGCTTGACTTCCAACTCTGGATGGCTAACATGTTCTCAAAAGGATACTGCTTTTTCCCTCTTGCTTATCAGATACATGCTAGCTCCAGGCTTACCTGGTCACAAACACAGCGGCATCCACAGGAGGTGCATCATCCTTCCCTCCTGGTACCTGGTTATTGCCAAGGTACCGGGCACCCCCATACTCCTCATTCTGCCAGTGACAGAAGCTTTCCAGGGACCGCTCACCATGGTGCCCTATGGATAACTTGGCCTGAAAGAAATAGAAGGAAGTAGTCAGACATTGCCATCCAGGAAGCCAAACTTGCCACCCAGACCCTATTGTGGATGGTAGATGCTCTTGAAGACAGAATTAGATGATTCTCTGCCCTGAGATAAAAGCCTAGGACCAAAGGATGCTCAGGAGGTCCCAAGACCACCAGGGACTTTATCCATGTGTTTAAATAATGACTGTCATTAAAAACAAGCAATCGACTTCTTAGAAACATAACAGTCTTCAAAAATGATGCACTCCCTCAATGTCCGCCAACTGCTTCGCCTTGTGGATAGCATTGGCTTGAAGGGAGTCACTCAGTGGAAACAACAAAGACAAGGCTGTGCTGAGTCCCAATGGGCCAGGAGCTCCAGGAGGAAAGTCATGCTTCTGAGACCTCCCCTAGCTTTCCACATGTGTGAGAGCCATATGCCAGACTTGCCAGGAATGGAAGTGTGAGTGCCCATGGCTCATGTTCTGTGTGCCCTTGAGATTCTAAGCAGCCTGCATACTCCCAAGACTCTCTCTTCTCTCACAATGGGGCCATCTTCAAAGCCAGGAAAGTGAACCCGCCAGTGTGCCTGATGCCCTCCCTAGCAGTCCCAGTCAGGAGGAAAGTTGAAACCTATTAAGTTCTCAGCTTGCTCCGAAAGGCGCCCCGAAGACTCACCGGGCGTTGGCGCAGCAGTACTAGCTTGGTGACTTGAATGTTAATTTTAATCCCAAGGCTCTGGTGCTGAAACATGTTGTATACCTATTAACAGAGAAAAATAAAGATACAAATACAGTTCTTTAAACACAGCAGTGTTCTGGACAGTGGCTTGTAACAGAGAAAAAATACTAAATACAGACTAAAGAAATTGCATATGGATATTAGATTAGGTATTAGTCAACATTGTCCTACAAACATACTGTATACATACAGTATGTCCTACATATAGACTGTTAAGATATGTTAGCAAACATAATATATGCTAAAAATACAGAAAAATGTGCATGTGAACGCTATACTACCTGCTCAATTTTCTATACCTTTAAAACTGTTCTAAAATATACAGCATTATTTTTAAAAAACATTAAAATGCAGTTTGTATTCTTCTAGTATGAGAAAAACTAAAAATAATAATTATATGTAACTCGAATTTTAGTATCAATAAAGTCTGATTTAAACAAAAAATATATATACATGGGTGAGAACATTTTTCAGATTCTATTCAGGTTTACTAGCCAGGAGGTGGTGGTCCACACCTTTAATCCCAGCACTTGGGAGGCAGAGGCAGGCAGATCTTTGTGAGTTCGAGGCCAGCCTGGCCTACAGAGTGAGTTCCAGGATAGCCAGGGCTACATAAAAAAAAAAACCCTGTCTCAAACAAACAAACAAACAAGGTTTTTCTGAGACAAAAAATCCCCACTAAAGGAGACTCCAGGGCCAGAGAGAGAGCTGCAGTTGAAGGCACCAACTGCACAAGCCTGATCACCCACAATCACCAGAACTCACACTAACCACCTCTACCCCCCAAAAGACCCAGATGCAGATGCACACATCTGTCATCCCTGCCCTCCTGCAAGGAGATGGGCGGCAGAGACAAGGGAAGCACTGGGAAGCACTTAGGCCAGCTAGCCTGGAGGATTCAGTGAAGTGGAAATAACCAGACAGGCTGACCCTGCTTCAATAAGGTAGAAGAGGAGAGGCAACTGGAAGTTGTCTGCTGACCTCCACAAGACTGTGGCCCAAGCATGCCTGTATTCACACATCCATCTCTCTCTCTCTCTCTCTCTCTCTCTCTCTCTCTCTCTCTCTCTCTCACACACACACACACACACACACACACACACACACACACACACACACGGGGGGGGGGTAGTTAATTAAAAGAGAATTCATGCCTCCCCAATGTATATAATAGAAGGTTCTAGAATCGCATACTGCACATATACAGTACTTCCAAAGGTGAGAAGGCAGCTGGTTGTTCTAAAATGTAGAGCGCAGGTGCCGGGAGCTGTCTGAGCAGCCGTCCACTGTTGCTCTTCCAAGTGACGTAAATTCAGCTCCCAGTACCCATGTCAGAGAGCCCACAACTGGATGTAACTCTAGTTCCAAGGAACCTGATGCATTCTTCTGGCCTCCACAAGCACTCACACATACACAGCATATACATGCAGACTCATAAGTAAAAACAAATACTTTTGAAAACGTGCAGCTTGGATGATTTTGAAACAAAGAAATGGATGTTAGGTAATTCAGGCAGAAAAGTAAAAACTCTAACCTCTGGTTTTCACGCAGAAGGACTGAAAGCATAGGGAGACAGACAGACACTTACAATATCCCAGCCTGGGTCATCTTTAACCGTCTCTGTCACTCCTGAAGTTTGGTACCTGTATCATCCCCACTGACGAAATGGGCTTTTGTAGACGAAGGCAATACCCTGAATTGATTCAAAGCCAGGCTCATCTAGCCAAAATGTCCATCTCTTCCTGTGTTCCCCTAAGTCCTCATTCTAACCAGAGGTGCCACCGAAGCATATCATAGTGACAGAAAGGTGCATGCTCGTCTCAAGTCCCCCTTTTGTGGCCATTTGGTGTCCCCCAAATACACATACATAAAGACTTGGCTCCAGGGTGGTATAGTGGGTGGGGCTGAGAAGGGCCTAGTGAGCGAGCGAGGCTGTGGGTCCCCAAGCTTGCTCACCCTGTCTTTCAGCATCAACATTTGCTCCACCACTGTCATCTTTGACCTTGCCAGACTCCAGAGTTGTGGGTCTGCCAGAACTGGACCTGAGTCTCCCAGACTATGAGCTCAACAGCGTTTTTCTCTACAAACTTCTTGTTTTAGGTGTTTCATCATGGTGTCACAAGACTGCCTTAGGTACAAATATGCCTCTAGTCAGTAGAACCTACTATTAAGGACCTCAACATGAAGATGTCCTAGAGAGGAAGAATGAAAGGAAAAATCGTGAGGCAGAAGAGCCGGGCTTCACATGAACAAAGGCGGCCCATTGGATGTGAGGCCCCCAGGTCAGTACAGACCTCTTGACTTCCTCTCTTGCACTATACAGCAGAAATGGTACCCTGAGAGGTTTGATGGGAGGTAGTAAGGGTGGCTATAGATATAGGATACGGAGGGAACAGGGATGAGGACTTCTTTAATAGTCTTCTTGGTTTTAGCTAGTGGACAACCCGTTAGGGGATTTCACACCAAGAGCATTAAAACTTTCTCTCCTGGCGCTGCGTCTGTACTCTCAACTCGGCAGCACTGGAAAGTGATGGTCACGGCAAGCAGCAAAGCCAGGGGCTGTTAGGACGTGCAGCGGGCTACCTAAAGGACAGTGAGCCTGCAAATGAGGCAAGCACAGACTGTAGGCAGCTGTGTGACACAGAATTAGCTGTGTCACAGCTTGGACATCATGCACTGAAAGCTGCTTACTATGGTTAAATAAAAATCTATCTTTGTGTAACTTAATATTCTTTCCCACAAGAAACGAAAAGAGGGATGCATCCACTTTCTCTGTTCTCAGTCTCTGCTCTAAAATATCTTTTTTCAATGCTGGACCATCCATCCACAGGCCAATTGTGAAGTCAGCTTTTCATTATCTATTCCTGACCCTGGGGGAAGAAGGGAGCCCACAATTTTTTCCTTGTTTGGATATTTCAAGAACCACCCAATGGCTCTAATTCAATTTTTTTTTTTCCTGAAATACCCAGCGTGAGGATTGAGCCTTAACTGGTATACAACAGTTCCAAACATGAAAGTTCCGAAGAAAGAAAGGTTGGCGTTATAAAAGAAAAAAAAAAATTCAGTTGTACAGGGCTTTGTCACATGCTGCTAAAGTAAATGCATTTGGAGTTCAGGTGTAGCTCAATGAGAGGGCATAGATGCAGCACACAGGAGGTCCCGGGTTCTGTCCCAGCACCTAAACATAAAATAATTAAGTGCACAACACCTGTGATACTATGCCAGCCAAACCCCTAAGACATTCAAGAATATCATGGGTTTAAAGAAATAACATGCAGGCTGACAAGGTGGTTCAGTGGTTAGAGGCACTTGCCCCTAAGGCCCCTGACCTGCGTTTGAACCCTGGAACCCACACAGTGGAAGGGAAGAACAGACTCCTGCCAGGTGTCCTTCTGCATATGTACTGTAGTGTGGACATACGTGTGTCATGCACACAATAAAATAAAAATAAATAAATGTTAAAAAAAACTATAAAGAATGTGAAGTCAGACACGGTGAGTGCACTGGCTAGTCTTATGTGAGCTTGACACAAGCTAGAGTCATCTGAAAGGTGGGAGCCACAGTGGAGAAAATGCCTCTATAAGATCCAGCTGTAGGGGCATTTTCTCAATTAGTGATGGATGGGGAGGCCCAGCCCACTGTGGGTGGTGCCATCCCTGGACTGCTGCTCCTACATTCTCTAAGAAAACAGGCTGAGCAAGCCAGTAAGCAGCACCCCTCCCTGGCCTCTGCATCAGCTCCTGCCTCCAGGATCCTGCCCTGTGTGGGCTTCTGTCATCACTGCTTTTGATGATGAACAGCAATATGGAAGTGTAAGTCGAATAAACTCTTTCCTCCCCAACTTGCTTTTGGTCATGGTGTTTCATCACATCAATAGTAACTCTAACCAAGACAGTGTGGTTCATGCCTGTGATCCCAGTACTTAGGAGACTGAGGCAGAGGAATTACAAGTTGGAGAAGAGCCTGGTATTCACAACAAGTTCCAGGCCAGACTATACCATGCCATCGTGTCTCACATTTTTTAATTACTTCAGTAAACTAGTAATGTGACAGGGCACTTCTCAGTGCTGTTCTGGTCTGTCACTTGAACAGAGAACACAGAACCCATAGGCGTCGATATGAGCACCAGGCAGAACACAGGACAAGTCCCTGAGTTAGAATCATTGGCCCTTGCCAGTCTGAGCAGAGCCCGGGACTGTGAACTTTCCATGTCCCAAGGCTTGCTTGCTTCCCTTGGGATGAATGCACAAAAATATGATGTGAGATGAAAGGAAAAAACAGCCTCGTGCTCCAAGGGCTGGGGACAGGGAAAATGGAGAAAATGGTCTAAATGGGAAAGGGGTGTAGAGTGTCAGTTCTAGAAGATGAGGCCCTCCTGGATGCTGGCTGGACAAGAGGGGAATGTACTTAACATTACTGAACACTTCCACATGGCTATAATGTAAATTCAGTGATAGGTGTATTTTGTCACAATTAAAAGTATAATTCCTTCTTAAAATCTTCATGCCCTAAATACCTGTGGTGGTTTGAGTGAGAAATGCCCTCTGGTGTCCCTGGCATTTGAACACTTGGCCCCCAGTTGGTGGCCCTATTTGGGTAGGTTTAGAAGGTGTAGCGTTGCTAGAGAAAAAGCCTCACTGGGAGTGGGCTTTGGGGTTTCAAAGGTCATACACCATTTCAAGTTCGCTCTCTCAGCTTCCTGTTGGTGGTTTGAGACGGGAGCCTTCAACTCTCAGGTTCTAGCTCCAGCCTTCACGCCTGCCTGCTGCCATACTTCCCTGCCGTGACGGTAATGTGCTCTGGGACATTAAAGCCCTCTGGGACCTTAAGCCCCGAATAAACCCTTCCTTCTATAAGTTGCCTTGATCATTGACTAGTAAGGACAGACGGCACTTCCCCCTTGTGACACGGGCATTCATCCCAGGGAACAGCTGGCAGAGTCTGAGCACCACAGCTGAGCACTGTCACCTGCTATCTGCAGATGCCCCCTCACAGAGCTCCATGGGGTACAGGGTAGGGCAGAATAGAACCGGGAGCTCCCTCCAGGCCAGGGAAGCCAGATGAACAAACCCAGCCTGAGACATGCAAGCAAGACACTCTCTCTTTTTCCCATGGAAATTCATGCTCAGAAATCCCCAAGGCAGCAGTGCCTGATGCTGAGGGAGACACCTGGCTGGGCCTGGAGCAGTGCGGCCAATTGTCTGGAAAGTCTGTCCCTAGTGTCCAGCTCTGGCTGTGTTCCAGGAAGTATTCAGAGCTCTGGCTGCCTTTGTCACATTCCCGTGGCAGCCTGAGCCAAGCAGGTAGACTTGCTGCCAACAGTCCCATACTGTGGCTGTCCCAGCTGGGTGACTTGGGGACACAGAGATGGTGGCGATGGCAGACAGGGACCAGAGAAGGGGTGAGAGATTAGGAAGGATGGGGGATGGGGGAGGAGGGCCAAGGGGAGGGATTGATGGTCATTTCACAAGGCAGGATTTTCACAAAGCTGTCACTCGGGTGAGCCAGAGCTTGCTCAGAGTCCCAGTCTGTCCCATTCAGACCTCACCCCAAAGGTAAGAACTAAATTTACTGAATTCACAGTAACTCTAAGGGGAGCCCCAGGCATAAGTTGAAAATGCGTACTCCGGAGCCACCAGACACCCTGAAACAGAGACCAACTATGTGTGTTGAGGGAGTCTCCCAGGGCTTCTGGGATGTACTTGAAGTGTAAGAACACTGAGCTGCCTCCGGGGTGGCCACAGAGAGACTCTTGTCTGTTTCATATGGTAATAAAGTGAAATTGATGTCATTTTTCCTCCAAACAGCTTGCCTGGATGGTCTCGGGTTTTTCATACCACTCCATGGTTGTTAAGGAAGCAGAGGATAACCAAAACTCTGCCTGGTGACCCTGCTTTCCAGCCTGTTTCCATCTGCAATTTGTACCTTAAAACATTCCTGCTCTGTGTCACCCGAGGACCCCCACCTGAGGAGCACTAAATCACATATGCACAGACGGCTCTGTGGTACCACGTGGGAAAGCCTCAGCAGCCCACTGCACACCCTGGGTGGTGAGGCCATTTTGGACATCTGTCCCAGAGGCAATTTCTGCACAATCTCCAGCGACACAGAACCAGGAGCAGGACTCCACACGCCCAGCTAGGGCACGAAGAAGCAGCTCTTGCTTATTACAGCACCGGGGATTGTGTATACTAGGTAAACACTCTGCCATTGAGCCATCTTCCAGCTACAGAAGTATTACTATTACTATTATTATTATTTCACTAATTTAAAAGATAGTCTCTCTCTACACAGCCCAGGTTTGCGTCCTGCCTTGGCCTCCCAGGTACTACGAGGTGTGTACCAGTGTGCCTGGATCAGAAGCATTTTTAAAACACCAATCAGCCCATACCACTCTTCTTTTTAGACCTGCTGGCAGCGACACACACACACACACACACACACACACGAGCCAGGCCCTTTCCTCATGCCTATTACATCAGGCAACAGGGTCAGTCCGACCATAGTTTACCAATCCCTACCAGCCTCCCCTCCATGGTGCACTGCTCAATGCCACCCTTCGGAAGTGGAGACCCCCTCTCTGAGGTACCTCAGTCACTTGCTCCCATATGGTTCGGTGTGTGGCAGCTCCCGCCCTCTAGGCTCCCTTTTTGCTGACTGTATCAGATAGTGTCTATGGCTCCTTCTGCTGAGACGTGTGGGGATAATGCATGCTAATGGTTCCTATTATACACAGAAGTGGGCAGCAAGGTCCCCTGATTTGGGTGCCAAGAACTAAGCCGAATGGAATCAATACATATCTTTTATCTTAATGGTGAAATCCATACAGCACACAGCCTATGATCTCTACCACACTTACAGGCACAGTCACACTATTACACAGCCATCACTGCCCTCTGCCTCCAGAACTTGAACACCTTGTAAGATAAAACTCTGTCCTCATCAAACACTTGACGCTCCCCCATGTCCCCAGTCCCCAAGCAATCACCATTCTATACCCCGTCTCCATAAATCAGATGACTAGATATTAGACGGAAATGGGATCATTTGTTGCTTGTCCTTTGTGATTGGCGTATTTCACTGAGCACTATGTCCTTTAGGTCATCCATTTTACAGAGCATGTCCAAGTTTCTTTCCTTTGAAGGCTGAATCTCATATTCTACTTGGTGTAGCTGGTACATTTTGCTTATGTGTTCATCTATCAGTGGGCACTTTGGTGCTTCCAGCTTTCGGCAACTGGGAATGATGCTACCATGAAATCTTCTTCAGTACCCTACTCAGATTTGTTTCTTTGTGCTGCCCACCAGCAGCCTCCAGAGAAGGCCTGGGCTCCTGAATTCCTCCTGAGGCTCTGACTCCTCAAAGAGAGGGCACAGGCAGTAGATGTTCCCGGGACATAGGTGTGGCAGCAGGGACCTAACAGCAGACAGAGGCATCCAGCAGTGTGGACCAGCCTGGTTCCTGACATACCCTTGGCCTTGACTTCTGCTGCCAGGCCTGCACTAATCCTCACCCCCACTGCCAAGCTTCCTGCTCTAGGTTTCAAAAAGCTCCTTGCTTCCCATCTGGAAAGTAAGCCCACTTTGCCCGCAGCCATTTTCCCTAGGTGTCTCTTCTCTCCACCATCCACTCTAGTGTATGCTGCAACACAGTGCAGGTGGGACCCTGCAGGTGGGAGGCTGCTCCTGGCAGCTGGGCTTCTCCATAGGTTTCCTTTTAACCTTGTAAGGCTTGGCTTCATCCTCTGCCACACTTCTTAAAAAAACAACAGGTGTGCTAAGGGGGCTCAGGAGACTTTTCATTGCACATGGCTGTCTGGGGACTGTGTGAGGTGGGTAAATAATATAATCACGTGTATGGGGGAATACTTCCCACTGGGTTGTGCATACACGTAAATCCCGTGCTGTGTTTGGGATGCACAAAAGGCTTTTCAGCGCAAATTAATCAAGGAATTATAAAGTGCTGCCAGACCCCCTAGCTCTTTCGTTCCAGTCTCTCCAGACTCGCTCTCAGTGCGCAGCAGTCTGCCTGCAGGAGCCCCTCGACTCACTTGACCTCCATTTCCTGGGCTCTACCTCTTGGTGTAGACCCGGTTCCCCTAGATCTTCCCTGCCTCCCCTCTCAGCCTTTCCTCCTAACACATCTCCATTTGTTTGTGTCACCCACCAACCCACAGAAGCACTCTGTAACAGTGACCCCCAGCACTATCACACAGGATCCAGAGTAGACAAGAGCAACCTAGACCATCCACTCAACTAAGGCAAGAACAGATAGCTCCACCAGAAACCACATCAAACATCGTAACTCCCAGTGCCCAGATCCCAGCTCGAAAACCCAACCATGAACACTCAAGACAATATGCTTCCTCTAGAAGCAATCCCACTGCAGCAGACCCTGGGAAGAGTACTTTAGCTGAAGCATAGAGTAAGGAGTCCAAACATACCAATCACGAATATGTTCAAAGACTGTGGAGAAAATATGAACACACGCCTTACCATGACAATACAAACAGTTGAATGAAACAATGAACATGTTTCAAGGAGAACTTAGCAAAGAAAGAGAATCAGTGGAGAAAAGCCAAACTGAAATAAAATGGGAAATGCAAACCTCAGGATGTCAAACCAAAGCCTCGGAGGAAAGCCTCACAAACAGATTACAAGACATGGAGGAGGGAATTTCAGGTTTGGGAAGACAAGGTAGAAGAAATAGGTCAAAGAAAGTGTTAGCTCTTAAGAAAAAAAAAAAAGAAAAGAAAAGACAAAATCCAGGCACAGAACATCTAGAAAATCTGGGATACTATGGAAAGACCAAACCTATAAATAGAGGTACAGAGGAAGAAGAATCCCAGGTCAAAGGCACAGAAAATTAAAGCAAGATCGAACAATCAGCTTAAACAGACCTATATCCCCAGTAAAATAGAGACAGTAATTAAAAGTCCCTAAGCAGAAAAGGCCAGAATTCTCTCAGACCTTCAAAGAGTAACTAACACAAATATTCTTCAAATTATTCTGCAAAATAAAAACTGAAGGAATATTTTTTTCTGATTCTTTTTACAAAGCTACTATGACCCTGATACCAAAGCCACACAAAGATCAAACCAGAAAAGAAAATTATAGACTATTATCCCTTATAAAAATAGATGCAAACATTCTCAATAAAATACTTGGCAAACCAAATCTGAGAACACATCCAAAAGATCATCCACCACGATCGAGTTGGCTTCATCCCAGAGATGCAGGGATGATCCCACATATGTAAATCAACAAATGTAATCCACAACAGAAACTGTAAAATAAAATTCACATGATAGTCTTGTTAGATTAAGAAAAAGCCTTTGACATAGTCTAGCACCCCTTCATGATAAAAGTCCTGGGGAGACTAGGGATACAAGGGACATACCTTAAGGGACATACTTTAAACATAATAAAGGTAATTGACTTTTTTTTCTTCTTCTTCTTCTTCTTCTTCTTCTTCTTCTTCTTCTTCTTCTTCTTCTTCTTCTTCTTCTTCTTTTTCTTCTCCCCCCCCCTGCCTCCTCCTCCTCCTTTTGCTTTTTGTTTGTTTGTTTTTGTTTTTCAAGACAGGGTTTCTCTGTGTAGCTTTGTATCTTTCCTGGAACTCACTCTGTGCCCAGGCTGGCCTCACAGAGATCCGCCTGCCTCTGCCTCCTGAGTGCTGGGATTACAAAGTCCATACAGCTCTGTACAAAAGGCAGAACTGTATGCCGTTCTTATGGTACTGATGGACTTCACAGAACCCCTCAATATAGTCACTGACTCTCAATATGCAGAGAGAGTTGTTTTACACATTGAAACTGCTGAATTTATTCCTGATAATACAAAATTAACTTCATTATTCATACAATTGCAGGAAATCATCAGAAAAAGGGAACATCCTATATATATATAACACATATCAGATCCCATACAGGTCTGCCAGGACCTCTAGCACAAGGTAATGATGAGACTGATCAGTTACTAATAGGTAATGTGCTAGAAGCCTCAGAATTTCAAAAGAAACACCATGTAAATACCAAAGGTTTGAAGAAGGATTTCTCCATTACTTGGCAACAAGCTAAGGATATTGTGAAAAAACGTCCTACTTGTTCCTTCTATAACCAAACTCCATTACCTGCAGGGAGCAATCCAAAAGGTATACAAAGAAATGAAATTTGGCAGATAGATGTGTTTCATTTTGCAGAATTTGGAAGATTAAAGTATGTACACCATACCATTGACACCTATTCAGGATTTCAGTGGGCAACTCCTATGAGTTCTGAAAAGGCTGATTCTGTGATTACACACCTATTAGAAGTTATGGCCATCATGGGAATACCTGTACAAATTAAGACAGACAATGCCCCAGCATATGTCTCCAATAAAATGAGACAGTTCTTTGCTTATTACAATATAAAGCATGTTACAGGTATACCACACAATCCCACAGGCCAAGCAGTCATAGAAAGATCCAATCGAACTTTAAAGGATATGCTAAATAAACAGCAACAGGTAACAATGACTCCTAGAAATAGATTGCATAGTGCTTTATTAACCTTGAATTTTCTCAATGCTGATGAGAAAGGAACAACAGCTGCGGAGAGACATTGGACGACAGACAAAACTCCTGAGCTAAACCAACCGGTTTATTTCAAAGATGTGTTGACCTCAGAATGGAAACCTGGATATGACCTACGTTGGGGAAGGGGTTTTGCTTTTGTTTCCACAGGAGAAGAAAAGCTATGGATACCAACAAAATTAATAAAAATTCGATTCGAACAGGAGAAACCCCTTGATGAGGAGAAATAAAAGATCATCCACCAATGTGACATCTCCTCAGGTTGTAAGAAAAAGTTAACAATCAAAGGTTGGGGTAGGCTTCTGTTTTTGTCTTTCCAGGATAATGGAAATACCCATCTTCCAGAAATCATAAGGCCTTGGATATCCGGATGTTTACAGCAGAAAAAAAGAATCTATTGGTACCAATCTACACAGGGTAAGATATCACTGTCTAACATCTATATCTCTATCAATCTAGAATAGTTGTGGTTCCAATTTAATTATAAACCAAGCTGGCTTTGGAGATGGAACTGGCTCACTCCTTCCCTAAACCCAAGCATATTGATTAAAAAAAAAAAAAAAAAAAGGTTGAGAGATTCTTCAGTCCAATATCAGAAGAGCCCTCTGGTGTGAGACAAAAGGAAACCAATTATAAGGGACCATTATCTTCAAGATTCTAATTCTCTCCATGCTTATTCTTGATTTCTTGGAATCCTTTCTTATATGTCATGACATCTTTAAATCCAAACCTTCCATTCTGATAAAAAATAAGTTTTTTTCCAATAGCAATGTCTGAAGTCTCCAGAAGGAAGATGGGGCCCCAACAACAACAACTCTACCCAATCCAGAATGATGCCATGGTAATCATCATCATACTACACTTCTTGCCAGAATTTCAGACAATCTTACCCATTACTCTAAGAGTTGCTGCAGAATCTACAGTTAATCTAACTGAGATTTAACTATCTGAGCTTTCTCACAATACCCAACAGAGATACCATCGCCCCCTAAACAACAGGAAGCAATTCTAAGAACACGACGCCCCTTATCCCTTAGGTTTCATATTTCTCAGGGTTATGGATAATGGTTCTAGGGTTGGGGGTGGAAGAAATGGTTAAACTCAGTACTCTCCTTAAGGAAAGAAAATATGTCTCAAAAAAAAAAAAAGGGAAAAGAAGAAATGGAATGGATACGTATAAGATATTATGGTAGACTATCACATACATTAGTAAACAAATTTAGTAATATAGCAGCCTTTGCACTGTTATGAATTCTTATATGTTGATACAAATATGAACTTTTTATATTCCTATTTAAGATAATTTGTATATTGATACAAATACAGAACTATGTTTGTTATATTGTACACATATTTTTACTCTTATTTGAAATATTTGTATATTGATACAAATGTGAATTTATGTCTGTCATACTGTATGTATGTTCTACTTCTGTTTAAGATATTCTGTATACTGATATATATTTAGGATTATTATCATATTGCACTATACATTCCTACCTCTGTTAAAGATATTTTGTGTATTGTCACAATTTGAAGTCATTGTCCTTTTACTGTACATTTGCTTACAGACTGTTTGCCTTATTTATAGGAAGCCTTAGTCCTTAGGTTGTTTAGGTAGATGAGACTTACAGAGTTATTGTCACCTATGCTTGTCATCTCTATAATTATGTTAGTTAGGTTATCCAGATTTATAAACACATAGGTCAGATGGACAGGTAATCTTCAAACACTTCATGGACCTAGAGAATATGGCATTTAAATAATTTAGAATTCTGTTGACGTGAGACACAATTGCTCCTGGCAGCACCAATTTGATCCCCAGAGAATGTTGGGCTTCTAAGACATTTCCATTTGGAAGTTTGTCTTCTTGGCACAAAATGGCCTACTGGGCAAAGAACTGCCCTTGCCTCAACTGCTGACAGTACTAATGCTGTCCTTTCTGGACAAGCGGGACACAAGGAAAGTGACCACCATACTTTGCCAAGACAGGGTAAGATGGTCTTTCAGAATTCCTGCTTCTGAAAATGGTCTGTCAGATACTCTAGGCCTGTAGCCAATTTGAATGCACCAATGATACTGAGAAACATTAGGTGACTGTCCAGGCTGCTAGCTGTCTCTGTCTACTCTTGCAAGACTCCCGAAAGTTGCTTGCGTCCTTCTCCCATTTCTCAGGTATTATTATATTCCTTCTCAGGTCTTTGATGAGGTTGGAGATTAACAGTTATAGTTACAACTTAGTATATATACATATATAATATCTTAGATAGAATATATTAAGTATTAGACTCAGGTTCTTTAGGATAGGACACCTTTTGGAATGATCCTTGTAACATGCCACCTACCCATGCCCTAGACTTCCCTGGATTTTAATATGTGTTTTTTGCTTGATATTGTTTGCACTTATTGTAATTCCAACTTATCTAAGTCATTATCCCTCATTACTCCTGGACAATATTTGATAACCATTTCTTTGTATATAGTCTTGTATTAGGTTAGAACTTTCTTATTTAGACAAAAGGGGGAGATGTAGTGGATAGCCATCCCAGCATTGGCCTGGAAGTTCCAACCCCCATTGAGGCTTCAGTAATGATCACGCCCACAAGGCGGGGCAGAGGAGGGAGCGGAAGACTGAGGATCAAGAGGAGGTCGCTCGCTTGGTTCGGGGACCCTGGACGCAGGAGGTAGACCGAGCAGAGTTCTCCAGAGAATACCGCCGGACTGTGCTATATCTTTGCCAGACCCTGCAACCTACCCCTTCATTTGTAAGTTACCCCACAAAATAAACCTCCCTTTTAACTACGTGGAGTGGCCTAAATAATTACACCAATATGCGCCACCATCGCCTGGTTGACTTTTTTCTTCTTTTTTAACTATTTATTTTATGTTACAAAAAGATTCCTGGTTTATGAACATTCTTTTTTTAACTTTATTTTTATTTATTCTTTGTGTGTTTCACATCATTTCTCCTGATCCCACCCCTCTTCCCCAACCCCAAGATTAAAACAAAATAAAATATAAGAGAAAAAAGGGGGAGGGGAAGGGAGAGAGGGAAAAATCTCATCATGGAAGTTGCAGTGTGACACAGTGAATTACAGTTTATCCATACATTTTTACATGCAGGTATTCATTGCAAAAAAGTCATTGGTCTGGTTCAAGGCCCCTGGTCTCTGCTACACCACTAACACTGGGCCCTCACTGGGACTCTTCCTGTTGCTGCCCCATGTTGTGGAAATCCTGCAGGCCTGATCTACAGGACGGACACCCCCCCCCCATGCTCCAGCAGCTCACAGATGTGGTGGATGTTGGGGTGGGACAACACATAATCCTGGTGCTGGGCCTGGGTAGTTGCAGGGTTAGTCAGCCCTCCAGCTCTGCCCTGTCCTCACCACCAGGGTGAGTTCTTCAGCATTGCCCTGGCTAATTCACCCCTTGCAGTGATGAGCAAGGGGTGGGGTCAATCCTGCTTCTATATCCTCAGAGTCCATTCTCCTACACCTACACCTTCAGGGACAGCTCTACTGTGCTATCCAGGCCAGGTGTAGGGGCCACTCTCCCAAATGATTCAGCTGATGAGGGGCAGGGCAAGCCCTCCCACCTGCCTCAGGTATTGATGGGCCGGGAAGGGTGGGCATCTCTCCCTGGCCCATGCCACCACACAATAGATGAGTAATGGGGACAGCTCTCCCATGCTCTACCATGCTCACAACTTCAGGCTGGCTCACCCACATCTCTGCCAACAGGGTCAATTCTACTGTGCTGCCCAGGAGAGGTGCTGCGTCTACTTTCTTGAATGCTGCAGCAGTAAGGGGGGAGGGTCAGCTTGCTCATCTGTTGTAGGCAGTAAGAGGCGAGAGGTGGGGGGTGCATCTCTCCCCCACCCATGCAACTGCATGACAAATGAGTAGTGGGGACAGCTCTTCTATGCTCACAACTTCAAGGCTAGCTCATCTATACCTCCACCAAAAAGGTTGCCTCTATTGTGCTGCCCAGGAAAGGTGCAGGGCCTGCTTTCCCCAGGATTGCAGCTGGTGTGTGTGTGGGGGGGGCAGGAACAGCTCTCCTGCTCTTACGACTTTAAGGCCATCTCTCAAAGCTGCCTCAGGCATTAATTGGGGGAGAGTATCTCTCCCCCACTCATAGAAAATAAAGGCAATTTATAGCAAGCCAACAACCAACATAATCTAAAGGAAGGGAAACTCAAAATACTTCTACTAAAATCAGGGATGAGATAAGGATGTCCACTCTCTTCATAGCTAATCAATATAGTACTTGAAGTCTTAGCTAGAGCAATGAGACAACTGAAGGAAATCAGGGGATACAAATAGGAAGGGAGAGGTCAAAGTATCTTTATTTGAAGATGATATGATAGTATAAATAAGTGACCCTAACAAGTCCATCAGGAAACCCCTACAGCTGGAAGACACATTCAGCAAAAGTGGCTGGGTACAAAATTAACTCATAAAAATAAGTAACCTTCCAATATACAAATGGCAAATATATTAAGAAATAAATCATGGAAATGGTACTTTTCACAATAGCCTCTCTCTCTCTCTCTCTCTCTCTCTCTCTCTCTCTCTCCATATATATATATATATATATATATATATATATATGTGTGTGTGTGTGTGTGTGTATACATATATATGTATATATATACACATATATGTGTGTATAAATGTATGTATATATATGTGTGTGTGTGTATATGTATATATATATATATGTATATAAAATCTTGAGATAACTATAATCAAGCAAGTGAAAGACTTGTATAATAAAAATTTTAAGGTATTGAAGAAAGAAATTAGAGAAATCACCAAAAGATGGAAAGATCTCCTATGTTCATTGATAGGATTGGTAGGATTGATATTGTAAAAGTAACCATCCTACCAAAATTAATTTACAGATTCAAGGTAATTCCCTTAAAATTCCAACACAATTCTTCACAGAAATTTAAAAAACGACCTTTAACTTCATATGAAAACACACCCAGGATAGCTAAAGCAATCCTGAATAATAAAAGAACTTCTGAAGGTCTCACCATCCTAGATTTCAAGTTGCACTACAGAGCTACAGTAATAAAACAGCATGGTGTTGGCATAAAAGCAGATACATTGATCAATAGAATCAAATTAAAGACCCATACATAATTCCACACACCTATGGACACCTGATTTTGATGAAAAAGCAAAAAACAAAACAAAGAAACAAACAAAAAAACTACTGGAGAAAAAAGACAGCATCTTTAATAAAATGGCCCTGGTCAAATTGGGTGACTGAATGTAGAAGAACCCAAATAGATTCATATTTATCATCCTGATTCTCAACTTCTGCATCTCTACTTCAAATGGATCAAGGACCTCAACTTAAAACCAGATCCCCTGAATCTGAAAGAAGAGAACATAGGAAATAAGTCTGAACCCATCAGCACCAAAAAGGATTTCTGAACAGGACACAGGAACTAAGACCACCAACTAACAAATGAGTCTCCATGAAGCTGAAAACCTTCTGTACAGTAAAGGACACCACCATTCGGGAAAAGAGTGGAGAAAGACCTTAACCAATTATACATCAGATAAAGCTTTAGTATCTAGATCATATAAACAACTGAAAAAAACTGAACATTAAAAAAACAAGGGGTTGAGGATTTAGCTCAGTGGCCCTGGATTGGTCCTCAGCTCAAAAAAGAAAAGAAAACAAATAACTCAACTTAAAAGTGGGGCACAGAACTAATCAGTTCTCAAAAGATGAAGCACAAGTGACTGAGGAACACTTAAATGTTCAACATTCTTAGTCATCAGAGAAATGAAATTAAAAACTACTCTGAGATTTCATCTTACACCTAATCAGAATGGTCAAGATCAATAAAACCAATGACAGCAAATGCTAGGCCGGATGCTGAGAAAGGGAACACTCATCCATTGCTGGTAGAAATGCAAACTGGGACAGCCACTACAAAAATCAGCATGGCTGTTCCTCAAGAAGCTGGGAATAAGTAGATCTACCTCAAGATACAGCTACACCTACCACTCGTGGGTATATACCTAAAGAACTCTACATCCTACTACAGAGACACTTGCTCATCCATGTTCATTGCAGATCAACTTATACTAGCCAGAAATTGGAAACAGCCTAGATATCCATCAATTGATGAATGGATAGTTAAAATGTGGCATTGTGGTACACTTATACAATGGAATATTGCTCAGCTGTTAGGAAGAAAGTGAAATTATGATCTTTGCAAGTAAATGGATAGAGCTAGGGAAAAAAAACATCTTGGGTTAGATAGCCCAGACCCCAAAAGACAAATATTGTATGTTTTCTCTTATATGAGGATGCTAGCTGTTAAGCTTCCAAAATGTGTGATACAATCTGAATTACCACAGAGGTTAAGTATCTAGTAAGAGACCAGGCAGAGGAAGAGGATTTCCCAAAGAAATAGGATATAGTGCTATGGTGAGATAAAGGGAAAACTATGATGATTAAATGGGGGAGGGGAATGGGGAGAGAATGCTGGGAGGGACAACCAATGCGAAAGTGCATTTTAAAACCGTATGGAAACCTACTACTATACAAAGTTCCTAAGGTACATACATATATGGAAGGAATCTAATTAGAGTCAACAAATAACAGGGACAACAGTGCCCCAACTAAACATCTTATGCCACCAAAAAAAAAAAAAAGACCTTCAGTCCCAGGAATACATTACATCTTGTAGAGTTGTTGCCCAGATGGGACCTTTGGAAACCCCTAAACATCACAGCTATTGTCAAGGCTACTGGTTACTCTCTACAACCTGATGATAAGGCTCTATTGCTGAATAAAACAATCAGTTGCATCACAGAACCTTGAGAAATAAGGTGGTGCTTAACCAGAAGCTTCAGCCCTGCTGACTAGTGCTCATGCTACTAGAAGGAACTCTGCATGCTACTGAAAGAGAAAGGTAGTTATCACTATCACCCAGCTACAGACCCTGTGACCTACAACACTTATCTGCTTTTGAGATCTACTGGTGCAATAGTGGTTCAAATGTTAGAAGAGTAACCAACCACTGTTTGGTCGGGTTTAGAGCCAACTCCATGAGATAGAACCCAGATCTGACACTCTACATAGGTCATAGGCCTAGGGGGAAATATAATGCTATTACCTGTTAAAGGAACATAGCAATAAAATGACTCCCAATGGCATAGTGCTGTAGCTATAAATCAGGGCCTCACTCAACTCACATCAGAGAAGCTTCTTGCAGTAAATGGGAATTAAGACAGAACTGTCTACAACTGGACAGTGTACAAAGAATGAGAATCTTTGGAGCACTCAGTCCTAAATAGGATGTCTTCATCAAGTTCTTTCCATCAAAGCTCAGGGATCCATCCATAGGAGGTAGAATGGCTGACTCCAAGGAAACAGTGTGGTCCAGATACAAGACTGATACACATAGGAGCTCACAGAGACTGTGACAGCACACACAAGAACTTCATACAGGTTGAAGCCAGATGGGGTCCCAACACTGAGAGAGACATAGGGCCCCACCCCACCCCCAACTAAGAAGCTATCTGTAACTGATGCCCACTGGCACAGAGAAAATCAGTTTTCTTCCTTGGAGTCTCACTGGTTATATAAACCACACTCCAGGTCAGGCCTGGAATAGCTGGCCAATATGATATGTACTCATTGGTATTTTTATGAACTTTGTGTTTTGTTTAGGCTTTTTTAAAACCTTGCTGGTCTTGCTTATTTGTTTTAATTTTCATTTTGTGTTTTCTGTTTTTAATGTTTTATTTTTGTTTCTTCTTTTAGTTTGTTGTTTCAAAAGCAAGAGAGACAAAGAACACAAAGTTACAAGATGAGAGGATTTGGATCTAGGAGGACTCAGGGGAGGGTGAAAACGTGACCAAAATAGAATTAAAAAAAATAAAAACTATGAAAATTGAGGAGAAAAAAGAGATTAGTCCAGCTTTGTCCACATTTCAGTCTTTCTCCAAGTTTTATATGGTTGAGAAGGCAAAGAATTTTCAGGAAAGAAAAAATAAAGTATGGTCAGTATTAGTTAACATGATTTCAGTGCTAAGTCACTGGCAAAGGATGAGGCACAGTCGTTCGGTCCTGTGTTCACAGACTCACAGATATCCTGGACCATGAATGACCACCAGACAGTAAATAACGGGGAAAGTGTGCCCCCAAACCCATCCCGAGGAGCTTACTATAGATACTGGGGGAACATGTGATAAGCAGGATGGGCATTTTAAAGTGTAGCATTCTGTGGCATTAAACACATTCACACTGGTCTCCAACCATCTCCAAGGTCCATCTCCAGTACTCTCTCTTATAGAACTGAAAGTCTGCCCCCATTAAATACTGATATCCCATTGCCATCTAGTATTCCACCAGTCCACTTTCTGCCTCTGAGTGTCACTACTCTGGGTACCAAATAAAAATGGAATCATACAGCACTTGTCTTTTTGTGGTGGCTCTCCTGCACTCAGTACATGTCCTTAAGGGTCATCTGTATTATAGTTGTGTTTCATAATTTTCTTCCTTTAAAAGACTTACTTTTATCTTATGTGTATGACTTTTTGTCGATATGTATGTTTGTACACTAAAGGTGCCTGGTGCCCACAGGGTCAAAAGAAGGCATCAGCTCCTGGGGAACTGGAATTATAGACAGCTGTGAGTTGTCAGGTGTGTGTTGGAAATTGAATCTGGGTCCTCTGCAAGGGTAGCCAATGCTCTTAACCACGGAGGCATCACACAAGCTCCAATGTTTCCTCTCATTAAAGGCTGATATTTTAGTATACATATCTGCCTATCTGCTCAGGCATCAACGCATGCTCAGGTTGCTTCCACCTTTGGGCAGCTGGGAATACTACTACTGTAACACAGATGTCCAAGTATCTACCCACCATATCTTTGAGCTCTCAAAAGTGGAATTGCTGGATAAGTAGGGCTTTTTTCTCTTTTTCAAAAAGTGCCCTACCTCTCACTGCAGCTGTAGTATTTCATATCCCCCATCAGATCTCCTTTCTTCCTACCCTCACAGATGCTCAGTTTTGCTTTTGTGTATGTGATCATCAGCTTTATAGTAGATCTCTCCCAGTGGGTAAGGAAGTATCTCACTGTGGGTTTGACTTCGTTGGTGACTTTTCCTATTGGTGATTGACACTAAGCATCTTTCCACATTATTTACTGGCTATCTGTAAGTCTTCTTAAAAATGTCTGCTCAAATCCTTTCCCAATCTTAAAACCTAATTTTCCTTTTGTTGTTGGCGCTGTTGTTAATTTCAGAAGTCTATGTTCTGATTATCTTCTGACATGTAATTTGCAAATATTTCTTCCATTCTGTGGGTTGCCCTTTTACCATGTTAATGGGGCCTTTTGATGCACAAAAATGTTTGATTGTGCTGAGATCCAATGTCTATTTTTCTTTTAACTGTGGGCTGTGCCTTTGATATATACTAGAGATTGCTGCCAAGTTGAATGTCATGACCGCCCTCCTCCTCCTCCTGTGTTCAATAGTTTCAGCTCTTAAATTAGGACTTCAGCATGTTTTAAATTTTGTATGTGCTGTCACAGGGGACTCTGTTCCGTGTGGGTGCCCCAGTTCTCCCTATTAGCATCTGACTCAAAAACCATTTGAACAAATATATCAGTGTCGACTTCTGGGTTCTGGGTTATTCCGTCAGTCTCAAGGTAACAATGCTAGAGAAGTATTTAGATGTGTGTGTGTGTGTGTGTGTGTGTGTGTGTGTGTGTGTGTGTGTGTAGCTCTGAAGAAAATCTGAGGTCAGAAACTGTGAATCTCCAACTTCATTCTTTTTCATTTCAGATTCCATGTGGATTTTAGGATGGATTTTTCCAAAGACCTCACAGCATCCCTGAGGTATTCACAGAAACAGCCTCTGTGGATTGTTTTAGGTAACACTGATTTTGTAGCTGTCTTTAAAGCCATCCGCCTGGCTTTCCACCCATCTCTTCTTCGACTTCCGCCATCAATGTTTCACAGCTTTCACTGTGTAGTCTTTTACATCCTGATTCCGTCAATACTCAGTATTTTGTTATTTTGATATGGTTGTAAATAGGACTTTCCTCTAAATTTCCTTTTCAGAGTGTTTACTGTTCATGCACACAAATGAAACCAGCCTGTGGAGGTTTTACACTGCTACTTTGTTGTTTATTGATGATAAAACACACACACACACACACACACACACACACACACACACACACACACATTCAGGGTTTTCTTTAGTTAACACCATATCTTCTTCTGTGAACAGAGACCATTCTGTGTCTTTCCTACTTACATGGCTTTTATTTTTTTTTTATTTGTTGTTTGTTTATTATTTATTTCTGTGCTCAACTTCTCTTGCTAAACTTCTAGCACTATGTTGAACAAAAGTGGCAACAGTGAGCATCTCTGCCTTGCTTCTTAGGGGAAATGCTTTCCACTGTCTGCCACCAAGTACCATGTCAGCTGAGGGATGCTCATTTAGGGCTTTTCATAATGATAATAATGATAATGAGAGTTTGATTTTGTTCTTTTTATTGTAAAATGGTGTTGGATTTTGCCAAATTCCTTTTCTGCATTGATTAAAGTAATTATTAGTTTCTCCCTTTGCTTTGTTAGGGTGATTGACCAGCTTATTGATTTGCATATAAAATTTTCACACATATAAATACCTATAATATTATATATTTTGCTATCTTTGGGTTCCATTGATATCTAGTGACCTTCTTTGTCACTGATAACTCTTTCTGCTCACAGGCAGTTTTCCCTGTTAATACAGCCGCCTCTGCTCTCTTTTGTATCACTATCTGCATGGAATATCTTTCCTGTCCATTCACCTTCAACCCATTGTTATCTTTGGATCTTATCAATATATTTGGACTTCGGTGGGGTTTTTGGGCTTTTTTGTTTGGTTGGTTTTAAAGATTCATTCTACAAATCTCTGTCTTTAACAGAATGCTTAATCCATTTACATTTAATGTAATCATTGAACTCATAAAATTATTTACTTTTGCATTTTTTGTTTCTTTCATATCCTTATCATTTTTGTTGTCCCATTTTCTGTATTCACAGTGTTCATTATTTTTCTATAGTGAAACTTTCTCATTCCTTTCCATTTCCTTTTGTTTCTACCCTACAGGTATTTTCTTTGTAAGAATCCTATATAGATTATACTTCATTAAAAAACTAATACTAGCTGGGTGGTGGTGGCACATGCCTGTAATCCCAGCATTTGGAAGGCAGAGGCAGATGGATCTCTGTGAGTTCAAGGCCAGCCTGGTCTACAAAGCTAGTCGAGGATAGGCTCCAAAGCTACAGAGAAACGTTGTCTCGAAAAAACAAAAAACCAAAAAAACTTTAGGCTTGGGGATTTAGCTCAGGGGTAGAGCGCTTGCCTAGCAAGTGCAAAGCCCTGGGTTCAGTCCTCAGCTCTAGCAAAACAAAAACAAAAACAAAACTAATACTGTTTTTGCCCTTATTTGATCCTAATTTTAATAGCACAAGGAGATCCCAAAGTAAAAGGTTTTATTAAAAGCTCATAAGCATGGTTTCGAAATGTGGATCAGGTCTATCCACTTATAAAGCAGGCTACCTCTAAAAAGGCATCAGGGTGGGGCTCTTCTTATAGACCGGCAAGGAGGGCCCCCCTGAGGGACATCTACAAGGGGACAGAAAAGCCCATTCTCCAAGAGCCTCTCTGAAAGACAGGCTGAGTGACAAAGGGCTGGGATCTCCTGAGGAAGGGTGGCCTCTGCAGCAGAAGCCAGGGCTCAAACAGGGGAGAGAGATGGCCTGGAATGAGGCTGGGCGGGCCCAGAAAGGGGATAGAGTTCCCATCAACTGCCAGGGGAAGCCACAGGGGACTTTGTACTGCTTAACGACAAGCTCCTGATTCTACTGGTCGACCTTTCCAGGCCAAGCTGTGCGGAGGATAAAAGGAGGAATAAGGAGGAGTAAGCAGGCCAGTAAGGGAACTGGGTCAGTATTAAGGCTGGAAGCAATGGAGGTCCCAGAGCAAAGAGCAAAAAAGAGAGCAGAACCAGAAATGTCTGAGCCAAGTGATGCAGGGAGCATCAGTTGGCAGCTGGTCTTCCATTCAACTGTGTACTCACTAGTCTCTAAGCCTCCATTTCAAATCTGTTCCCTGTAAAATGATGAAACTCACCAGGCATGAGGTGTTGGAGGCACCCTGTTGCTGTCAGAGCTGGAAAGATCGACTTAGGCACCTACTCTTCTTCTCCTACACTGGCTAGTACTCATCTAACTCATCCTAACCATGAAACGACGTTGGGAAAAACAGGAACACCAGACCCCCTCTCCCCCCTCCAAAAAATGTTCCCAGCTCAGGAAACTTGATTTTCTTCTCCTTTGCCACTGGTGAGACTTGTCTGTGTTTTGCTTTGGGAGTCTGGGTATGACATACAGGGGTGCAGGATCTCTGCCCACAGAGACCCAAGCAGCAGGGCAAGGGGAGAGCTGCCAGACACCAGAGTTACTGTTTTCTACAGCCCACAAGTGAGTGATGAGGACCACCAACCCAAGTGGCTTTCTTTCCAATCCAAGAAACCCGAGGAGCCAGCTGCTCCAACCCTGCAACCCCTGAGAACACAGTCTGGAGAGGGACAGATGGGCTCGGTGGGCCTGTTCGCACTTGTCGCTCCTAGGGAAGCTGTGGAATGATGGGGGCCCAGTCCCAGCCACAATCCCTTCCCTTCCTCCAGGCTTACCAGGCATCTCTCCAGCTCAGACTCCCTATTCCACAGCAGCCTCAGGCAAGATTTCCCCAACCAGGATTTAGAGGACCAAGGACAGAAACGTGGTAGTGGGAAAGGCTTATCTTATTTAAAACAAGACACAGTGTCTGGGGGTGAAGTGGTTCCCATGTACTGTGATCAGCACAGCAGGAAAGGGTTAAAATGAGTGTTGCCATCACACACAGGGGTCCAGGGACTCTGACTAATTTGCTTTTGGCTTCCAGCAGCCCTGAAATCACACACAGAGACAACCTGTAGGAACAAACATCATCACACCATATTGTTTACATAATGCAATGTCCCTTCACAAGTTATAGACTTCCTCAGAAAATGTCAGAATCCAAATAGAAAGTGTTTGGCCCCCAACACCAGGTCTGTGAACCCTGGACAATCTGGTGTAAGCTGTTACTGGAAAGAAAGAAAGGACTGGAATCTCTCTGGCCCCTTGGCCTACAGTCTTCATGCCCCATGGGGGATGGTAGGTGGGGTGATACAGATAACATCCCATCCTTAACCAGCTGTCATTAAAGAGATCCCTAGATCTAAGTCCGTTTATAAAAGCAAATAGCAATGCTTTGTGGCAACTTGTTCCATGAGGAATTGTGTGGTTACAACCAGCAATTCGCCATGCTGAGAGAATACCACTGGAGTCACTCTGCTGGGAGATGCACATCTGAGGGGCAGGATAAAGGCAAGAGAGGCAAGGCTTCTCACAAAAACCAAGAGCAGTCTGGGAAGGGAGCCCCAGACAGCAGGGTGCAAGGAACTCATCCTCTTGACCAGCAGGATCACCACTGTGGGACAGAGTGGGGGACATCAATACCTATTTTCCTGTGCCCAGTTCGAGTGAAGGGTTTGGGCCTAATGTCATGGCCCTGCCCAAGATAGCCCATGAGAAGTTACTGATGCACAGAGTCTCTTTGCCCTTGAACTCCCTTCAGACTCTTGGAAATGAGCTGTGGGCTCTCGTCCTCATAGAGGAGACTTGATCCTGGTGAGCTTTGTGCAGGCCTGCCAGCCTTCCTGGTCCCCAGCCCACTTCCAATATAGTCAGAGCAGAGATTCCAGCAGGGGGGAATCATCAGGTCCTTCCAGCTTCTGTGTCCCCCCACTTTCTCATGGACCCTCCCAAGCCACCTCTAGAGCCCAACACATCCTGCTCCATCATACCTCCCCGTGAACAAAGAGCCTGCATACTTTATCACTCACCAGGACCATGACTGCCCACTATCCTCCAACACACACGCTGGGAACCACTAGCCTCACCTTCTCGCCACAGTTAGCTTCCTTCTCAGCATCCAGGCTCCACCCCGTCAGAAAAACAAGAGCTGATGCATTCTGAGAGAGCCAGGGATCTGTCCTAGCCCTGGACCATGACTGTACCAGGCCCAAGGCTGCACAGATTCTGGAGAAGGAGGAATACTATCCCCCAGCCCCAGCCCCAAATGCCTTTGTCTCATTCTGCTGTACTGTCCTCTAGACCTTTCACCTACACCTGCCATTGTTAACCAGCTCTCCACTCCCGACATCCCTTTCTGTAGGAACAGCCTCCTCCTAGGTTCTTCCGCCTATCCCCCAGGGTTACTGCACCCCAAAACTGTCGACTCACAGGCGATGTTGCATCTGGGCATTGCTGGCCACTCTTGAGGCTTCAGGTACTAGCACCAGGTTGAGAAACCCCAAGTTCCTATTCTAGCCAAGCCTGCTTGCCCAATCTCTAGCCTTAAGCTCAGCTTGTCCACTGAGAAACTCCTCCTGAGGTCCAAATGCTCGGTTCCTCCTTTTCTCAGCCAGCGGCTCCACCATCTGTCCAGGCACCCATGAAAGACCGACCAGGAAAGTGGGGGTTTCTCTGCTCCCGATACCCCCTGGTTCCTGCCAGTCTTCCCCACCTGGCCTCTGAGTGCCTCCACGCACTTGCCCTGCCCATCAGTTCAGACCCTCTTCCCATATGCATATCATCTTCTGGCCTCTCTTCCCATCAACCCACCCAGCATGCAGCTGCTCAGGCTCCTTCTCCAAACACTGAGTTGAACTTGAGGCTCTCCTACACTTGGGTGGCCCCAGTCTCCTGGGCAAAGCCCCTACCTCTCAGAACTTCTTGCTCACCTCCTCTAGCCTCCATTGTCTACATGGGTCTGTGCTCCTTCAAGTCCCCGCTGCAGCTGTATCACCTGACCTCCCGCTGGAGGGAGCAAATGTCCCTCCCAGCCTCACACCTGTTGCACCCACAGCATGACCTTTCCACCCTTCCTCACCCCACCAGCACTTCCTTCTTCTCCAGTCAAGGTTTGCTCTTTCATGAGACCTTACGCTGGAGGATGATCACGAGCAGCAGCCCTCCACCTGCACATTAGGGGTCCCTACAGATGTCTCTATGGTAGAATGGATGCTCTGCCTGCTAAGACTAGAGCCTCCCAAGGGAAGGGCCAGACTGTGTGTTGCATTTGTGGCCCCAGCATGGAACACAATGTTAAAGGTTTTTGAAGGCCTTCAAAAGCACTGGCTGGAAAAACAGATGGCTGGGCGGAGTGTGGATGCCTTTGAAGAGCCTGTGATGTCAATAATTGAGGAGGTAACCTCTCCTTCACCCACCCTCTGTGTAAAGAGGGTTTCCTTCAATCTCCATTCAACAAATTTGGTGCAGACCTGTGTAGCAGGAATCTTAAGGAGTCTTATGTAATAAGATCAAACTCAGAGCCGGGTATTTGGGGGAATGCTGGAAGATCAGAGAGACAGAACAAGCCACAGCTACCTCACCTCACCAGTTCCTCAGCTGATCCTGTTTCCTCAGGCTGGAAACCTCTGAGTCCTCATCCAAATGGGTCTCAGCTGAACTGCTACTAGAAGCCTAAAAGCTTAACCAGCCAAATGCTTCTAGTTTCTGGTCTTCACGCCTTATAAATCTTTCTCTTTCTGCCATCACTCCCTGGGATTAAAGGCTAGATTTCTGGGATTAAAGACGTGATTCACCATGCCTGGCTGTTTCTAATGTGGCCTTGAACTCAGAGATCTGCCTGGCTCTGCCTCCCAAGTGCTGGGATTAAAGGCGTGTGCTACCACTGCCTATCTTCATGTTTAATATTGTGGCAGTCCTGTTCTCTAACCCCAGATAAGTTTATTAGCCTGCACAATATTTCAGGGAACACAATACCACCACAGACTTGGCTTCATAACCCTCTTTCCTGGCATCCTCAATAGATACCTCTCTTATAGTTCCTACAAGTTCTTGAGGCACATGGTAAGCTATTTTTCAACTAAGATCTGATCCCAATTTCTCCAAGCAATCTCATCATTATGTCAGAGCAGGGGCTGATTCTCCCTTCAATATGACTGTCACTTGGAATAGGCCGTCTATGTACCAAGAATCTTGAAAGTATGGTCATGAGCAGTCCCATCACTGAGCAAACCTGTGCATGCAAACATCACGGCAGGTAGAATCCAGATCAGACTTTCTCCCATTCACTGCATCTGCTCTCAGGGCCACAGGCTGTGACCCCAAGCCAGCTGCCTCCTTGCCTCAGGAGATAAGGGTGCCACACCTGCCTCCAGAGCTCCCCTCATAGGGAAAGCTGAACCCACTAATGGCAGGACCATCTCGTGGACTCACCATGTTCATGACAGTGAGGATGAACCTCTGCGCAGCCTCTGCCCCGTGGTACTGCACCATGTCGGCATCGGCCACCACCAGGGTCTCCACCGTGTGCTCATTGGTGAGCCTGATGGCATTCCTCCGCTCCCTCCAGTCCCTCGATGGCTTTTCCTTCCTGGGCTTCTTTTCTAGAAAATGACAGAGACATTTGAGCAGTTCTTGGCTTCTTGATTTATGAAATCATACCATAAAAGACCCCAAGAGAATGATCAGCCTCATGTGGCCTTGATGAACCCCCAGCCTGCAGATCTCCTTGGCTACCTGGAGTGGCCTGAGTTCCCAGCCACTGGTGGTACTAGATGGGAGCCAGAGAAATAGCTTGAGGGGTCAGCCATCAAATGAAACTCTGCCTTGTTCATCCTCACAGCCAAAGAGGTACCTGGGGCTGATCATCAGAAAATAGAAACCCATTGTTGAGTCCAAGATTAGAAAAAACACAGGGACAAATAGCCAAACAAATGGAAGCACATGAATTATGAACCAAAGGTTGTGGAGCCCCCAGCTGGATCAGGCCCTCTGGATAAGTGAGACAATTGAATAGCTTGAACTGTTTGGGAGGCACCCAGGCAGTGGGACCCGGACCTGTCCTTAGTGCATGAGCTGGCTGTTTGGAACCTGGGGCTTACACAGGGACACTTTGCTCAGCCTGGAAGGAGGGGACTGGATCTGCTTGTACTGAATCCACCAGGTTGAAATGAATCCCCAGGGGAGTCTTGGCCCTGGAGGAGATGGGAATGGAGGGGAGGGGCTGGGGAGGAAGGTAGGGGTGAGGACGGGAGGGGAGAGGACAGGGGAATCTATGGCAGATGTGTAAAAAATTTTAAAAAAAAATTTTTAAAAGGAAAAAAAAAAACCCAAACAAGCCCATTCCTAATAGAACATGGAGAGCCACACACAGCAGGTGGGGAGAGAAGCCTGCATCCAGCAAGAGGAATGTGGGAGCTCTTGAGGGTGATGACAGACATGCATGACAGGTACTCCCACTTCCCTATGACATCTGGAACCAAGGAAATTGGCTTGGTTGAGAGCAGGATACTCCCCTGTGAGGTAAGCATCACAGCAGTTGTGCTGAGAGTCAAAAACATCAACAGACCCAGAAGCAATAGAGAAGCACAGTCAAATCATAACACACACCCCAGCTGATAGCTTGTTCTTTCCTCAAAACAAGGAAGGGTAATTAGTGATGTGTGGGATTCCTTCCCTGACTTTTTTTAGGTAAACTCTTCCTCCACAGGATCTTACTTAGACAAACATCTATTTTCACTCACAGAGCCCACCTCTGAGGGCTGCTGAGTATGATGAAGTCTCTGTGTAGAGCAATGACTGACGGGCCCAACAGGTGCATAGGAATCCAGATGTCGAAGGCAATTTGACACTTATTTCCACTCAGCAGTGGCTTACATGGAAAGGGCTCGCTACATTATTCATGCTGGAAAACACCGCATGTGTGGCGAGTCTGCATAAAGGTGACCTATCACCATTCCAGGAGCAAAAGTAAACAGCGTGTACTTGCTGGATCTCTGGGTCCAGTTTTGTAAACAGTAATGCTGCTCAAGGTATTGTGCAATCTTGAGAACCTGGGAACCCATCAAAATCTCCAAGTGTAGAGAAAGCTGCCAATGCTAAGAAGGATTCAACCTTGAAAATCTGGTCTAGGGCAACCCTGCAATGCAGACACAGCTACAAATCCTTATACACAGCTGGGTCCCAAATTTGCACAAACCCAATATGAACAAGAACTTGCAGGGAAACGAGTGAGTAAACAAGCAAGCAAAATCTAAAGTGTTAACAGTGAGTGACATGTGGTATTCCTTTTCCTTTCTTCCTCAGCACTTTCAAGTCTATACAACCAACAAGCAGTGATTTACTTATCCATTTATTAAAAAAATCTGAGTTTGTAAAAAATACAGAAGCCACTTTTCAACTCCAAATGATAAAAACAGAAGGCATCTGGAAGCAAACTATGTCACCAGACTCCTCATAAACTTGTAAAATGTCAGACAAGGACATCTCCTCACCCCACAGATTGCTCCACTTCCAGCCAGCCTGCTGAGCCTCACAGGGGAACAAGAGAGGACCAAGAGTGAGGTCTTGGATGGCATCACCTTGGCAATGTATTGAGAGAATGAATGAGGCTCCTAACTGAAAATCTATGGACTCACACCCACATTCACCAACACTAGAAAGGCATAGTGAGGATGATACCCACTTTCTGGTCTCCCACACTTGCCAAGCCCAAGAGGCGGAGGTTCGACCAACCTGTCTGACCTGGAATTTGTATAGAGTCACTCTGTTTCATTTTAAGATAGTGGAGTTGAGGGACAACCTTTCCCAAGGAGGAGCTTTGTTGGATCCTGTATGCCTACCTTTACCCAGGTGAACAGCTCACCGGTGGTCTCAGCTTCTCTTAAAGTCTACTTAGAATTAATTCATCTACGGACATTGCCAATTGGTATTCTCACCTGCAGATGTCCCCACTGGCTGCCACACTTACTTTTACTGTTTGCCACAGTACAGAAAGAGCTGCACTTTTGTGGGTCCTAACAGGTGCACTAAAACACCACTCTAAATCTGAACGTATGAGACTGGAGAGCCCAGGGTGTGACCTGCCACCATGTGACAAAGGGAGCAGATGCAGCCTGGATGTTTCACAGCATAATCTTACACTGGGCATCAGTCTGCCAAGTCTACCCTCTAGAACTAATAGAAACACCTGCCCCTCTCTCTCCATGATGGATCTGACAGAACCATGTAACATGATGTTATATGTTAGACATAGTGGTAGAGCCTGTAGACTCAGACACTTGGGAGTCTTGAGACAAGAGGATTGCTTCAACTCGGGAATTCAGGACCTTCCTGAGCAACATAGTAAGATCCTGTCTCTAAAAACAAAACCAGATGCATGAAAAGCTGAGAGTGAACACAGGCCCTGGGGTTCCAAGAAGCAGGGGAAACACACTGATCAGGGCACTGTGCTTTGAAAGTGTTTCCCCTCTGGATGGCTCCTTTGCTCCTCCTTTCGTTGAAGGCCTCTGGAGCATCCTCAGTGGGGAATTCTGAACAAATCCATGCAAGGAAATGAATTAGAAGGAACAAATAGAGCTTCTTGCTTCATGATAGCCCCACATTTTAGGGCAGGCCAGGCCTCATCACTAAACAAGGGTCAGAAACACTGAGGTTGTTCTTGTTTGGGGGTTTTGTTTTGTTTTGCTTTCTATTTGTTTTTGGTAATTTTTTTCTAATCAATATATAATATTGTCTACATATTTACATGGTATAATAATTTGATTCTTCTATAAAGTATGCAATGATTAAATCAAAGCTATTTAACATGTCCATCTCCTCCAACACTTATCATTTCCATCTGCAGGAAGTCTTTGGACCCTTCTTCTCTAGTGACGTTTTGAAATAAACCATAAATTGCTACAGACTATAGTCACCTTCCTATGTGACAGATTACCAGAACCAGGCCATGGGCCTGCCACATCATGCATGTGACCCCAGTCACAGGAGGTTGAAGCAGGAGAATCACAAGTTCAAGATCAGCCTGGGTTCCATAGTAAGATCCTGTCTCAACAAACAAACAAACAAACAAGAACAGAACTTCGGAACCAGTCCCTCCCACCAAACTACACAAGAGTGCCAATTATCCAACCCCCCACTTCTCTGTTCCTCTGTTCTAGTGGTTCTCAACCTTCCTAATGCTGTGATCCTCATGCTGTGGCAAACCCCAACCATAAACCACAAAATTATGTTGTGGTGACCCCCCCACCCAAAAATTACTTTGTTGCTACTTCATGACTGTAATTTTGCTACTGTTATGAATCATAATGTAGATATCTGATATGTAGGCTATCTGATATGCAACCCCTGTGGAAGGGTCATTATACCCCTAAAGGGGTCATGACCCACAGGTTGAGAATCACTCAGTCTGCAAACCCTGAATTTGGGGATTGGAGATAGAACATTGCGGACTTGAACTATCTTCCCATGCAGGTGTCCCACTTTGGGGTGGGGATGTGTGGATACATTTGAGAGGGGACCTACCTTCCCTCCACCTACATTGCCTCCCTCTCCACTAGTGCCCCATGGCTGCTATTGCACTGAGGAGAGAGCCTCCCCACATGTTTATCTTAAAATTCCTAAAGCGTATAAATTTAACCCTGATAGATAGATCACAGATACCAACGTGCTCTTCAGCGCCTTCAAGGCAGAAGAAATTCAAGTCTCAGGATCACACAGTGCTGGGTTCCCTACCACTAGAGAGATCAAGGGCAGGTAGCAGGCCTGTGACTGGATGGGGGAGACCCCAAGCTCTGCTACCAAGCCACCATGGGAGAGGTGGGGGCCTTCACACTACTAACCAGGACACATCCTGGCCATGCTGAACCCTGGCTCTGCCCTCTTACCCCCCAGACACCAGGAGTCATTTCCAAAGTCAAGCCTACAGCTGCCTTTTCAGCCCGTGGCTGAGCTGGTAATCACCTGGAGATCTTAAATAACTACTTCTACTCTTATTGTGCATTTATTCTCCCTTGACTCCAATTTGAAATATTTACAGAAGTCACGCTAGGTCTTTTGGGATAAGACATGAAGAAAAGAAAGCTAGGGAGCCACGAAGGGTAGTCTATATGGACTTGTATAATATTCAGGTAATGATTTGTTCCACAGTTTAGGGCCTGTCTGAAGCACGGACACAGATGGGGAGGTGGTACAAGTGCTCTGGTGGAAGTACTTGCCACAAGCATGAGTTCGAACCCCCAAACCACGCAGAAGGTAGGCAAGGCGCCATGCATGCCTGTAAGCAGCCTGGAGGTGGGACAGACAGGAGATTTCAACCGGGCTTGCTAGCTACCAGCCTCGTTCCAGTGACTGAGCCTGCCCCAAGCAGAAGGGGAGAGTAAAAGATCCGAACACCTTATGACCCCCTCTGGCCTCTGCTCACACACAGGCATATGCATGTGCACACATACCACACAAGACATATTTACCACGTTAATACATAGAAACACACACATTAAAATACATAATGGGGGCCAGGCGGTGGTGGCTCACGCCTTTTAATCCCAGCACTTGGGAGGCAGAGGCAGGTGGATCTCTGTGAGTTTGGGCCCAGCCTGGTCTACAGAGCCAGTTTCAAAAAAGCCAGGGCTGTTACACAGAGAAATCCTGTCTCGAAAAACCAAAACCAAAACAAGACAAGCAAAACATAAATGATTAGATGGTTACTAATTTTGTTCTTGGCAATAAAAGATTTTCAATTTTTAAATAACCAATCCAATAGAATAGATATTTTTTTCATTAAAAGTATATATCAGGATATGGGTATGGCTCAATGGTAGAAGATTAGTGTGGCATGCTTGAGGCCCTGAGTTTTATTTTATCACTAGCTCTAAAAAAAAGAAAAAGTAATAACAGCATGAAGCAATCTCTGGGGTGGAAAATAGGTAAAATATTGGACATGAAATTCATCCCTGAATTCCTCCATCTCCTGCTGTGCAAGACCCTAGTGTTTGTTCTAAGGCCACTTCCAGAAAAGGTCTCAATGTGCTCTTTGTGCCCAGGCACAGGAAGAGCATGTCTTTCCCCATCACAGAAGCAAATTAGAAAAACAGAGTGGAGGAAATAGAGGAAGATACCCAAGGGCACTGAGCAACCTTGAGGGGACAGACACTTCAGGCCATGGTGGCAAAGACTGGTGGCACTAATGGGAAACACTGACAGTTGAGTAAAGGAGGACACATGCCCTCTTTGGTGTGTCAGCCTTTCCATACCAGCACTCCAAGGCCAGAAGCAGGAATGTGTCCTCATTGTGGCTCATGGGACAGGGGACCACAGGAGGCCTGGGCATCAAATCGGATCTTGTCTCAACCCCACAGACACTGGGTTCCTCCAGCTTATCTGTAAGCAAGGTAGGGGATTCCAGGAGACCCCTCACACAGTGTGGTGAGTTATAAAGAATCTGCCTGGGTTAAGAGGAAGGCCATCTGTCCCTTATTCTCATCTTGCAGTTCAGAGATGGAGACTGTGTGATTACGGCCAACATGCTCCAACGGACGAACAACTGCACGAGAGACAGGGGGCAGAGAGAGAGAAGACCCTGAGAGCCCTCTTCACTTCAGTGACCTCTTTGCACACAAGAGTTAAGAAGACTTACTGCATCCGATTCCATGACCAGGATCCTCCCCCATGCCTTTCCTGCTATAACGGACTGAAGCCTTCTGAAGTCATAAGCCCAGATAAATCCTACCCAGAGCCTCCTCCTGGTGCCTCAAGGGAACCACAGGTCATATGCATGGTGCTCCCCAACCCCCTCCCACTGTGCTCCACTCTGATGCTGGGACAAATCACTGCCAGAGACCTGAATGAATGTCAGCCTGTATTCTGAGTCACCATCTAACAGAACACACTCAGGAAGTTGCCAGTGATGGAGATGGGCTAACACAGGCCAGAGTTCTTGACAACCCAGTATTCCCAAATCCCAGATGCCAGAGCCATGCTCTACATCAAAGTCAAGTTAGGGCCTGGGTCAGATGGGACCAGCAGTGGGTGCTTAGGTATGATATCAAAACCCAAACACACATAGCTTACATACTCGATGCTCTCCAAAAAAAAAAAAAAAAAAAAAAAAAAAATTGCCAGCTCAAAAGAAAAAAAGAAATGCTTCTTTAAAGAATAAAATAAAAGGCAAAGAGCCTGTTTATAGAAAACTACTTTTTTGACTTGAAATAATGATCCCATGTGTGCAGCTGAGCTCCCGGCCAGGTAAAGCCCCTGGCAGCTGTATAAATCCCACATCCTTGAAAAATAATGCCCTCCTATTTTTTGTTTCTTACAAGGAGGAGGGAAATGGATTTTTTGCTCTCCAAGTATGAATTCTTGAAATAACTTCCTCCAAGGCCAAGTCATTTTTAAAAAAGCCATCTTTTTTTTCATGTAAATTCTTTAAAAAAGAAAGGTGGAAAATAGTTGCTGTTTTGTTTTGTTTTTTCTTCTCTGTGTGGTTAAGATTCCAAATGAGGAGCTGATACCCTTGAAACTCAAAATCATCTCTGCACTAGGCGGTTGTTGTGACCCATGTCTATACTCTGCCAAGGGAGTAGAGCCAGGGTAGGAGAGCTGGCCTGGCCTTATAGGATCTTTCCAGCCATGCTCAGAGCCACAAAGACACCAAGTATGCAGAAACTACTGCCTACAAGTAAAATCAGAAGAGATCCAGTTAATGGATATGTATCAAGGACCTAAGTGTGGGGAGCATTGCCACAGTGCTGGTTACCATCAGGAAGGAATAGACACTAATCAAATAAACAGGAAATACAATTTAAAATTATAAACAGGACAAGTGGGAGGAAGCAGCAGCAGACAGTGCTATGAGATAATCCAAGAGAGGAAGAAAAGTAACCACAATTTAAATTAAGGTCATGATAGTCAGCTTTGCATTGCTACAATGAAACGCCAGAGACGAGTAACATTATATAGAGAAAAGGTTTATTTAGTTCACAGTTCCTGAAAGTTCAAAAGCGTTGGAACTTCTATCAGTTCTGTTCTAGTGAGGGTGGCAGATGGTGCCACAGGACACTTCCTGATGGGACTACCTGTGTGTGGATGTCACTTCCCAAAGGACAGCAGAAAGACAAAGAACAGATCCGGAGTTTGACAATGCCTTTTTGAGTCATATACCCAAATGACATCAAGACCTCCCACTAGGCCACATCTCCCAAGAGTGCCACCCTGTGGACCTACCTTTCAGTTACAATGAATTCTTTCAACCACTCAAATGAACTGGTCACAGGATAGTCAAACAAGGAGGCTTCCTAAGGTCACGACATGGGTCAAAACCAAGGGGTCAGAGAGTTAACAGGAGGGGATTGTAGAAATGCTGGCTGCAAATCTAGTATTGGGACGTTCTAGTAAAGAGTGGAGTGTCTCCTCCTGGGAGGGTTGATGAAGTGAGGCAGGTCAGGTCCGGGACCTGGCTAGGGAACCGAGGAAGGTAGGCTCACCTAAATGTATTTTTCCTTCCAAGAATCCCACTCTCCAGTGAAGGCCTCAGAATCTCCATGGACTCAGCAGGGTCTGTCCACCTTTCTGAGTCTATCAGCATGATATCAGTATAATAGCATGACTATTATTTTCATTTTCTTGTCTTTCTCTTTCAGATGCTGGCCAAAACCTAAGGAGGCTTTTAAACTCCTCATCCTTTTTTCTAAAGCTCCTCTTCCTGCCATGAGCTGACCTTCATGCTAACTTAAATCAAGTGGAATGATGACCTCTACCCCCTCCCCCCCCACACACACACACCCCACGTCTCTTCTCCACTCTCCTCTAGGGCAATTGCAAGATTTGCAGCTTGACTAACAGAAATTTTCTTCTAAACTCTAATAGATTGTCCTCAAGCTCCCATTTGAATCAGTTCTTTTTCCATTATTAAGAGTAAGAACCCAGAGAGAGGTCCTCTATTTCTCCAGCACTATATAGTGCTTTATTAGGGCTCCCCAAGATTTCTGGTAGGATTTTTTCCCCTGCCTTTTAACTCTTTAATTGACAGAGAAAGTGTACCAGTTCTGACACTCTGAGACCGCATCAGCATCGGTGTGTACACAGGTCTTGTATTTGTTACTTTGCTATGGCAAACACCATGACCAAGGCCACTTATAAAGGGCTCCTTTAGGACTCCAGTTCTAGAGGGCTAGAGTCCACAAGAACAGGGAAGTGTGGATGTCGGCAACAGGTACGGGCAGCATCTGGAACAATGGGCTGAGAGTTTACACCTTGAACCACACGCGTGGAGCAGAGAGCAAATGGAAAGGGGTGAACCCATTGTTACTCTCAAAGTCCTCCCCACAGTGACGCACTTCCTGAGTCTCCCCAAATAGCACCATCAACTGGGGACCAAGTGTTCAAATTCCAGAGACTATGGGGGACATTCTCATGTAAACCATCACAGGCTTTAAGAAAAGAAAGGGGCATGGCATATTCTAGAAACAGTAGGCCAAGAACCGGAGGGTGCCTGAGCAACAGGCAGGAACAAACAGGGACAGTCAACAGGAACATGCCAAGTGTTGTTCCTCTTTATCCCACGAGCGAGATGCTACCTATGGCTCATGTGTTGACTGTGTCGCCCAGGCTGCTATGGGTAACGGATTCCCATGAGAAGGGACGATATCTGGGCAAGAAGGAACCTGAGGTAGAAGGACACAAGCAGACGCAGTTGGTGCCATCACAGCATTAACACTGACGCGGTGAACACGGGAGGGCCCCAAAGTGGGGCTCCCCATTGCAGTTCCACAGTTACCTCATGAGTAATGGAGCCAGTTACTGAATTAGGCACACCAGCAAGGAAGAAAAGCACCGTGCTGGGTGGGGGTGGGGGCGGGGGCGGGAGCGTTAACGCAGCGTTCAGAGATTTTGAAGCTGGCTGATGCCTGTGTAGATGCAGAGCTCATGAGAGGAACCAAAATCAGATGGCTTTTTTTTTTTGTTTTTTTTGGAGACAGGGTTTCTCTGTAGTTTTGCACCTTTCCTGGATCTCACTTTGTAGACCAGGCTGGCCTCAAACTCACAGAGATCCACCTGCCTCTAAGTGCTGGGATTAAAGGCGTGTGACACCAACGCCTGGCCAGATGGGCTTTTAAGAAGCATCAATCCCTTGTTGGATTCAGTCCAGGCAGGTCCAGTCCCCTCCTTCCAGGCTGAGCATGTGTCCCTGTGTAAGCCCAAGGTTCTAAACAGCCAGCTTGTGCACTAAGGTCTCGAGACAGGTCCAGGTCCCACAGCCTGGATGCCTCCCAAATAGTCCAAGCCACTCAACTGTCTCACTTATCCAGAGGGCCTGATCCAGCTGGGGGCTCCACAGCCTTTGGTTCACAATTCATATGCTTCCATTTGTCTGGCCTTTCGTCCCCATGCTTTTTCCAATCCTGGGTTCGGCGTCTTGGCCCTGGAGGAGGTGGGAATGGAGGGGAAGGGATGGGAGGAAGGTGGGGGTGGGGGTGGGAGGAGGAAGGACACGGGAACCCATGGCTGATATGTAAAATTAAAACACAAATATAATTTTTTTTAAAAAAGGAAAAAAATCATAAAAAAAAAAAGAAGCATCAATCCCTATGCCAATCCTTCAGGGACCGCAAAACCACATGACCACACGGGAGAGTCCACGAGGTCAGGGTAGAAGACATGAACTGAGGGAGTGGCGCTGCATGGGAAACAGGAAAGCAGGGTGAGGGAGTGTGCTGCTCAGTGTCTCCAAAGCCGAAGGTGGCTGCAGAGACCAGGCTGCAGCAAACACAGGGGAGAGCCACTAGGGTCTCCAAGAGAGCCAGGCCGCAGGTCAGAGAAGTCAATTACCTATTTCAGAGGTGAGGGAATGGGGAGACAGCTGCATAGAGACTAGAGTGGACTGAGGAGTTCCTGGAGATGGACTGCTGAGGAAAAACAGTCCATGAAGGATTTACCCTCACTCCGTTTCTCTTTCTGTTCCTCTTCCCTCCAGCTGCATTTGCAGACTGCAGCCGCACAGACGTCTAAGCAAGCAGAGCCAGGCTTCTCCTTACCACCTTCCTACCCAGCAAAGCAAGCCACAGTTGTTCAGGGGGCACCCGTCAGGCCCAGCCCCTGCACAGCTGGCTGCTCTGAGCACCCATAGCTGAAGAGGCCTGCTAAGAACGTGAACCTAGGAAATGGAACAGAGATTTGGAGAAAGCTGCCTTCCCCGGGATGGCACATGAGGACAGAGCCTCCATTGTACCCAAAAAGAATAAGCAACAGAACAAAATTATTAATTAGCAAATAAAAGAAATGAAGACATGTAGGAAATGCAAGTCAGACTCATCTACAAAAAGCCTAAGTCAGTAGAAGGTCTAGGGCTGACCAGCACAAAAGACCCCAAATTAAGGAAGACTATGGAATTTTCTGGTTAATTTCACATCCATCTTTGTTCTTCATCTATACCTTGAAAAAAAAAATATATATATATATATATAAAATGTACTTGTAAATGAAACTATTGTCATCTGACTAGGTCTGCCACAAAGTATCACAGGATGGGGGTAGGGTAGGGCTAAAACCACAGAAACGTACTTTGTGGAAGCTGGGTGTGTGGGATGAAGGTATTTCTGGGGCTGGGTTCCTCTGAGGGTTATGAAGAAAACGTCCACTCTGGGTATCTCTCCTTGGCTCACAGAAGGTCATCTTCTATTCCTATGCCTGTGTCTTTACTTGTTTGTTGTACATGTCCAAATTCATTCTTTTAATCACATCACCCTACTCCTTACCCCTTCTCTCTCTCTCTCTCCGTGTGTGTGTGTGTGTGTGTGTGTGTGTGTGTGTGTGTGTGTGTGTGTTCCTATGTGAGTTTGGGCGTGCCCTTGCTATAGTCTGAATGTGGAGGACAGAGGACACTTTAAAATGCCGGTCCCCACCTTTCCTCTAAGATGAGATCTCTTGTTCACGGCTGCATGTTATCAGGCTAGCTGACCCACGGGCTGACAGGGCTTTTCCTGCTTCTGCTTCCATGTTTCTAGGAGTTCTGATTCACAGGCACATGCTACTGTGTTGGCTTTTCACAGGTTCTGGGGACCTGAGCTCAAGTGCTCCTTCCTGTGTGGCAAGCTCTTTCCACGGGGTCATCACCCCAGCACCTCAAATTGCCTTCATTTATGAGGATGCCATTCATATGGAACCAATGCTTTCTATCAGGTCCTCTCTTCCTTCTTTCTAAAAAAGTCCAAACAACTGCAAACACACACACACACACACACACACACACACACACACACACAGATACATCCTGAGGTACTGGGGGTTATGGTGGTCAACATAAATATGTAAGGTGGGGGTAGGAGGCGGGCTTTGCCCATGACAGATAGCCACTCTCTTTGGACAGGATAGGTCACTACAGTACGATAGGCCACCCAGCCAGGACAGCCACAGGACAACCACCTCAGAGCCACGCTCCGCTGTGTCTGGCAGTTTGAAAAGCAAACAAAACACACCAGTGTTCAGAATCATCCTGGCCCTTTTACCACCTTTCCAGTGCAGTCCTTGGCTGCAAGACCAACTGAGGCTCCTGGAGCCCTGACAGCTTTATCTCCAAAGTTGATGGAAGAGGGGTGGGGGGGTAAATAGAACATTCCACCAACACACAGCTTGGGGGAAGAAATTAATTAATGTGCTCATGTTTCAACCAGAGCAAGACAAGACAAACAGAAACGTGCAGAGCAATCCGCCCTTCTCCGCACCTGGAAGCCCCTGTGGAGACCCTGGGCATTGTTGTTTTTAACAGAAGGCTTTTCATCTTCCACAAGGAAGCACAAAAATCTTCAGACAGTTAAAGAATTCCTTCACCTTTGAAGGGGCCAGCAAGAGACCCAAATTCTCCAACTTCGTTGCTTCCACCCCAGATCCAACTGAAATTGAAGGCTCTGCCCTCCCCCAGCTCCTCAGGCCTGGCCACACCCTGTGAGGTCCCTCAGACTCTCCCCAGGCTGCCAAGGTTTGGAGGACTGGATCAGCCCTCCTCCTCTTTCTATGCCCTACACAGATGGGGCCACACAGTAGGTGTGGGTCGTTGTAAGTTAGTAAGGGAATGAAGTAATGAAGGGAACAAACAAACAGAAAAACGACACACTTCACTGTTCCCAGAGCTTAGGGAAGAACAACACAGCTGTAGCCTATGGGCCTCTTGGCTGCTGGGGGTTCTTCCAGATGCGTCAAACACCCACAATCTGTCCACAGCAGTGTATATTCACGGAAAGCCTGTGGGGTCTCCAGGTGTCCCTAAGATGCAGGAGAACGCTTGAATGACTGGCCCACTAGCACAGGGAGGGGACAAGAGACCAGGTTATTCTTTTTGGGACCTAGACCAAGTCACCAGAATGTGGTTCATTCCTAAAGAAATCTTTCCCAAATGCAAGGACCCTGGGAGTCAAGGGTTCTTCTTAACCACAAGCTTTGGCCCTTCCGGCCCTATGGTAACCCTAGACCATTTGGGATCCAACTCACAACCTTTTGATGCACACAATGGATTACCAAGAAGTTACCAATGAGTCCTTCAGAGGCAGGCTGCCATTTCCCACACACTCACCTCCCTGAGCAAGCAGCCTTGCATGACACCAGAGTAAACAAACAAGACTGGCCAGTGGAGGGGGAAACCCATGTCTGGCAACTCAGCCTCATGAGAACATCTCACACTCAGATGTGAGGGTACCCTGTAAAACTACCCAACTAGGAGACCAGCACTCCCACACCAGTCTTCTTGAGTTCAAGCACTTTGCCCCTTGCCCAGAGCCCCGGGATGTGTTATAGTGCTTCAGGAAAGCCCTTCCCTTAGCAGGTAATCATTTGACTGACTTGTGCACACCACTCCAAAGCTAGTTTCTCAAGAGGCCTTGGCCAGGATTTTTTTCATGTAAATCACTACAGTACACTGTTTTCTTTTTTGGAGTTCTCACCATACAGGATGACCAATGAACAAAGGTTCCCTTGCTAGACTCAGCCCCCAGAGCCTTACAAGTTGTTCACTACTTAAAATATAGTGAACCAAAGAGGAGATGATGCCGTATTGGGGTTTTATAGTACTATGCTAATGCTTCTCTGGTTGCATCCCCTCTTAATCAGATCTGTGAATGTTTGCCCATGCTCCTAACTTTCTCAGTGTCATTTCTGAGCCTGTATCTTTCAGTTGAGGGTTTTAATGCCTTTATATTTATTATAAAATTCATTTGACCTTCCGCCATGCTTTAGTTCTCTTTATATTTTCTCACATTAGCTAGATTTCATTTTAGCATCTCTAGTAACTGACTAGGTAATTTTACTAGGGGATTATCTTTATCAGGGGAAGAGGTACATGTTCCCCTATCTGCTTCTGACAGTTAATATCAAGAAAAGGTAGAATTTGGGCTTGCCCTTTTGTGCAAAGAAGAACCCAGAATCTTGTCTTCTCCCAAATCCCCCCTTTACTCCTGCTTGTAAATAGTTTCTAACCCTGGGCTATAGCTTATGATTAAAGTGCTACACTTTACATCTCAGGCCACACCCACTCAGTAGAGACTCTATGGTCTTATGTATAGTCAGGTGTCCCTCCCAAGTGCTGTGAGCCTAGGCATATGCCATCACTTCCTTCAACCTTCAATTCCACCATAGCTTCATTAAGATGAAATTCACATACCATGCATGTAATCCACAGAAGGGTCTGAGTCAACGGTTTTTGGTATGTTCACAGGGCTATGGAGCCACCATACTTTGAACAGTTTAATTATTCCCTAATAATTGCCACCCACTCCTTATTTTTCTCTGTCTTCCTCCATTGTAACCATCACAAATAATTAATATCCTTTCAGTCTGAACACTTTTTTTCTGATTCCAGGCATTTCTCATAATTTCTCATATGTTCTGCCTAGATGGTTTTACTCATAGAATGATTTCAAAATTTGTCTGTGATTGGAGAAGCACATATCTGTGTATGGTTCCTTTTATGGCCAAGTATGAGCACCACAAATGTGCTCATTTAAGTTACCATTTACATGTAGATAGGCATTTGGGTTGTTTCTTTTATTTCCTCCTGTGAACAATACCACTCAGGACACTGATGTGCAAGTTTTCATAACAGATGTTTCCAAGTCTCCTGGATATAAATCAGAAGTGGAATAACTGGGTCATATCACAATTTTAAAACTTCTAAGCAACTTCCAAACTTACTCTAAAATGTCCCAGCAGCAGCATGTCAAGGTTCTAATTTCTCTAAACCCATCAGCGCTCATTGCTGCCCCTCTTTTCCTAGTTATAATCTAGCTGATGTATGAGTGGTTGTCAAGGGTGTCTCCGGATGATTTTGATTAAATTTCCCTGATGACCATTGGTGCTCAGCATCCTATATATCGACTATCTGTATTATCTTCTTTGTAGAGTCATTTGAGTTCTTTGCTTGTGTGTGTGTGCTTGTATGCATATGAGTGCGTGTGAGTGTGAGTGTGTGAGTGTGTGTGAGAGTGTGTGTGTGTGTACACACATGCAGGGCAAAAGGCAGACCTGGCACTGGGAGGACAAGCTTGTGCCACAATGCACAGCTTTTAAAAAATTAATGCCTAGGTTCTGGGTGTGGAACTCAAACCCCTGAGCTTGTGAGACGAGTCTGGAGCTGACTGGGCCATCTCCCAGCCTCTTCTCTGCTGGTTTTTAAGAACCGAATTGTCTTTTTATTACCGAGCAACAGGGATTCTTCAGACATCCTACGTGTACATTCCTTATCAAATACCTAGAGGTCTTTAGCTATCTGTGAGTTACAGTCACTTATAATTAAGTTGTAGCTATGTGTATATGTGTTTAGCTTGAATGAGCTTATGTGCACCACATGCATACAGGAGCTGACAGGGGTCAGAGAGGGCATCTGATTCCCTGGAGCTGGAGTTACAGATAGCCATGAGCTGTCTTAACTCAAATGTGACTCCCTTCTTCTACTGTCCATAGAGGATGTGGCTAAGTTGGGGTATTAGGGGTTGAGAAGCATATTATGAACACCTGTGGGCAAAGGCCCCTCCAGAAGTCTGACCCAAAGAGAAAGACAGATTGACACAATTATCTATGACAACTAAGAAGTGGTTTTACCTCATCCTGACAAGACAATGTCTCCTTGCTTTGGAGACACACCCCATATAGTTACCTATAACCAGTCCAACCTATGGTACTACTAGGTTATAGAGACAGAAGAAAGGACTATACCTGATGGATATATTAACAGGTCCTAGGGTGTACATGGGACAAAAGTACATGTACATTCTGGGACCTAAATAGGACCATTCAGCTCCTTTTAGGAAGTCTGGTGAGACCATCCCACTGGTACCAAAAAACGCAAAAGCCACAACTGCCAAGTTCCATGTATTTGTCCATTTCCTGTGACCATAACAAAATACGCCAAAGCTGGGTACCTTAGGAAGAAAACAGGTCTAGAGGTTACAGGGCCAGGCACTAGTGCTGGCTCTCCTCATTGAATATGGAATCATAATGGCTGAAACACACACAAAGAGAAACATATCTGACACACAGGAAACCCCTGGAGGATATGAACACAGAGAATAAAGCACCCTGAACTGCGTAGTGGGCTATCTTTGCGCCACTGGGCAGATCTACCCGAGAATGAAGCCAGCACAGAGGGAAACAAACGGGCAGAGATGGTGAGGGACAATGCTGCTGCATTTACACCACTCTAAGCCCTGGGGCCAGCCGCGCTTAGAGTTCCCTAACAGGCCGTTTTCATTAGAGTCTCAGCTTCCTGTGCCTCTCTCTTCAAAAAGCTCCTTCATCTTTATCCAGCTACAGTAAAAACCCTGATTTTACACATGGCATCAGCTGAACACGTGAGAAAGCAAAATCAGGGAAGGGGTGTCATGTGGGTGGCACAGTGCCAGGTGTGTGGATGGCACCCCCATGTCCACAGGGAGCAGCATACAGCGGGAACAGCATACAGCGGGAGCATCCCTGGGCCCTCTGCGCACAGGGTGGCACCTCCAGCCGTGGAAGGGAGCCGTCAATCAGCCATGCACACTTGAGACAGTCACACGGGGAAAGAGTCTTGTTCATACATAAAGGTGTCCCACTGTGTGCTCCTCACTCGGAAATCTGATTTACAGAGTTATAATCCTGTGTGGAAAATGTAAGAATCAACCGACAAGCACACGCAGAGCAGCTGCTTCTGACAGCGCCAAAAGCTTTTCCCCTCCAGGGGAGGGTTCCAGATTTCTTTTAAATGGTAAGCTCATGTACTTAATTTAAAATTTGGTCCGCTTTACAAAAATCTCACTTTATAAACAACTTTTCGGCAACATGTATTATGGAAAGCATCACAGCCCTGTAGAACACACATCCACACCCACACACCCCCCACACACACACACACATACACCCCACAAAAGCCTTACAGTGGAGCCTCATCAGAAGGTTATTATAAAGCATTTTATTTTATCTGGCATCCAGAAATGATGTGTAGCCGTCTGGAACATGGGCCAGTGGCTGCCTGCCACGGCCAGCTGTAAGCAAACAGTAGAGGACAGTTGTGAATCTCAGAAGCCCCCAGAGTGAGGCAAGTGGCCCGATGCCATTGGTCATGAGCTGGTAGAACCCTCAGATCACCGGAAGAAAATGCGCAGGGCACTGTCCCTGGAAGCTGTTTAACACGCTGTGTCCCCACCATGACTTGAACAGCTCTGGTCTCCTGTGCTCCCTTTTGGGGTAGTTAGTGGTCTATTAAGACTCCAAGTAACCGCTCTTTAATATGCTCCAAGCTGGATGAGCTTCAAGAAGTCTCTACTGTCCACAATGGAATCAGGGAAAAAAAGTCATGGGAAAGGAAAACAAAAATCCAGGCAGGGCCTCCGACTGCATTTGCTCTGGCTGTGTCTCCCAACAAGGCAATCCAGAGTGTGGTTGCTAGAGAAGTCTGACCCAACCTCTGGAGAGGTCAGTCTTGGGGACACATGGACATGCTCACTCACCTGGGCATACCCTGGGACATGATGTCCTGCTCAGCTAAGGGAAGAAAGCTGAACTAGATTCACACCACCAATTCCCTGTTCTTATTTTCTCCTAAGTCACAGTGTCCCCAGAGTCAGCAACTCTTTAGCCCTGACAGTAAACAGGGCAATTTGCTTGTGGTGGCGCCCTGTCTCAACACTGATGCCCCAAGAAGGCTATGGTTTTAATTACCACTCCCAGCCCCTACCGTGGCTGGGATCTGCACGTCAACAGCACATCCCCTCTGCCACTCTCCCCGCATGGCTCTCTAACACTGTCTGTGACATCCATGAGTGTGTCCTTGAGCCAGGATTTAGGCCAACCCCAGGGTCCATGCTATTTCCATGACAGCCATGGAACCTGCCCAGACTCCCGTCCGTACCCAGTACCTATTCACACTAGATTTGCCAGGTGTTAGAAGTTACAAGGAGCCAGGCATGTCGACAAAATATAAAGGTAAATGTGACAGAGCCACCCTTCTCTGGAAAATTTTTATATATTTATTCTGTCTGAGAGACAGGGAAATAATATACAGAATATATAAAGAACTCAAAAATTGAACACTAAAATATCAAACAATTCAATCAACCAATGGGTCATTATTGAACAGATACATTTCAAGAGAAGAAGTAAAAATAAACAGCAAATAAACACATGAAAATGTGCTCAAAATCTTTATAGAAACCAAAACAACATTGATATTCTATATGACTACAGTCAGAATGTCAGTATCAGTCAAACAAAAACAATAAAGACAGGTGTTGTCCAGGACTCTGGAGAGAGAAAGCTCTTCACGGCTAGTAGTACTGTAAGTCAGAGCAGCCACTGTGGGTCAGGAGGTCCCTCGAGGTTTAAAACCAGCCCCTCCATATGTTCTAGCCTGACGTGCAAAAGAACCAGTTGCCCCACAACAGACATCCCTGAACAATCATGTCTACTGTGGCACTACTCAACACAGCCAAGATGTGGTATTATATATGTGGCCTGGGTATGGTGCCCACCTGGCACATGAATGGATAAAGAGAATGTGGTACTTACATGCAGTGGGGCATTAACAGATGAGACTGGAGATAACCACATGCTAAGTGAAACAAACCAGATCAGAAGGAAAAAAGATTGAATATTTTTCTTGTATGTGGTTATGGGGAGAATATGAAAGGAGTTGTTAGAAGTATGGTAGGGGAAGCAGGGAGGGAAAGGAAGAAAATTAAGGGCTAATGTCATCAAAATACATTGTATGCATGCAAGTGTCATTGTGAAACCCTTTTCCACACCCAACTGATACGTGCTAATAATACCCACAGAGTAACACTGCTCTCAACCTTGGTCACAGATCTCCCTGCAGTGGGCAGAGGTTATGCAGAAACTCACAACTGGTCAAACTGCTGAGAATAAGCGAGTGCTGAATGCTTAGCCCCACGGTGGGTGTGGCACGGCCATTGCACTCATAACTGAGTACATAAACAACTGAGGCTGCATAAACCAAGTCAGGCCCACCAACAGTCCAGCAAGGACGAAGGAAAGGTTCCTGAGGGCCCACCCCTAGCTGATCAGCAGTTAATGGGTCCTGGGGAGGAAGAGGAAGTCATCCTTCAGTGGTGTACCCACTGGTATGCTGCCCATGCTCCAGTAAATACACATCCCCACACTACGCTCATGCAAACAACCGCAATTATCTCAGTGAGTCATTTTCTGAAAGGTATGGGAGAAGGAGGGGCTTTGCTGGGAGGAAGAGCAAGAGGAGGAGGAAGAAGGGGTTCAGAGAGAATGGAAGGGGGAAAAGAGTAATGGAGGGTGATAGGGTCAAAATACATCTTATACATATGAAATTGTCAAAAAGTAAAATTTAAAAATTTTTGTGTGTGCATATACACACACTAGTAAGAATGAAGGGGGTGTTATGATTGCATGTGTGTGAATACACATACACACATAAGAATGAAGGTGTTATGACTGCATGTGTATACACACACACACACACACACACACACACACACACACACACACACACACGAATGAAGGGGTGTTACCACAGGAGAAAGAAGAAAGATTGAGGGTAGATGGTTCCCTAGCAAGAGACAGTGTGGCCCTCAAGGATAAACAGATGCAGTGGCTAGGCTCCCTGTCCACTGCTGGAACACACATGTTTATACTGAAGGAGGCAGTTTTTCAAATTCAGAGGCAAACCAACCAGGCCCCTGACAGGAATTGATGGAGAGCTGGGCCTTGGTGTGCCTTGAGTGCTCAACTCTGACAGGATGATTAACTGCCTTCCAGAAAGAAAGCCAATGGGCCAATCGTGACTCAGATGACACCCTGGAGGACAGGGCAGGCCCAGAGCCCTGTTGACTGTCATCCCCACACAGGAAGAGAGAGGTGACAGGGTGAAGACTCCCCAAATGCAGTCAGAAAAGTAGCAATCAGACTTGGCCACGACAGGTCATCAGTTAGTTTTTTTAGGAATAAGTTGTAGTTCGATAAACACTGCTGTACAGAATGGCCATGAACCCCAAGCAAGCATACCCTAAGGGGATACTGACAGGACCCCATTTCATAAACCCTGTCTCCAAGTAACAGCTATTTCCTCAGAGAGGAAAATCCATCCTCCAAGCATCTCTAAGGACTGCCAAGGCAGGAGGCGCCTCCAAGGCAGCTGTAGAAGAGCCCTGTGTCCCTTTAGAGCAGGTTCCGGGATCCAGCCACATCACCGCCAAAGACGACCACCAATGACAGCTGGTATTTTCTGCTCCACTGGGCAGGAACGCTAAGCTTTACTGGGTTGTCCCCCCCATGTTTCATTGTCCAGCTCTGTTCAGACCCAGTGATGGGGATTTGATCTATGACTTACTAATGGATTGGGAAAGGTAGAGGCTCCTTCAGCCTGGAGAAGTTTGTGCAACCCCAGCCGGCTTCCAGCCAGTGAATTCTCTGTCTAGTTGTGCACAAGAAATTGCCCGTTGCTTAGGAAGAAAGCCGAGCACAATGAACCCACTGCATCTGCAGCTGGAACCCGCCCAATGAAACTGGGCAGCAGCTGTCCCGATGAGACTTTTTTTTTTTCCTGGGATTTTCCATGAGAAATTAGTGTACTAAAAAGCTAGACTTCTTTGCAGAAGGGGGAGGGCTATGCAACCTAAAGCCACTTTTTTTTTTTTTTTTTTTTTTTTTTTTTTTTTTTTTTGGTCTGTTACTCTCACCCCTGCCTCTAGTAGACTTTCTGGCCAGAGGCCTCCTCCTGGGAGGGAAGCCCTGCTTGGTCACACCCCTTTGCTTGGTCACACAGTCTCTCCCTGGCTCTGTCTGTTCTCTCCCTTGGAGGGAACACAACACGAATGCTGCTGATTCAGAAATCAGGCACTTCAAGGAGAGCTGGTAGGAGTGTGGGCCACCCCCACTACTGTCTGGAACTTCATACCCGGCCACCTGGGCCAGGCCTTCCGAGGGACCAGGACCCTCCTCCAGCCTCACAGAGGACCAGCTGCCAGGAGCGTCTGAGCCACCTGGACAGCTCCGGCCAGGGAGCACTTTAAATAATAAACCATGCATTCTTGATCCGCCGGCAGCAGCGCCAGGCAGATTTTCCTATTTAAGCTGGAGGCCTTCTCGGCTCTGAGTTACTCATGTGGGATGGGCGTGAATTGCCTAAGAGCCCAGAGGAGAACTGGGGAGAGACGGCAGAGCTTCCTTCGTGCCCAGTTCCTCTCCGTTTGGCAGGACGGTGTGTGGGAAAAAGGGTTCAGAGGCAGGCACTGACAACAGCATGACATCCTGTCCTTCTGTCCCAATGTCCGTACGTCAGCCCTTCCTTCTCCATGGAGTAAGAGCAATGTTGGAGATGGAAGCATTGTGCTTGCCCTCCAGGGGTGACCCTGTTCTCATAGGAACATGCCCAGCTGATAAGTGTGACAGGAAATGCAGTTACTTTGTGCCAGCGGCAACAGTAACATTTGCACTGGCGGGAGGGACAAGGAGACACCTTTCCGGGTTGCAACAGGCTTCGGAACGTTATCAGTGTCCTAACATCCAGAATTCATGGGACTGGCATCCTGCAGGACAGAGGCTCTGGAGAGGTGAACCCTGAGACACAGAGGTCACCCTGGATTCCCAGCTACGTCCTCCCAGAAGGGACTTCAATTACAGAAAAGGACTGGTAGAGGGGTGCAGCATGAGAAACATCACAGGCTTTGGAGATGGGGAAAGCAGAGGAGGACCCTGAGCCAAGGATTGTGGTGATCTGTAGAGCTGGATGAGGTGAGCAAATAGATTCTATTCCCAGAGCATCCAGCAGGAACAAAGGGCCGCTGACATCCAGTGCAACTGATTTTAGACCTCTGACCTCCTAGACTGGAAGAGAATTGTGCTGTTTTAGATGACTGAGTCTGTGGTAATTTACCATAGCAGCCATGGGAAAGGAGTGCGTGAGGGGCTGAGCGTTGCCGTAAGCCAGGGTGCCTTGGATACAGCCAAGACAGTGAACGGCAAGTAAAGATGTGTGACACTTACAACACGCACAGAGGATCCAGACCTTCCAGAACACTGAGGGAGGCTGTCAGGGTGGACTTGATAAAGAAGCAGACAGTATCTCACTTGGGCCTCTAAACCCAGGAGCAGCAGAAAGATGGACCGAAAAGGTCAATCCAGTCAAAGTCTGCCTTTAATACACCAGGATCCTGTGACCAGAGCATCCTTGTTTGTCTCCCAAGCAAGAATGACCTCCTAGCCGGGCAGTGGTGGCGCACGCCTTTAATTCTAGCACAGAGGTAGGTGGGTCTCTGTGAGTTAGTTCGAGGCCAGCCTGGTCTACAGAGCAATTTCCAGGACAACCAGGGCTGTACAGAGAAACCCTGTCTCAAAAAAAAGAAAAAGAAAAAAAAGAACAAATGACTTCCTAATACATCAAACGAAAGGGATCTTGGAGCACGTGACGTGCGGAAGCCTGGGGGACTCTGCTAGAAAGGCATCATGTAGCAAAGGTGATTCCATGAGCAACGCAAAGCTTAAGCGGGCCAGCTTTTCTGGAAGAAGGAAAGTTACGAAGGAATCACAGCCACAGAGAGCACCGTGTAAAGATGGTTCCAGAAGGGACGGTACCAGCCTTCACAGACCAGACAGCCTGCATGATTCATAAACTGTTCCAGAGCACTGAAGGAAGGGCCACATTTTTACAGAGCCAGTATCATGTTAATGCCCAAACTGAGAATGACATACAGACACGCATATGTGCAGACAGACAGACACACTCACATACACACACACTGACTCACTCACCTACACACACTCACTCACACTCACATACACACACACTCACATACACACACACTCACATACACACACACTCACATACACACACACTCACATACACACACTCACTCACATACACACACACACACACATACACACACTCACATACACACACTCACATACATACACAGACAAACACATGCACAGATATAAAGATCATCACATATAAATTATGGGTGCAAAAATTTTAGGTAAAAGTTTAGCAAGCAGAATGCACCATCAACTGAAGGAAACAATACACCAAAAGCAAGTGGGATCTTCTTTTCCAGGAATTTAAGGTTAGTATAATATTAGGAAACCATTGACATACTATACCATACTAATACATCTATGGAGGAAAATCATATGCATGTCTACATAATTCTATAAAAGCCATTGGAAAATTCAATAGCCATGTCTAATTTTAACAATTACATGCTCACAGGCCAAGTCTGAGGTAGTTTGAGCATCACAGTAACTACATATAAATGAGTATTTGTGGACTAAAAGGAGTCAACAAGTCCACACAGATAGAAGTACCTTAGTCAGGGAGAAGAGAAAGACCCTGCTTCAGGAGAACAGCTGTAAGGCTGGAAATTCGCTAGTTGTGAGAGTCGGCCTTTCAAACGCTTCACAATGACAGTGTGGGAATGAAGGAGTCAAAGCTAGAGAGGAAAAGCTGGTGCAGAGCAGGGTATCTACATGATCTCTAAACTCCCCCAAGCTCCTGGCTAATTACACATGGCAAGACAATAACCATCTTAACTTGACCTATGTTAACCTCGAAACACAAACTTTACCCAGCACTAAATGTGGCCAGACCGCCGATGTCACAGTGAGACCCACCCAGGAGAATACAGAATCTTCTCTGGTTTTCTTTCCCATCCAAGTGCGATAAAACACCAGACAAAAGTAAACCTACAGACGTCCTTGTGCTGGCTGGTCTTATGTCAACGTGACACAGACCAGAGTTATCTAAAAGGAGGCAACCTCAGTTGAGAAAATGTCTTTGTATGATCCACATACATGTCAACACGGGCACATGTACATCATACAGGCATATACATATTTGAAATGAATGACACTTTTAAAATAGATTGCACCATGGAACCAGAAAAGAAAGCTGGGAAAGATACTACTAGAACCCCTAGAAAAGGGAGACATGGATGACATTTCTTACAGTGAGGGTCTGAGCCCATGAAGGCGGAAAGTGGGGCTGCACATTCAAGCAGCCCAGAGAGACTGTGTGAGGAAGGGTAGTGGGCAAGCTTGCTTTCTGTTGCTGGGATAAATCACTCATCAATATAAACTTGGAGGAGGGAAGGATTCATTTGGCCTATCAGATTCCAGTCCATCTGGAGAATCCAAGGCAGAAACCGGAGGCGGGAACTGAAGCAGAGACCATGGAGGAACGCTGCTTACTTGCTTGCTTGCTTGCTCCCAGGCTCACATTCAGCTACCTTTCTCCGATAGCCCAGGCCAACGGACCAATCTGATGGAGGCAGTTCTTCAGCTGAGGATGCTCCCTCCCTTCTTAGGTGACTGGGTTTGTTTCCAGTTGACAGTTTTGAGAGGTTGAAAGAAAAGTGGGAAAGGTGGGGGAGGAGATAAACACATAAGCGGGAGAGGGAAGTATCCCTTGGTGGATTTGGGCAGTGGCAGGCTAATGTTCTTTGCAGCTCTATCAAAATAAGGGGCAGCCAGGAAGTAAAGGAGAAAGCATTGAGAGTGAACTCAGTAAGAGAGCAGTACACTCTGAGTCCAGTGACTAGAAAGTCCTGGGTGAGAACCTCAGGTGTCTGGCATGTTCTGCAGATTAGGCAGCAACTGTGGTCAATCTGAAACTGGGTAGGTGAGTGCTCAAAGTATGAAGGCTACAGACTTAGGAGCAGACAGAGAGGGGCTGCTCCGGGGGGGGGGGGGGTTGGAACAAGTATACCAAGGAGCAAGAGAAAATCACAGAGGGCCTGAGGATGGCGTTCAGTGGTGGAGTGCTTGTAAGCATACACCAGGTCCTGGGTTCAATCCCAACACAGGGAGAAAAAAAAAGTATAGAAACGCCAGCTTTGTGAAACCTGTGCAGACATCTTGGCCTACTGAAACTCGTGCTTGCTGGTATTCAGAGATAGGGGAGGAGAAGGGAGAAGAGCAGGACACCAGCTCGAGGCCATATTAAACCAAGGACCAAGAGAGGAGTAAGGAAGCCCTGTTGTTAGGAAACAAAGAGACTAAAACCCACAGGCTTTGATGCAAGGGAGAGAATCCACTGCAGTTTCTAGCCAGTCCCACATATCATGGGAGAACGGTGAAAGATGTTGGGGATACGGGACAGGGACTTAGGATAGTCCAGAATGAGGGCCAACAATGCACAATACTCCAAGGCTCCAGGTGCCAGCTTCAGACCATGGAGCAACTCGTCACTAATCCACAATGAAAAAAGTCCATCCACATCTGCATACAATTGCTTCCTGTTATGTTCTAAGCTGTCAGCCCAGGGCTAGTTCTCATGACGTGTCTGTGCCCTCTACCTTTCCTAACCAACACTCCTTGGAAATCAGAAAATCTTTCCAACGACGACTCCCCAAAAGGGAGCAGGGAAGGAGAAGTGATCAAGACTGGGGACCCTTCCAAAACAGCACTGGTGATCAGCTTTGGACCCACTTTGTCCAAAGATAGGATACTTGCTCTCTAAAAGGAGGGACATGGTCTTTCTTGTTTTCTCCAGGATCCTTAGCACCTGGTGCAGAACCTGATACACAGTCAATAGCAACTGGACATTGGCTCTTGGGTAACAGGTCTTATTATAAGTTTAAATGCAGAGACCTAAAAACACTAACTCACTCTATATCACCATCTGAGTCACTAAAAGCTTAAAAGTACAGAGACTATAACCAATATACAAAGATTCATGTAGACACTGCCTCCAGACCTAGCTTATCCATTTCTTATGTTCCAGAGATCAGCCCAGAATGTCAGGCCCTCATGAGGAAGCCAAGGCGCAGAGGTGGGTCCTCAAAGCTGTCCTTCACGTTTGCAAAGGCTGGAGCAAGTCTTCATGAAGATCTGTTGGTCACTTGTGTTGAACGACCACATTCTTAAAATCAAAGAAACTGGGGAAGACCCCCTCATGAGTGGTTGATTGCACAATTTCTAACAAGCTTTCTTAACATTTCTGATGTTGAGGTCCTAGTGCTCTGCATTCATGGCTCCTCCCACTAGTTGCCCCTTCCAGCATGGTCTCTGGCATGCCCCTCACTGCCATTCTCCTGGTTGCTATGGTAGCAGCTCAGGATGACGGCACCATTCCTCAAGCACAGGTTGCTGACCTTGGCTTTTGTGTAGTTCTCGTACCTAGAAACCCAGAAGCTCACAGAAGTGCAGCCCAGAAACCTGGAAGCCGAGTCCTTGACTAAGAATCCAGATCCCAGCTTGAAGGGTACCACGGTTTGGATCTAGAGTGCCTCCCAGAAGGCCCATGATATATTGTCTCACCATGCGCACACAAGCAACAGAGTCAAATAACCATGGACTGGAACTTCCAAAACTACAAGGACCCTCTCCTCTTCACCAGTCCATTATCTCGGGTATATGTTACAGTAACAAATCTGCTAACAGAGAGGTAGAGCTGGGAGAGCCTTTCTCAAAGTGCTGGGCACCTTCTACCTCTTCCTGAGACCCCCGTCCCATACATACAGAGATCCCCTCTACAATTTCCATCTCAGGTTCTGCTTTAAGGAACTCTTGCCTTCCTCACAGGAAGAGGCTGCTATCTGTCCTCATAGTGCTTTCCTCTTGACCGAAATACAGCATTTAGTCTTGCAATATCCTACCACTCTAGTCAAGTAAAAAAGATGGAGAAAATTATCTCCTGTGGCTGGGAGATAGCTCAGTTAGTGAGGGGCTTGCTGAGTAAGCACAGGGGCCGGATCCCCTGAACCCATGTTAAAAAGCCAAGTGCGGCCATGGTTTATTGCTATTCATAGGAGACCTGCCCTTTCCTGGATGGAGATAGAAGAGGAGGGAATGGGGGGGGGGGAGAAGGACCAGGAGGGGAAGATGTGGGGGAGCTGTGGCTGGGATGTAAAATAAATAGATGAATAATAAAAAAGAAAGCCAGGCATGGTGGTTGGTGCAACTCCCAAGGGTCACTGGCCAAGCAGCCTCGCCTAATCAATGAGCCCCAGGTGCCAATGATAGACACTTAAAAAAAAAATCAAGGTAGATGGTGTCTAAGTAATGACGCTCAGGGTCGACCTCTGACCTCCACATACACATGCACACACATGCGCACAAACATACATACATACATACACACACACACACACACACACACACACACACACACATACACACAAAATTTCCCATCTTCTATAGATAAGGAAAAGAGAAAGGAGTAAAAGAAATTAGCTGACTTGGTTCGTGCTTCCCCATGCTGGACGGCAGAGTCAGAGCACTCAAGGCTGGTCCAGCACTGAATCCATTCCCAGGCTCGCAGGCGACAGGCTGCATCTACTTACAATGCCCACCAGACTCCAAATTCAGTCATAAAGCCTCGGGGGTGGTTAATATATAACCATTGTATACAGGGATAAAATTTGGCTTTAATTTTACTCTTCCCAAAGAGTTGTGAATAAGCATCTCCATCCACCCAAATACCTCAAGAGAATTTCCTTGGTCATTCAACTGAAAAAGATTTCAAATGAGATGGAGTGACTTGCTTCACATAAACCAAACAGCAGGATCAGACCGTCTCAACGTCTGTGCGAATCAGGCTCAGGAGACAGCAGCACACACACACAACTGATGGCCATCCCCCTCATCATATAAAAGGTGCCATGGACACCTAAGTAACATTCACCCAGCAACTTCTACATCACTCTCTATCCCCAAGCATGGGGGTGCAATGGGATGCAGATATGGATGCCCAGCTGAGAGGCATCACACTTTTAGCTATCTGCTTACAGCAGCTCCAGAACCCTCCACATAGGCCACAGAACATCATAACTCCATAGGACTTGGCACTATAGACCATACCTCCTCCCAAGCATCCCTTCATCACAGATGACCAAGATGTGTGGAAGCCCTTTCATGGTGTCCTTGGAACTTGGACAGTGTGCTTTTCAGCATTGACCAGAAAGCTGGAAGGATTAAAGGTCTTGAAATGAATGGACTTCCAAGCCCCATAGACATTTACACAGCATGGAGGATGAGGCTTCATTTATGCCTAAGGAAGCCACATTGCATAAAATCTGACTTTCAGGTGAGCTCATGTGACATTTCTAATACATCTAATACCAAGTGGCTGCAGTGAGGAGCAAACTATTTGTGAATGACAGCTTGACAATGACAAAGATATAAAAATATTTTTAAAAGTTGTTTTAAGTTTGATTCCTTTTATGGCCTGAATATCTCTGTACCCCAATTTATTTATGCAAACTATTAGGAGGTAGGACCTTCAGGGGTGATTAGATAATGAGTGGGGGAGTCCTTACAAGTGAGGTAAGTGCTCTAATAAAAAGGCTCCAGTGAGTTCCCTTGCCCTGTCCCCAGGGCAAGGACATGGCAACAAGGCCCCATCTCCAAGAAGGTCCATCACCAGTCACAGGCCCATCTCTGAGAAGATTCATCACCAGCCACAAGGCCCCATCTCTAAGAAGGTCCATCATCAGTCACAAGGCCCATCTCTGAGATGGTCCATCACCAGTCACAAGGCTTCATCTCTGAGAAGATTCATCACCAGTCACAAGGCCCCATCTCTGAGAAGATTCATCACCAGTCACAAGGCTTCATCTCTGAGAAGATTCATCACCAGTCACAAGGCCCCATCTCTGAGAAGATTCATCACCAGTCACAAGGCCCATCTCTGAGATGGTCCATCACCAGTCACCAAATCTGCCAGTGCCTTGATCTTTGGCTTTTCCAGACTTCAGAATTCTAAGAAATAAATGTCATTTCTATTGTTTTAAGCCACCTAGCTTATAGAATTTTGTTACAGCAGCCAGAAAGGGCTAAAACAATACATTAGCCAAATGCAAAGTGAAGAAGGGGAAATTTTCACGTACAAGAAATGTACATGATTTCACACCTGGAACAATAAGTGAGTGAGGTACAGTCTTAAACAAACCAGCAGCTGAAAGGCCCAGAGAGAATATTGCCAAGAGAATGAGAGCCACTGTATCTTGTGTAATGACAAGGACCAGTGAGAACCTGCCGCCCGGCTAACGTGGACTGCTCTTAATCTCAGAAAAGACATCATACGATTAGGCTAAAATTCAGCAAAGTGATAAAAGGTAGAAAGCAAGCATATTGAAGTAAGGCATAATAAAAAATAAAGTTGGAAAGAATTAAATATAATTTTGAGGCATACAGAATTGTTAAAACCAAAACCCTAAAGAATAGAGTTAAGATGCAGTGAGGGAGAAATCTGCTGCTCTAGGGAACTTATGGGAGAGAATTCTCCAGAACACAGAATATAAAGACGATCAAGGGCATGAAAAGGAGCTACAGAGCATGGTGGACAGAATAGCCAGAGCCACACTTACCAGTTAGGGGTGCCCAGGGGCATGAGGACATGATGGGGCAGGCACTGTCCAGTGTACACAGAGCCTCACATCAAAAGCTGGGACTCCAATGGGGTGAGTATAGGAAACCTGCCCGACACCTGCTGTGGAACACACACACACAGTGACAGTGTCTTGTTCACAGAGAGGAGAGGCACAGGATTTACACAGACTCTAAAGTCAGATGGGCTGTTTACAAACAAGAGCAGGCCACAGGGAGCATCTTCAGAGCACAAGGAGAAGCCAACACTCAACCTAGAACTCCTTCTTCAGTTCAACCACCTCTGAGAGTGAAGGTAAAACAGACAGGGTTTGGGGAAAGCAGAGGACGATCGAGCCCACAAAATCCCCCCACTTAAAAGAATGTTGTTAAGAACAAAGGCAAAGAAGTGGGCGGCAAGAAACAGTAATACTGAACAGGTAAGTTGATAAATATATAAACAAAACTGAATAATTCTAACTGTACAAATGATGATAATTGAGAGAAAATAAAATGAAAAAAAAAAAACAGAAAAGCAAAGCAAAGATGTTTGAAGGTTTTGTGTTATAAACAAAAGATAGTTGATAATCTGGTACTTTAACAAAATCTGTGTGTGTGTGTGTGTGTGTGTGTGTGAGGAGAGAGAGAGAGAGAGAGAGAGAGAGAGAGATTGATTTACAGGTAACAACAAGTGGAAGGGAGAAGGAGGAATAGAGAAAACCTGGTTAAACCAATACAAAGGGGTGTGGGGGCAGTGGCACCATATGCAAGCAGAGGAATAGCATGGTTCAAGAAATGGAAAACAATTGGACTCCTGGAGCTCCACCTGGGGCCTGGCTGAGGATCTCTGCATCCACTTCCATCAGTTATTGGATGAGAGTTCCAGCACGACACTTAGGGTGTTTGGCCATCTGATCACTAGACCAGGTCAGATCAGGCTTTCTCTCGACCATTGCCAGCAGTCTACAGAGGATGTATCATTGTGGACCTCAGGGGACCTCTCCAGCACTCTGCCCACTCCTGTTCTCATGTGGTCTTCATTTATCATGGTCTGTTATTCCTTGTTCTCCCTTTCTGTTCTTGATCCAGCTGGGATCTCCTGCTCCCCTAAGCTTTCTTTCCCTCGAACCTTGCCCTTCATTACTCCCACTGTCGTCCAGGTTGTTCATATAGATCTCATCCATTTTTCTGTCATTGGGTGATCCCTGTGTGTTTCTTAGGGTCCCATTTTCTAGGTAGCCTTCCTGGAGTTGTGTAGCAGTCTAGTCATCTTTGTTTTACATCTAGTATCCTACTATGAGTGAGTACATACCATGTTCTTCCTTCTGATTCTGGATTACCTCACTCAGGATGATTTTTTTTCTAGATCCATCCATTTGCCTGCAAACCTCATGATGTCATTTTTTTTCTCTGCTGAGTAGTACTCCATTGTGTATATGTATCATATTTTCTTTATCCATTCTTCAGTTGAAGGGTATCAGGGTTGTTTCCAGGTTCTGGCTATTACAAACAATGCTGATATGAACATAGTTGAGCAAATGCCCTTGTGGTATGATTGAGCATTCCTTGGGTATATGCCCAAGAGTGCTACAGCTGGGTCTTGGGGGAGAGGGATTCCCAAATTTCTAAGGAAGCGCCATATTGCTTTCCAAAGAGGAGGGACTGTAAGAGTGTGAATTGTTGAGACCAAGATTGGAAGAGCAGAGGGACAAATAGACAAACTAATGGAAACACATGAATTATGAGCCAGGGGCTGTGGAGTCCCCAGCTGGAGCAGGCCCTCTGGATAAGTGAGACAATTGAATAGCTTGAACTGTTTGGGAGGCACCCAGTCTGTGGGATGAGGACCTGTCCTTAGTGCATGAGCTGGCTGTTTGGAACCTTGGGCTTACACAGGGACACTTTGCTCAGCCTGGAAGGAGGGGACTGGACCTGCCTGTACTGAATCCACCAGGTTGAAATGAATCCCCAGGGGAGTCTTGGCCCTGGAGGAGATGGGAATGGAGGGGAGGGGCTGGGGGGAAGGTGGGGGTGGGGGCAGGAGGGGGGAGGACAGGGGAACCCATGGCTGATGTGTAAAATTAAAACACAAATATAATAAATTAAAAAAAGGAAAAAAAGAAAAGTAGAGATGAGAAAAAAAAAAAAAGAAATGGAAAACAAAATAAACGATGCCATAAAGAAATCCAACTACATCACTAACACCACAAATACAAAAATATTCCCCTACCACTGAAGAAAAAGAGTCCTAAGTTGGAGTATGTTCTCAGATAATATTCCTTTACATTGTTGTTGAATCAGGCTCCCAGCTACTCTTCAACCGAGCTGGGGGCTGTGCCAGAGCCCTGCATTCCAGACAAGCACTCCACCAACTGTACTATCTTCCCAGTGAGATACATATTACTTTTAAGAAACATGTGAAACATCCTAAGAAAGAAGGATTAAAAATAAAACTAGAGAAAGACAAATATCATGAAAGCATAAAATAAAAATTGGCAATATTAAATGCAAACACAAATAGAAGGCCAAAAGCCTAGCCTGGAATAAAAATGGACTGTCAACATGGTGATTAAAAAAAAGTCTTTTTTTAAAAATCTCCAATTAACAGGAATATAGCTTCAAAACCTGTGTATATTAAATAATACTGTGTAACAACATATAAAGTAAATGTTGGTGAAATTAAAAGGAGGAATTAGTTGATCACAGTAAATTGTGAGATTTTATGTGTACCTCTAAAATAAATAAGCCAAGCATGCTCAAAATAATGTAAACATGAATGATTCCGCCATCATAACTTGAACTACTGAACACTGTTGGCAAAAATTAGGGAATATACACTTTAACTTTTAATTTACACACACACACACACACACACACACACATTTATTAAAACAAAAATGCCAGGGCTGGTAAAATGGCTCAGATGGTCAAGGTATGAGCTACCAAGTCTGAAACCCTGAGTTTGAACCCCAGGACCCCAAAGCTGTCCTCTGACTGCTACCTACATGTCATGGCACATGTACACACACACACACACACACACACACACACACACACACACACACCAAATATTTTTTAAAAGCCTACTTTCTAAACTAAAATGCAAATCTCAACAATGACCAAAGAATTCATGATATATGAAATGTGGTAGCGCCAAGATGATCATAAAAAACCCAAACGTCCAGAAGACAATTGCAAACTTGAACAAAATGTAAAGGCCCCCAAAGTAGAAAGTCTCAGAAAATGGGAAAGTGTAGAGATCCTGGGGGGAGTCAACACAGGAAAGAAAGAACAGCATAGGAGACAGAGGGAAGACCTACTTGGTGCCTGCAGTCCTTGAAACCTATAGGGCCAAAGATAGAATGAGAGCAGCAAGCTGACTGGTAAGCTGTGGGAGCCCACAAAGATTCCAATGTGTGGCTTGACTCAAGGTCAGAGAGTCAGAGTTCATGTTGCTCTCCAAGACTGCATAATAGGGTGAAAAGCCATGATTACCAGGAGTCTTGTACTTCAAGGCCTAATCACAAGATGCTTTGCTGTGGGGTGTGGTGACCAAGTATCTTATACTTCAAAGCCTGATCACAGGATGCTTTGCTGTTGGGCATGGTGACCAAGTGTTTTAAGGGTCTACACTTGGTGTACATTGTGCTTTGATCTTAAAAGGGGTCTCCCCCTTACTAGTATATAAAAAGCCCATTAGAAATAAACTCAAGGCTTCTGGATATTGACCCAGGGCCCTCCTGAAGCTGTCTTGTGTTTCTGCCTTTCTCTCTACTTCTATATTTCCTTTCTAGTATTTCTCAATTCCTCACTCCCTGCTTCAAGGGACCCTTCAATAAGTCAGGGCTGGACTCCAATACTGGACCCTGACAGTAATCATGGGGAAGACTGTATGTAAATTCTACCAAATCTCTCTGTTGTTCTTACATGGAACAGATTGTAGCTAAGGATTTGAATAAAGTTACCCTGCATGGATACACAATCTACCCCATAAGATAAGGGTTATTGAATAAAAAATGCTCCAGACAGGATCCCTATGAGTGACAGGTCAAAGAAACTCCAGAGCTCTTCAAGACGATACACGTCATTGCTATTACCCTTGGTTACCCACTGTAACTACATGGTAAGACCCTATTTCTAATGACACCACAAACTTTGGCTGCAGGACATAGAGAAATCAATCTCAAATCAGTCAGGGAACTTCCTCCCTGCCAGCCAGCTTTCATAGTGCCAGAAGGTTTGATTCTGTGTGGGAGAGGAAAGACATCAATGGTCTTATCCAGGGCTGGACTCTACATGCCACAATACCTACATGCTAGGTAAGATGTGCCCATGTATGCCATAGTGGCATAATTATCATGGGTTCACCAACTGCTTTCTGACTGAATTTGAGGCCTGCTCCATTGATGGGAATTCACGCCTGATACTGTAAACCTGAGCCGAAAAATATGGCTACGAAGATCAGAGGCCCTAGAGTGGAGCCTATTATTACTATTATTTTGCTAATGGCCATCATATCAAATTGCCTTCAAATTACATTTATATTCACAGACCTAGACGGCTCTTCTCAGTTAGAGAAGCTTCTTTTTGGAGTCAGTGCAGATTTGAGTCAAGGCACTGACTCATAGCTGAACCAAGTACTGAGAATAAGGGATTGTGAGTACTCAGCCCTAAATGGGACATCTCTATCACACTGTCACCAAGTCTCAGAGCACATTGTAGAAAGGCAGGCAGGAACAAATGTTAAGAGGCAGGGGTTGGGGAGGAGTCCTTTCCCCCTGGATATGACATGGTGATTGCACCCATGAACTCAGCACCTGTGGTTATCTGTACCAGATCAAGCTAGCCAAACTTGTAACATGGGTTGGGGAGGGAGAATCATTTTCTTTGGTAGAGGCAACTGGGAGAGATTATTTGTGCTTCATTGGATAGTCCCACACCCATGCACACATGGGCAGTACTAATGGGACTTAGCTGGTGATGGACAGATGGCTCAGTAATTAAAAGCACTGGCTGCTCTCCTAGAGGACCTTAGTTTAATTCCCAGCACCCACACAGCAGTGTCTGTAACTCCGACTGTCTGTAACCCCAGTTCCAAGAGACTTGATACTCTCTTCCAGCCTTCACATGCACCAGGCATGCATGTGGTGCACAGACATACATGAAAGCAAAACACTCATGCACATAAATAAAACACATTTTAAATTGTTTTTTAAAAGGACTATTCTCTGAGCCACACTGTCATCATCCTCATGAGTTCAGCTGTGCCTGCTGACAAGAGATCATCACAACCAGGCTTGTTCATTGCTGACGTTCTGTCATAGAAAGAGGGGCAGGGAGGGTCACTGGGACCTCACTGGAGTATCCAGCCACTTCTTGCAGTCAGTTATATGTAATTCCACCCTAATTTCATGTGGCCTCCAGGAGGCTGGGAAGGACTAGGCAGGGCCTCCATCTATGAAGCTATAAGGAGGCCATCATCCACACAGATCTTCCAGTAGCCCATTCTTCTGCTTACAACCCTCACCCAAGCTCTGTAAGCAACCCTAATAAACACATTGGTTCCCCAGAATGAACGGAGATGGAATCAAACTTTGGTTTATAATTGGGACTTTATGAGGCCAGGGTTAGAGCAGACATTGCCTAGACACCCCTTCTCACTGGAGAAAATTCTCTTAACAGTTGGTTATTTTTAAAAAGGAGAGGGAGGACACGAAGTTGGGGAGGGGAGTATGTGTTGGGGAGAGTCCCAAGAGGGAAATAGGGGTGGGTATGATCATATTTTACTGTATACATGTGTCACATTCTCAAAGAATACATTTTTTAAATTGTTTAAAGAACTAACTGAGGTCTGAGCTGCCACCCAAGATACAAATGTTGTAATTTGAGTCCAGTAAAATTGTTTCTAGTAAGACATTCTCCAGAGGAACAGAACCTGATGTCTCCACAATACAATGTTTACAACATCAAGAGCACAATCCAAAATTAGTTGACATGCCAAGAATCAGGACCATGTGACCTACTTTCAGGAGAACAGAAAAAGGAGACAAAACCGATGTCCCAGATGTTAGAGCAGCTCATAGGAATGTTACAGTAACGACTATCACCATGCTCATGGATTTGAAGGAAAATGTGCTCATGATACATGAAAAGATTTAAAGAAGTCTCAGCAGAGACACTGGGACTATAAAAAAGAACCCAATGAAGATATCACATGAACATACTCTCCAATCATTACACACAGACTTATAAACCATCTTTAAAAATGGCTAAGAATCTGTATGGGCCTTAATCTGAATGGGTATTAAAATACCCTCTGGTCATTTAAGCTACTATGTTGTAAGATAAAGCCAGTAGTTCAAACCCAAAAGACTCATCTCTAAATTCATAACCACTATATTACACTGTTTCTCTAATGGGTGAATAAACAAACCAACCCTACAGAAACTAGAGAACATTTAGACCTGAAAACTACAAATAGTACACGTCAAAAGCTGTCTGCAGCCAAAAATGTGCTAAAATGGAGATGCCTAGTCTTGAATATGTGAATTAAAATGACTAAAGAGACAGTGGCTCACATATGAATCCTAGCATTCATAAAAGAGGTAGAGGAAGGAAGGTCACAAGTTCAAAGCCAGCCAGGGACACATAGAAAGTTCCAGGTCAACCTATAAAATAAGACCTATCCCAGGAGGGAAAATAAAAAGATTTCAAAAGATAAAAATCCAGTGAGGTAGGTATTCTACTCAAAAAAGTAGGGGGAGAACAACAGGACTATAAAGAATATCTTTTAAAAAAAAAAAAGAAGAAGGAGGAAGAGGAGGAGGGAGGGAGGGAGGGAGGGAGGGAAGGAGGGAGGGAGGGAAGGAGGGAAGGAGGGAGGAGGAAAAGATGGTTCAGTAGTGAGAACAATTATGGAGACCAAAGTTGGGATGCAGCACCCACGTGACCTGTCTGACATCCTGTACTCTCCAATAACCCCAGTTCCAGGGGTGAGGCAGAGACAGGGCTTGCTGGCTTCCAGTCTAGTTGAGAAAAAGCAAGCCCCAGACTCAGAGAGAGCGAGACCTTGCCTCTAGAAGAATAGGTGGAGAGTGACAGAGAAAGGCACCTGACATGTTCTTATGGCCTCTACACACACAAACACACATTCCTGCACACACATATCCACACACATCCATCCATACATACATATACATAATGTATGTACACTAACACAGACACATACATACACTCATAAATCTTTAATATAAATAAATCAAATAAAAGTAAATAGTGCTAGGCATGATGGTATGTGCCTATGGTGCCAAGTACTCTGGAAACTGAGAGGGGAGGGTCATTTGAGGCCAAGAGTGAATATTAGCTGGGGCAATACACTGAGACTCCATTTGAATATAGAAGAAAGAGACAACAAATAGAAAAACAATATACATAAGTATAATCTGTAAGTTAAAGAAGTGGAAAACAAAAAGCAGTGGGGAGGAAAAAGCTAATTCCTTGAAAAGATTAGTAGGCAGACTTATACCGGGCGTGAATGAACTTGATTTACATTCATCAGCATAGATAAGGCTGGAAACCATTACTGTGAATGATAAATGTAAGCTGCACAATATGAAACCACTTACATAGATTCTAAAATACAGAAAGCACAACGCACAGCTTACCACTCTGTGCAGAAAGCAGGAGATGAAGGAGTCACACCAGCATGGTGGCTCCTCCTGGAGAGCACTTCAGAAGGGAGTCTAGGGCCACGAACGTCCATTTCTCTCTGTAACAACTATGGCCAGATGCTAACAAGCCTTCAATCGGGGTGCTGGGGGAGAGGTTTTCTGTTTTTCTGTCCTGTGTGGTGGCTTTGCCTGATAGTCTGTTACTGAAAATAAAGTGCACCTGCTTTGTTATATTGATCTTCCTCCCCCACCCCCACCCCTCTAGATTGGAAGGAACCCAAGGGCTAGTGAGAGCAGAAAACTTAAGCTTGGACCTCCAAGGGAACTTTCCAATCTTGAAAAACAAAACCTTGGGTTTTGTTTGTTTTGTGGATTTACTTATGAAATGGATGACAGGAACAAGGATGACCATGAGAGCCTGTGGGTCCCAGCTCAGTGTTCTGGGTGGGGGGGCCCACGGGCTTCCTGTCTACTGAATCTAGAACCAGGACACTGGAGTGATGGCGTCTCGATGGAGAATAAGCATATGGGTAATTTAACCATGGTAGCTGTAATAATAGCCAGTCGTTTACTAGTGGCTAAGTGTGAGTACACACTGATTCAGCATTCCCACAAGCCCGAGAAGACACTGTTCAGTTGTAGATGAGGGAAAGGAAGGCTGTCATTCCAAACTTAACTGGGATCTCCCAGCTCCTCTACTGTTTCCAAAGGAAACATGGAGAAAGGGACGAGCCAACCATGGTATCTCGGCTTACATTTCTTCTTTCTCAGCCAGGCATTGTGGGTGTGCCTTTAGCCACCTCTCTCAGTAGTGGAAGGGGTACCAGGCACCCTCCTCGCACTGCTGACCAACAGTGACGGGGACGCAGGCAAGGGAGCTCTAACCATTTCTCTATAGAATGGAAAGTTGCGTGTTGGGGTAAGCGCCATGTTCCAGATGAGAAAACAGAGGCTGGGAGGGCCCGAACTGTTTCCTGTCCCCAAATCCTCAAGCTCCAATCCCCAGTGCTTCAGTATGTAGCTGTATTAGTAGATAACATTTTTCTTCAAGTAACTAAAATATGAAGCCACCAAAGTGGGTCCCTGAGAAGACACACAGGGGAAAGATGAGTATCTATGAACCCGAGGAGAAAGGCCTGGAACAGAGTACCTCTCACAGCCTCAGAAAGACCAACCTGGCCAACCCCTGGTCTCGGGCTTCCAGCTCCCACAACCATGGAGAGGTGTAAGTCTCACTCAAGTGGCCTTTTGGCATGGAAGGCCCAGCAGACTGAGACAGACGAACTGAGATGGTAAGTCTCACTAAAGGGAACTGGAATTGAGCCTCTAACACAAGTCTCCCTTCTGTTTCTTGTGCCATCATAATTATTAAATATTAGTGTCTGCTCTTAGTGTTCACAGAAAAGAATTTTGCAAATTATATGCCAACAGGTATGTAAAGTATTGATTTGGAGAAACTCAAAGTAGCAGTTGAATTCCATTTTTGACATATGTGTACGGGATATGTGCATATTTTCATGTATGTTGATATATGTGGAGAGGTGTGCATGCATATGCATGCATGTGAGTGTGGCAGCCAGAAGCTGACATAGGGTATCTTCTTCAATCACTCTCCACCATATAGAGTGAGGCAGAGTCTCTTATTGAACCCAGAGCTCACCAACACAGCTGGTCTCACATGCCACTCCGCCCATCTGGCATTCACCTGGGTGCTGGGATCCTGCCCTCATACTCACATGGCAAAAGCTTTGCCTGCTGAGCCCCTGCCCCCCCCAACTCCCACCCATTTCTTTAAGTTTCTTCTTGCAGAAAAGATACACAACATAAAAGACCACTGTTCCCAGCAATGAATACTGGGCAAGGTCAGAAAAAAATTCATATGCATTGTCTATTATCATCATCACCACCATCATCATCATTATTATATGAGCCAATGAGCCAATATCTCAAAGTCTAGAACAGTGGTTCTCAACCTTCCTAATGCTGCGACCCTTTAAGTTACTCATGTTGTGGTGACCTCTAACCATAAAATTTTTTTTCATTGTTACTTCATAACTGTAATTTTGCTACTGCTGTGAATTGTAATGTAAATATTTGATGTGCAGGATATCTAATATGCTACCTCTGTGACAAGGTCACTTGACCCCACCTCCCCACCCCCAGGCTGAGAACCACTGGTCTAGAGGAAGCAATCTCAGAGGGATTAAGCCTTTCCTAAGTGAGCAAAGCTCACCCTTCTCGCTGGTCCCAGTGGAAGGAGGAGTTGATCAGTTTAAATTGGTCAATGTGGAAATAGGAAAGAAGCTTCCATGTCATCAGCTAGAAAGATGGTTTGGCCCAAGTGAGTATGTCATAAGTCTACACTACCACATTTTAGCCTAGAGTGTGGTGGCCTGCAGGAAGCCAGGGCAGGGATAGCAGGCAGAGTGGTGCCCATAGTTATCTGGGGACTGGGATCTACACTCTTCCAGAAACAGGTGTGATCCTGACTCCACACATCTGGAAGCAGTGGTTAATGACAGTAACCCAAGCTAGCCTACCTCAAATCCCAATTCAGCAGAAGACCTTCCCCTCATTGGAGCTGCCTCTGTCAGTTGGGAAGGGAGAGCTGGGGACTAAGGGATTATATAAAGAAAAGTTAGGTCAAGCCTAACCTGAAGTCCAACCTCCTGCTTCACCAATGTTTCTTGTCTGGTTGCTTTTGTTTCTAACTAACGAATCTTAGTTGAGATAAAGCCCAAGTCCTGGTCAGCTATATAATAGCATATATATGCTTGATTGGATATGCAAATGTTTATATCAATTAGCATATACTATTTCTAAAAAGTTATGGTATCTTTTAGACATTTATCAAAAATGACTTTATACTTCTATATATGTACCAGATGATACGAGAAAACAATGAATAATTTCACAAAGCAATTATAACAGAATTTTGTAAACATACCTCAGTGCTGTGAAGACTCCGCTCTGGGACAGAGTCACATTCTAATGAGCTTACCGTCACTCAAAACTGTGATGGATTCCCGTTTTGAAAATGCCTCACTGAAAACTTATCTTTTTTACTTCTATTGCCTGCTTGTGGCACCAACCCCAGTAAACAAGTCAAATTGGTACTTGATGCCATGAAGATAGCAATGGAAGATTCTAGACTGAATGTGGAGAAATTAAAACAAACATAGAAGGAAGAGTTTTGAGGTCAAAATGACCACTTAATATTCAAGGAGCATTTCAACATATCTGAAGTACCATTTCAGCTGTCAAAAAAATAACCAAAAGGTCTTCACAACTGTACCCAAAATAAAAAAAAAAAAGTTTGTAGGCTCCATGTTTTCTCACCACATTGTAGTGTTTTATTTCGTGGAGCGGTTTATGGAGTTCTAAAAAGAAAGGCCTGGGACGGAAAAGGATCGGCCTGTCTCTTCACCAGGAGTCCACAAAGTCCCTCAGAAATGCAAGCTCAGGAGCATCTCTGGGAAAGAAGTTCTTTTTCCTTCCCAGGGCCCTTGGCTGTATTGATCCATCTAGTCCCTACCCTATCTGGACACAAGCTACTAGATGGTTTCTAAAGTTCATCTTTCAGGTAGGTTCAGTGACTCAGGGAAGACCTGTGAAATTCCTCCTCACCTGAAGGAGCCAGCTGGGCCCCTCTGGGGTCAAGTCTAAGGATCGAGTAATAAAGGGTCAATAAAAAGGCTCAGTTAACCTACAGCCACTTTATTCAGCTAGACAGAATATGTTACCCTGGGGTTAATCTGGTTAACCCTCATGGGAAACTTCAAGAATGTACTTTTCTAGTGTGCCAGTAAGTTAATTTCCCAGAGTTCTAAAGCCCGGGGTTAGCAAGCTAATCCAAATGAGAAAAGTCTTATTAGTTAAGTCCAGTAAAAGGCCCAACATCTTTCCCAACACAGTGGAAGCATGGACTGAGGGTGCCATGCAAAACAAAAGGAGCAGAAGCAAGGTGTCTATCTGTCTTCAAAGTCACGCCCTCCCTCTGGAGTCTTTCATTCCTACACACACGTGCTCGGAGGAAGCTGGTGTAAGATTTGGGAGGAAGGAAGAAAAGATCATTTTTGAGGCAAGTTCAAAGATTTCTCTACAGCCTGCATAGCTGCTCTCCGTCCCACCCCGAGCACTCATTTTCTTCCCTCCATTGAACAGTCCAGAGTGTGTTCCCTAACCAGCTGGGAGGGCAAAAATGCAAACACAAGCACCATTTGTTATTGGCTCAGCAATTCCAGCTGTCACCCTCTCAAAGAGGGTGGAAGCAGGTCATCAGATAAACATCCCATTAGCTCATTGGCAGACATGCTGGGCTGCAGGTCACAGACTGGAAGCTGATGGGGTGCCGGCTTGAGTGAGGAGAATAAAAGCCATCTGCCCTTCACGTCACTGTGTGGCTCTATGTGAAGGTTCTCATCTGAGAACATTCACTCTCGGTGGCCCACAGATGCGGTTTTCCCGTCGAATAGTCCCTGCAAGAGTGTCCAACCTGCGGGCCACACGCATCCCAGGATAACTATGGATGTTCTCGACACACTTACAGATCAACACCACCATATCCCAACATCAAATGGGTGGACACTGCCTCTGGTGGGTGGTGTTTCCCACCAGGCTAATGTTAGGACCACCTGGGGATTGTTTCGTGGTCAGATGTCAAGGTTATGCTCCAGACAAGCTATAGCAGAGAGACCTGAGTAGCTGGCCAAGATCTCCAGGTGATGCCAACATCCCAGCAGGACTTAGAAGGAGCACAGCAAAGTCATAGCCTCGGAACCCATGTGTGCAGGTCAGCAGCAGCCAGCACACAAATGTTTACAATGATTAATAGCTGTTCACTATAAAGCAGATAACAGGGGAAAATGATCCATTGAAACCAATCTACCAAGTTCATACCCATGAGTCAAAAGGCCCTGAATCCCATTAAAGGGTATTTTAGTGACTATTGATTTTATTCTGCAGTCTGTGTTCCCCACTTTTGTTATCAGGGTGGGCAACAATTAAGAAAAACTCTGTGATTGTGGCAGCTTTCTTTCTCCTTGGACTTACTCATCGTGATCACTGCTAACCATCCCTGCCCCAGGCATACGGCCTGAGAAGGATAACAGCAAGCCCCAGGCAATGGCTGAGCTGCACTGCAAAGTAATCCTGACATATTTCCAAAGTCACCAGAACACCAAACTTGAGTCCCGTTACATCTCCATAGAAAGATAAACCCAGAACTACAGAAACTGGTCCCGGCCCAGGAAGAAATGTTTCCTGGATGATGCAGGCTATCCAACTCTGCCAGGGATCATTTTCAAGCAGACTTCTAGAGACAGAGCACCATGAAATAGTCTTCAATACCTGATAACCCACAGTTGTTCAAACAGAGGTACAAAATGGAAAACAGAGGGCTCCTAACCTCAGCTACATGTCATTTTTTAAAACTCTTACACCCAAGTCACACCCCAGCTCTATTAGCTCAGGATATGAGAGAAGAGCTAAGTAAATGATACTGGGGGACGGGTGTATATGAATGCTTTCAATGCAAATGGAGGCTGGAGGTCAACACCAGGCAACTTCTTCAGTCACCTCTTGATTTTCTGAGACATTCTCTCACTCAACCTGGCACTCACCAATTCAGCAAGACTAGCTGGTTGACCATCTCCAGGAATCTACTTGTCCCCTCTCCTCAGTGCTGGGGTTACAGACATGCACCTCCATACCCTGCTCTTTGTGTGGTCCTCATGATTGTGTGTCATGAACTTTACTGAGCCATCTCCCCAGTTTCCTGAATGGCAGTTTTTAAGCAGTAGTTTTCAAACACAATCATTATCTGAATACCCCGTGATGAGACCAGACTGTGACACTCGAGACACTGCAGGTCTGGCGTGAGGCTGGAGGATATATGTACTGAAAAGTTCTCAGATGATGCAGATGCTGCTGGCCCAGGATTTTATAGGTTATCCAGGCAACTCTCATTACAGCACCCAAGGCTGAGGACCAGCATATAAAAAAGCAGGTAAGCTCAGAGAATGGTCTCATCAGGGAAAGTTGTATCCTAGCTATACTGTAGGCAACCTGGTGTTTGGTAATAAGGTGTTCTAGTCTCTACTTGCTCCTGACGCTTATGACTAAGGCTCTGAAGCCAGGCATAAGGGTGCACCTTTAATGCCAGCACTTGAGAGGCAGAGGCAGGCAGATCTCTGAGTCCGAGTCCAGCCTGGTCTACAGAGTGAGTTCCAGAATAGTCAGGGCTACATAGAGAAATCCTATCTTTGGAAAACAAAACAGAAAACTATGGCTCTATTCCAATGAGATCCTGGGTTCCTTGTTGAAATAAAAATTTTCAAAGGGCAGTTACATATGAAATGTCAACACTAACATACACAGAAAGAAAGTGGCTTTGGGGACCATAGAGCAGCTTCCAAAATACCCTCATATGCCAATAACAATTTCTATTAACAATAGGTGATCAAGACAGCTGTGGTCCTAGAAGATCCTATCAGCTGGTGACACTGTAGTCATCTACATCTAAAGGCATCACTCTATGATGTTCAGACAGTAAGGAAATTGACTACTACAATCCTCAGAATTAGATCCCTGCCATCACGTGACATGTGATCATATAAAGAAGGCAAATTCTCCTTTTAGCACACGTGAGCCCACAGAGTGTCAGCTGCGCATACTCTAGTCCAGCCCCTCTGTTGCCTAGACTCACCTGTCACTACTCTGCAGTGCGGCCTGGGTTCCTCGACCTCGGAAGATCGGCTGGGGGTGGAGGACCATTTGCGTCTGATCAGATGCTCTCTTCCACTGAATGGGCCTCCTGAGTTGTTGAGGGGCTGGATGAACACCTGCTCCTGCTCGAGCTGGATGAGGCCAACCTACCCAGAAAGGAGAGAACAAGACATTGGTCACCCTCATCCCCTCACACTCACGGCCCCAGCCGTCAGATGGCTGCTTTGGTTTGCCCTGTCTGGGTTTATGCTCTCTTTCTGTTGGCTGCCGGGCCCCACCGGGAGACACCACCTGACTTAAGAATCTCCCACTGAGTGATTGTTTGGGGAGGTTTGGGTGGGTAGGTGTCTTAGTTAAGATTTCTACAGCTGTGTTCAGACACCATGACCAAAGGCAACTGGTGGAGGAAAGGGTTTGTTTTCCCTTGCAGACCATAGCATTATCAAGAGAAGGTGGGGCAGGAACTGATGGGAGGTCTATGATGAATGGGTGCTGCTTACTAGTTTGCTCAGCCTGCTTTCTTATAGAACCCAGGACCACCAGCCCAGGGGTGGCACTGCCCACATGGGCTGGGACCTCCCGCATCAGTCAGTAATTAAGAAAATGTCCTACAGGCTTGCCTCCAGATCAATCAGATGAGGTCATTTTCTCAATTGAGAGTCCCTCTTCCCAAATGATGCTAGCCTGTGTCAACTTGAAACCAGCACAGTGGGGTGAAAACTGCTGGGGGGTGCAGTGTGTGCCCTTGTATTTATTTTCCAAGTCTGATTTCAGAGAGGATGGACTAGCTTACTGTCATTTACTTATATGTAGTGTGTGTGTGTGTGTGTGTGTGTGTGTGTGTGTGTGAATGCATGAGTGTGTGCAGACATAAAAGTGCACTGTAGTGTGCATGAGGTGGTCAGGGACAACTTTTGGGAGTCAATTATTTCCTTCTTCTATGTTAGTCTCAGGGATCAGCTATTAGACTTGGTGGTGAACATCTTTACTCACTAAGCCACTAAGCCAGCTTGCCTGCCCTACATCATTTAAAATCAATCAATCAATCAATCAATCTCTCTCTCTCTCTCTCTCTCTCTCTCTCTCTCTCTCTCTCACTCACACACACACACACACACACACACACACACACACACACACACACACGGGGCTAGTGGGGGAGAGTGAGATGCTATGAGTTGAACCTAAGTCTTGCCATGGACTGTGACATGCTAGACAAGTGCTCTACAACCAAGCTCTATCTGAAGCCCTAAATCCACCCTCTTCCAAGTCCTTCTGAGGTGAGCTGGCTTGCCTCAGCTAAGGGGTTATGAGCAGCACATGTTGCTTTTGCAGAGGACTGGGTTCATTTCCCAGCACCCACATAGTGGCTCACAACTGTCTGTTAACTCCAGTTCTAGGGGCGCTAACTCCTTTTTCTGGCCTCCTTGGGCACTGCACACATGTGGTATATAGACACACATGCAAGCAAAATAGCCGTACATATTAAATAAATCTCAATGAGCTAGGTGTGGTACTAAACACTGTGTGTGTGTGTGTGTGTGTGTGTGTGTGTGTGTGTGTGTGTGTGTTCGTTCATTTATCCTCCCTCCTTCCATACATAAAGCCATGACAGGGATGAGGGGATGCTTCAGTTAGTAAAGAGCTTGCCACACAAACATGAGAGCCACACATGGTTTCACATGCTTATAACCCCAACACTGGGGAAGAGGCAGAGACAGGAGGGTCCCTGGGGCTCGTTAGCCAGTCAGTCTAGCCTACTTGGTGTGTTTCAGGCCAGAGAGGGCTCATGTCTCATTAAAAAATAAAAAATAAAAAAAAATAAAATAAAGCAAGATATACAGCATCTAAGGAAAGATACCCAGGGTTGACCTCTGGTCCCCAAAGCATGTGTGCACATCTCATACAAGAAAAGAACACACTGAACCAGGGATTCAAAACAGTATGTAGCAGAATGTCCTGGAGATCTTGAGTGGTTCAACAGTGTGCTCCACAGTGACAGACGCTGCTGATCTGCTGGGCATTTTGCGAACACGGTCCTCTGCACTGTCTTACAGCTTCTCTTACCTCAAGCCGAATAAGATAGTTAAGTTCCAGTATTTGGACAGCAAATCAGATCAACTCCTTAGATCACCTACAACCCGGAGTCCTTCCCAACATACAGTGAGAGACCCTACTTTCGGCTCTAAGCCAATCTCAAGGTTTTCATTTCATTAGAACCTTTGCCAAGAACAACTCACAGATTTTACTGCCTAAATGAAACTGTCTCCCAGCAGCACTGCACCACCTGAGGAGTCAGCCTCCTCGAAGTTCCTTGGAGGTAAAAACTTGAGTTTGCTCACTCAGATGCCTCGGCAGAGTGTGAAGTGGAGAGGGGCTGGGGTGAGCAGCACAGTAAGAGGCTCAGGCAGAACACCTCTTCCATAACAGCCTGCCCTCAACTCCAGCGAAAGGCTGGGTTCTTCTGGAAGTTCTCTGACTGTGGGAGGCCAAAGCCGGCTCCAGGCCCCAGCACTTTCAAAGCCGGTTATTCTTCCCATGCAGTGTGCGGAAATCAGGTAGCAGGCAGCTTGAATGCAAGGTTTGAGAGCTGCAGATGTCACCCTGCTGGGAAATCCTCGACACACACTCAGCTTTTAGTTTGGGGATTGGTTTTTCTCGGGGCATCTTTCCTTGGGGGGCGGGGAGGTCTCCCATACAGCTTTCCTTCCACTGGGTAAGAGGTCACTGGTGACGGATACAGGGACAAATCAGCTGTACTTTACCTGGCAGCTCCTGGTCCTCGTGGGACCTTATGTTCAAGTAGAGACATGACTAGGGCAAGTATTAAAGAGAAAGAGCTACATACGTGTTCAGCCTGTGGGCTGGTAATAGGAAGGCCTCACGGCTTCCCCTCCCTGGGTCTTAGTCACATCGTCTAGAGGCTCCGTGGGGGTCTCTAATACTTGATCTGCACAGGCCCGGGGATAAGATGCTCTGTTGTCCCATAAATGTGACAATTTGTGTCAAGAGAATCTACACGGTGTTTGCGTCTCCCGCCCACAATCTTCCACCTTCTCTCTCCCTATCCTCCACTCTTTTCCCTGAGCCCCCTTCTCAGCAGTCCACCCCCACATTATCAGACATTTTCACAACCTAACAGTTGGTTCCACTGAGGCAGGATCAGAACTATCCTTCCTGATTTTTCTCAAGTCTGCTGCATCACAGTTCATAGAGAAACTGAATGGACTGTCCCAGATATTAGACAGCGCGCAGTGCCCTTGACTGGGGATTGTCATCGCCAGCTACAAGATGCATGGTACCACATGAAGAGACCTGACATTCGGGCCCCACTCGAGGAGGGATTAGATAGAATGTAAGCACAGATACTTCTTCTGAAGCTTCTCTGGAAGTGCAGTGGATAGCCATACACAAGAACCACCATGATGGCTTTTAACAGCATGTGGAGAGCTGCCTTGACTTTGACGTCTAGAAGCACCTGGATTTATAACCTGGGCCATCCCTTGACTGTTGGGCTGTAACCCTGCACTGTGGCTCCGAGAGCTATGTGGGGATTTTCTGGCCTATGCTAAGTCTCCAGCCATCATCCACGGTGAAGAGGCCAACACACTGCAATGCTCCTCAAGGCTTTGTATTCCAGGGATCAAAACACTCCACTGCAGGAGACTGCCCACAGCCTCTGCAGAGATAGCTAGGAAATAGGAAATGCCAACAACACACATACCTACCACTGGCACATTGCTTAGCTCCAAACAACAACCCCCAGTGAAACTCTCTTAAAAAGAAATCTTACATTTGGCTAGACTGGGAATCCCACATAAAAGAGTTATGGGTCAATAAAATGTAGCAGGAGGAATAACCTGCTCTGGGCGGTTAACTTTCAACACTCTTTTTGTTCTGGGTCCTTGCTTTGGGGGCACTTCTGGAATCCTGTGAGAGAAGGCATTATTTACCTCCCCCAAACAGGACTAACTTTCCTGCCTTGGAAAAATGTGTGAGAGGCTTTTATCACTTCCTAACAGGAAGAGTGCCACAGCTCAGCCTGACCAGAGGTACGATCACATATAGACAGGGTGCAGGCACCTGGGGTGGTACATGAAACTAGGTGACTGTTGAGTGCACCCTCCTACTAAGGTCACACTGGAATTTCAGTGCCTAGGAAGCCCCAGCCCTTCTTCAGAAAGCTGCAGCTCCTGGACTCAGTAGAATGGGCCTGGGTCTCCTCTGCATTGAGATGGGGGGAATAGGTAGTTGAGGATAGAGTCAATGGCAAGTCAGTTTCCATGGAGCAACTGTCCTGGAGCTTCAAGCCTGCCTTTGCACTGGCCTCTGATGCTTCAGTGGGCTTAGTAGAATCTGGTGGACCCATACCTCTCCTGCACCCCATCCAACCCCCAGAACACAAAGACATGAGGGCACCCCATCCAACAACCCCCTGCACACACAGATATTAGCATTACCAACCACCACCATGTACACACAGACATGGGGTCCTTCCCCACCCCCTCCCTGCACACACAGACATAGGGGCCTCCCCAACCCCCTCCCTGCTCACACAGACATAGGGGCCTCCCCAATCCCCTCCCTGCTCATACAGACATAGGGGCCTTCCCAACCCCCTCCCTGCTCACACAGACATAGGGGCCTTCCCAACCCCCTCCCTGCTCACACAGACATGGGGGCCTTCCCAACCCCCTCCCTGCTCACACAGACATGGGGGCCTTCCCAACCCCCTCCCTGCTCACACAGACATGGGGGCCTTTCCAACCCCCTCCCTGCTCACACAGACATGGGGCCTTCCCACCCCTCTCCCTGCTCACACAGACATGGGGGTCTTCTCAAACCCCTCCCTGCTCACACAGACATGGGGGCCTTCCCAACTCCCTCCCTGCACACAACCACTTCCTGCACACACAGACACGAGGGCCTTTCCATCCTGAACCCACAATCTTGCTGCCACACCTACAATGTTTAACTCCTGAACACAGACACCTGACTTTTCAAGATCAGCTCTTGGTCAAAACTGAGGCCCCTTGCTGGGGTCTCCATTTCCGCTCACTGCAGTCAGACAGCCGCAAAGGGCTGCCAGCTGTGTGTGAAGTCTCCCTTGTGTGCTGACATCCTTCCCATGGTCATCTCCCCACCAAAGGCCTGAGTCTGTCATCCCGAAGTTCCCTCCTCTGGGCCACCTCACCATGCTTTCCCCAGGATTCCCCCAGACAACTGTTATAAAACCTTCTGTTGCCTCTAGGCCTGAGTGTAAACCTGGGCCAATGGAAGCAGCAGCAGTACCCACAAATGGGCTGTGGGAAGGGCTCAGCTATCAGTTTAACCAGCCCTGCAGTCTCTACTCAGCTTGGGAAAGTTTCACATGCCACAGATTGGCATCTGGTGTGCCATCTCATCCCACCCACATATGTTCATCTCCTATCATCCCTAAATAATCCACCCCATCCTACCCCACTACCAACTCATAGGTCCCTCATCTTGGGAAGACCTGACCTTGGTAGCTTGGCCTTCATTTTTCTGACCTAGAACATGATGTCCACCTTCCTTCAGCTCCAACCTGCTTTTGACTGAGGTTCTACCCTGCTTGGCCCCAGTATTCATCTTCCAGAATCTCCTCTTGCTTCCCTGGCTCAGCTTCCCCAAATGATGGAGTGTTCACAGGGGGACCATCTTCTCAGGCAGGGATGTGTTGCATTTCTCTCTGAGGCTTGATAGAGGCCTACTGAAGCACTCTGCACATGGCAGAGTATGGAACGGTGATCTAGTCAACTGTGCTGACTGGCCGATTTATAACTAGAAATAATCTGTAGGGCTAGAGGAGAAACCTGGGTTAATGCCTTAATAAGCCAGGCTCTCAGTGAAAGATTTCACAGATTCGGTCTTATTCTTCCATCAACAGCAGGCCAGTGTCATTTGTCTTTTGGATGGCTTCAGGTGAGGAGAGCTTTAAAGGAGTTAAGGATTTGCTCAAGTCACAGTCTCAATGAACCAGTTTCTTTACCAAAACCACACACACACACACACACACACACACACACACACACACACACACAAAAGGACTGTGCATTTGTGTACCTGAGTAGAAAAGTGCACCCCTGAGAAAGGTCAACCAGGGACTGTGATTGTCGCAGATCTGAAGGTTGCAGAAACATTTCCTGTCACACACCGCCAAGGTCAGACCATTGATGCCATTCAGCATTTGGGGAATGTGCTTGAAGAATGCAGTCAGGGGCTAGGGAGATATCACTTGGTGAAAGATTGCTTAGTAGAGAGACAATTTACAAGCACGAAGACCTGAATTGGATCCTCAGAACTTGTGTAAAGGGGAGGGCATGTAATCCCAGCATGCATGCATGCATGCATGCATGCATGCATACATACATGCATGCACGTATACACACACACACACACACACACACACACACACACACACACACACACACCACCTTGTATTATTTTTTTCTAGCAAATGATGCCACTTGGTAGAATTTCAAAGGGAAATCTGAGCCCTCGAGGTCCTGTTCAGAAAGGAGCCAGAGCCTGGCTTCCTAACAGGTTCTGGGAAGTTCTGAAAAGCTGCAGGTGGGTGAAGTTCCTGAGCAGGACAATTAGAAGTGCGAATAGCTTGGAGGGGAAGAGACACAGGAGAAGAAGTCACTCTGAGACTATGTGAATGTCCTCTCAAGAAGAGGCCTTGGAACTTTCTGTTCAGATTCTCTTTCATTCTTTCACCTTCAGCTCCAAACTTCACAGCAGCCCCTCCTTCCTGGATTGCTGTCTTTTGGCATCTATTCTGTTATTGCCATCTACAAAGACCTATGAAAGTCTTTGTATTTCCCAGTGTATTAATGCTTTACACGACCAGTTCTTTAGCGGTATCTCCCTATATCAATACCATGATAACTTATGTTGTAGTTTGGTCTATCAGATCCCTTTTGAAAAGTTACCACACTCTAAGAATTTTTGCTCACACTAAGTCCTACACGGCTGTGCTTGATAAAGAGACCTCGAGTTAGAAAACTGGGTAATTTAGTAATGGACCCACCACAGACAGCTGGATAATGCTATCTTGTAAAGTGCAAGGCCAGCACCCCAAGCATGTCTCCCGATTCCAAGGCCCAGTGACTGCCAGCTGCCCTCCTTAGAAAAGCACGCCAGCCTCTTGTAACCTCAGCTGCCGCTGGAGAACTCACTGGCTGGGGCGCCTCAGTCCCCATCCGCTTCCATCTGCAAGCACTTCTTCCCCTAGAAACCAACGTGTGCACTCTCTACAGCCTCCAAGAGAACAGCAAGAGCTCTACACAGGATGGTTTGTAAAAGGCACCCACCCATCCATCAATGATGGATCACAAAAATGGTGCTGTGTTTGCTGACCAGCCAGAGCAAAGGTAGTCACCGAGACAACTTGGTGTCTGATCCACATGACAGAGATGCCAGGCTCTGCAGCATGTGGCTGGGACTTAAGAAAAGGCATGCCTAGGGACACTCTACTCTTCTTGGTCCTTCTAGGGTGGCCTGGAAAATGGGCCTGGCTACTTAGTGTTCCACAGACAGAATGCTTTGGTGTCTTCTCTGGCCCCACAGCTCACCTACAGTATACCCTTGCAGACCTCAGCCAAGATTGAGTGAACAGATTCCAATCTGCAGAGCTTTGAAAGGAAACGTAGCCACTGCTCAGGCCATCAGACCCAATGGCAGTCTGCAGACCTCCCGAGACCTCCCCCTTCCTAAAACAGTCCTTTCGCCCACATGTTTTAGACAAGTCACCAAGAGCCTTTGCAGAGACTGGCATTCCTCCTCTTCCTGAAGTGCCCCTCGCCTGACCCCCATTGACCCGTCTGCTCATGAAGTTCCCTTTGGAATTCTGCTAGCCCCCTGTCACCTGGTGCTAATCACAGGAGGCTTGGGTAAATTCATTAGGGAGCGATACCTTCTCCACCAGCCAAAAGCTCATTGCTTTCCAATTCCACGGTTACAGGAATCCTTCCAAAACTACGCTACATCTAAAGACTCCCTGAAATGTAAATAAAATGAAACAGCAGAAACAGAAAACAATTAATCCTTGGGCCTGGGGTCTTTGAAGATCCAAAAAGTGCAGCTGGTATAGCTCTTCCTGATAAGACAAAGAAGGGAAAACCCCGAAGGCCCACACCTCCGCCTGCTGCCAACAACCTGGGGGGGGGGGGCAACTTACACTCTGTGCCCTATAAACAATTATGTAGTGCTCTATCCTGGCAATGTAGCTCCTTTTAAACAGACCCCCAACATCATACAGCATACATGCCATGAAAACAGCTCCACTACTGCCGCTGTGCAAACAGCCATTTGTAGACATTAGCTGTGGCAAAATGTACCAACGACCAAAATGTTACCACAGCCACAGCCACACCCGCGTGCCTATATACCTCTCATAGCTGCTGTCACTCAAAAAGGGCAATGTTGAGAAGATGTGACTAAGACTAGATGGCTCGTAAAGCTTAAAATATTCACTTTCTGCTCCTTTCTGGGCAAAGTCTGCCAACCCCTGCTCAACATGATTCTTTCCACACAAGAAGGCTTTTGAGATACCCCATCCACCCACAGCTACCAAGAGCTATCTTCTGGATGATGCTCTCTACCCGTGCCTTATAGCTGAGACTATCCTAGCAAACACATACATGACTGCGCACTTCAGAGAGCTTCCACCACGGCCAAAGGATCAACCACCTGGGTGGACAACCAAGCCAAAGAGGGGGTACAGGGCAATCTCCAGTAGCTTAAGGTTAAAGACTTTCTTTCCTTTCTGTTCCAGGACCACCTTGACACTAAGAGACCAGCTCCCAGCCATGTCTCTTCCCTCCTGCTTCAGTCTGCCTACGTGTAACTCGGGGAGAGTGTCCAATGTACAGCTTGCACGAACAGGATGAATAAGGCAGACTAAACAACAGCAGCGTCTCCTCAAACTGGAACTGAAAAATCTCAAGACTTAGAAGTCCACCCGCAACTGGCTAGGGGTGAACTCAGAGGCCTGGCTGCGCTCCTTTCTCTAAGGCACAGCGCCCTCACATGGTGCAGACGGGCAGCGCAGTCTTCCTGAAAAGCTGGCTCAGAAGACATCTGTGAGGAGGCTCAGCAATCATTCTGTGAGGACTTTCAATCAATGTTCTCCAGATTTCCAGCCTGGGCTCCTTCACAGATAGCTCCTCGCTGGAAACTTTACACCAAGAAGTATAAACTCTGACCTCTCCAGAAACTCACGAAACCGCAGCAAATGGGATTCAGATGTTTCCATGTACAGTACAGGGATGTGACCTAGACTTGAAACACTTTGGCAAAAACAGGAAAAATGATGTGGGCCTTTGAGTCCCTCCCAGAACATGATACAGCTCTGATCCAAGTCCTACAGGGAGCTGAGGCTTTCTCACTCCTCCGTAAGCCTCCTTCGCCCACAGCCCACACTCTTTGCCCCCGTTCCACGTTAACACCTACCAGGCCCACCAGTCTGTGCCTTTGCCTTTTTTTTTTTTTTTTTTTTTTTTTTTAAACCAAGGCTGCCAATTTCTCCCAGTTAAGCACAAAAGTAAACCCTACCCGAAAATGGGACTTCAGAAAATTAGGCTGCTCCCAGGAAATTACAGCCACGGGTCCCCCGGCCTCGACCTGGTGCTAAGAAAGCAGAAACTCCACAGAAATTAATCTTGGAGTCACAGACTTTCCAGCTCTGCTGCTGGCTGTGTAAGTGGGGGCCAGAGAATCGTGGGTGGTGATATACAAGATAGGTGAAGGGGATAACTTCTTTGGCCCAGGGTGGCCTGCCAAAAACACCAATATCAGAAGCCTCTATCTCAGAGGTCTACTGTGACAAAATACCGAGAAACAACAGTACACGGCACGCTCTGAGTGATGCCAGGCTCTTCAGGGACAGCCCATCTGCCAGTCACGTGCTGAGAAGAATTTGGCTCGACACCAGTGTAGCCAAGTGCTCAAGTGTGAGCACAAACAGGGCAAGAAGACCCCCAAACTCTCTTTGCCTCTCAGTGTACTGTCACAGGTGCGTCTCAAACACAGCAAGGCAAGGCCCTGGAGAAGAGCAAGCTTGAGAACGGGGCTTAAGCCCGGACCAGGTGAGCACCCCACAGTTCTCACTGAGGGTGGATCCAGACAAACGCCTGCACTGGGGTGAGGGAATACAGCCAGTGGCTACCCTTCCTCTCCTGTTGTTACCTGCCAGCTAACAAAAGTGAGGTTAACCATGGCCTGCCTGGGGTGCCCTCTTAGTATAAAGAGAAGATTCAAAGGATAGAAGATTACCCCATCCCCAGACAGATGAAATCGACCTTCAAGCGTTTTCCCCGGAACACGTGCATAACACATACACACCTGTGCTGACGCTGGGCGAGTGGGACAGTTTCCCATGCATGCCCCTAGGTGAGCTTTAGCTAACTTCTCAATGTAACCCCACCTGGGTCAGGTTCAGCACACCACAGCAGCCGAGACAATGGCAGCGCCCCCCCCCACCACCACCACACACGCTTGCGTCCCCTCTGCTCAGACGGCACAGTCTGGAAGGGCAAGTGAGGGAAATGGGCAGGAAGGTCTTCCCCCGGCCAGCCCTCCGCGGGGCCACCCCCAGGCAACGCAACAGACTGGGCAGAGCAGACCCATAGGGGGCGCGGGCAGTACCAGGCCGCCGGAGGCGCCGCAGGCGCTGAGGGAGACCAGGGAGCCCGGGTGGCCCAGGACTCGTCCGGAGTAGAAGCACGGCTCGGCAGGGTGTCCGCTGCTCCCCGTGGCACCCGCCTCCTCCACCTCGAAGCTCGGGGACAGGAAGCGCAGGTCGCGGCGCAGCTGCAGGTACAGGTCGCGTCCGAAGGCTGGCAGGTGCAGCAACAGGGCGTGCTCTCCCGGCCCCGCACGAGGGCCACCTGGAGATGCTCGCGGTCCCCGCCACCGCCGGAGCCCCGCTACTCCCGGCAGCAGCTGCAGGTGCACGTCGTCGGGGCGCAGTCGCCTCGGGAGCACCACCTCCACGTCGGCCGCCGCGTCGCCGACAGCTGCGGGGAGAGAGGACATGCGTCAGCACCGGCCTGGCCACCAGACCTCCCGCCGGTGGCGGCTCCGGCGCTAGCTTTCAGAGCTCCACGGACATCGTGCAGCCGTGACCCCGCACTCCTTTCCCTCCCCGAGCCGGGCCTCTGCCAGCCGGCCAAGCCACCCGATCGCCCCAGGGGACGGCGCGCCATCAGCTTGCCGGGGGATGGGGGGGGGGGGGGGGGGGACCAGAGCCCTGTTCCTGGGCCGCGGCCCTCGCCCTCCTCCTCCTCCTCCGATGATGATGCTGTCAACAGTCCACCCATGCACCCGGGCGCCAGGATGCTTCGGGAAGGCACGGGGAAGGTGGCCGCGAGAGCAAGCGACACTACCTGTGCTCGGGTCCAGCCCCCACACCAGCAGCAACAAGGACAGGACGAGAGGGGGCAGCAGGGCTCCGTCACACATGGTACTCGGGACCAGCAGCCCCCAAGACCGTAGTGGCAGAGCAGGGGCGCGCGAGGCGGCAACGCCAACCGGAGTGAAGCCCTGCAGCCTTTGGAAAAAGTAATTAGCGCTGCGGACAAACCCAACATGGTAAATACCAAGCTCCACCTTCTCCTTGGAAAGTAGGAGGTGATTGGGCTCTTGCTTTCGTCTGCCCCGCCTTCCCTGTCCGCATTGGTTAGGGCCGGTCGAAACCAACGTGCGTAGTTAGGTTGTAAGCACTTTCTTACACGTGGTTTCTAGGCAGTAGGTGGGACGTGACACCAGGTGGCAGGCGCGAGCCGACTCCCGGTTGTGGAATCCTGGAGCAGCTGGGAGGATACCACCGAGACCTTCCATAGGGAGATCACCTCTGAGGCTGCTATCCAGCTTCGCAGGAAGATAGGGCGGACCATTCGATTCCCATACAAAGAACGAAAGAAAGAAAAAAGAAAGGAGGAAGGAAGGAAGGAAAGAAAAAGGAAGGAAGGAAAGAAGGAAGGAAAGAAGGAAGGAAAAAGGAAGGAAGGAAGGAAGGAAGGAAGGAAGGAAGGAAGGAAGGAAATCTAATTCTTTACGTATTTAAGAGACTCCAACTTTTGATTCATTTCAGCTGGAAAGGCCCAGACCAGTTTCTGGCACACCTGAATTCACGCCTGCCGGCTGTATCTCCAATGTTTATTCAACACCCCGCACCCTTCTTTTGGTCTTTATTTTCACAGAAGGCAGAAAGGCGAGAGCACGTTACGCCCCCTTGAATATAGGGAAACGGAGGAAAGGGAAACTTCAGGAACTTGCTTAAATTAGCCAGCAAGTTTCTGGCTTGGCAAGAGCCCTGGCTTGAATTCATGACCCTGACTTCAGGTCAGGTGTGACTCTCTGCAAACAGCAAGAGCCCTCAGAGGGTGGCAGGAAGGTGCATTAGCCAAGCTTTGCGTATCAGGACACGGGAGAGCTAAGTGGCAAAGCCCGATCTTGAACCCCATCTTTCAGGAACAGAATGAGTGCGCATTTTCCCAGCAGAATCAAACGGGATAATTCCCTTAGCTGCTCCCTACAGGTGATTCCGTTGGCTTCTTTAGAAATGTCTCACAGATAACACAGACCCAGCTCAAGGTTACCATTGCAGCCTCGGGTGACGCTCCCTAGCTCCCCCCCTTTTTTTTTGTTTTCTCTTTTTTTTTTCTTTTTGCCAGAGCTGGGGACCGAACCCAGGGCCTGCGTTTGCTAGTGACAGACTCCTGTGGACCTCTTTGTTTGAGGTGTCAGGATCTAGCTTCATCACAGGGTTATAATATATTACCAGAAAGCATCCAGAGGTGAGCTGAACACTGGCAAGCTTCTCTAAGTTTGATGCCGGGTAGCCTGTCTGTAGCCCTCCACAAAGGCTTCCCACAGGAGCTGCTGCAGATCTTGTCTCTGTTCCCGTGGCTGCCACTCACTGCTTGGCACCTGTAGTGGATTCCAGCATGGGCCAGGTTCTGTTGTTGGGTATGAGTAGGGCTTTACCTCACCCTGAGTTTTGAGAACTTGGACACGAGAGCCACGGCTTCGATCATTACAGGAAAAATAGGAAGAAAAAGAGAAGCATATCAGATCTGTGCGTGGTCACTCAGCAGCTAGCTGTAGTGATGGTCCAGGGAAAGGCTTTCCCTCATAGAGGTTCAGTTTCTCCTCTGCAGATGAACTTCTAATAACTCAGACAATTCTTGAAAATAGAAACAAGGGCCTAGGAGGTACCTGGTATATCATAGGCACTTGGTTATATTTACTAATATATGAATAAAAGAAGAAAAATGATTGATCAAATCAGATGTTTCAAAGACTCCCCATGTAAGGCCCCCAGACCTTAGTACAATTGACTCCATGGTGGAAGTACCATTCAGACTGTAAAACTCAGCACATAGACAGCACCACCTGCCAAAATCAAAACAAAGGCCTAATCTATCAAAGGCCACAGTTGTGGGAAAGTCTCTAAATCTACTAACCTTGTTTTTGGCTTCTGTGGTTCTGCTTCTGGCTAACTATTCTTGTTAGCTGAAGTCTGTCAATCCAGGACATGATTTTGTGCTTAAAAGCTTACCTGAGAAAGGCTCAGGGCTACACTGGGATCCTGAACACCCAGTGTAGTCTCCGACAGGCAAATAAAGACTTCCTATGGGCTTAAACCTGTGTCTGAGCAGTCTCCTCTGGTGAGTGCTCCACCACACTCCAGCTGTCAAAAGTGCTAAGCAAGCATCAAACCCATGCCCCGCTTGGTTCATTGTTTGCCATTCTTTCTTGTCCAGATCACTCTCAGTTGGGCAAGTTCATGTGGGTTGGATTAAAAAAGCAATAATGATTAGGGGCCAGATGTTACAATGTCCTTTGCTAGTGAGAAAGAGCATGGAAGGCCTCCATTATTTAAATAACCCCATCTTGCTAATGTGTATGTGTGTGCCCAGCACCCCAGGCACTGCTGATCCATGGAGAATACTAATAAACATTTGCCAGATGAGCAACAGTTCAGTGGTGTGTTCCCTTTCTTATGTATGTCACTCAGAGTGGCCTTCCAAGATCAAGGATGCTTTGAAAGCCAAAACTGAGCAGAGAAACCATAAGCAGACCTCTGTAACCAGACTGTATGTGTCAAATACGATTAGTTGGTAATATTAGAGCTCCACTGAGCTCAAGCGAGCACAGAGAAGTTGTTTATTACATACTCTTGGTTTTATGCTCTAAAACCAACAAGGAGCAACAGTATTGTCAGTGAGGAAATGGAGGGACTGGAATCTATCCATGCATGGTGGGAAAGTCACACATGGCAGTTTCTTTTGAAGAATCGGTGTCTCAAAAAAAATTAAATATACAGCTGAAGTAGGTGGAAGACAGGCACAGGCTGCTGGCTTGGGCTGACTGAAGACATCCACAGGCCTTCCCAGAGCCACAAGGCACCAGGCGAGTAGACGCCATTATGATGAGCAAATGTATGGTGGAGACATGGGAGAGAGAGAGAAGTGGATGGACAGGTTCACGTGCTGTAGAGAGAGGCAGAACTGAAGAAGCAAAGACAGTGAGGAACAGGCTGATGTGGGTGGCTTGCTTGCCACTGGGGGCCATAGTGACATCCAGGCCTGGGCTGCTGCTGAGAGCCATATCTGGCTCTGTGGTCCTACCCCACCCAGGCTCTGTGCTGACATCCATGGCCATGTTCCCACCAAAGGCCACATGGATGCCTGGGGTCTGGGTCTGGGCCACCACCTAAGGCCATATTAGTGTCCAAGGGCCCTGCTATCACCAGGGCTACGCCAAGCTGAGTGGCCTGCCTTGCGCTATCACCTGGGGCTACGATGATGTCTGGGCCTGAGCCGCTGCCAAGGGCCATCTCTAGGTTTGTGTCCACTTCATCAGAAGAGCTGGTCTAGCCCCTCATGGAAGAGCTGGCCCCACCCATTACCACAATGTGGGAGAGCCAGCTCATTGGCGTGAGTGTAGAAGAGCTGGCTCCATCCCTCTCCTGAGGGGAGTGGCTTTAGCAGCCAGGACTGACCAAATCAGCTACCACCCAGACCCACATCCAGGGCTTTGAGTTGGCCCACCACAGCATCTACCCCATCCATGACCTGCTAGAGTGTGTGAAGGAGCTGGCCCTGCAGAACCATGGCCGCGGGATCTCCATGACTTGGGGTGAAGAAGGGATACCTGGCAGGAGTTTCGGTGAGGGTCCAGTGTTGATGATGTGCCATAAGCCAGATGCCTTGAACCAGACCAACAACTCATTACAATGAACATTAGCAAGTAAAGCAGAGCAGGCAAGGCGATACTGCATGACATACCACAGCTCCAAATGCCACTAAGACAAACAAAAAGGTGTTGGAGAGGTGGGAAAGATGGGGGAGCAAAGCAGCTTTTTGTTTTGTTTTAATTAATAGTTTTTTAATTTCTTTTGGGGGGATGCTAAGGGGTGATGGGTGGATATGGAGGGACTGGGAAATGAGTGGGATTGGGGTGCATGATGTGAAATTCCCAAAGAATCACTTAAAAATTATATTAGAAAATTAAATATGAAGTTATCATATGGTTCAATGTATAGATAGAGATTGCCAGAGGCTGGAGAAAGGGGGGGGTTACTTAATAGTCATAGAGTGTCTGTGTAGGATGATAGTAAAGTTTGGAAATAATAATGGTGCTGGTTGTACAACACTGCTAATGCATTTGATGCTACTGATTGGTACACTTAAGATGCTAAAATGGTGACTTGGTTGTTACAAAAGTTTTATCACAATAAAACACATAAGGAAATATAACTCAGTTCCTTAAAATGAGCAAGATTTGAATAGGCATCTTACCAATGAAGTCAAACAAATGGAAAATAGATTTATAAAGATGGTCCAAGTTGTTTGGTTTTGGTCATATGCAAATTCAAAATCACAACAAAATGACTATTACATGCCTGTTCAAAAGGACTAAAAACAAGCAACACATCAAACAAGTATTGGTAGGGAGTCAGCAGAATCCGCATTTTCATGCCCAACTGGTAAGACTAGGAACTCGTACAACCACTTTAGAAACATTTTGACTGTTTTCAATACTTGCTTATTTATTATATTTGAGACTCAGTCTCATGCATATCAGGCTGGTATCAACAATGAACCCTACTAAGGAGGCTGAGAATGACCTTGAACTTCTGATCCCCCTACCTTTACTCCCCAAGTGCTGGTTTTACAGGCATGCTTTTGATGTGCGCTATATCAAACCCAAGACTTCTGACACGATAGGGCAAGCAAACTACCAACCCAACTACAGCCACAGCCCTTGAAAGTCTCGTTAAAAGTCAAGCACATACCTTCACAGTTGTTTCACACTTAGGGATGAACTGGTGTATCCACACAAAGCACTGTGTGTGCATGATAGCATGCCAATTTTATTGTAGTAATCCCAAACTGGAAACATCCCAAGTATCTAGCAACAAGGTGAGCGGATGAACGGAGTGTAGAAAGACCATACCCGATGGCTCACTATAGTCTGTTACAAAGAGGAATGGACTGGGGATGCCTGCCATGATATAAATGAATCTCAAAGTGATTAAGTGGAGAAAGCCACACTCAGAAGGGGCACATAGTGTATGGTTTTATTTATTGAAAAAAAAAAAAAAGTCTAGAAAATACAAACAAATATGGTAGTGATGGTCCACAGAGAAAGAATTCTGAAGGGATGGGAAGAAATGTAGGAGTGATAAAAGTATGTTCCCTGCAAATCATGGTGATAGTCTGAGGGGTGCTTATATAACAAGTTGCGAACTTGAAATAGGTGCAGTTTTATATCCCCATAAAGCAATTTTAAAACCAATGTTGCACTTGAAAACTCAAATGATGGGATACAAATTTGACCCAATGCTTGTATGGAATTAAAGTTCAAAGCAATAGTTAAAGACAACAGGGAGATGACGTGGTGGGTGTCGAATACGTAGCAGATTGGTGTCCTCTCTTATAAAGCAGAAGATGGGGGAGGGGTTAAGAGAAAAATAAAAGAACAAAGGAAAGCTTTGGTATGGTTCTGTGGCTGTGACTGGCAGAGTAGGGTGAAACCAGATCTGTCCAGCTGAGGTCCTCGGGGACAGGGTGCCAGAGACAGGGGGGGGGGCGGGGTTGGTAAAGAAGGAGGAGCACACAAGAAGAGAAGACAAATGGATTTTGAAGTCCCTCCCAACCCCCCAGAGGGCTCGGCTGTGAGCCAGACAACTCTGGGGCCATCTGCGGGTGAAGTTCCATGGTTATCAAGTTCCCCTTCCCTGGAGCCTCTGGAAGGAAGCTTGCCAAGAACAGGAGAGGGGAAGCCCATCACTGTCTCTCTTTTTCCTTTGGGCTCAATCCCATGCTCCCCAAGGACCCTTTCAGACCTGCTGCAAAGACAAGAGACCTGGGTAAGAACTGGACTAAGTGTGGGCCCAGGACAAGCCTCAGGTGCTTTTGGGGCTTTCGATAGACCGAAAATGGGTCCTATAGGAAAGACTGGAAGCTAGGCTCCCTCTTCGAAGCCACTTCCTTGGTGACTAGAGATGCAGTTTTCCAAGCATACAGTGAGTGTCCCAGGTGTGTAGAATTCCTTATTACCTTCCCTATGGCCTGAGCCGCAGGATAAGTGCCCCAAATATGGCCAGGGCCCATTCACAGGGACCAACTGAGGTGGCTGAGCCCCTTCCATAAACACCCACATATTTCTCAGCGCAGGCACACTCCTCTGGACCACAAAGGTTTTCATGTGTGGTGCTAATGGCTGGACTGTTGGGGTCTCCTAGTGGGGAGTTGTGGGGAGGCTGGGCAGGACTTGAGTTTGGCAGCCACTGGCGCCTTTACAGAGGCCCTTGAGTCTAATCCCTTTACATATGGAAATAGTAATAACTGGTGAAAAGCAGTTCCCAAGGCAAGGGTCAAACAAAGCACATGGGCAACCAAGCACTTCCCAGAGGTTTTCGTGTGGACAAAGTCCTGGGTATGTTCCAGCTGTGGAAGGCAAGTCTGGGACAACAAAAGACACAGGAGGGGCTGGGGGAGCTAAGAGGTCTCCACTGAGGCCTGTAACCTCTCCTGTGCTCACTAACTGGACTTCTCCCTCTTGAGTCCCATCTTCTGCCCCCCAGCCCCCCCCCCCCCCCCCAGCCTCCTTGATCCCCAGGCTATTCATGCATGCAGGAGTTAGTGAGTTGCCCACTGCAGAACAGAAATAATGCCACCTCTCCCTCTGACGGGAATGCCAGGGCCAGACACCTTTTCCTGAGTTCTCTAACCACATTGAGCCATTCTGGGTTGGGATGCCTAGTCTGTGACTTCACTTAGTTTACTGAATTGCTCTAGATGATTTTACTCTTTAGAGATTAACAAAATGAGGTGGCTGGCATAGCTCACTTTGTAGACTTAGGGACCCACAAGCACTGCTGGCCAGCCATAATCACATTTCCCTCGTCACCCTGAACTATACAAGGAGCTCCCCTTTCCTGTCATGATTTCCCACATGCCAGAGTCCCAGGCCCCCAGCTTTTGTCTAGCCAGCTGTGCTACTTCTGCAACATTTACTGATGCCAGACTCGTCAGGACAAAGAGGAGTTCCTCTGCCTTAGGAGAAGCTGCCCAGGCCCCAGATAGTGGGGTAGCAGAGCTTAGATTTTCCTGCTGTGAACTCCTGGCTCCCTTGGACTTGAACTTTAGTCGTTAAAATCTGAAGTCTATCACATATACCCAAGAACACAAACAGAATATAAGGATTTTCAAAATATAAAATAAAAAGGTGTAATGGACATACAATAAACATACTTAACATGAAAAATTAATGAAGCGAGAGGGTGAGAGCGAGGGATTAAACTGGAAAGTGCTTCCCATGCAAGGAAGAGGATCCTAGTCCAGATCCCCAGCACTCATGTAGAAAGCTGGGCACAATGGTGTTCTGTAAGTGCAGCTTTGTGGAGGCAGAGGCAGGAGGATTCCTGGGCTTGCTGGCCAGCCAGTCCAGTTGAGTCAGTGAGCTCCAGGCCAGTGATAGACCTTGTTTTCAAAAATAAGGAACAACTGAGAAAGAAGCTATCCAATGCTTCCACGTGTACACACACACACACACACCCCTATACCACACTTGCATAAAAATAATAGTAGAAACATAAACATCCGTGAACCCAGGCTAAGATACAGCACAGTGCCTGCTCTATTAGAAGCAGTACTCCATGCTCCCTCACATCCGCAGCCCTTTGTCACCAAGAGGCAATCATTCCCTGGACTTGGACATCAATGCCAGTCCCCCATTTTCCTTCTACTTATTTATTCTTGTCAACATATTGAGTTCTGAAAGGGTTTTTTAACTTGTTTGTTATATTTCAATAGACTTTATTTTTTGTGCAGTTCAAATTAGAGCAAAACTGAGAAAAAAAGTAAATCCTGACATAGTCTTACACACACACACACACACACACACACACACACACACCTTCCCCCACTATCAATGTTCTACACACAAGAATACCTATGTTTGTTACAATACATGAGCACAAACTGGCAAGCCATTGCTAGTCAGTGGGTAGGGTCATCCTGGGAGTGGACACTCTATCTGGGTCTGGGGGCAAGTACACAGTGCCATGCCACCGCTGCTGCAGTATCATGCCAAGGAGTCTCACTGCCCTTAACACTTCCTGTTCTGCTGCACACGCTGCATCCTGGCAGCCAGGGACCTTCTCACTCCCTCCAAAGTTTTCTTTTTCCAGGATGTTCTACAGTTGGAACCAGATAGAATGTAACTGTTTCAGATTGACTTCTTTTACTTACTAATACATGTTTAATGTCCCTGGAGGTTGTTTTGGCTTGAGAGCTCATGTCTTTTTAGCACTGAAGGACACCTATTATCCGGGAGTACCTCTGTTTATGTATCCATTCACCTATTGAAGGATGTCTGGGTTGCTTCCAAGGTTTGGCAGTTAGGAAGAAAGCTGCTATAAATAGCCATGTGCTCCTTTTTATGTGGATATAAGCTTCAACTTATTTGAGTGTACTAAGGGGTACCATAGCTGGATCATATGATAAGAGCATGCTTCATTTCATAAGAAGCTGCCAAACTCTCTTCCATAGCAGCCATAATATTTTGTGGTCCCACCAGCAGTGAACAAGTTCGAGTATATTTCCTAGGTTTTATTGGGGCTTTATTATTTTGCCCTTTACATTTTGGTCTATAATCCATTTCCAATTAATTTTTGTCTGGCAAGTCATAGTTGAGGTACATTGTTTTCCCCACATAGTTATCCAGTGCCTGAAACCTCAAAAAATAGGAAAGACTAAAACAGAAGAAAGTAGGAGAGAGAAACAGAGAGCAGAGGGTGTGTGTGTGTGTGTGTGTGTATGTGTGTGTGTGTGTGTGTGTGTGCATTTTTAAGCATATGAATGCAGACAGGCGTGTGCATGCATGTAGAAATGCCTCAGAGAGTAGCCCTGCTGTTAGTCTTTGCTTCTGCCGTGTTGTAAGAATCTCTGTTACTTTTCTGTTGCATTCTCCAGGCTGGCCAGTCCTTGAGCCTCTGGAGATTCACTGGTCTTTGGCCCACGTCTGCTCATAAGAGCCTGGGATCACAGCTTCTTCCACTGTATCCAGCTTTCTCATGAGTTCTGGGCATCCAAACTCTGGTCCACACTCTTGCTTGGTAACTGCTTTTACCAGCTGGGACACCTCCCCATTGTTTACTGTAGACATTGCCCTAGGCTCTAGGTGCTGTGGCCTGTGAGTTTCCAGGGAGGTCCCCATCTCTCTCTCCAACCTCGCTATAGCAGGCCTGTTTTTCCAGATGTGTGCCATTGCATCTGGCCTTCCTACAGTGCTGTGGGATGTTCTCTATGTCAAATGTGTTGATCTGATTGGTTAAAATAAATAAAGTGCTGATTAGCCAGTAGCCAGGCAGGAAGGATAGTATAGGCAGGACAAGAGAGAAGAGAATTCTGGGAGGTAGAAGGCTGGGGAGGACAGACACCACCATCTGCTGCCATGGCAAGAAGGATGTAAGGTAATGGTAAGCCACGAGTCACATGGCAAAGTATAGATTTATAGAAATGGGTTGATTTAAGATAGAAGAAGTAGATAACAAGAAGCCTGCCATGGCCATACAGTTTGTAAGCAATATAAGTTTCTGTATGTTTACTTGGTTGGGTCTAAATGACTGTGGGACTGGCCAGTAAGAGAGGTTTGTCCTGACTGTGGGCCAGGCAGGAAAACTCTAACTACACTACATGGTTCATGGATCTAATCCAGGTCATCAGGCTTGGGCAGCGATCTACCTTGCCAGCCTCAATATGGAAATTCTTAAGTTGGTCAGTTTTGTTTTGTTTTGTTTTGCTTTTCAAGCATGGCTCATACTTTAGCCCAGGCTGGTCAGCAACCTATTGTGTAGTTCAAGCTGTCATCAGACTTGTGGGGATTCTTCTGTCTCAGCCTCCTGAGTGCTGGGAGGACAGTCACGAATTACCACGCCTGATACATTTTTTTAATGACTGTTCTATCCAGTTCCATCTCTCTGTCTGCTCTAATCCCTAGGAACTTTCCTCATCTTTTTCGGAGAGTCCTTTGAGTTTTCCATCCAGTGTCAGGTTTTTGCCTTGTTTTGTCCTGTTTTCATCTTCGGAATGTTTCATTTGGATAATATCTCGTGCTTGTTTAACTGTTGGGCTACGTTCTTTTGGAGTTTTTGCGTTGGCTTATTTTGGTTTGGGGCTTTTGTCTGTGTGTTCACAGGTGTGTGCATCACACACACACACACACACACACACACACACACAGGTCCGAGAAGAGCACCGTGACCTCCTCCATCAGTCTCCACCTGAGTTTTTGAGACAGGGTCTCTCACTGAGCATGAAGCTTATTGTTTCTACTGCCTATGCTGGCGGGCCAGCTGGCTCCCGGGATCCACCTGTCCATCTCTCTCTCTCTCTCTCTCTCTCTCTCTCTCTCTCTCTCACACACACACACACACACACAGTGCTGGGTTATAGCTGCATGCCACCATACCTGGCTGTTGTCTGAGCGCTGAAGATTTTTGAACTCTGATTTTCACAGCAAATGCTTTTATCCACTGAACCATCTCTCCAGCTCTCTTCTCTAGGGTCCCTAAGACTAACCCTGTACTGTCTGTACTGTCTCAAGTGGTCTCGTCACAGACGGCCCTGTTTTCTGACTAAACTAGGACTCTCCTGACCTTGCAAGCCACAATAGCTGGAATTTCCTAGTGAAGTATCTCTTGAGTTAAAATGAGGGGCTACCACTCAGTTGTATACAGTAAATATGCACAGCATCCTGTATATTAGTCAGACCTTGATAAAGAGGGGTTTAGCGAAATGCAGTGGACACAGGCCAAGTGCCTGCTCTAAGATGGAATTTGGGTGTTTGCCAGCCCCCACATGGACTTACTGCACAGCCTTCTTTCTTAAAAATTCTTCAAGTCTTCTTTGAGGTGAGAAAAATCCAGGGCCTCAAGATTAGAGTGGGTTTTCTGTTGTATCTGGTCCTAAGATGGGCAGACAAGCAGAAGTCCCTTTCAGGGGTGGCTAGGCAGTTGTGTGGTAGAGACAGAACTCAGGTGGGATTCCCCTCCCAGGCGCTGAATGAGTAAAATGTGGCTTTGGATGAAGACACTTGATTCCACCTGGAAATGCAGAGGTAGGTGAGCAAGGGTTCTTCCATAGTGTCGCCGACGCTTGCCTTATTCTCACCGAATACCTAGGAGCAGGGAAATGCAATAGCTCTTCACTAGATGAATGAAAATACGAACATGACTGTTTACAAAGTATGGTTGAGGAAAGCGTTTCCCTGTAGATAGGAAAAAGAGAACAGCCAGGGGCATCTGGAAGGGTCCAGACTGAACACGGCCAGCAGACTAGACCAGGCCATGAGAGGAAACACTGGCAGAGCGAGACAGGACGAGAAGAGAGGGGGCAAGAGAGGGGGTCGGGAGCCAAGAGCCGGGGACCAAGAGGGAAAAGAAGATAAACCAGGAACCAGGAGAGCTCATGGACAAAATGGTTAGCTTTTACAGGAATCAGAGGCTGGGGGAAGAGAAAGCAAGGGAAGCTCAGGGGCTGGAGAGGTTTAGGGGAGGGGGGGGGGTGAGAAGTGCTGAGAGAAGCCAGGACTCTGGGACAGACAGTTGTGATGTTGAGAGAACCTGGTGGCCAGATCAGGACTTTGTCTCCAGAACGGTGGTTTGCCATAATCTTCAAAAAGTCTTTATCTATAGCCAACACGTGGGAAAATGGTCAAAAACGTGGATGTATGACATGAATGATCGAAAAAATAATGAACATATAAACAATGTGACGTGGCTACCACACAAGACGTCCCTCAGGTTTCTTGCCTTCCCTGCTAAATTTACTTGTTTGTTTACTTGCTGTACTAGGAATTGAACCCATCCTGAAATGCACATGGAAACACATTTCTTTCTCCTGATTCCTGGATGCTCTGAGTCAGGATGCTGAGAGTCTGTGTCTGGTGAGGTGTAACAGGAACAGAAATCTTAGAAGGTCTTATTAATAAAATCAAGCCCGAGGCCAGTTATTGGGGTGAATGCTGGAAGATCAGAGACACAGAACAAGCCACAGCTTCCTCACCTCACCAGTTCCTCAGCTGGTCTTGTTTCCTCAGACTGGAAGCCTCTGAGTCCTCATCCAGAATGAATCTCAGCTGAACTGCTGCTAGAAGCCTAAAAGCTTAACCAGCCAAATGCTTCTAGTGTCTGGTCTTCACGCCTTAATATAATCTTTCTCTTTCTGCCCCCACTCCCTGGGATTAAAGGCTCATTTTCTGGGATTAAAGGCGTGTGTCACCATGCTGGCTGTATCCTTGAACACACAGAGATCTGCCTAGCTTTGCCTCCCAAGTGCTGGGATTAAAGGCGTGCACCACCACCGCCCAGCTTCTGCTACAGCTTGCTCTGACCCATTTTCTAGCCACCATTTTTGGTTCTGTATTTAGTGGCTGTCTGTTCTCTGACCCCAGATAAATTTATTAGGGTGCACAATATTTTGGGGAACACAGTACCACCACAGTGAGGACCAGTTTCTTGGTTCACAGACGGAAACGTTTTTACTGTGTTCTCTGATGGCAGAAAAGGTGAGGGTTATCCTGAGAGGGTTAGCCATGTTTCTAAGGCCACTAGTCCCAGTGACGAGAACACACCTTCACTAGACAGTCTGGCTTCCTTGGTGAAGGTTCTAGAACCTACTTTTTTTAGTCCATGTCTGAGTGGTCACCAGCAACGAAGTCCTCTCTCCTTGGGGAAGCTTTAAGCTCTGTCCCCTAGTTTGGGGACTCATTGTATAGAGCCTACCCATGCACTAGTGCTGTAGGGCCTGTCCCCAAATCACTTCCGTTTTCGGATGCTGGAGATTGAACCAAGGGCCTTATGTATGCTAGGCAAGCATTCTCCCATTGAGCAACACCCCAGACCTTCCAATTACTTAGGTTCTACAAAAAGTTTTAACCTTTACTTCTCATAGTTAGTACACTTGGGCAAAGTACATGGGTTTTCTTTTTCTTTTTTCTTTCTTTCTTTCTTTTTTTTTTTTTTTTTTTTTTTGAGACAGGGTTTCGCTGTGTAGCTTTGCACCTTTCCTGGAACTCACTTGGTAACCCAGGCTGGCCTCGAACTCACAGAGATTTGCCTGCCTCTGCCTCCCGAGTGCTGGGATTAAAGGCGTGGTTTTCTTTCTGAGCCTTTGGACACTCACATAAGCAACTTCCTGCATTAAACTTCTTGCATCTGAGATACCCAGTGTGAGTCCCATCTCCCTGACTGAACTCTAACGAACAGACAAATACAGTGTATTTCTACTGTCCCTTATCAACTACTTTCAGTGGGAGCAGAGAAGGTGTGTATTTTTTCATGTACTTTAATCCCGTGGACGGATACACAGTGAGCCTCAGTAACTACTTTTAACCCATCAATGCTTTTGGAGATCATCCCTCGGTGAAGCCTTAAATCTAAGCTTTGCCATTTGCAAGTTAAGTAGCAAAGATGTCCTTTGAGAGAATTTTTGTAAATAAAGGCAATACTTTCTGGTCACATTTTCTGATGCTGTAGCCCAATGTATAACCTCCATTGTGTAGCTCAGGCTAGCCTCAAACTTATAATCTTCCCTCCTTTGGCTCCCTAGTGCTGGGATTATATGTGTGTACTGCCATGCCCACTTTTCTGAGCTCTTTTATGTCCAAGGTGCCTCAAAATTATCTCATCTACCCCTGCAACATACCTCAAAAGACATATGTGTTAGAAATAAGGAACAGGCTCAAAGAGATGACCTGGCTGACTGAGGCCCTATATCCAGTTTGTAGCCCAACTCCAGAAACTCCATTCTGAGCATTTCCTGTGGGGCCAGCTTCCCTCACCTCAGCCACAGAAGGATGTGATTTATCATCTGGGTGAGATCCTATGGATCACATTACACACACAATTTAGAATGCATCAAAAAAATAAATGTATTGTGGCTTTAGCACATTAACCTTGGGAACAAGTTCCTGGTCACACTCACGCTCATGAGCCTGGCCTCCTCATGGTCTGCCTTATTGACCACCTTGCACACCTACTTGGTTGCTATGGCTGCCTGGCCATGACTGTCCGCTGTATCATCTGACTCCAGCTGCCTGCCTTCTTCTGTTTCTGGAGGCCGACTCCACTGGGTTTAGGCAAAAGAGCCTGCTCATGAGCACATGGGTTACAAAACCAAGTGGGGTCTAGGCCCTTGTGATATCAGCATCCTTGGATAAGGAGTACCAGGCTGGGGCTTCTGTGATCTGGTGTATGTATGTATGTATGTATGTATGTATGTATGTATGTATGCACGTGTGTATGTATGTATTTAGAGACAGGGTTTCTCTGTGTAGTTTTGGTGCCTGTCCTGGATCTTGCTCTGTAGACCAGGGTGGCCTCAAACTCACAGAGATCCGCCTGGCTCTGCCTCCTGAGTGCTGGGATTAAAGGCATGCGCCGCCACCCGCCCGGCTCCATGTTAATAGCACACAACCAATGTTGGCTCCATAGCACTTGGTTTCATGTCTGTTCCAGCCCAACTGGGCTGATGCAGAACCTGCCCAGGGATGCAGCCCAGCGACTCGTGTCAATCATGAGGTCCCTTTAGTAAAATGCCACTGTTTTATAGAGAGAAAGTCCCCTGGGAAAGACTGGTCACAGAAGCCTACACCTGCCAATGATCCCAAGGGAATAAAGAATATAAGGAAGACCCATTTGGAATAAGCTTGGGGGATCTTTCTACCCCTTGCAGTGGGAATAGGACATTGGAGGTATGCCCAGCCTGAAGCTTTGATCCTCGAAGAAAGCCCTCGGATTCTTGGGGTCCCCCCTGGCATAGAGAAATGAAATTTTCTTGGGACTGAAATCCAGTTTCAGCAGGGAAGGCACAAGTCATATGGTGGCGCTGCCCAGAAGCCCTTTGGCTCTATCACATCCCCATGGTGGGAGGGAGGCTCCTGGCTCTGTGTTGTCCTGGGTTACAAGACGCCATCTTGTCCATAGTTCTGCCCCACTGTAGAAGGCAGCACATAGTCAGTTGAATTCTAATGATGGGTTTGCCTCAAAGTGGACACCTCGAGCGGCCACTTAGCTACAACCCTTTCTGTAGGACTGGCTGAGGCCTTTGTTTCACTGCCCAGCCCAGTGCCCTTTGCAGCCTCACAGATGTGGAAGTACAGTGTACCTCAAATGCTGATTTATACACACACACACACACACACACACACACACACACACACACACACACGCTCAACCAACATAAGTAAGAAAACTGCCTCCAGCCTCCTGAACAGCCTAGACCTCATGGCTTCTTTGCTAAATCCCACAGCAATAGCTGTGCATGGAAGACAAAAATCTGCGGATTTTATCTTGTGTCTGCCACCCCCCACCCCCTTAATAGGAGCTCAAGAGCCACCTGATGGAAAGGTTTTATTAGCAAATTGGCTGGAGGCTTTTAGCAACAGGTAACAAGTGATTGGATCTGAAGTCCACTCCACACAGGAGGGAACACCCCACAAAAAACCACCAATGCTTGGGAAGGTCATGAACCCTACTGGGTAACGTACTATTGTTCTTTAGCTAAATTGACATGGTGTTAATCTGCCTTCCAAACACTCTTGTTTTATACCCATAGACAAAGACTACTTAGATTTAATCAGAGAGACCTCTCTCTGTAGTCCACTAACTGCAGTTAATGCAGAGACTCATGACCAAGGTGCTGAGAACAAGTGTCCGTGGTGTGTTCAGCTCTAAACAGGACACTTACACTATTCCCTCCAAGGCTCAGGGAACATGGAGGAAGAGGGGTCACCAAGAACGTAAGAGCTTGAAGACAGGAGAAAAGGACTGTGTCACGCCAGCTTCTGGTCTTGACTCACCACTGCATCACCATCCCATGTCAGCAGCTGCCTGCTCTGGGCCTGGGCAAGGCTGAGCCTGTCACCAGTCAGCTGAGGATGGGAGAAGGACTCAGGGGACCCTCTCCCTCCTGGCTGAACTCCCAGCTACTGATAGATTCTGGAGAATCCCTCCTCGCTGAACTACCCGCTACTCAATCAGGAAAAGGTGAAAATCATTGTCTTTAGTTGTGTATCTACAGGTGAGCCCAGCAGGCTCCATTGGACAGTTTTGAACCCATGGACATAGAGACAGCCCTGATAAAACTCAGTGAGCCATGAAAACAAAACAAAGAGCATGAATGAGGGACTTAGAGAGAGGAATTCAGTGGGATGAAGCTTAAATGGGATTAGCAAGAGATAAAAGAGGGTCGGTGGTGAGGGTAATTAGAATGCATTCTATACATTCCTGAAATTGCCAAAGAACAAGTTTTATTAGTGAAACCTGTAAAATAAACAAAAGCAACAGGTTCTAGGGAAGCAGCTGAGACAACAGTCTAGCAGGGCTTTGGAGAGACTTGGGATTTGTTTAGGGTGAATCTTGAGAGAGCTGGGCTGGGTTACCTGCCTGCTCGTGGTTTCGGGACTGAGCAGTGGCAGTGACCCAGAGAAGCCAGTAGGTGAGGCTCTTGGTGGGCAATGGCCATCACTGAGGGGACAATGGGCCAAGCACATTGCAAAGTGAGCAGGTGGGAGAGCCCATTCAAACTTCAGCTGCTTAGCACAGACCTTAAGCACACAGCTGCTTAGCCCAGCGTAGGCCTGAGAGCTGCCTATGCCCCGGCTACAGCAGTCAGGGGCAGGACCATTATCATGGGACCAAGTATGGCCAAGCAGTATGGACACCTTGGGAAAGGCCCTTCTAGCTGGGCTTAGGAATTCTCATCTAATACTGGCCCTTCTGGGCAGGGGCTATAGTCCAGTAATAGAGCAAGTGTTTGCAAAGGCAAGGCAGGAGTTCCTCAGTCCACTCCTCAGCACTACAACAAACAAAACACACACCAACAGAATCCCTGACTTCCCCTCCTACCCAGTGAGCTTCAGCAATAGCGTGTTGTTGTTCTTGTCCAATCGGAGAAAGCAAAGCTCAACAAACCACCTTGTTGATGAGGAAGGTTGTGAAAGTTACCAGGTATTCGGTACCCAGTCTTTGGTGGGACATGTGGTTACAAATAGTTTTTCTTGGAGCCTAGCTTCTCTTTACATCTTCTAAGGTATTGTGTGGACTAGTTTTATGACAACTTGGCACAAGCTAGAGTCTTCTGAGAGGAGGGAACCTCAATTGAGAAAATGCCACCATAAGATCAGGCTGCAGGCAAGCCTGTAGGGCATTTTCTTAATTAGTGATTTATGGGAGAGGAGGGCCCAGCCCATGGTGGATGGTGCCATCTCTGGGCTGGTGGCCCTGGGTTCTATAAGAAAGCAGGCTGAGCAAGCCATGGGGAGCAATCCATTAAGCAGCTCCCCTCCATGGTCTCTGCATCAGCTCCTGCCTCCAGGTTCCAGCCCTGTCTGACTTCCTTTGATGATGAACTATGATATGGAAGCATCAGTCAAATAAACCCTTTCCTCCCTGAGTTGCTTTGGTTATAGTTCATCACAGCAATACTAACCTTAAGACAGGTATCCTTTACAGAGACAATATTTTAGTGACATCCAGTGAATCCCATCCACCTGGAGTTTATAGTCTTGCTGGACATAGTGGCACACACCTTATGATCTCAGCACTCTGGAAGCTGAGACAAGGAAGATGAATTCAAGGCTAGCCTGGGCTATATTATGAGACCCTTTATCAAAAAGCTAAAGACTGGGATGTAGCTTAGTGACAGAACATTTTCCTAGTGTGGCTAACAGTTCAATCCCCTGTACTACAAAAACACTTGATAGTCTTGTATTTTACCAGATGAGACCTTAGTCAGAGAAGCAACAGTGTAGTTCTGTATTGTAAATTTAGGCCCATCATCCATTTAAAAGCAAGCTTTGTACAGCATGATGGTTGGGTCAGGACTCACTTCTGTATGCCATTGCTCCACCATATATTGTTGAAATTATTCACCTATCACTGCATTATTTTTGCCCCCTTGAAAACGTCCAGTTGGTCACTTGTGTGGGTGTGTTTTTCAGTTTGTTCTTTCTCTCACACACTCCCCCAGCTAGGAGTGAGATCCTAGAGCCCTCACACAGGCTAAGCAAGCTTTCTACCACCGCCATCTCTGTGCTCTAGTCCACCGACCTGCGTGTTCCCCACACCCAACACCACAGTCTGGATTACTTCAGCTATGAATTAAGCCTAACTACTGAGGGGGAGGATTCCTTCCATTTTAATGTTTTCAAAAATTGTTTTAGCTGTTCTTAGGGCCACACTCTTCCAAACCAGTTTTAGAACAAGCTTGTTGATATCTCTAAACAAAACTGTGTCTTCTTTATTCTTTTATTTAGATATGTGTTACTTAGGTCAAAAAATATGTGAAGATATTGCTTTTTATCTGTGTTACAGGTTTCCAGTTTAATTTCAATCACTGATTATAGTCCATGACTTTAGGCTTTTGAAATGTTTGGGGATTTGGTTTATGACCCATCACACGGTCAATTTTGGTAGTTTTCAAGGTGTACTTGAAAATAGTATGTATTCTGCAATTATTGAGTAGGGTATCCCATATGTGGCAGATGAACTTTATTAATTTCATGTTCAAATCTTCCAACCTTACTGGTTTTCACCTCTTCTGTCAGATACTGAGAGAGGTAATCAAGCCAGCCAACTATGGTTAGGAATTTGTTTCTTACTCTGTTTAATTCTGTGACAATGTTCTTCATATATATTTAGCTTCTATTGTCAGGTGGGTTTTAAATATCATTCTGGTGGATCCATCTCACTTGTTATTACTAAATTCTCCTCTCCCTACCTTGCCTCTTTCTGATATAGGAAGAGCTATGTGGAATTCGATCCGTTCAGCCAATGGTATTGGGGTGACAAGCTCTAGTAGTCTTGTCTGCCTATGTGACCACAGAAGAACTGGGGAGAAGGGTTGTGCTTGCTCTCTTGGGTGGTCAGAGCAGGAGCAAGTGATGGCTTGCGGTTGGCCCTCATCATCCTTGGGCAGAACGGCAGGGTGACAGCTAGATCAGCAGCGGTGTCTACTTTGTTCTGCATTCATGTTATCACCATTGCGCCCCTTAAAAAATTCTTGACCAGACTTTTGTGGGTTCTCACTTCAAATAGCTATAACAACTATTAGGGTGGTAGTTTGCACACTGCATCTTTCTCTGTCTTTCAGTTCTTGACTTGGGATGTGGTGTGTGTGTGTGTGTGTGTGTGTGTGTGTGTGTGTGTGTGTGTGAGACTCATGGAACCTAGGGCTTCATGCAAGCAAGTGTCCTAACTCACTGAGCTATGTTCCCAGTCGTGCTTTAAGACAGGATGTTTAAGATGTTTCTATTTTGTTTCAAGGTTGGCCTTGAACTCACTCTGTCCCCATACGGACTTAAGTTTGTACTCTTCCCGAGTTGGCATCCAAGGATCAGGGATTACAGGCCTCCATGAGCAGGCCTGGCTTTCAATACTTCATTTTTCCTAGTATTTACACTGCGTGTCTTCTAAGCAATGTGCCATTGAAATGTAATAAATGAAATAAGCAATGTGTATTTAAAAAACTCTAATCTGGAGCTCCAATTGATCTATAATCTGGTGCTTACTGATCAGTTCCTGTTGAAATCCACCATCATAGCTGCTGTTGTAGGTTTGCTTCTCATGTTGGCTTTTTCCTTCCCATCTCACTAAGCACTCTGCACATTGCCTTGCTCCATTTCTGAATACGTGGAACTGTTACTAGGAATAAAACCAGCAGTGCTGGACTGCTCTCAGAGGACCCAGGGCTCTGCTAAAATAAAGATTTGTTTCTCATCTAAGGTGTACCAAGAAAAAGTGCATCAGGCAGTGAACAAATTTTAAATGTCATTTTAAAGCTCCATGGACAATTCTGATGGACAGCATATAATCATCCTGCAACTTTTGATGGCAGAAATGGAAAACATGACTATAAAAATTCCTTTAGAATCTATCTGTTTTCTGTCTTCTTTCTTTTTTTGCACATGCATGCATGCGTGCGTGCGTGCGTGTGTGTGTGTGTGTGTGTGTGTGTGTGTGTGTTATGTGCATGTGCAAGCAAGCATGGAAGGCACCACATGTCCTATTTGGCCACGCTCCACCTTATTCCCTTGAGACAGGGTCTCTCACTGAACCTGAAGCTCGGTCAGCGAGCAACCAGCAACCCTGGTTCTCTTACCTGCTGAGCCACCTCCCCAGCTTTCTTAACCCTTGTGCTGTGTCTGCACATGGCTCAGGTGCTGTCCCTTCAGACCTAGAATAGCTGGCTGGTTCGGCCTTCCAGGCACAATAGTAAACATGTGTCTTCACATGTCTGAGATGCCTAGACTTAGACATGCAAATGCCCCAGAAGCCTCCCCTCACCCTGTCAGGCCAGGGCTTTGCCAGCTGAACCCCAAGGCCTACAGTATAAATGTCTACACTGGCCCCCTTCTCTGCAGCTTGCCTGTATTTCCAGCAGGATCTTTCTGGAAGACTGGTGTGTTTCTGTTTACAACGTGTATGTAGATCTTCAGTTCTCTCTCTGAGGTGCCGAAACTACTCAGTTGCCACACTCGGAGTTCGGTTTTTCGTTTTATTGTAAGTCACTGTGGCTTAGAAGTTTACATAGTCACCTTGAACAGTTCTGAACCCTTGTTTGCTGTCAGAAAGGGGGTCACCACAGGAGCCCTTCGTGCTGCTCTAGAGCACACCCCCACCTCCTCTGAAGGACAGTGCTTTGAGCCGTTTGAGAGCTGACTTAGCATATCGGGTTTTTCCTTCCACAGTCAAACACAGAAAAAGAAGTTTGAGGGGATATCAATAAACAATGTTTCACTGCAGCAAGAAAAGGTTCTGCAGTGAAGAAAAAAAATCAAGGGAAAATACTTTGTTAACTGGACATATTAAAAAAACATTTTAGTGTGACCTTCCACCAAAGAAAGAACAATAAACCAACAGCTATGCCCTAAGGTGAGTAGAGACATTTTAGATACGAGATCACATTGCAGATAGAATGCACATGGCGTGCTCAGAAAAACAAATATTCGAGACTTGTTTTTCTGTTTTTCCTACAACTCTTTAACAAGACCCTTTGTTGGGAACCGAATTCTGAAGAGTTTCTGTTTGTTTGCTTGTTTTTGCTCAGCCTGAAGGTTTTAAAAACACACCACTTTTCAAATGAAAAACTGAAACTCTCAGACATTTTAATGGGCACAGGACCCTTGCTACTGAAGGCGCCTGGCAGCCTGCGGCGGGCTGCTCCGCTGTTCAGCAGTCAGAATGTGTTGGATACCAAGTCCAGAGTGTGGCTTCCTCTTTCTACTTCCAAGAATTCCTTCAGAATAGGAAGCTCCCGTGCATGCCACCCTGGGGCTAGCTTCCAGAGTGGTACAGCTCAGTGAGCAGCCTCACTTGGATCCCAGAGGGCCCCCAAGCAACCCTCACAGGCTATGGCATCTCTTCAGGCCGAGGAAGGGCTCAGGGCCGACAGCACAGGGCAGCTTCCCAGCAATGCTCCCTTCCCTCGGCCCTAGGACCCTGCCAGGAGGGCTCTGGGGTCATCTCAGAACGACCCTGGGAGCGGTGCAGGTGACAATCCAAATGGAAACCGACTTCTGGGCATTTGCGGTCTCTGAATATCTTATAAAATTAGAGCCATTTTTAAGATGGGGGTCTCTTCACACCAACTTCAGCTGGGGTTTTCTCTTTTGTCAAAGCTGGGATCAAGGTGCCATGAGGCACCCCTGACACCTGCAGGAGATGCAGGTGCCCACCTCCACTGTCTCCCTGGAGCCTTACTCTAACCTTGTGAGGTAGGCAGGCAGGCCTGGCAGAGGCACTGGAGAGAAGCGCCTAGGCTGCAAGGTGGCCAGTGAGCCCGAAAGGCTGTCTGTCCTCCCTGTGGTTCTGAAACCACCCTCTTACCACTCCAAAGAAACTTCTGAAAGATGGGGTACTACTGTGTCCCAACAGCAGGAGAGAGCTGGTTTCCTGGGCAATTGTCAAAGTACCCTGAACAGGTGGGAAGGGAGAAAACTCAGAGTAAATGAGTTCCTGAGAAAGTCAACCGCTTCAAATTCTGTAAGGAGGGAACACAGCAAGAACGGACACCTGCCTGGAGAAACCTCGGAGCTCCCCGGCCAGCCTGAGTCTAACTGCTGGGAAACCCATGGGTGTTCCACTTCTAACCTTTTATCACAAGGCAGGGTGAATGAGATGGAGGCCAGCTTGGCCAACGTAGGAAACTTCATCTCAAAATAAAATAAAATAAAATAAAATAAAGAAGGGCAAACTGGGGTCTCTGGGTATCTACAGCAGTGGATCGGGGAGCAGGTTTCCCAATGTCCTGGCAGCACACTGTGGTATGGGAGTTCCAGAGCTTCAAGCTAACGGCCATGCTGACCATTGGGAATGAGATGCCTGTTGGTCCCAAGGCCATTCTTCAGATAATCTGTCCCTTTGCCTTTGGTGCCTTCTTCCTCTTCCTCCTCCTCCTCTTCTTCTTCTTCATCATCATCATCATCATCATCATCATCTTCTTCATCGTCACTTCTCACATCCTGAATGCTCTAGGCAAAGGAAAAATGGGCAGTGAGTGACAACATTCTGGGAGAAGATTTTCACGAATGTGCACATACACAGGCCTAGGTTCGAAGGCTGGCTTCCGTTAAAGAACCCCAATACCCACGTGACCAGCCTTCACAGAGGCACACCATAGCACACAGCAGACTTTAAAGACTGAACAATTTGGGGCTAGAGAGCAGGCTCAGTAGTTTAGAATCCTGTGGCTCCTGCAGAGGACCAGGGTTCAATTCCCAGCACCCACATGGTAGCTCACAGCCATCTATAACTCCAGTTCCAGGAGATCTGATGCCCTCTTCTGGCCTTCATGGTCATCTGACACACACATAGTACACAAACATACATGAAGGCAAAACCTTCACAACATAAAATAAATCCCAAAAATGTGTTAAAAATGAAAATGTGATTATGGCAATGGCCACACAATTATACATACATATGCAAACTCACAGAACTAAAACCTAACAGAAAAGGTTGGGGAGGTGGCTCAGCAGTCTGGAGACCTGAGTTTGATGCCCAGGCCTCACATGACAGGAGAGAACTGACTCCAAGTTTTCCTCTGACACATACATGTCCACCATGATACACCCCCCCACACACATAAATGTAATTATAAAGCATCCATTTTATTAATAATCTATGAAACATTTTCTTCAGAAAGCAATTGTTAAACAAAAGCCTGGTCCTGGGTATGGGCTCATTCCCTCCGAGTTACTGGTCAGGGGGTCCAGACCTGAACAATACAGACTATGGCCCATGTGCTTAGTTGCCCACAGAACTTGTGGGTGAGACCCTGTTGCTGAAGACAATACACACTCCGGTCACAGGATTGGAAAACTCAAGCTGGTGCTGACCTGGAGGCTTCCTCCTGGTCGGCTTTCATAGTGCTGCAGGATGCCAGGCGGGCTGCCAGGAGAGAAAGGTAGCAGCAATCTTGCCCGACTGTGAGCCCTCTGAACTACAGTGACAGCTCATTTGGCAAGATGCCAGGAGCCCATTTACGCAATAGTGGCCTGGGTGGCCTGGGACAAGCAACAACTGTTTGACTGGCTTTAAAGGTGCTCACCAGGAAGGAACACATGCTTGCTACTGCAACCTTGTCAATGGATGCATGGCTAGAGAGGTGAGAACCCACTACTCCATCATCCTGCCAAGTTGATAGTATAGCCAACTGTCTTCTAACTATGGATTTTTAAGCCTAAAGGCAGTCCAGATCACACATCTCATCAGAAAGGCTTCTTTTTGCAGTGGATAGAGGTCAACTCAGAAAACCACCAATGATCAAAGTACAGAGAATGGCTGTGGAACACTCATACCCAAACAGGATATCTCCATCACATCTCCTCTCCCCAGGACTCAGGGAATGCCATAGAAGAGGACATAGAAAGACTTCAAGAGCCCCAGGAGGGAGATGAGAGTCTTCTGGACATAACAGGTATTATACTCACAAGCTCTGAGTAGCTGTGGTTGCCTGTATAACATCTGCTCATCATCTGTGTAGTCAATATTCCAGCATGGATGGACAGTGGGGCTCACAGGCCCCACACTTAGTTGAGAAACTATGAGCAGTAGGTGGTTGCCAAGAAAGAAAAAGTCAGTTTTCTTCAGGTGCAGGATCCTTGGTAGGTTGCCCATGTTACAGTGGATAGCCCTATACCCATGTGTATGTAGGCAATACTAACAGACTCAGTGGGATTTGGATGGATGGATAAGTAGATAGATAGATAGATAGATAGATAGATAGACAGACAGACAGACAGGTAGAGAACCTGAGTTTTGGAGGGAAATCAAGGGAAAGGACGGAAAGGAGTTGAAAGGGGGAATGAGGGGTAGATTTGATTAAAGACAAGTTCATATAAAGGACAAAACCAAAGATAAAAGTGAAAAGAAACATGGTGTTTTTTCTAAGTAAAGTATTAGTCACTGGGCATTTAGTCATCATGATATTGTTATTGCTGATAATTGGAGTGCTTTCTATTTTCATTGTAAAGAAAGCTTCTTCAGGGACAATTCTTAACTGAGCTGGTGTTTCTTCTCCCATTTTCTTACAGTAATCCTGCCAGGAAATTTCCTAGAATGTCACTGTTCCTGGGGAACAGGGTGGAGTTTCTATCCATCAGGCTCAATGTGAAAAATAAAACACTGTACAACATAGCAAACAAAAGAACTCAAAGTCCCATGCTGGATATCACCTCAGGTCACCTGCTTAGCCAACCCACAGTGTCTTTCCTAAACTCAGTTTAGAAGGAGAAAAATCCATAGAAGGGAAGCTGTTTCCCTCACGGTTTTCAAGATCTGCAGTTATGGAGAAACAGACTGTATTCTGAATTTTCCAGAAATGCAACTGTTCATGTAGTCAAAGATTATATTCTGTTTTGTTGAGAACTTCCCAATTCATGACAAGAGGGCAGTAAGGACAAAACCGCCAGTGGCATCTGAGTCACACACACACACACACACACACACACACACACACACACACACACACACACACGCTCAACCAACATAAGTAAGAAAACTGCCTCCAGCCTCCTGAACAGCCTTATCCTCCTCTCTGAGCAGACAGGGTTCTGAGGCCTTCTCAAAAGCCTGGAGTTCCTTCATATCCTTCATCCCATCTCATACTCACATAATTGGGCAAGTATATTTGTTTGCTTGTTTGACGCGTATTAGAGGCGACCATGAGAGCATTACCTAGGCACTTACTGGATAGCGTCGGTTCTGGCATTAGTTGAAGTCTCTACTGAAGCTGAGCTCTGGTGGCGGCTAGGTCAGACACAGCTACGACAGAGGAGAGCCAATTCCATGCCACTGAACAACGTAACCAACTTTCCAGGTTCACATCAGCACAGATGTGCATCCTGGTTGTTTGGAACAACAGCAAGTCCATAGGCTGTGGACTCACAGGAAGAATAGGTGCCCACAGTTGCTCTGCTTGGGATTTCTCAGTCCCTCATATGGTAAGAAACACCTCTGCAAGAACACAGCCCCTTAGAGAGCACACAGCCCCACAGACAGCATACTTCCTGCTCCCGGAACAGAACGCAGAATCAAGCCTTCTGCCTCATAAATCACTCAGGCACCAAAGCCCACACGATAAAGCAAAGCAAAGTTCTTTACAACGATTTCATTTTCCTTCTCTATGTTCTCATGAATAACATTTCCTTTGTGTTATTCGAAGCTCTCTCTGAGATTTGCTCAGTGGGACTGAGGAGTTGGACACACGATGTGGCCACAGAAAATAGTGAAAGATTAATAGGGATGGTGTTGATCAGCATGGAGTCTCCCTCACACCTGCTGTTACCAATCTCTTTGGCCCAAGAGTCCTTAATAAAACATTCACATCCTGGCATGGTTGTGTAGATTTATTAACAAGCACGAATTATGTCTGGCCCCTTGTCTAAAGTTTGGATTCTACAGAAGATACCTGTGTGGAGACTAAATCTCTGCCTCTCTGTCTGTGTGTGTGTGTGTGTGTGTGTGTGTGTGTGTGTGTGTGTGAGAGAGAGAGAGAGAGAAAGAGAGAGAGAGACAGAGAGAGAGAGAGAGAGAGAGAGAGAGAGAATTTTTTGCCAAGAAAATGGTGACAATCTGCTCCTTTCAGAATTACATGGAAATTCATTGCACTTTTGTGAAATGATTTTTAATTCATGGGTACAAGCAATGTCATAGAGTCTCCAGTTGTTTTCGCCTGGATCTTCTCTACCCTTATTGTCCTTTCCAGCCAAAGCAAGACACGATCCATGGTCAGGAGCCAAGGGAGCCACTATTTGGGAGACAGGAGGGAGAGCCTGGATGTGAGCAGTACAGCCGTCTGTGGTGTGTGCTTTGATGGCTTTCTTTCCAGCTGACTTCCTACTGGGCAAATGATTTCACTATCTAGTGCCTCTAAAGAATTCCCCACACTAGCCGGGCAGTGGTGCCACATGCCTTTAATCCCAGCACTCAGGAGGCAGAGGCAGGCGGATCTTTGTGAGTTCGAGGCCAGCCTCGGCTACAGAGTGAGTTCCAGGAAAGGTGCACAGAAACACTGTCTCAAAAAAAAAAAAAAAAAAAAAGAATTCCCCACACTAGACTGATCAGATGGCTCAGCAGATAAAGGTACCTGCCACCAAACCCAAGGACCTGAGTTCAATCCCTGAATCCCATGTGGTGGGAAGAGAGAGAACAGACTCCTGAAATTGTTCTCTGACCTCCACAAGTGTGCAAATGCACTCATGAAGTAGACAGATGTAATAAAGTTTTTTTTTTTTAAAGATCTGACACCCCCAGCATTTTCAAAACCAATGTCAGAAATAACAATAGGCAGGAAGTTGAAGAGTGTGCAAATGGAGCTAATACACAATGAAGCAAGCACCGCAAATCATCCACATGGCCTGCTAATCTCCAGGCAATTTGGGGATGGAGGGCTTGTAGATTCTACATGGACACCCAGAAGCTGAAGGCTGCTGGGGGAGCCCCTCCTCAGCCAGCTCTGGCATCCAGCTGCTTTCCATAGTGCCTTCCTAAGAAGCAGAATGGACTGAAAAGGCAAACAGCTGTTCTGCAACCCCTGTCTCCTAAGCCCCTGGTTTTCTTTAAATATAATCTTTTCTCCATCAGAGGTTGGCTTGCTTGGAATTAAGAGCTTCAGACACATGTGGGTGTTGTCAGCAACAGAGACATGCTGCTGTACCTGCATGTGGACACCACACATTGTCCCAACAGAAAGAGAAATCTCAGAAACAAGCAAAGGAGGGATTTCCAGACAGCTAATTTACATATCAAACTGTAAAAGTATATTGAACAAGTCAGTATGAGAGAGTGCTGGGATAGTATTATTCTGAGGTAGGCAAAAGGTACCTCAGTGATCAGCAGGTCACTGTGTCAGCTCCAGTACTGATGTATGTGACCACAGTTTCTCTGTTATCAAATAAGTCCTTCCCATTAGTCCTGGTTCCATCACACATAAGGATTGTGGTTGGGTCTTCCTCTGAGACCTATCTTGGTGCCCTGTTGTACATGTGTGTCTACTACAAGGCCAAGAACAAAGTAACAGAAATGCCAGGGGCTAAGAGTTCTGGGAAGAGGTGGGTTCCTCCATGGGCACCTCTCCTCATGCATCATACATTTCTTGCCTTTATTTGCAGACATCTAGGAAGGCACTTGTCTCTCTGACTTTGATTTCTTTAAGCAATTCTACCCTTTAAAGCTTATAAAAGCACAGGTTCATGGCTATGGTAGCCAGGAAAATCCCTGAATGGGATGGAGAGCCTTTATGAAAATTTCTCAGGTGCCCTCCCTGAGGAACTGAAGTTCTTTCATTATTATTTTGTAAAGCAATGAGAAAGATAAGTAAGTCAAAGAGCTGAGGCCATCTGGAGAGGCAGGAGATTTCACCCTGTAACCAGACCCCAGTTCCTCGGGCTTCATGATGTCATTCTCACTGCTGTGTGACCTTGGGCTGCAGGTAACTTCTTCACCCCGCCTTGCTCTCTTCCACCACAACAGGAGGACCATAGTGGCTTTATTAAGTGACCAGGAGACTCAGAGACAGCGTGAGCCAATGTACGTGAATGTGAGTGGTGTGCTCATTATGGACAGCAAAGCCTTCAGAAGAATGACGTGTCAGAGTGGACCATTTAAGGTCTCTTCCAGCTCTAAAGTCCTGTGGGGACTTCTTTTTTGTTGTGAAGATAAATATATAGTCTAAAAGGATTTTTAAATTTGAAATTCTTTAAGCCAAGCAACTACTCACAGCTATTTATGAGTTCACTGTTATTTCTTGAGTAGACTGTAGAAACAGCTGGTCTGCACATATATTCAGGAAGATGGGAATATACATCGAGAGTGGGTTTTGGCTATTTCATTTCAACCATTAGTCTTCATGCTACCTTTATGAAGCTTTTCTCCACAAAGGGCATTTTTATATCTGTTATACCCACGAAAACCTTGGCGACTTGGAGGCCTCTTGGATGTTATGGATTTTATATTTCTTCTGTAACATGGGGACATTGAGATAACATGTCAGCAGGGACCATCTGGAGTGTGAGTCATGAAGCCACCTGGCAGAAGACAGCTTAGGCAACTGTCATTGGAGCCTTGGTTGAAGCCAAGGGTCCTGACATCTGACATCAGCTGTGTGATGGCCTGCAGAAGCCAGGTGATAGGCCTGACTGGGGGCCACATGTCAGGCCACCCGCCTGGAAGCCTTCTGTGAGTCAGTGGAAAGGACACTGCTGAAGTGCCAGTCCTGAGGGCAGCAAGGTCACAGAGTGTTCTCGGTGTGTCTAACACTGTGTGAGCAGCTAGGAGTGTCCTCAGCTCCAGTTCCCAAATGAGGAGACAGAGGCGATGGGTATGGACAACAGGACCACCATCACTCACCCAGGAGAAGGAAGAGCTGGAAATGGACCCTGTGAAGAACCTGTGTTCTTAGCTACTTGATTACTTTAAACAGAAGGGATTTAGAATAAAAATAACTAAGAAAGTATCTCTTTGGCTTTTAATAAGTTTAAAGTAAATTAAAGGATGTGTGCTGAATTATATTCTAAGTTTATTATTTTGTGTTTGGGGGGTTGTACATTTACGCACATGTGAGTAGGGGTGAGTGTGTGTGTGTGTGTGTGTGTGTGTGTGTGTGTGTGTGTGTGTACCTGCATACAGTCTCCAGAAAACAATTTTGGATATTGTTCTATAGGAGCTGTTGGCCTGTTTTCTATGACTGGGTCCAGTTCAGCTAGCTGGGATTGCCAGTGATTCTTTGGGACCTTCCCACTGCCACCCCCTCAGGACTGAGATTACAGTGTGGCTGGGACTTTCATATGGACTGGGGGATTGAACTCAGATCCTTACTATGCACAGCAAGAACTCTGCCAACCAAGTCACCTCCTCTGCCCTGTGCTGCCTTTTAATCTCATATTCTGAGGACTTGGCATTTTTATCTACTTGTTATTTTTGACTCCACACAAGAATTTTCACTTACTTTTCTGTTACTCACTTTCTATAGTTAGTCCAGATGAAGAACAGGACAAAAGGTGAAGTTTTACACAGTGAGGGCCTTCGGCTTTGGCACTGGCTTTGTCATGAAGTCACTTGTGTAAATTCCATGCAGGCCTCCATTTCCTCATGGTCCCTAACTTGTTCCACTATTCATTGACTCAGTGCAGAGCCTACGAAGTGTCACTGTTAGTTTCAGGAGCCTGGGCTGGGTTGCCAAGGGGATAGCATCTCCAACCTGGCTATGATAGCTGTCATCTCTGGCCCCTCCTGAGTGTATTGGCTGTTCACCAGCACAAGATGTCACAGAGACATGCGTAAGTTGGCCTGGACCCACAGTACCATTTAGAGAGAAATGAGAGCTTAAGGATGACCAGATTCTCTGAAGTCATGTTAAACAAAAGTATGCCATGTCGCTTCCAATTTCCTCTAAAAGTACTTCTCATGTTTGCATGGAGAATGAAAAGATGAATATGTCAGCTTGTCATGTTTCTTCATGTGATGTATGTGGGTTTGTAGTTCATCAGAAAACCACCCATTTTATAGGAATCAAGTTTCAATATCAAGTCTTGTTCTCAAGCAGTAAGATGTCTGCTAAGCATGGTCTATGTATATCAGATTCCATTATTTTGTAACTTTATGACTATATTCTTTCTTACTCATGCATGTGTGGATGTTCATGTGTGTAAGGGCACACCTGCATAGAAGTGTGTGAGTGCATGTATAGAGGAGGTAGGTGGCAACCTTCGGCATCATCTTTAGGAATACATTCCACTTCCTTTGACACCACATTTCTCACTGACCTAAAGCGCATCAACTGGGCTGAACTAGCTTGTCAGCAAACCAAAGGGACCCTCTTATCTCTGCCTTTCAAGTACTGGGGTCATAAGATGTGCCATCATTGGGCTGGAGAGATGGCTCAGAAGTTAAGAGCACCAACTGTTCTTCGAAAGGTCCTGAGTTCAATTCCCAGCAACCACATGGTGGCTCACAACCATCTGTAATGAGATCTGGTGCCCTCTTCTGTATACATAATAAATAAATAAATCTTTAAAAAAAAAAAAAAGATGTGCCATCATACCTGACTTCTTCATATGTGTTCCAGGATTGAATTCTGCAAGGCAAGCACTTTACTGACTGACCCTCTGGCCCCAGCCCTGTAGTGATATTCTTACTTTAAGATATTAAAAGACAAAAGCAAATAGTGGGTGCCCTTCATTTGTTATGAACATGCGAGAACTCTGGTTACTGGAAACAGTGACCATTACAAAGCATGCTGGCTTTAGCCTTCTTTGCAGCCTGCTGTACAAATACAGGAGTCCAAAAATGAGTAAATCATAATTTTCTAACTTTCTACTGTTGTGTATTCTTTCCTCTGAGTTTGAATCACTCCATCCTGCAGGGAAGCTCCTTAAACAAGAAGGTACACAACTCAAATACCCTCAGGAAGTCCCTGAAACTGACCAGATTCAATAGGCCCTACCCTGCCAGGCCAGGGTAAGCAATAAAAGCCAAGGGTCCCTCTCAGACCCAGCTAAGTCAAACTGTAAAGAAGACTGAAGCCAGAACAGCTGCATGAAAGAAGCAGAAACCCACCAGGATGCCTGGAAGAGGTTTAGGAAACTGAGGCATCAGGAAAGGACACTCCCCAACCTGCTGAGCTGCCTGCAGGCTGTGCAGTGTACTCCAAGGTTAGCTTTGTGAGCTATCTCCTGTGCTGGGGTGGGCTTTGGTGATGCAGCTGTCTGTGAGTCATGTCTCCTCCTGTAAGTAGCCACTCAGCCATATTCCTGTAAGTAATCCCAATAAAACTCATTGGTTCACTAAATTGGACTTTGGTGGTATCCATACTTAGGTCTGTTGATGCATCCCTAACTAGGGTGAGTAGATATGTGTGCTGCATCTCCCCAGGAAAAAAGTTTTGTCAACAATACCACCTAAAACAGTGTGGCTTGTTTCTCCGAAATTACCTACCTCTGCATATTCAAAATTCCTTTCTGAGAGCCTGCCACATGTAAAGAAGTTGAAGGGACAAATTCCTAACCCACTATAAGACTCAAAAGACAGTTTGAACATCTACGAACTTCTGGAATTCCATCTGTAGCCTATTCAAGAATTAGCTTAGTAACAGTGGGGTGGCATGGCACACTAAGTGCTTTTGAGACAGAGTTGGCAGGTGGTCCCCTTGCTCCTCACAGACTCTCAGGTCCCTCTCCCCTTGCAGTGCAACTCGGTCTTCAAATGCCTCTTTAAAAGGAGGCTTTACGGCTTTGGAGGCATTTGCTGCTTTCGCAGCCAGTTTTGCCACTGCAGCAGAAAAGGGACCCCATGTGCAAGCCAGCTGAAGTCATGTGCATGGCAAGAATTAGTGCTGCGGGACCACGCTGCTGTCAAACTGCATTTGGAAACAGCTTTCCCAGTATGGCATGAGAAGCCAGGGATTCCTGCTCACAGTCTGCCGGGCTGCTGTATTTCTGATCTGGCCTGGTTTGACCCATTAGGCACCAAAGTTGTGAAAGCCACAGTGAAACCAAACAAGGGTTTGCATCGGCCTCCAGGGGTGGCCCTCCCTGCTTCCTGCCAGGCCTGGAATATTGTCACTCACCAGTTAATGTGAGGACAGTTTCTTTACAAGGCCAGGGGGTCCAGGAAGGCTCGACCAATGGCCCCCTTTTTATGCCAGCTACTGCAAGCATCAGTTGTGTAACTGTCCAGCCTGGAACCCACTTCCAGGCTCTTTAACTGTCTGTCATGCAGAGACTCCATTTTCACAGGAAAATGCTGAGAATTCCTGTGAGCTACAACACTGACCTCGAGCATTAGCAAAAGTTCATTTCTCGGCATTCCAGCTTTGGAGGAAAGTCAGTTTTCACGCAGCCTGGAGTAGTGACATGTGTACTTTTAATCCCAGCACTGGGCAGACAGAGCCAGGAGGACCTCTGTAAGTTTGAAGCCAACCTGCTCTACAGAGTGAGTTGTAGGCCAGCCAGAACTGCATAATGAGACCCTGCACCCTGAAAAAGAGCCCCAAATTTTCAGGGTTTGGTTTTAAAAATTATTAATCCAGATGTGGCTCAAATCTCTAGATACAGAGGCTAAGAGATAGTTGAGAACTCAGAGGCCAGTGACTGCAGTGACAATTTCATTTGTTCACTCTTTAGTGGCCTTCCAGATAAATTTAATAAAGCAGAAAAATGAATAAATCAGATTTGATGAAAAATGATTTTATCCAATTAGAACGCAGCTACTTGTTACATGTAACTCTTCATTGGTGAGACAAGGCTGTTATACATAGGTGGTGGCACCCCAGAGGGGACCAGCTCCATCTATCATCCTGCAAGATGCTTAACAAAGCTCCTTTAGTCACAGAAAGAGGTCCAACTTTCTTTACTTGTCTTCAATGTCCAGCTCAAATCCCATCACTCAGTAGTCTGCCCTGGTCCTCAGAGTCAATGGCTTTTGCCTCCATAGCAAGCCCCTGAGACCACTGTGTAGCACACAATATTTCATACACTGTAATTGTTGCTAGGGAATGGATTACCTCCCTAAGTGTGCAGTTGCATCTTGAGCATTTCTCAAGTCCTGCCCTTACTGTTTCTGAACTTAAAGTCCAGACCAAATAGAAAATAAATGTAAATTGTCAAAAATCTAAATGGCATTAGGAATTTGTATTATAGCCAGTATTACATAACCACCTTTTGGTCATTTCCAACCACACATACCCTGCTAGTCCTGTAAGACCACCGTGAACTGACAAGTGCCCACTGTCAGCCAACGGGGGCAGCAGGTGTCCTGACACCTAAGTATAACGTGTTACTTGCATATGTGGAGTAACGCTGGTGTCAGCACATCTACTGTGCTGAGCAGAGACCATTATGCACAATATAGAGAACTTGATGACAAATGAATGTTACTTGCTTATGCATTTACTGTATAGCTTCCATCATCATCATACAGTGAAACCTTTGCATATTTATATAGAAGCATACTGTAGTGGTGCAGCAGGGTTACTTTACCCCAGTCTCATACATTTCAATGTTTAGCACCTCTCACCATTTTTATCTTCTGTTTCAATTAGCCTCCTGATGTTGTGTTCATTTTGACCCTAGGAGCTGTAGGCTACACCATATAGCCTAAGTATGCAGTTGCCAATACCAACTAGGTCTGTGTGAGTTCACACAATGACTTAATCATCCAGCAATGCATCTATGAATATGATCTTCAGTTAAGCAATGTGTTGCTGTATTTAGCAAAGCTGTTTTCAGAAACAAACTACAGCCAAATGATGGGCAATACTCCAAAAGCGGAAGCAAGCTCATGGAAAAATCATCCCATGCAACTAGACACTCTGCAGAGAAACGTAAGGCTCTCGTGTGTTCCTCACCCTGGGGTGAGGGGATGGCTCAGTAGTGAAGTGCTTGCATGAGAACTGAGTTCAGATCCCCAGCACCCACATAAAAGCCACATAATTAGTGAAGCACATGTGAAATCTCAGCAGTGAGGAGGCAGAGTCTGGAGCTTATTGGCTAAACAGTATAGCCAAACCAGTGAGACACCCTGTCTCAAAAAAAAAAAAAAAATGGGGTGGAGAGTGATTGAGGAAGACACCTGACATTGACCTCTGGTCTCCATATATATCATTATATCTACACATGTGCAGTGGCATACACATATGTACACATACATATAACACATACATACATGTCCAGCTGCATACACACACACGCACACACACACACATATATAAAACACACATACATATATATAACACACACATACACACGTACAGCTACATACACACACATGCACACATACATATAACACTCATTCATACACACACACACACACACACACACACACACACACACACGTCTCAAAAAAGCAAGTTCTGACTCAAGGGTTTCTTAAATAAGCAGCCATACTTTTGGATTGAAAATTTTCCAACTACCAGGGCTGGAAAGATGGTTCACTGGTTAAGAGCACTGACTGTTCTTCCAGAGGACCTGGGTTCATTCCTAGAACCACATGGTGGTTCACAACCATTTGTAATAGAATCTGATGCTCTGATGACCTGTTATGGCATGCAGGCATACATGCAGACAAAACATTTACACATAAATAGTTTAAAAAATTCCAACTACCATACCCTCTAATAAAGTTCTTCCTTCCTCTACAGAGCTGGAGCACACTCCATTGCCAACTACACCCCGGGCCCCCACAGCCAAGACCCACTCATGAAAAATCTGACTATGCTGTAGAGAACATCTTTAGCATAAAACCCAGACAACAGTTCACTGGTAGAGCACTACCCTAGCATGTGTGACACCCTGGGTTTGATCCCTAGCACCTCAAATAACCAATACAAATAAATAATTCTGGTTAAAACTGTGTTCCTAGTTTTATGCTCACTGACATGCATTACAAGTGTGCCAGCGATATAGCCTAGCCATGGAACATAACACACAGAGGGCCTAGCTTCTAATTCCCAGTCAACAATAAAGCAAACAACATGATGGATGAACATAGTGCTCCATTGTCTGCACCTCACTTTCCTATGGCCATGGAGACGTCACCTTGGAAACATCTCCGACTGGAGAGCACTCACCTTCGTGAATATGCATCTATTGAGCATCTTCATTATCAAGTAGCCCCAGTACAGGTGAAGGCCCTGCAGGACCATGAGCTGGAGGTTGAGGAAGATGTATGAGAAGAACGGTTCGAGGTAGTGTAGAGGCATGATCAGGGTGCAGTACAGAATCCTGTGGAAAAACAGGTGGGAGACCTCACTATGGTCAAATCACTGGTGAATTTTCAACAAGTCAGCACATTTTTTTCTCCCCAAACATACACCAAACGGTGTCCATAAAATTCTTTGTAGGAAAAAAAAAAAGGGTCAACATTACCATTTATTCACACTTGGCAGACCATTAAAAAGTATAGCCTGTCTCTGGAGAGAAATACAAAACCAAACGATGCTTCATGGCACTGCTCGCCTGAGAGTTCCTGTGCCTCAGTTTCCTCTTCATAAATAGAGAAGCTTCCATGGACCCTCTTTACCGTCTAGGAAGAGAGATGTCATGGAAGCAACTTTGACAGCATGTTTACATGTGGCACCTTGTGACGTAGGTCATTTACTTGGTGTCAGCGGTGACTTGAGAAGGCTGGAATGTAGTTCAGTGAAAGCAAGTACCCAGCATACTCAGGGCTGGATTCAGTCCTCAGTATCCCTTCCGCAAACACATACTTCATGACTGCTCCCATTTCCAGAAGTGAGCAGCCCGCTGTATCTGCTGCGTACCAGACTCCTGAACACAATGCATCAAGATGCATAGGACCTTCAGTTAATACTCCAGGATAAAAGGCTGAATGCTCTTTCAGAAGACCTCACACCACTGTGATTTTAGAGTACTTAGAAAGGTTGGGCTATAAACATACATTTACTTATAAAAAATAATTTGCTCATTTACATTGGGAAAACAAGAAAAAGGACAAAAAAAAGTCACAGTATCACCCTCTTAAGTGATACTGTAATTTTAGTGCCTCATCTTCCTTTTCTTCCTCAGTTATTTAATTTAATTTTTAAATTAGCATACAGTCACATTCGCTGAGGTTTGGCACAGAGTTCAGTGAGCTATAGGCCATAGAACAGGCCACAGTGCCTAGGAACCTGTGATCTACCCCCCTGTGGTTACCCTCTCTACCCTTAACCAGTACAATCACTTTTCTGTTCCCCAGCCATCACTTACGTCTTTCCCCAGAGTTTGTTTGGGAGACTCTTGTCTCTTTCTGCCCACTGCTTTTGTGACTCAACCAAGTCCTACCGTGGAATAATCTTTTTGTATACTGTGAAGATGTGTCACTATTATTGGTTTAATAAAAAGCTGAATGGCCGATAGCTAGGCAGGATTTCCAGGCAGAGAGGATTCTGGGAAGAAGAAGGATGGAGATGCCAAGAGAAGACTGCCAGGCGCAGAACTAGTCAGACAGACAAAATGACATAGAGGTAAAAGCCACATGGTGGAATGTAGATTAATAAAAATATGGGTTAAATTAAGTTATAAGAGCTAGTTAGCAACAAGCCTAAGCTATAGGCTGAGCTTTCATAATTAATAATAAGTTTCCATGTCATTGTTGGGGAGTTGACATTCCTGTCAAAAAAGTGCAACTACAAAGTCCCCGTGGGGATCAGCAGCATGCCTTTGTGTCACTCAGTGTCCCCAGGGACACATCACACTTTATTTGTTCACCTACTGAGGAGCACTAGAGTTGCTTTCTGTGTTTGGCCATTATGAATAGAAGAGACTAACATATTCTCTGGAGTGGCTGCTGCTCATATCTACCTCAGCTCTGCATATCATCTTCTAGAGACATATGTCTCCAGGTTTTACACTGTGGCGGATTGAGTAAGAATGGCCCTGGAGGCTCATGTTTGAGCACTTAGTCACCAGGGAGTGACACTATTTGAGAAGGATTAGTAGGTGTGGCCTTCTTGAAGTATGTGTGGCCTTGTGGGAGGAAGTATGTCACTGGCTTTGAGGTTCTTTAAAAGCCCATGCCAGGCCCAGTGTCCCTCTCGCTGCCTATGGATCAGGATGTAGAACTCTCAGCTCCTTCTCCAGCACCATGTCTGTCCGCATACCACCATGCTCCACCATGATGATCATGGACTGAGCCTCTGACAGGGTAAGCAAGGCCCCAGTTAAATGCTTTCTTTTATGAGTTTCCCTGGCCCTGGTGTCTCTTTACATCAATAGAATAATGACTAAGACAGCATTCAAATCCATGTATGCCAAAATTCCTTCATGCTGTTCAAAAAGCTCAGTGTGCCTAGTCATTTTCACATGGAGGATCTTATAAGTGTATGTTCATAAAAGAGAGATGCTCCTTTCAGAGTGCACCTCAAAGGTGCGGAAGTCCAAGGAGCAGATTGGAAAGTACCACAACATTGCCACATTATTTTCTAAAATTACAAATTATAAGGCCATCCGAAATTTAGGACTCGTTTATTTGCCCCTCCCCAGTCTTTGGTGGGTTTGAGGTTTGCTAATGTGAATGCTACACGATTTAACCAGCATTCTTTTGCCGGTCTTTGAAGGTCCCCTGACTCCTTAGCAGCTGCCTTCTCTCTGTGAGTTACCAGCTCAAGTTCTGCCTGCTCAAAAACTCACTGTAGAATTACCCATTTTTTGTGTGCAGACATCTCTCAAGTTTGTTTTTTAACTCAAAAAATATAACTTTATTGTCCATACAATGCTCACTGTGATTCATATAAGGAGAGAGTCGGGTGTGGGGCCTGGGAGAGGATTTTCACTAGAGTGAGATTGACCTCCTGCTTCTTCTCAGGGAACATGAAAGCAGAAGACAGGATTCCGGTGGGGGAATCTTTCACTGCTTGTACAGAAACCCCTAAGGCAACATGAGGGGCAATTCTGGGGGTTGAAAGAGCCTCAGTGGCAGTTTCCTCCATAGTGAGAGTTCTGTAGCTTAAAACTCCTTTAAGGGAGAGAGGGGCCAGAGGTGGGTGGAGATGTCCCGGCAGAATTTCACAGCAGGATAAATTAAGGGTGTGGCCTTCCTTTTAAGAGCAACAGGAAAAGTTGATTTTAAATAAGGATTGAAGCACCTTGCACAGCTTTCCCAGCTGGATCCATGACATGATGCCATTTGCCCTAGTTCCCTAGTCATGGGGTGACCGCACCCCTGATGCCTGGGAGCTCTGGGGAGACCCACAGCTAGCCTAGCAAACCTGCAGAACTCCTGGAAAATAAGAAGCTTATGTTGACATGCGTACACTCTGGGGGCTGAGCAGTGGCCAGAGAGGAGGGGCCAAAGGCGGGGCTCTGGAGCCTATGAGGGGCTGGTCAGAGGTCACAGATTTCAGGGAGTACCTCCACCGGATGGGCTCCTGTTCTCCCTCATCTTGGCTGCCCTTGGTGCCTCGGGAAGGGCTCGGCACACAGTAAACCCTCAAAACATGGCAATTAAAGCCATCGCCCTCGCTGGCTGCCTTTCTGACTTCAGCTGCTGGGGAGAGGGAGCTTCCTCTCCTGAACATGAAGCCCAACAGGAACACTATTAGAGCGGCCCCACCTCGGAGATGCAGAACTGGCTGGACTCTGGAAGGAGGCAGGCACTTCAGAGTGAAGATCAGGCCGGAGGAGGGCGGAGTGGGGGGGTGCCTTGGGAACATTCTCTGTGGGAGGGCAGAGGGCATGGAGGGGAGGGACCATTGTGATACTGGTCTGCCCTTTTCAGGCTCTCACAAAAGGATGGTCCATACAATCTCACTTTGTGCCCCCATGGCACTGGTCCTCCCCGACGATCTGTGAGCACGGACGTGTATACTGTTTGCCTGCTCCCACTTTATACCAGCTGAGTGGGATTCTTCTTTAAATGGGGGCGGGGGTGGTGGTGGTGGTAGAGCCAGGGTACTGTCAGGCTATGGAGACCCTAGAACCACAGAACTTTACTCTTTCCAAACTGAAGAGCTGCTGCTGTGGATCTAACTCCCCAGGCTCAGCCTCTCTGTATCTGGCCCTGCTTCCTCTCCTCACTCTTTTAACCATTAGAGATAACACAGTTTGAACAAGTCATAATTTTGCTGTAAAAAGCAGCTGGTTTTGCCAACATCGTCCACAAGTTCTATTCTCCAAGTGAGAATTTCGGATTGTAGGTGTCAGGTGTTCTGTTGTTTTTTTCTTGCTAACTGAGGGTTGAGAATTTTGTGTTCTTTAATGCCAGTGGCTGGTTCTGGAGATGAAGCAATGCTTGGCATGCTTGGCATGTCTTGGGTTTCCAGGTAATGGTGTAGATGAAGACAACGTAATAGACACTCAGTGAAGACAAACCCTTCACCATCAGGTTCAGTAATTGTAACGAAAAGTGTGTACTGGGCAGTGGGTTACAGCTCATCGGGAGAGAGCATGCTTAGCATCCACCTCTACATTCAACCCCCGTTCTGCCTGGAAAGACTGTAATGCATTTCCACTCTGTATTGTAAAGGCCCTTCTTTAGCTGTTTCTTGTAGTTCTTTTCTTTTAAATGTGTGAGTGTGCGTGTGCTGTGCATACACACGTGTGCATGTTTGCATGTGTGTGGAGTCTGAGGTTGATGCTGGGAGCCTTCCTCAATCACTCTTCTTTATTTATGGAGAGCGTGTCTCCCTGACCCCCAGGCTGCCACAGGAGCCTCTGCCTCTCCTGAGATTATAGGCAGCTCCACATGCTTGGCTTCTCATTCTCACTGTTTTTGGGCACTGGATGGTCCAAACTGGTCCTTGCACTTGCATGGCAACACTTTACCCACTGAACATTTCTCCAGGCTTAGTGTTGGCGCCCTCAGCATATACTGTAAGTTCAAGGTCTACATGCTGCAACAATCACGTAAGAATCAAAGGCTGGGAAAATAAAACAAAATGGAAAAACTGTTCTGGGTAAATGTCTTCTGCACACAGCACATGGTCTGGCTCTATGTTGTGGTGGAGGAGCAATAAAAACAATATAGGGTTGTTAAAATTGAAACATGGAAGTGGGCTGATACATTTTCTGCAATTAATTACTATGTTGTGAGTCTGTAAGACTGCCCTTGCTCCTAAGAAATGTATGCTGAAGGATTTAGGGGAAAAATATTAAGTTGATATTTAGAACTTTCAAATTGTTCAAAAGTGTGTGTGTGTGTGTGTGTGTGTGTGTGTGTGTGTGTGTGTGTGAAAGGGAGGAAGAAGAAATGGGAAAACAAATGGGTATAACTGCCAACTGGTAAGAGGTAAATTGAGGCTGCCCTGTTACATACTCCGGATGCTTTCTAAGCGAGTAAATGAATAAAGGAATCTGGACTAACTGTGAATAATAGGCTGGCCTCTAAGATGCTATGTTCTAAAGAGTGATCATTGTCACTGTCCTTGAGAAGACAGTAATAGAAGACAACAGGGGCTCAGCAGGCCAGGAGCTCCCACAGGGCACCCTGCTGAAGTGGGGGGGCAGTGAACACAGCTAGCCACACTCTCACCCCTCCACCCACCGGTTAACCGTCCAAAGCCTGGTTCCCAGAGTCCCATCTGCAGTGGTGGCTCAAAGGAGGAGCCTGGGCCCCCGACAGAGCCTTGCTCCACTACACAGCCCCTTTGCTCTGTGGCAGCACCAGGCCATGAAACTGATCCCAGCACCATAGAAGCCTTGCTTAGCTTTTGGAAGAGCCAGGCCCCAGCGTTCTGATGAAAGGATCCCTTGTGGCCTCATCCTCATTTTTCACTGATAAGAACACCAACTACATTTTCATGCTTCTAGTCCTGTATTTTTTTTTTAAATCTCCCTTCTCCACTATCCATTCCAAGTTGCTACATGGGCCCAATGCCCATAACATTTCCTTTCACATGTAGGTTTCAAGCCCAGGGTATCATTCTCCCCTAAACTAGTGATGGCTGGATCATTAAAAGTTGAGATCTGAAATCCAGTGACCAGTAGTAAGGAAGAAAGGTATCCACGTGCACAGCAGCTTCTGGAGATAAGGATGTAGCATCCTTGTTGATGACTTGAAATGGGTAATTTTTTTTTTCTTTTAGGGACATAGGAGAGACACAGGTCACTATTAATAGTTTGTCAAAACGCGAATGCAGTGTGTGTGTGTGTGTGTGTGTGTGTGTGTGTGTGTGTGTATGTAGGGTTACAAAGACCTCTACTACACTTGGCCACATCTCCCACTTCCTGTGCTCTGCCACACCTACAGTGGCAAGTTGAAGGAAAGAACAGCAGCCATGTTGTCACCTGTGAACTTCGGCTGGAAGGACAGTCAGGGTTTGCACATCAGAGTGTCCCTTCCTTGCAGATCAGCCGGTCTAGATGTCATTGATACCTGCTCCCGTGACTTATGGAGAGGACTATCAGGAGTCAGGGAACACAGATAATATATCCATCAATTCCAATCAAAGAAGGACATGAAGTTGGGAGGAGGTGACACAGGGAAAGGCTATCCTGAGAGGAGATGGAGAGGTGTCTGAGGGAGGAAATGATCAAGATACATGGCACACATGTATGAAATCTCCAGAGAATGAATGTAATTTTAAATGTCGCTATGTGAACACAATGGGTGGAAATCCAATGTGAAAAACACTAGTCTGTGATCTTTAAATAGTTTTGATAAAAACACAAACAAATGGAGTTTCCAGGCAATGAAATAAAAGCAATTCTACCAAGGCCAACTTGGATTTCTGACTAATGAAACAGTATTTGGGATCCAACAAGAAGTCTGATTAAAGGCCTAAATGAGGTGAGTATAATTATTAGCTTCAGAAATGTTTGAAAACAATTTTCAGAAAAACTGACATCCTCGGTTGCCAGTACACACCGACTCCTCCTGCATCGGGCCAGCCCCTCCTGCCCATCCCGCTGCATTTGCAGGCGTCCCTGCCGGCCATTCTCTTTGCTGATTGTGCAGCTGCTGGGCTCTCCTCTCCAAGGCCAGCTGGAAAGGTTCCTTAACCAGAGAACCAGAAAGGCCCTCAGCTGCTGACTTTTTCCTCGATCCCGCCCCGAAGGCTGTTTGGAGCTGCTGGAAGCAGGCTGCTGCTTTCTGCTCCTCACTTCTGCCCCTGGTCTGCGCTGCCACGCCTCAGCCTCCCTCAGCACCTCTTTGGTCGGACTCCAAGGAGAAAGGCTCACTTGAATCACACTCTTTACCATTTCCTCTAGCAGGTTACCATCTTAAAACGGGGATGGCGATTACTCTCCTGTACTGAGAATGCTCTACACTGGGTCCTCAGGTACTGAGAATGCTCTACACTGGGTCCTCAGGTACTGAGAATGCTCTACACTGGGTCCTCAGGTACAGTAGGAGGGTTGGAGATGAGCATGCAGTTGCAGGAAGACTAGAGGAGTCAAGGCAGGGAAAGCAAAGCTGCTCTGAGGAGATGACGGAAAGATCCAAGAGAGGAAAGAGGGATGGTAAGGCATGAATGAGCTCCTGCCCATCTTCTCAAGCTTCCAGGTGAACCGTAGGGGGCACACCTCCAGTAGCTTTCTTCTGCCCCACTGTACCACACAATGTGCTGCAGAAGGACAGAGTGCCGGGACACAGATGCCCCCACAGCATCTCTAACACATGTCCAAGTCTTGAAGCAGGGGCATCTGTTATCTGCACACTGGTTCAGTGGTTGATTCCCAACCAGCTCTGCCTGGCTAAGACTTCCTGGAGAACTGAAGCCACAGAGTTTGGGACAGGTGGCTGGAACAAAGCTAACAACAAGGAATGACAATTTCCCTTTGGCACTACCATGATGGTAGCATAGCAAAGTCCAAATCAATGGGATGAGGCCCGAGCAGGGCACTGCGGCTGGAAGCAGTTCTGTTTCTGAGTGAAATCACTCTTCATTACAAACCACTGAGTGTTTTCTCAAAGAATACTGTGAAGATCTGCTCTCCAAACTGCAAGTGGCTTGGTGCAGTTCATCTAAACTTTCTGAACAATGGGAGTCAATGTCAGCATGGAATCTTGTTACCAGCAGACTCTGACAGTCCAGTCTGTCAATACTGGCTAACTGTTGTCTAATACCTTAAGATGGTAAACGGAGGTCTTTGCTGCCCTTCACTACCATCAGGTGAATCCAGTGTGGAGATTTAAAAAAAAAAAAGTCAAATGTTAGTAACTGATTCATCCAGAAATTCAGAAATGCCAGCAGTGGCAGGAACCCTGAAATCTGGAATTTCTAAAGTCACCATGTACTCAGCTGGTCGCTTGTTTATTAGAAATCATGAAAAGGTCTGAGGTAAATATTCTCTATTGCAGTATCAAAGCCAGGCCCTGCACCATCGTAGAGAAGCTTCTCAGAGTTCCCTTAACTGAGATGCAGTCAAGATGGCTGCCTACCTTTAGAACCAGTCTTACCAAGAAACAGTATAATTTCATTTCTTCGAATATTGTTCCAACCTTGGGGGTGTGGTTCCAATGCACATTACATGGCAGGAAATGACAGGATGGGACTTCAGATGTCACATTTGAAATGAGGAAGCCAAGTGCAAGTGAGGGCCATCTGTAGGTGTTCAGAAAGAGCCAGCTCAAGACCCAGCCAATGACTGTCACCGACTAATGTCACCAAGTGGCTGGTCACACATGGATTTCTTCAAGCGTGTGGCTGAAGAAGGTCTCCAGAGAGTTCCGACTGTTAACTGCCTGGCCTCCATCTGATTGTAACCACATGAGAGACTCTAAGGAGTAATGACCTAGTTAAGGCCAGTCACCTTGAGAACCAGGAGGTGTAACAAGGATTAACCAGTGACTTAAAGGGATCTCTGCAAGCTGACCTGTGGGTAAAATCTAGTCTAAGATGCATATTTTATTTACAGCCTGTGGCCTATCTATAGCTCGATACTTTTTTATTTTTTTCTGAGACAGGGTTTCTCTGTGTAGCTTTGGAGCCTGTCCTGGAACTCACTCTGTAGCCCAGGCTGGCCTCGAACTCACAGAGATCCACCTGGCTTTGCCTCCCAAGTGCGGGGGGGGGGGGGGGGGGATTAAAGGCCTGCACCCACCATCACTATCATCAGGCAGCTTGATACATTTTTAAAGAGTTGTAAAACAAAACAAAACAAAGAAAAATATGCAACAAAAAGTCTAAAATACTTGTTCTCTCTCCCTTACCAGATAAAGTTTGCCTAGCACTGACTTAAACCACTCAGTGTCCAGATGGTTTCCTGTGCACAAGCAGCCACGTGCAGCATGAGGAGCCTCTGGACATGAGGAGCCTCTGGACATGAGGAGCCTCTGGGACATGAGGAGCCTCTGGGACATGGGGAGCCTCTGGGACATGGGGAGCCTCTGGACATGAGGAGCCTCTGGACATGAGGAGCCTCTGGACATGAGGAGCCTCTGGACATGAGGAGAGGCACCAGAGAAAATGAAAGTCACCATGGAAGTTTCTGAAAAGCACCATCAACTGTTATAGGAAAGTCAGTTTATCCTCTCAATGATGGCGTTCGAGGGCTGGGGTGTGGCTCAGTGGTAAAGCCAGCTCATCCTAGTTTGCTTGAGGGAGGCCATGAATTTGGGAACCATAAAGATAACAGGGAAGCCAACAACTGATTTCTACAAACTCACCTGAATAGTCAAACAAAAGAGACAGTAATACATTTCCCAAAAGCGAGGCATTTGTCTAAATGGGTCTGGGTTACCTCACTCAGTACAATTTTGTCCAGTTTCATCCATTTCCCTGAAATTTTCAAAATTTCCATTTCCTTTATATCTACATAAAATTCAATTATGTATGTGCCCCACATTTTCATTAGCCATTCATCAGTTAATGGACATCAGGGATGATTCCATTTTGTGACTACTGTAAACACAATGGCAAAGAACAGTGACATGCCAAATTTTGTTTCTGTAGTAGGATATTCCTTAGGGTGTATGCCCAGAGTGGATGGCTGGGCCATAGACTAGACTCACTCCTAAGTTTTTTGAGGCCCCTTCTATCTTGTCTCCAAAGTGGCTGCACTCATTCACACTTCCACCAACAGTGTACAAGGGTTCCCCTTTTCCCACATCTGGCACTGCTTGTCATTTGTATTCCTGATGATGGCCATTTTTACTGGGGTAAAATGAAATTTTAACGTGGCTTTAATCTAAATTTTCCTAATGGTTAAGGATATTGAGCATTTTAAAGTATTTCCAAAGTTCTTTTGAAAGCCATTTGTCATTACATAGCCCAGTTTTTAATTGGGTTGTTCATTTTCTTCGAGTTTAGCGTAAATTTTAGTGGTTTTTATATTCTAGTTACTAATACTCTTGATTTTTCCTCATCTGTAGGCTGTTTCTTCACTTGATTACCAGTGTATTTTGGCATACACCAGTTTTTCAGTCTTGTGAGATTCTGTTTGTTGCCTGTTGGTCTCATTTCCTGTGGTACTAGTCCTATTCAGAAAATCATCCCCTAAACCTAGGTGTTGAAGCACACCCCTACTTTTCTCTTTAGCAGTTTCAAGGTATCAGGTTTTCTTTTGAGCCTCTGGTCCATCTGGAGTTAATTTTGTGCAGGGTGAGGTCTGGGCCTCTAGTTTCATTCTTCTGCATGTTGACATCCAGATTCCTCACCGATGTTTGTTGTTGAAAATGCTCTTTTCTCCAGTGGACAGTTTCAGTTTCTGAACTTAGAATATGGGTCCTCTATTCTAGTCCACCCATCTATGTGTCCCTCATTTTTTTAGCCAATACATGTTATTTTTAGATGCTTTAGTTTGGGGTGCTTAACTTGGGAAATCTCAGGAATCTAAGAAACTGGACAGTGACAGAGGGGGAGAGAGTGTCTTAAATAGGAGATATAGGACCTGCTAGGTTAGATGAGGGTGGAGAGTGGTACTGGGGTAGGAAGCTTCCAGCAGGGAGAGTGATGGGAGGTAGGGGCAATGAGGGAATGGCAGGGGCTAAACAAAATGAAACAGGCAGGAGAAAACCACTTGCAACTGACGTTCTGATAACCCAGTTAAACTTACAGAAAGTCTGCAGACAATGCAGGTCCGGAAGCAATGGGGCATTAAACAACAACCCTGGTGCCACGTATGGGACACATGCAGAGGAGTCATTGGTCAGGGGGGTTCCAGGGCCCCTCAGACATTCCAGGTTCCAGTCATGGGTCTTGGTCACTTACAAGAACTAGTTGATAAGATTCTACTTCTATAGAGACCACACATCTTCATCACAAAATGGAGAGAAATCAAGCTAGAAGTGGGCTAGAAGATTCTTTCCTGCTGGATGGATCTCATGGTGCCAGATGCTACTATGAGGGTTGATGTGGGGTAAAGATCTTGATTGCCTAGCCAACTCTGAACTCTGTGAACTATAATATCAACTTTCGGGTAAGATGTGCCCAGCAGTGTAAACGGTAATGTGACTATTATATGGATAATCAACCGCTCTCTAATTGAATTTGGGGCTTGCTCTGCAAGAGGGAATCCATGCCTAGTAATGTTAACTTTGTCCCAAACACATGACTGAAGAGGTCTTATACCGCAGGTAGGCAGTGTGGGGAACCTGACATGGCTGCTTGGCTGAAATGACATAACATCAAGACATCTCCTGAGTACATACATATGTGTATACCCAGAAACAAAGGCTACTCTCGGCCTTAAACAGAGAATCTGCTTTGCAGTGAAGAGAAATAAAGGCAAACTCTGCAAAACAATAAAGGACAGTGGAAGGCTCAGGCATGACATTTCTACTACCCCCTTTGGGCTCAGGGGCCACTGCAGAAGAGGGTGTGGGAAGAACGTAGGAGCTGGATGGTGAAGAGAGGGGCTGTGAATACCATCTTCACAGTGGTTGTGCACACTGGCATTGGTCCATAGATGTCAAGTCCTCCTCCTAGTCAGCTATGGAGTGGGGGAGGACCCATGAAGCCCAACCACACACTGCAGACTTATTGGCAACTGACAGAGTCTGCATGAAGGGAGGTATGGTATCAACTGTGTACCCACCGGTGAGCCCACCAAGTTCTGGGAGTAGATTCTAAACTCAGGTCCACGCAGGCAGTCCTTATTAAACTCTGTGAGACACCAAGCAAAACCAAAACAAATAAAGAAGTGAAAGAGGCTACTAGGAAGGAGCAGGGTAGAGGTGGGAGGTAAGGAAGAGGGGATGGAGGAGTTCACTATACACCAAAATGTACAGTGCACGTGCATAAAAGAGCAGAATTTACTAACAATAAAGTCTACCACACAAACAACATATGAGGCATTTGTCTTGGATTTGATTCTGGATTAAACTCTCAATTTTGAAATTCTCATGGATAATTTTAATAAAATAGGCACAGCTTACTAAGTCTTCACTAGGAAGCAGACATTTTTCTAAAACTCTTAGGTGTAGTATCTCAGCTAAGGCTCACATTAACTGTTACTTCTATTTTACAGATAAGGGAAGGAAGGTATAGCAACCTGTCCCAGAGCACACAGGCAGTTAAGTACAGCACAGGATTTGATTCCCATCCTTGAAACCAGCCACTGCACTAGACCTCTCCTTTCCAGGAAATAGTACTTCAAGACCTCCAGTATTGGTGTACAGAATGTGACTGGTTTCCTTGACAAAGACAGCCGCCATTGACCACTCTGGCCAGACATCCCTGGATGCTGGTCAAAGTTGCTATCCATAAGGAAGAGGTATGGAACTGGAGTCTCCATTTGTTTCTGAGAGAAGTTACTGAGAGAAGCTGAATAGCTCCCAGGCTAGCCCTCAACTGTGGTTGTTTCTAGGCTTTTCCTTCCAGGCCATCTGGTGCTTCCTCATGTTTATATCCTGTCAGTCAACATGTAGGGAATTATGATTGTTGAGGATGGACTGTCATGGGAGATATCATACCAGGGACCTCCCTCATAGTCACCCTATAGCACCCGGGGGCAGCTGTGACTACTACAGCACAGAACGCCCATTCTTCTACAGGCCAAGGGTCTGCCCATTGACTGAGTGACCAGGAAAGCTGCTGACCATATGCCTGAGGCAGTACGGAGAGCACTAGCGGGGGCCCAGCCACTGAAGCGCCCTCTGTGATAGTCTCATGTTGGAGAGAACTGTTTTAGTTACTTTAAAAACATAAGCTGCAACATTGTGTTTTTTAGTAAAGCTATAAAGACGACTCCATTGCATCCTCTATGGGGCTGAATTTGCCAGAAGTAACTGGAAGGAATGCAAGGGTGGTGTTGTGACTCCATGAAGCAGGGTATGTCACTTGCCTACTCACCAGAATGGGAAAATAATGAATCGGCTGATGAAGAACACGACCGAGAAGATCAAGAACAGAATATTGCAGGTTTGCTTCCATCCAGCGTAGGAGAACATCTTGGCGGACTGAAAATGGAGAAGTTGCCATCAGTTAAGATGCTCGCAGCATGGATTTTACAAACAGCTGGATAAGGACTTGTCTGAAAGCAACCTGGGGAATGTCTGGGCTGTGGATGGGGATAGATTACATGAGATTAGCCATGATGATAACCCTAAAGGTAGAGGGGAGCTCTGTGTCCCTGTGTTTGAAATTTTCCATAAGAGAATGCCTTAAAAAGATACAATAAAGAGCTGGGCAGTGGTAGCACACGCCTTTAATCCCAGCACTCGGGAGGCAGAGGCAGGCAGATCTCTGTGAGTTTGAGGCCAGCCTGGGCTACAGAGCAAGATCCAGGACAGGCTCCAAAGCTACACAGAGAAACCCTGTCTTGAAAAAACAAAACAAAACAAAACAAAACAAAACAAAATAAAAAGAGATGATAAATAACTACAACAGTGGAAGTCAGCACAAGCATGCATTCTGTAGGAACATCTACTTCAGATCTCCTAGGTTTTGAGAGGTTTTGAGACAAAGCCTGGAACAGGAGTGAAATGTGGTAAGCTTGGCTAAAATGCTGCAGTCGACATGGCATTAAGAATGTACTCTTGGTCTGGCCCATGATGAAGTGGGAGGTGAGGTACAGGTAGAGTTCCTGGTGTACAGATCACCCATTTAGGGAGTCTGGTAGTTTGGATGGCAAATGTCCCCCATGGGCTTGTGTATTTGAATGTTTGGTCATCAGTTGGTGGCATTATTTGGGCAAGTTATGGAGATTTTAGGAGATCTAGCCTTGCTGAAGGAAGTATAACACTGTGGATAGGCTTTGAGGGTTTATACCCTTGGTCAACTTTTTGTGTTCTCTCTCTCCCTCCTTCTCCCTCCCTCCCTCCCTCCATCCATCCATCTCTCGATCTCTCCCTCCTCCTCCTCCTCCTCCTTCTTCTCTCTCTCTCTCTCCTCCTCCTCCTTATTCTCTCTCTCTCTCTCTCTCTCTTTCTGACATGCACCTGAGATGTAATCTCTCAGCTGCGTCTGCTGCATGTCTTCTCCACCACTGTGGATATTGAGCAGTCTGGAACCATACACCAAACTAAACTCCTTCTGAAATTGCCCTTGGTCGTGGTATTTTATCATGTCAACAAAGAAGTTACTAATACAAAGGAGCATGGCTTAGAAAGGTTCCGAAATTACATCGTGGAGGTTCAAGGCCTTCCTAGAACAAGAAAAGAACATCTGTGCCCTCCAGGAGCATCTGAACTGTGTTTTCCATGCTTTCCGAAACTTCCCAAGGATGACAACATTAACATCTTGTGAGGGTAGCAGAGGTTGCAATAGGAATAGCTTTGGCGGCTAACATAGAGAGCAATGTACCTACAGAGTTGGGGATGGGTAAGAGACAAGGCCAGAGTCTTAGAGCAACTAGAATGGAGAGCATAGCTTTCTTCAAGGTCAGAAGTCAGGCCACGGTGGGAAGGGGAGATATCAGAATCTTTATGAGCCCAGTCTTGAGGGCAAAATGGTACTGTTGGGAGAAATCCCTTCAACATCTTCTGGACTGTGTAATGATGAATGATAAATGGTAGCCCTTCATAAATGCTAAGTATCAATCAAGATACATAAAAATATTGGGTTCTGGGTCTGAATTTGGACATGGAGAATAACAGAGGAACAGAAAGATGCCAAGAGATGGCAATGCACAGGCTGGTATAAGAAAGTATTGTAAGTGTTGAGGAAGGTTTTTGTTGTTGCAGAGACAGAACTAAGAGATATACCACCTATCTTGAGGCTTCAAGATGAGCAGGCTCTAACTCAGGGAAAGTCAGCATGAGCAAAAGTGGTGCTGGGTCTGGGTTCAATTAGAGCTTGATTGAGAAATCATGGGACAGCGATTCAACGAAACCTTTGGTCATACATCCTTGGGGGAACAGCAAAAAGAGGCCCCGCCACCACCACCACCACGCAGGGCTCTCTACCCCTGCTGTCGGTGGAGGGCACTAGCCTTGAGTATGAGCCTTGAGTTAGATCATGACTTGTGGATCAAGAAAGATTCATGACTAGTCACAACATGAGGCGGCACTTATATTTTAACCATGAAAGGACCTCTAAGTCTGACATGCCTTTTTTTTTTTTTCCTGTTTTTTACCTAAGAACTTGGACAATTTTCAGACAGTAATGAGCTAACCATTATAATATGCCATAAGGGACTGATATGACTTCTCATGTTACAGCCGGGGCTAAAAAACAAAACAATGTGTAATTTGCCCAAGTCTCGTAGGGAATTATGCTGTGTCGGTGAGAAGGGAGAGGGAAGTCTGGGTAAGCAAAGCGTCCAGACTCAGCATCAATGTCTAGCTTTCCCTTGAAAACACAATGGAAGCGTTTTAATGCTGGACACACAGCAAAGTGAGCAAATGCATGTTCAGAAGCTAGACGTGCGTATGCAATTCTTAACTCGGGCCTGATGTAGCTTCCTCATCCGCCAAGGCCACTGAGATGAGAGCAGAGAAAGGGGTGCTCCTAGCAGAGGTGGCTGAGTTCAGGAAGCAGCATGCACAACCCTGGCCCAGCCCTGCTCTGCCGAGCTGCCCTGAGACACGTGATAACCCTGCCCGACACTCTGTGATGGGGACAGTTTATAGATATCTCAGAGGCCAGATGCTTTGATATGACTTCACGTGACTTCTGGTTACTTCTTAAACGGGGTTGAGCAAACTACCTTCCCATCCAAGGGCTAAAGCTGGCCAGGCATTAAGAAGGATTTTCATATTTTCAAGTGTATAAAAACAGAGAAAAAAAGAAAGAAAGAATATATGACATAAATCACATGAAGTCTACAAAACTAGATTTACTCTCTGGCCCTTTATCAAAAACTGGCTGAAACCAAATCTGGAAGAATGAAATCCTATTAAATTTAATTTCTTCCATATCAACCTATGTTCAATTATTAGCACTCCAAGGAGCAATCCCAAGTGTACAGTAATTTGGCATTGTTTTCCTTGGGTTCGTTATAAATGAGGACACTAAGGTGAGTCAGGAACTGGTCCTGGGAAATGCTGTTGTGATATCAGGGGAGACCTGAGAGAGGAGGACCATTCAGTCACAGCCCCACACCAACAGGAGCTGATGCTAGCAGAGGCGGAGAAACAGTCCTGCCACGCCTTCATCCTCGTAGTCTGTGTGAAGTAGAAACAGGAAGGCTTTTGTCTCAATGTTCCCCCGTGTCAAGACACCCCAAGCCCTCTTTCTCTGGGAGAAAACAAATGCCGTTTTACAAACATCAGCTGGCATTTCCTAAAGCAAGAGGGATTGGAGGGAGCTGTCCAACTTCGAGAATCCAGAAAGCAACAATTTCCAAGCTCTGCCTCTCAAAACCTTGACTTGGTTTCTCCTTCGAGAATCTCATCTCACTTCCTGAGTGGGCAACGGCTTGAAGCTGCCAGGAGCACAATCCCACAAAACGGCCTCTCGCTCCTACAGCACAGAGACTGCAAAATAGACACCAAGAGGTTTCATCTCAAAGGCTCTGGGATTTTCGGACAGAGGCTTTTTTAGGCTTCGGATATTTTCAGGACAGAGGACCCTGCCAAATCACTCACAGATAATTCTTTTGGTGAGCACTTAGTGAAAAGCAGGACATGGCACTGTTGTTATTTTTTAAAAGGCGAACATTTACCTCCAGCCAAATGTCAGACACATCATGCACAAACATCACGAGGGTCCCACTGCGGATATAATTAGCACACCAGGAGAAGCTCATCAGACTAATGGCAGCCAGGTGGTGGATGACATTAGCGAGGAAATCCTACATAATGAGAGAAAATGGAAGCCATTAAGCAAAAGCAGTTATTTCCCAGTAACTGGAAGAGAGAATAATAATGGTACCTATAACTTACATCTGCATGTTTTGACATTTAGAATTATGTATGTATTCATGTATGTATGTATGTATGTATGTACATACGTATGTGTGTGTCTATGTGTGCATTTTTTCCTATTTCTTAACACAGTCCCTATCAGGGAGCCAGGGCAAGAGTTAGCCTTACTGATGAAGTAATCTAACTGTGAAACAGCACTGATCACTTGTCACCTAACTATACTGACACCCTTTCCCTTTCCATGGCTCTATATTCTTAGACTCTGAGAGTTTTCTTTGAAGAATCTGTGGGCTGCAGTGGACCCTAGTGATGGCTGCATCAGCCTTCAACTCCAAGAGCGTTTAATCAAGGCAGCTCTGTTTAACCTAATATTTAGCTCATCTTAACTTTATTTAACCACCATTTCTACACACTAGAATTCTGCACTGGGTTAGTCCATGAAGACTCGAGGCACCAACAGTCTTTTGTACTTGCTTTGCTGAGGAAATCCTGTGGCTGCACTGAGGATCTAACATGACTCCTGCCCCAGTGACGCAGTAAACCAGACAGCCCTGAAATGTGTCACTTCATGACATTAAGAATACCTCAGTTTCCCCGCAATAAAGCAAAGCTACTTGTGCTAAAACAAGATTTTTCATAGGGATAGCTAAGGACTCAGGAGTGGGTAGTCATTCCAAAGTCTTTGAAAACATTAGAAAGGATTGTATAAAGTAGTTTGCCATCAAGTAAAAGGTGCGGTGTAGAGTCAGAGTTGTTATACTACCAAGGTTTTCCTGTGCATTAGGAACACTGCCCTCCAAAGACAAAGGAAACAGAAAGGAGAGGTGTTTTCTTACTGATCAGGAATACAGCTTCAAACAGAAGTTTCTGTGTTTCTTTCTATAGGCACTTCTCAGGACATCAGAGCATGGGCATAATTGGAATTAATCTATGCACTATCAAAAGCAAAAACAGCCAATGACGAGAGCTAACTATACACAAAATAGGTAGGTAGAATTGGGGACAAAGGGATGAAAAAATGTGAAGAAATGGATAAAGGAAGCTTTGTAAACACACACTCACCTTCCTCTTGATATCAGAGCCCAGGCTAAACAGCAGTGACCAGTAAAAGCTCATCTCCAGGGTGTAGTACCAGTACTGTGACGGCAGCAAAGGCTGAGGGAAGGAAAATATCATTCCTCCAAATGCGGCCTCACAAGAACACATCTTGATTTGATGAAACCCACGAATACTCCACAAGACTGCAGGAAGCTGCAGTGACTTCCAATCCCCAAAGGAATCACAGATAAAATGTCAGGGTGTCTAATCCTTGAACGACTAGAGAAGCATTCTAAACCAAATGAAATGTTTTGACTAAAAAGTTAAAGAAATGCTATAGATGTGACTGCCTAATTTTAACTTAATGTGAGTTATTTTAGGTATGTGATTGTTTAAGGACTCTAAAATTGTCTTCTGAATAAAAGTTACTAAATTTCTGCAGCTAGAATTTTTCTTAGTCATGTTGTTATAGGGAAATTCTTGAGCTGTTGAAGCAAATTGTGACCTGAGGCGTGTTAGTCAGTATGATGGACGGTTATCTAATGCACCCATTGAATGTGGCTTTTTAATATCTATGGCATTACATGGTGTCCTCCCACAGGACTATGGATTTCATCCTGGTATTTGCCCAAGGGGACAGTAGTCAATGTAATACAAGCATAGACTTCGTGAGCACTGTTTAAGAAAGCTGAGCTATCATACCAAAGAGGATGCGCGTGCGCGCGCACACACACACACACACACACACACACACACACACACACACACACAAACTATTCAAGTGCCAGCTGATATATTAGGGGAGAGGCCAACAACTGACTTGGAATGTATGAACGATCTCAGTTGACACCACGTGGAACCGACCTGCTTCCGTTAGCCTAGGCCCAAATGCCAACCCAAATCCTGAGTAAGCAGTGGCTGCCATCTTAGGGCAGTAGGCTGGAGGACAGCTGTTATGAACCAGGGATAACGGATGATCTTGAGAAGGGTAAATGGGCTGGCATCAATAGGACTACATTATGGTCTGTGTAATGAACAGGACTTTTCTTTCTAATGCTTTCTTGTTCCCTCTTCCTGTTGTTTCATTTATTTTATTTCAATCATTTATTTTGTGTGTATGGGTGTTTTGTCTGCATGTATGTATGAACAGCATGTGTTTCTGGTTATTGCAGAGGTCAGAAGAGGACACTGGATCCCCTGGAACTGGAGATGTGGGTAGTAGTTTGCCACCATATGGGTGTTAAGACTCAAACCCTTGTCTTCTGGAAGAGCAGCCAGTCCTCTGAACCACTGAGCCATCATTCCAGCCCACTTTCTGATTTTCATTTGCTTGTTTGTTCATGCTGAGGCTAACATGCTAAAAAGACTAAGTTTGCCTGTTCCTTTGGAAATGGCTGCAGAGGACTACAAGTTCAAGGACAACTTGGGTATGTGCTGAAATTAAGATCAGCCTGAGCTTCCTAGTAAGAGTGGGTCACAAAAACAAAACTAACCAACCAACAGCTAACAAACAAAGAAACAAAACCCACTGAGACCTGGAGCGGTCTTAATGTGGTGTGAAGTTAGAGAGGGGGTACCTGAGGGAGGACGCACCTGCTTGGGGTAGTCACGCCAGACCTCCCAGAGGTCGTAGGCCCATGGTTTCTGGAAAAGAGAGGAGCCAAGAGAGAAGACACACTCTGTCAAGTCAAAAGCTGGTTTCAGCAGGAAGCACGGCTCTTTGTGGTGGTGTTTCTTGTCACGCAGACACACTATGTTCCCTGTTACACAGACTCGTGTGTTTCCTGTTGCACAGACTCACTTGTGTTTCCTGTTGCACAGACTCACGTGTGGTGTTCACTGCTGCACTGGCTCTCTTGTGCAGACCCATCTCTTCTGCTGCATGCATTTCCCCATCTGTGGGCATTGATCACATTCCTAAACACTATACAATTCACTACTTACAGTGAATCTGGGGTCAGTAACAGACTGTCTTGTTGAAGGAACTATTTGAACAAATGAATATCCTAAGAAAGTAGTTTCTGAGTCAGTCATTGTATTTGCACCTTGAGTTGGGTAAGTAGCAAATGCCTACAGTCTCAGCCCTTGGGATGCTGAGATGGGGAGATTACGAGTTTGAAGCTGGCATGGCTATAAAGTGAGTTCTAGCCCAGCTTCTGATACATATTGAGAACCTGTCTCAAAGAAAAAAAGACACAAAAATAAGCAAGCACACAAATAAATAAATGAAAATTCAAAAAGACCTTGAGACAATTATAGTAACAAAACACCAGCTTATTTTGGGCCCTGCTCATACTAGATAAGGGTTTTGTCACCGAGCCACATGCATAGCCTGGGAAACATCTTGATTCCACACAGACATTTCTTAAACTGGTTAACTTTGGAGTATTATGTCCTAAAAGAACTGCAAATGAAGTTTCTGGGGGAAAGGTAATTTACTCTGAACCATCTGTATGGCTGGCTAACTGATTAGAGCATCAATGATTATGGGTCAGAGCCTAATTCGATTATTCTTGGGGCACAGTTAGCCCCATTAATGGCCATTTATTATGTGTCTCTATATGTGTCTCCCATCTTTATGGCTATTAGGCAAATCCTTCGGGATATACAAACAGACCCCTAGCTTCTACCAACCGAAGGTTAAAAGTATTGCCTTATGGCACCTAGGCACACAGCTGCAAATCCCCTGCCTTGCTCTAACCTGCTTGTCTGGTGTTTCCACCAATGGCTTTGAAAAGTGTTTTCATTATGTTTGCTTTGTTCTGTTACTACAGAAATTCAGGAAACCTCCACCACATTGGAGCATGGAATTTGGGGTAACTTGTATCTGTATTCCTGGGTCATGGTCACTTTTACTTAGCTCCAGAATAAATTCTTTCTCATCCTTTAGAGGTGAGAGCTTTTCATTGATAGAATTCATGGGCAAAATATTTTAAATTAAAGATGAATTCCAAAGATATAAAAATACAACTTACATCATAAAGAAATGCAACTCCAGCCACAGTTACCATTAAGTAAAATGTAAATCGCCAGCTGCCAAAAGAAAGAAAAAGCTTCACTCCTCTGCAACAGTGATTGACAGGAGAGGGGAAAAGGAATTTGGTACAAGAGGCTTTGAAGAACATGTATCCTAGAGTATAAGTACAGGTTCATGCCCTAGCTGTCATTTTATCCTAAAATCCACATGGAAGCACAAAAACCAAATTATGGAAAGAACAATGCAGAACACATTATATTACCTAATCTCAAATTATAGTCCACTATAGCACTATGATATTTGCTCAAGAAACAGACATGTAGATCAATGGGATATGATACTGTCACAGATAAAGCCAACTACTTTTTGGCAAAGATGTCAAAAATACACATTGGAAAAAAGAAAGCCCCATAACAAATGATAATGAGGAAATAGGCTACCCACATTTAGGGCTTAATATGATTTCTATTTCTCACCCTATACAAAAATCAACACAAAATTACCAAAGATATTAATGTGAGACCCAAATCTTGAAGACTTTTAGAGGAAATGTATATAAACATAGGCAAGGACTTGAGTAGCTCAGGCCATTACTAAAAAATGAGAATCAATAAATAGGATGATGTGAAATTAAAGAGTTTCTGCACAGAGAGAAACAATTAACATAGGGAGAGACAGCTTAGGAAATACTAGCTACACACCAGACAGGGTGACTACACAGACAACATAAAGAACTATAAAAATAAACAAAACAAAACAAACCATACAATCAAGAAATGGGTAATGAGCTGAATAGACAGGTCTCAAAATAAATAAAATAAAGAAGAAAGATAGATAGAAAAGAAAGGAAAATGAATTCCCTCCCATGAATCAGGCCTCAGATCCAGAAAGTTACTGGTTACCCTCTGATTCATGGGAGGGAATTCTCTCCTGGTCCTATAAATATAACCGAGGGCCTATGGATGGAGGAGGGCACAGGCCCTAGGGAGAAATCTATTTCTGCTGCTTTGCTGAATAGACATGTTATGAAATGCCTGCTAAATATTTATGTTTAAACCCACAGATTAGTGCCATTCTCAAGATTGGCAAGTAAACTTTCTTGTTGCAGTGGCCAGCAGTTAATACCAGCCAGTAAGTGATTACTGTGATTACTGCATGTTCTCAGCCCTAACTGGCACATCTGTATCAGCCTTGCCACAAGGCTCAGTGAACACTGCTGGAGAGGGGGCTGACAGAAGGTAAGAGCCACAGGACAGCAAGGAGTGCTGGGAAATGCTGTCTTTTTGCTAGACATGGCCACTGTACTCAGTAACTCAGTAACCCAGAACAAACGTGTGCAGGATCAAGCTGCAGCGTTTCTCCATGGATGGAGGAGGGGCTCACGAGCCCCACTCCTAGCAGAAGAACTATTTGCAGATGACAGCTTCTGGAGAGGAGTCATTTATCTTCATAGGTATGGCCACTGGTAGGTGACCCAAGTGCTGGTGTACCCACACACATGGGCGGTGCTTGCTACACACAATGGCTCATTGCCATAAAGAAGAGGGCATGAAGATGGGAGGGAGATGTGTTAGGAGGGTTGTGGGAGAGGGTGGGTATGATCAAAACCCTTTGTATATCTGTATGAAAGCCTGAGGGGAGGACACTAGGATGCATTCTCACACCCCTGCTTCTACAACCTTAAGGACAACAGACATGGGAGAAAGTCTTGAGACTTTCTGACCTCAACCCTAGAAAAGAGAAACACCAGTTAAGACATGTTTATGGATTTTCTGGGCTTCAGGCTAAGGACATGAGGTCTGCAGAGGCATTGGGTCTACCTTAGAGTGTGGGTATCTAGTCTTCCTACAAGAGGAGAGGGAAACAAGGACAGTTGAGAATAACATCTTTTTCCACATTTCAAAAGGACTTTCTGAAGTATAAATGTTTTCCTTACGTTATTTAACAATGTACACTGTTTAAGCTGGAATTCAAACTTAGGGTTTCTCAGCAGCCATTCACTGTACATTTGTACTAACTCTGGGTGCTGCTCTTCAGTTGGAATAGCCCTTTGTTATTAATGAAACCATTCACATAAAACAAACTTGGTTTTGTTGGGGGAAAAACACAAGCTGGAAAGACCCTGTGTTAAGTGGAGAATGCCTTTGGATCCTTCCTCCTGTCCAATGTCAGTGTTCTCTCTGCCATGATCACACCCTTGGTTATGACAGCGTCACACAAGCTGCCCATTCTTCTTACCAAGATTCCCGGAATTTCTTCATCCTGCAAGGCCTGTCTTGATTCCGTCGACTCCTGAACCATCTCTCAATCTGGCGCTCTGTCAAATTACACTTCTTTGCCAGTCCATAAACATCAGTCTGAAAAAAAGGTGGAAAGAATGAACAAAGAATAAACAGTAGAGGGTCACCAAGGCAAGGCGTTTCAACAGGTAAAGGCAGGATGCAGCTGAAGGAGGAGAGCCTCCACAGCACACCCTAGCACATGAGTGCAGGCTAGTGTGTGTGTGTGTGTGTGTACGCATGCAACTGTAAGAACTCAGGCAAAGAACAGGGTCAGCTGTCAAGCAGTTGAGACAGTGAGACTAAGTACTAAAGCATGTGTACTAGAGCAGACTTGAGCCTATTTATATTTATATTGCTTATAAAATCACATTCACATACACAGGTCCCCAAGCCAAAGCCAAGCAAGCAGAAAACAGAATATGAGGATCCTACCTTGCTGATTACTGAGAAAGACCAACTGTCTATACATTAGTAGCAATCCACATGTTGAACTGTATATATGAACTCACTAAGGTGTATTAGGGCCTCCTAGGTGCCAGGTAGAGTAGTAGAGTTTAAAATGTCAATCAAATATGATTTTCTACACAGACAAAGAAACTTGCCTGAGAGTTGCTAGGTCTTGTGCAAGATGTGAAAACGGTAGCCCGTGCCAACACCACCTAAGCTTTTTATTACTTCCTTCAGTCTTTCTGGTGGTTCCAGAAGATAATCCAAGATGCCCCCACCCCCCGCAGGTGTTGGCTATCTACTTTCACAATCAACCTGATTTCAAAATAGTCCAAACTATTTCCAACCATTAAAATAATGGTTATAAAGTACAATAATGGTGATTACTTCTCCTCTGGGAAGCAGAAGTTTTACAGGCTATGACTTAAAATAGGAAACAATGAAGATGATGAATTACTGCCCAAAGGTTACAAATCCCAAGGTCTGCCCGAACCAGGAAAAAAGCATGAATGGCCAAGAGGGCCAGGTCCATTTTGCAGCAAGGTGTGAATTGGCTGTTCTGTGCATTAGACCCTTGCTGCCTAGTACTCTCTGCTTCCACAATACCAATATTTTGAAATGGCATTGATCTCTTGATCATTCATTTTCAAATATAAGAAAACCTACTCTTAATTCTGTAATACAAATAAAACAAAAAATCAAATTGCCTAAAGCTGTCAGCTTCCTGCCCAAGACACAATCTGCAGCTGATGGACAGAGGAAACAACAGGATGCAGCAGATCCCACCCCAAAGGACCAGGTTAAGTCCAAGCCCTAACATTTCCAGAGAGGAAATACAGTCCTAGGACTTTGATGTGAAACCAACCACCTTTTAAATGATTAATCAGAGCCTTACAGTAAGTTTAAGCCAACTGCAAACGAGTGTTCTGGGGGCCAAAAAAGCCTGCTTGTGGACCAGATAGCTGGATCAAACAAGGACATATGTGTGAAAAGTGACTTCATGGACACTTTATGATGTATTTTGATAGGGTCACAATCATCAAAAGTATCAAGTGTGGCCTTCTCTACTCAAATGTTTAAAAACTATCATTAAAATGAGATTGTGAGGTCGAGATGTAAAATAAATAAATAATAAAAAATGAAACTGTGATACTATGATTTACATTTTTAAGACAGGGTCTTGCAATGTATCTCAGGCTGTCCCCACAGTCACCAGGTAGCCCATGCCAGGGCCAAATTCATGGTGACAGTTCAGCCTCAGCCTCAGCAGTCTTGGTTACAAGTGTAAGCCACAGTACCTAGCTTAAATTGCTATCTTTATATATATCATGGTGTTGACTACTAATGTGGGACCCTACGGCTGAAAGCAATATTTGAACTGTCAATGTCAGTGGCTTTATAATACATATTTACATTTTCTAACATTTAAATCTGTCAATACAGCAAAGAAATGCATATAATGAATCAAATCCTTTGATGGTCAAATGGAAGCTATTTTTTATATGGACAAAGTAAGTCTAGATGACTAACCCATTAAGAAAGCAGGTCCTTAAGTCTATAAGCAAAGAGTTTTTACTTACATGTGATGGTTGACTTGTGGAATGCTTGAAAAAATTTTCTAGGATGACATTCGGTTTAATTTTGTGCACTGTGTTTTGAATGCCAAATGCATTTGCTAGAGGTGTGGCAATAAACCTACAAAATATGAAAAGAAGGTTTGAGAAGTAAGAAGTCCAAGTTTGCACCAGAAAACCCAGGCTATACCTTCAGGTGTCCAGGAAAACTCAGGCATTGGCTTGCACTGTTCTAGTTTGGACACTCAATGGTCCACATTGAAAAGCTTAGTCCACAGGCAGTGCTGTTAGGAGTAGTGGTAAGCCATCAAGAGGCAGGTTTAGTGGGAAGTCCCAAGGTCATGGGTCTTCCAAGGGGATCACAGGGCCTTGGGCTCTCCATTTGCTTTCTTCCTGTAGAGATGAGCAGTCCTCTCCACCATGTGCTCCTGCTAGGCTATGCCACCTCACCAGAGCCAAAGCACTAAGATCACTCAACTTCAAACTGGAACCTACATTTGCTTTATAAATTAATTGCTTTGGGTATTTTGTTACAGCAATGGAAATCTGATTAATACATGTTGTCAATGGTGCTAGTTAGAGCCAATCTCTGCCCACCAAAAGTTCCAAGGAGAAAGCTGGGCATGTGGCTAATGAGTATAACCTAGCACTTGGGAAGGTGAAGGAGAATAATTACAGTGAGTTTGAGGCCAGCCTGAGCTACACAGTGAGTTTCAGTACAGCTTAAGCTACAGAATATCAAAAGACAGACAGACAAACAAAATGATAATGCCAAAACACTCCAAATATAAGTTCAAAGAGCCAATTTTCAGACCCATGCACAGCACAGGGGATACTGTAAGAATACATGATGAAGTACACAGCTTAAAATTCATTTAATTGTGAATTCAAATACAGTTATGTGCAAGATTTCAGAATTAGGATGAACTACTGCATTTAGAATTTCACTCTAAAGCCATCAAGGGTTAAATTAAGTGTTCACTGTTTTATAAGAAACTGAAAACTTGCTTTCCAAAGTAGCTGTACCATTTCACATTCCTGTCAATGGCATGTCACGTTTCTAGTGCCCCCCCCCCAAGGTGTTTGACTTTGTCGGCCACAGAAGTCAGACTGTGTGTGAAGTTGCTTCTATTCACTTCCCACCAGAATTGTTGTTATTCCTAACTTCTGCTCCAACTGGAGTTCCATCTTATTTTTCTAGTTTCTTAAGAAATGCATTAATCTGAGCTTCCTTCATTTCTAAACAGAAGGGCTTGAAGCTGGAAACTCCTTCCAGCTCTGCTGCTTCCACATTCCAGGAAGTTCTGGTATAGTATGACCTTTTTCATTCAGTTAAAAGCATTTCTGTTCATGGACAGGCACCAAAACTATATAGAGAAACCCTGTCTCAAAAAAAAAAAAAATTCTACCTTACCTTGTGACTCCATCTTTGACTGGTTATTAAGAAGTGTGTTGGTGTCGTTTTCACGTATCTGCTAATCGCCCGGTTTCTAGCATCAGTTCATGAGTATGGGTACCACCTCCTCATGTTCGCTGAGGTTTGTGTATGGGGCCTGGCATAGGGCATGTCATGAGGAGTGCCCTCTGTGCACAAGAGAAGAACACGGACCTGCTCTTGTTGGATGGCGTGTTCTAGAGATGCTTGCTAAGTCTGACAGTTTATGTTTAAACCTATTTTCTTTCCAACCTCCTGCCTAGTTACTCTAGCTGTTATTGAAAGCCTACAATTATTGGGCTGGGATAAGGTAGAGAACCTGCTGGCATGCATAAGGCCCTGGGTTCCAGCCCCAGCACTGAAGAAAATGACGACAACAACAACAACAACAACAACAACAACAACAACAACAACAAACCCATTACTGTTGAGTTGCCTATTTCTCCCTTTTATACTAACAGTTCTATTTCATGTCCTGGGACTCTATTGCTGTAGACAACCTTGTTTATAATTATTATATCCTCTAAGAGCATCCTTTGTACTAACACTTTTAGGATTGATGCAGTTCAGTGTGTCTGAGGAGTATAGCCACCCACTCTCCCAGCTACTGAATTAGTGGACAGCACTCCTACACTCCTTTTACCCTATGAGTATCACTGAACTTGGAGTGTGTTTTTTGTGTGCTCCATATAGGTGGGGTGAGCTTTGCTGTCTCTTCTTTCCAGCCATATTTTTTAATTACAGCATTTAATCCATTTACATTTAATTACTAATTAGAAAGGATTTCTACTTGCCATTTGTATAGCCGGAAGTTTTCTCAGGTACCGCCCAGCCCCGCAGTCCCTCAGCCGCTTATAAAATAATCACTCAGAGGCTTAATATTATTTATAAACTGTATGGCTTATGTAAGGCTTCTTGCTAGCTAGCTCTTATATCTTAAATTAACCCATTTCTATTAATCTGTTTTACCACATGTTCTGTGGCTTTACAGGTATGCTGGCATGTTGCTTATTTATTAACCAATGGGAACAACATATATTCACAACATACAGAAAGACATCCCCCAGCACATTTGGCTACTTGTTTTTCATGTGAGTGTTTGTGTGTGTGTGTGTGTGTGTGTGTGTGTGTGTGTGTGTGTATCATTCTTTGTTTCATTAATTTATTACTATCCTCTTTCATGTTAGATATTTCCTAGTATGCCATTTTTTTTTAAATCCTCCTATCTTTTTTTACTATTTTTTAAATTATTTTCTCAGTGGTTATTCTGGGATTATAATATACATCTTAATTTATAACATCCTGGTTCAAATTAATAGCAAATTACTTTCAATAGGATACAAAAACTCCATTATTTCCCCCTTTGTATTATCATGAAAATCATGTCTTTATATATTATGTTCTAATCAATAGATATTTATTGTTATTATTTTATGCAACTAAACAAAGAATATTAAAAGTTTTACAAATGAAACTAGTGTAACACTAGCTTGGTAGATTTCTAATACCCATAAGTAGCGTAACTTATATCAAAACCTTTGACAGTCTTATTTTTCACTTCAGTCACACCCCTTTTTGATTTTACAACCTCTATTTGGTTCCTTCGTCTTGATTTGTAATTTCTATTGTTTTATTACTTTTGTGATTTGGTGAATTATTGCTCTCCTGTTTTTATTTTGTTCTTAATAATGGTTGTCTTTAGTTCTTTGAAAATGTTTCAAACAGCAAATTCTAAATTCTTTGTCCTGTAAGTCCAACACTTGGGCTTCCCCAAAGACACCGTCTTCTGTGTATGGACCATCATTTTCCAATGTTTCCATGTCTGCTCAGGTTTCATTGAGTGTTAGGTGGGGACTCTAGACTTCAGATGCCTCTCCACCACAGTTTGTTTTGTCCCGTTCACCTACTTGTACGTTGAGTCGCTTAAAAACCCTGAACTGTATGTGCCGTCCTGTGTCCTATGTGGGTGCTGAAGTCTCTAGTACTTTCAGTTACCACCCAGCGAATGACTGGACAAAGTCTTCCTTCAACCCCAAGAGCCAACAAGCCTCTCAGGCTGCTGCAGCTCTGTGTGCCCACTTGAATCCAGGCAGCATGACTCTGCCTCAATGCGCACTTTCTGTCACAGAGCGTATCAAAATCATGTAGAGCGGAGAGCTTAGGGACGTCTGGAGTCTTGCCTGCACTTGAACAAAACATTAAACATCAAATTGGCCTTCAAGATTTCCAAGAACATATCATAGCTTTTCATGGCCCCACCCTTCCAGACATCTCAATTCTCTGCTTTTCATTTGACTATTTGGCTTAGTCTAATTTTTGAACCAATTATTATTTCCCAAGGAATTCAATTACCTTTCATTGTTTCTGATAACCATACTCCCAGGAAAATACTCTTTAAAACAAACAAAAACAAAACCCTGGGTAAACTCTGAGGAAAGGCTAACACAGACAGCAACACTACAGCCTGCATTTACTAGACAATCAGGCGATGACAATTATCTATTAATAACGCTTTGAAAGACTTCCAACTCCCTCCTTCCCTCGAAGTCAGACTGCAAAGGTTCATTGTACATGTGAGCTCTTGTTTTGTTTTTAATTGCTTTTTGTTTTGTTTTTGAGTCTCACTGTCTATGTATCTGTCTCATCTAGAACTAGTAGGCTGGCCTTAAACTCACAGAGATCCACCTACCTCTGCCTCCCAAGTGCTGGGCACCTTGACACCTGCCTTGTGCTCAAAGCTGTTCAGGGATATCACAGAGATAGAAAAGGCAGCTAAAGTTTCACAAATCTTGCCATTCTTGTCAGGACTCAACTGTTTTTCTTAGACAACACTCCCTGTGTTATTGTGAATCATTGTATAATTATAAAAATGTTGACTGAATAGTTTTGCTGGTCTTTTTGCTGTTTTTATGCAGAAAATAATTTCAGAGTTCCTTACTTCTGACATTTTTTTGTTAACTTTCTGTGTGTACTATGTGAATGTGCACACGTGCCTGTGAGCATGTGTGTGTGTGTGTGTGTGTGTGTGTGTGTGGTTTATGTTCACATGCTTGCACAAGTGTGTCTGAGTGCGCATGCACATGATTGTGGAGGCTGGAGGAGAATCCCAGGTGTAGCTCCCCAGGAGCCACCCACTTTGTTTTTTTTTTTTTTGAGGCAGATTCTCTTACTGGCCTGGGGCTCACTAATTAGGCTGGCTGGCCAGCAGGCCCCAGCAGTCTGCTAGTCTTTGCCTCCCTAGTCTGGGACCATAAGCATGTGCCACCATACCACCACAGGTGACATTTTCATGACTGAGCTTGGGTCCTTGTGCCAAAGCAGAACCACTGTACTCACTGACCTATCTCCCTAGCCTCCCCTACTGTGGTTTTTAATTTACATTAGTCCAATGATTGATGATTGATTAGCTTTTCATGTGCTGAATTTTTATTTGTAGATTTTTTGACTCAACTCTTTTGCCTATTTAAAAATCCACTTACTTGTTTACTAATGAGTCATACAGTTTATCTCATATTCCGAATTTAAATTCTTCACAAGATAATTTACACACATCCTCTCCTAGTCTGTTGATTATCCTTTAATTAGACTTATGTCTTTAAAAATAATTATTATGGATTTTTCTACATATAAAATAGTTCAATTTTTTTCAAGTACATAACTCAATGACTTTTCATTTCTTCTCAAACTTACCCAAGCAACTATTAACCTGTGTTCTATCTTTATATCTTAACCTTTTCTGGATATTTATTAAGTGGAATTGGATAATATATAATTACTCAGATCCAGTTTCTTTCACTGAGCATAATGCTTTGAGGCTCATTTATGTCATAGCATGTGACAGGAAGTCTGTTCCCTTCTCTTGCTGAGTGACAGCCTATGGTGTAGGCACACACAGTGTCACTTAAAAGCAAACATTTTAGATCTTTCCCAAGAGAAATGAAAGCACATGTTCAGCCATTTCCCCACACTCAGATGTCAGTGTTTATATTAACAATGGCCAAACACTGTAAATAGCACAAATTCACATCAACTAGTTCAAATGTAAATATTTGTATGCTGCAAATCAAAATGACTCTGAGATATTACCTTACACCTGTCAGAATGGCTAAGATAAAAAACACTGAAAACAGCTTATGCTGGAGAGGATGTGGAGCAAGGGGAACGCTCCTCCACTGCTGGTGGGAATGCAAGCTTGTACAGCCACTTTGGAAATCAATATGGCGCTTCCTTAGAAAATTGGGAATCCATCTCCCCCAAGACCCAGCTATACTACTCTTGGGCATATACCCAAGGAATGCTCAATCATACCACAAGGGCACTTGCTCAGCTATGTTCATATCAGCATTGTTTGTAATAGCCAGAACCTGGAAACAACCTAGATGCCCTTCAACTGAAGAATGGATAAAGAAAATATGGTACATATACACAATGGAGTACTACTCAGCAGAGAAAAAAAATGACATCATGAGGTTTGCAGGCAAATGAATGGATCTAGAAAAAATCATCCCGAGTGAGGTAACCCAGACTCAGAAAGACAAACATGGTATGTATTCACTCATAGGAGGATACGAGATGTAAAACAAAGGTGACTAGACTGCTACTCACAACTCCAGGGAGGCTACCTAGAAAACAGGACCCTAAGAAAGACACAGGGATCACCCAATGACAGATAAATGGATGAGATCTACATGAACAACCTGTACGTGAGTGGGGGTAATGAAGGGCATGTTTTGAGGGAAAGAGAGCTTAGGGGAGCAGGAGATCCTAGCTGGTTCAAGAACAGAAAGGGAGAACAAGGAATAACAGACCATGATAAACGAAGACCACATGAGAACAGGAAGAAGCAAAATGCTAGAGAAGCCCCCAGAAATCCACAATGATACATCCACTGTAGACTACTGGCAATGGTCGAGAGAAACCCCGAACTGACCCTAACTGTCATGCTAGAACTCTCATCCAATAACTGATGAAAGTGGATACAGAGATCTTTGGTCAGGCCCCAGATGGAGCTCCAGGAGTCCAATTGGCGAGAAAGAAAAGGGATTGTATGAGCAAGAATTGTTGGAGACCAAGATTGGAAAAAGCACAGGAACAAATAGCCAAATTAATGGAAACACATGAATTATGAACCAAAAGCTATGGAGCTCCCAGCTGGATCAGGTCCTCTGGATAAGTGAGACAACTGAATAGTCTGCCTGTCTGCTTGCTGCCTATCTGCCTGCTGCCTGCCTGTCTGCCTGTCTGCCTGCTGTCTGCCTGCTTGCTGCCTGTTGCCTGCTGCCTGCTGCCTGCCTGTCTGCCTGTTGCCTGCTGCCTGCCTGCTGCCTGTCTGCCTGCCTGCTGCCTGTCTGCCTGCTGTCTGTCTGCCTGCCTGCTGCCTGCCTGCCTGCCTGCTGCCTGCTGTCTGTCTGCCTGCCTGTCTGTCTGCCTGCTGTCTGCCTGCCTGCCTGCCTGCTACCTGCTGTCTGCCTGCCTGCCTTCCGCCTGCTGCCTGCCTGTCTGCACCCTGCCTGCTGCCTTTAGTTCCAGTGCTCAGAAAGCTGAGACCTACCATGATCAAAGGCAACAAAGGAAGGAAGGGTTTATTTTAGTTTACAGGTTACAATTTAAGGCTGGGCAGTGGTGGCACACTTCTTTAATCCCAGCACTCGGGATGCAGAGCCAGGTGGATCTCTGTGAGTTCGAGGCTACCCTAGTCTACAAGGCTAGATCCAGGACAGGCACCAAAACTACACAGAGAAACCCTGTCTTGAAAACAAAACAAAACAAAAAACAAAACAAACAACAAGAACAACAACAACAAAAACAGGTTACAGTCTATTATTGATGGAAGCCAGGGAAGGAACTCAAAACAGGATCTTGAAGCAAAGAGGCATGGTGTTTGCTGGCTCCCTCCCAGGCTGGTGCTTAGCTACCTTTCCTGTAGAGCTCAGTACCACCTTCCCGATTAACTATCAAGAAAATCCCCTAGACATACCCACAGGCCATCCCCAAAGCAAGCTAGATAGAATAGTTGTATATTCAAGCTATGGGTTCAACTGAGAGACCCTGCCTCAACTAATAAGATGGAAATCAATTAAGGAAGACTGCCATCAGCCTCAGGCCTCTGCAGGTAAGTGCACATATTTGCACACACACATGAATCCGCACATACACACACACAAACATAACGAGTTCAGTGTAGCTGGTTAGTAGAGTGCTTGCCTGGGATGTCTCTGACATCAACTCTTGAGAGGCAGAAACAGGAGGGCATAGGTTTAAGGTCATCCTCAGCTAGATAAGAAGTTCAAGGCCAGCCTGAGCTACAAGAGACCCAGTCTCAAAAACACCCCAAACAAAGAAAAAAAAAGAACCAGCACAGGAGGAGAAGAAAAAAGAAGTCTATGTCCATCTTCCTCTAGTTCTGACAGACAGCAACTGCTGCCAGGCTCTGTCTGTTCCAGTACTTAGAAGATTGTCCATGTTTAATTAAAATCTAGAAATTTGATTATGAATTATCAGATGATCGGTCCTTTATTTCATTTTTAAATACAGAAGTTAAGTAAAAATTTCATAAAATAATGTGATAAAAATGTAAGTATTCCAACTTGCAGAAACTATGCACCAGATGAACAGAAAGCAAACAGACCATGTTCTGTTGATTTTTCTCAAGGAAGGAAGGGAATTCTCACAGTGTCACACCATTTATGCAACTAGCAATACATGCACATAGCATAGATGTTTTCTGAGTCACATGATTGAGGAAGAACACCATCATCAAACTCTAGGCTCTACTGTGAAGTGGAGGGGAGGCCACTTCCACATGCTCTAGTGAGTTAACAGTGGCTCATTTTCTCTCAACTCCTGAAAAGTGAGATGTAGACGGATTTCTCAGGACTCTATGAGACCGTGGGAAAGGGGAGAAGTGGGGAGTCTCCTCCATGTATAACCAAGTAAAAGAAGTGAAGTTCCACCTTCCACCTCTGCCTTGAGCGTCCAGTCCTGCACTCTGCACTGTGTGAAACCGTCCATCTCATGTGCTGAACTTCGTAGAGCTAGCTCTTTGATACCTCAAACACATTAAAGGATTGGTAGAAGGCAAACTAACCAGCAACTACCAGTCTTAACCAAAATAATAACCAACCAAACAAACAAAAACAAACAGTCTCACAGTATCAAATGCGTAAGAAGTATTAGGCAATCCAGAAGTTTTCACATTTGCAGTAAGCTTTCTAAACTGTCTTCTGATTCCCAGGAGGCATTTGCTCACTCTCTCCCACTATCAGAAGCATTATAGTGTGAGATCCCAAAACATCTAAAACCAGAAAAACAAATACCCACTCAAGCCAGCACGTTGGAACCTGATGTCACGGCATGTTTGTTTGAGTGCCATTGAGAGCCTGAGGTCACTAACCTCCTCTCTTCTCACCTGCAGACTACTTAGGGTTTCTATACCATCTTAATGGTAAGTTCTCATCAAGTGCAAGGAACTGCCATATTTTCTTTAGGATATAAGTAGTTTATTTTATAACAAGTAATGTAGAATCCCAAGGAAAATGTAAACTTCTATCATAATGAAGTAAGATCTCTCTGCATGTTGAATATTCTTTTTATCACACAGAAAGAAATATGTTCCTGTAATATTACAGACCTGAAATAACTAAAGATGAGTTTTGGGAATTACCATAATAAGGAGCTGTAACATAATGACTACACTTAATCCCTTGAGGAAGCAAGAATGGCCCTAGGAATTAAAAGAGGGATTTCTTCCTCACTGTTGTTAGCCAGGTGGGACACAGACATAGAGACATGGTCCTCCACCACTGTAAGGCTCCGGCAAGCAAGAAAACATTCTGATCAGACCAGAAACAACAGCTGGCCACTGAAAAACAGGAAATCTGCAATCAGGATAAGTAGAGGTCATCCATACAATCCAAAAATAGTGAATAGTTCTAGGTTAGTAAAGTGTCATTTGTTAATTTGGATGTTCAGGGGCAAATTTTATTTCCCTTATGCATTATTTGGAAATTCAAACTATGTCTGTAAAAAGTATAATAACGGAAGGATAAGAGGTAGTGCGATGGCTCAGTAGTTAAGAGTGCTTGCTGCTCTTCCATAGAACCCAAACCCAGTTTCCAGCACCTCTATAGCGCAGGTCACAGGTACCTGTAATTCTGGCTCCAGGGGATCCAATGCCCTCTTCTGGCCTCTGTAGGCACCAAGATACATGTGTTGTAAACACGTACACATAAATAAAAAAGTATTTTTAAGGGAGAGAAAAAGGTATCGTAAACAGGTACATATAAATAAAAAGAAATATTTTTAAGGGAGAGAAAAAGGTATCGTAAACAGGTACATATAAATAAAAAGAAGTATTTTTAAGGGAAGGACGTTTCCAATGCATTCAGCTACAGTTTAGTGGCAGGCCAGGGTATCTTCCCAATAGCAACATTGCATTTTTAACCAGGTGAAGCTACTGTTTGTACAGAAACCTTTGGGCAAGTCCACGAGCTAGAGCAGGCCAAACAAATTCTCCAGACAAGGACCCTGCAGATGGTTATAAATACATGTCTGTGTTACATTTGGTCTTGGACTACTTGATTTTTAGCAGGTTGTCTTAACTTCTTTTTCCAGCTCTTGCCATTCAAGTGGGCTTTTTTTGTTTGTTTGTTTCAAATGAACTAACAGAAACTACACATGAACATTTGCTTCCTGTTGTCAGAACACTAATACAATTTTAATACAATGTTGGAAGAAATATCCATATAAATTAACTCAAGAAAATGTTGACTATTTTCTGATAAAACAAATTAATGTTGCTATATGATCTCCTTATGCTTAGGAAGAAAGAAGAGCTATACAACTTAAAATAGCTATATACACAACATACAACATAAAACTATGTTCTGCAGAGGTGTTTGGTTTGCTCTTTAATGGGACACTTCTGGTATTTTCCAGGCATTCTAGAATGACATCTTAACTTCAAGAAATATTTCTAGCACTGTCCCCCTCTGGGAATTTTCTCTTGGTAGTGCTACTTGTACAAATCAGTGCAATGCACTGTTACATTTCCACATATGCCTATACCATGCACTCATCATGGCCATCTACCCTCACTCACTCTGTCTCGACCTTGTTTTATTTTTACTATAAAAGTAAAGCACCCAGTGGTATTCACAACTCTAATTCTTCTTCAACTTGCAAATAATGTTCGTGTGCACTTTATTGTACAGGTTCCACAGGAATCTGCAGCCTCTCAACAAGAGACTCATTATGAACCAGATCTTAGGCTTGGGGATTTAGCTCAGTGGTAGAGCACTTGCCTAGCAAGCACAAGGCCCGGGGTTCCATCCTCAGCTCCAGAAAAAGAAAAAGGAAAAAAAAAAAAAGAAAAAAAGAAAAAAGAACCAGATCTTAGACTTGACTATGTTAAAGTTAGCAAAGATGGGGTCCTAGAGAGAAGAAACATAAACACTACTTACTTTTCAAAGAAGTATCTGATGATCACCAAAAGAAGGGCATATGGAATTGTCATGTACAAATGAGAAGCTTTAACAAAGACGAGCCCATCATGATCTTCGAGATCAGACCATTTTATTGTTGGAGGAAGCCAGAATTTCTCCAACCAGAACCATTCTCTAAATGACTGAAGCATTCTAGACAAATGAAGAAAAGAATACATTAGACTTGTCAAATCAGCACTTAAAATTGTGATAATGTCCAGCACTGTCCTTGACAACACCTAATGCATGACCCTGAAAATAACAAAGGAAGTACTTTGGCTCCCATGGTCCTCCACTGCATTTAACAAGGAAAACTCAACCAGTGCTCCCAGAAGTGCTAAGACTAAGGAATGAAAGACCAAAGCTTAACATGCTTCTCTTCATATTTCGAGAAGCATACATGTGGATATTACAGATACTTAGTTTCCTCTTCTAGCACTTGTGACATAAAAATTATCCAATAGGTTCTACAGCATCCAAGTATCAAAAGTCAACCCCCTAAAAGCTTCAATGTGTATATAAAACTTCACTAGCACTTTAAGACTTTTCCTGGGAGATACGGAACAGGAGTTCAGATGAGGTCATGTCAGTAATCTATTTATATTTCAGTGGTAGTAGGGATTGAACTGAGAACTTCACTCATGTTAGGCAAGGACCCTACAGTGGGATTTGTCCTCAGCCCCCTTTTTACTTTGAAGCAAGTTCTTTCTAAATTGCCTAGACTTGCCTTACATGCATTTTGTAAGTCAGGCAGGCCTTGAACCTGTGATCCTCCTGCTTCAGCTTCCCAATAGCTAGGATATTAACTGTATTTAGGGAGACTCTATTATCTGTGAAGCGCTGTGCTAGGTGCTGAGTACACAGCACTTAATAGACAAGTCTCCCACCTTGAGAACCAAACAGCCTTGTAGGTAAGGTCAGCCTGACTAAAACAAGTAACCTGGGTATGTATTCTTGAGATACCATAAAAAATTCCCAATTCCAATGAGTTAGTTTTGTTTTATCTCATTTTAATATTATATTATTATCCCTCAGCAGTCTGTTTTTCTTCTAGTGAGAGTCAGAAAGGGAGTGGATTCAGAGGGGTGGGGAAGGTGGGAAGGAACTGGGAGGAGTAGAGGGAGGGGAAGCCATAATCCGTATATATTCTGTCAATCTATATTCAATAGAAGGAAAAGAAAAAAGAAAGAAACCTAACTAGGAAAAAAAAAAACTACAAAGTTCTGGGAGGCAAGGATGGACACTGGGCCCAGCAAGGTAAGTCCTAGAAAGCTGCCTGAGGGGGCGGGGGAAGAGTGGGAGAGGAAGCTGATTGACAGCGCTGAAAAGGGACTTGGGTTCTGCAACTTCCCTTTGCTGCTCCAACAACCCAGAGACTGACCAGGGAGTGCAAGCATTCCTCTCCATAGCTTTACGGCATTGAACACCTGCCGGACAACCTCTCCTCAGCTCAAGTCTGAAATTACCATGGGCTCAACCTCAAATCTGCTGTCCCCTTCCCAGGTCAGATGTCAACCTCAAGCTCCAGGTTGTTGAGCTTGTGCTTTTGACAACTGGCTACACATCTGGGGGCCCACGAAAACCCTCCTTTAGTATACTAATGTGTGGTCCATCAGACTCAGGACACATGGACTTACACTAGTTTATTATCAATGATGCAGAAGTAGAGATGTAGGGCACAGCAGGTAGGAAGGGTACTAAGCATCTATGCTCTCTCCAGTCCACCATCCTCCAGGAACCTCCACATGCTGAGCTACATGAAGCTCTTGGAAACCTGCACTCTGTCCTTATTGAAACTTCATTGTGTGAGAATGATTAAGCCATTTGGCCACTGGAGAAGAATTCATCCTTGACCCTCCCCAGAAGTTGAAGGGAATGATTGATGACACAAACCCTTGAATCCTGCTGGTCTCTCCTGGGCCCTGCCTAGCCCACCAACTACCAGTCAACTTGTTAGCTAGCAGCATACAAGAGTACACTGCCATTTCAGAGATTTCAACAATTTCCTGTTTGCCAGGAAATGTGCCCTTGGTGACATCACCAGCAAGTTTTAACCTCACCATCAAGGCTATGGCCATTTTGATCCATTTTGAAACTGAGGCTGTTTTGATTTTCTCTGTAAATATTTAGCCAGGAACATGGGTCACACTGTCCTTAGATTTTTACAAACCTGTGCCTGGTATTGAGAGAAGTGTCCTTCCAGAGGCACACCAACCCAGTCAGAACCACACCTGCACAGCTGCACCCTTGGAGAAAAGTGGCCTTCTTTATGGGTTATCATTCCACTAGACTTTCTAACTTGAGCTGCCAAATCATGCAAATGTGGTCGACTATTTCCACCAACACCTATATATCCTCTGTTAGGCTTGGGGGCTGTAAAGAAGAAAGGGATGAAGGAGTGATTCTAGATTTCAAGGAGATTATAACCCAGAGTTGATGTGGTCTGAACCACAAAGGGTAGTGACAATTGATAAAACAGCTAGGGTGGAGGGGGGGGTGTTGACAAATGGCAACACCCTATTTGTAAAGTAACTGAAGAGTCAAGCTTGGTTGCTCTGTCATCTGACAAAGTTTCCTATAGAGGAAGTCAAGACAGAGGTGTGCTAGCTGAGGATGCAGCTCAGTGACAGAGCACTTATCTCACACAGGTAAGGCTCTGTCAGTACTCAGCCCCCACAGAAAAACATGAGAAGTTACTACCAGACATGTCAGCGATGCTGTCTAAATGGGAGCCGGTGGGGACACCTCTATTTCTGAGCATCAGGATGTAAGCAGGCATCCTCCATCTGATGCTTTCCTTGGGGTGTCAGGCCTGCAGCAGCCAGTGCCATCCTCAAGTGTCACCCTGCACAGGCTGCTGCTGCCTAGGAAATGCAGTTCCATGGCCTGCCTCGTTTCCTGGTTCCACTGTCATCCAAATCTGGTTCTTAGGAATGTGATAATCTCCAATAATGTCCTTTGTGTAAGACACTGAGAAATCCTCTTGTCTATGGCCAAGATCCAAGAATGACCTGGAAGCATCTTCTGCATCCTCCTTTAATAGAACTGGTAGCTCCAATTTGGCTGTGAGCCTTAAATTTGGTGCCTGCCATAGAGATTTCCTCCAAACACTACACGGAGAAGCAAGAGCTTCCCTGCATAACTGAGGGGAACAGGCCAGCTAGCATCTGTACAGTTTATAGTCTCATGGTGCTGACGAGGGGTCCTGATGGTCCCTTTCCCTCTTTCTTTCTCCACTTTGCTCCTGCTTTGTCCTCTCTAACCCACAGTAGTTACCAAGATCCCTAAGCAAGGCTTAAGTCTCTCATTTCTGTATTTTGTTCAATACATTCAGTACACAAGAGGTTGCTCGATCCTTGACTTGGAGTCTTCTAAAGACCCTTGTGATGTATTGCCTACACAAGGAGAAGAATGGAAACTGCACAGGCTAATTGCTACAATAGTTCACTAATACTTAAGTGGAAAGGACAGCTACAATATAGTCAAATGGAAAGACATCTGTGTTTAAACCTTCCTATGCTACTGCTCTAAAAGAAAGACAGGGCTGTCAAGGTGGCTCAGCCAGTATAGGCTCCTGTCACCCAAGCATGGTGACCTGAATCCAATCTCTGGAAAGCTGGGGGATGTCTTTCTGTATGCTGTGAATATATGTTGCTCTCATTGACTAATAAATAAGCTACTTTATGGCAAGATGGCTTAGAGGCAGGCGGGAAATCCAAGGAGAGAGACAGGAAAGAGAAAGGCAGAGTCTGGAAAGAAGCCAGCCTGCTGCCCAAGGAACAACATGCCAGCAGACTGGTAAAGCCACAGAACGTGATAAAACATAGATGAATAGAAATGGGTTAATTTATGATATAAGAACTAGCTAGCAAAAGGCCTGCCATAGGCCATACGTTTGTAAATAATATTAAGCCTCTGAGTGATTATTTTATAAGTGGCTGTGGGACCACAGGGCTGGGTGAGACCAGAGAAAACTTATGGCTACACTGGAATCCTTATAAAAATTGGGGGGGGGGGAATCAACTCTATGAAGTTGGCCTCTCACTCCCACACATGTGTTATTACATGTATACACACACACTCACACATCATGCATACTGACACACATACAGTTAGAGTAGATAAAAACTCAAAAGAAAGAGTGAGAGACTAAGAAAGAAGGAGGAAGGGAATGAGAGAGGAGAAGGAGGAAGACGTTAGAAAAATCACAATGGGGATTCTGTCACTTAGGGGTCCTGATGATGATCCACTGACTTTTTAGTGCTTCTGAGAAGCCCACTGACTCCCACACTAAGATTTTACCCTCTTTCAGTTTAACTCTAGACTTTCTGGAAGTTTATAAAAAACAAAACAAAACAACAACAACAAAAAATAAACTATTAAAACAAGGTCCTGTCAACTCCCAGATTTTCGGACTCTGAGGCAAGACTATGGCTTGAGCTGGGCAACAAGACAGATCCTGTCTCAAGTTACAAAGCTGAATGAATAAACCCAATCAACAGTTTTTTAGCATGTCTAGCTGCGATTCTCCTGGAAGCAGCTACATGTATTTACTGCTTAGTCTCTGCAGGTTCCTCTTTGCCTTGGCAACCAGTGAGGTTAGCTGGACCGGTTCTCTGGGAAGAAAATGTCAGTGACCAGCAAGGACATGTCCCCAGTCTACACAGAGGTGCTCTCGTGCACACACTCAGGAACTGTGAACTACTGACGGGAGCTAGAATGTATTTTTGAACAAAAGGAGTGATAGTACAGCCAAAATTATATTTAAGTTAGTTATCTACAGGCAACTTCAGTCTGGAAACTGCAAAACAATCCTTACAATTTGGGTCTAGGATCAGGTAAACTGTCTGTCTACATTACTGTTGGGTGTTTTCTTTGGAACTAACTCTACAAACTCAGCCTCCAAGGAACTGGTTATGCCTTTAAGATAAAGCACAAGAGAAATCATTAGCAGCTCTTCGCTTCATGTGAACAACCCCAAAAGGAGCCATTGTAGATTCGAACTCTCAAAGCACTGGAAGTCATGGCTGCTGCAAGCAATCAAGTAAGACCATGCGCCTAGCACAGACACTTAACTCTAAGAGACACTGTGACTATTACTGTGCACATGTGGACACACACACACCATAATACAGCACACACACACTCACAACATGGCACACACACACACTCACAAAATGGCGCACACACACACACACACTCACAACATGGCACACACACCCACACTCACAACATGGCATACACACACACTCATAACATGGCATACACACACACACTCACAACATGGCATACACACACACTCATAACATGGCATACACACACACACTCACAACATGGCATACACATACACAATACCACCAACAAAAAAATCCACAACTAACTGCTTGAGCTTTTAGCTATTGGGAAACAGGAGAGGGAAAAAAAAAAAAAAACCAGGAGGAGGGGGAACCTCCCATACTTCCTTTGAGAAGCAAGTAATTTGCATGAAGGAAAGAACAAAAAAACAATTTAAAACAGTTTTCTCAAAACACATTTGCAATTATACTCATTTGAAGCCTCAAAGAATTTCAGTACAGGCTTAAGAGATTTTAAAAGCCAAAGTTGCAGAATATATATGACTAAAAATGTGGTATCTCCTAAAGATGTCCTTGATGGGTACTGAAGTGTCCCCAAGTATGCATTCATTTCATCTATTAGTCCCAAACTTTCATTCCCAGCCCAGGTTACCCAGGCATGTGGCTGCCCTCCAGGTGAGACATCATTCCCCAGCCTCCCTTGCGCTGGGTGCAGCTGTGTTCCACCACACACATAACATAGGAGTAGAAGTGATTTGGGTTGTCTCCCAGCAGACAAGGCTACATGTCCTGATTTTGTTCTTCCTTCTCTTAGTTGAAGATGGGAATGACAAGAACAACCTGTCAGGCCAACTGATCTTTAGACCTGGTCCAATCTTAGGCTGCTCTATACCACAGAAACAAACAGCTACCTTACCCAAGGCACGGAACTGAGTCTTTGTGGTACGTCTAAGGCTGTAACTCTAATTATTATAGAGGGAAGGCTGTAAAGGAGTCATAAGCATGAACTACTCTTTGTATTGCTTCCAAGTAGATTATAAAACTGGAGATGCCTACTCATCAAAAACACCAGTGACAGAATAAAAATGCAAGCTATACACCAAGATAAAACATTTGAAATATTTACGAGAACATGTATCTAGGAGATACATCTAAACTACATAGGTCAGTATAAATAAATCAGGGGGTTTCTTTCATAACAGATCAGTTGGGGACCTAGGCTTTCGTTACCATCCTACCTAGTGGGGCGTGTCTAAGGATTTGCTCTGCCTGCAGGGCTTCTTGTATGCAGGTTTAACACCTCTCCACTTCAAACTTATCATTTTGTCTGCTTTGGAAAAATAAATCTAATCCCATGATAAGTTCCCCCATGCCAGCTGGCCCAGGCAGTGGAGATACATTTAGAGAAAGGGGTTTTGCTTCTAGGTTCTAGAGAGTTTTCAGTGAAGTCATCCAGGTCCTTTAGCAGCCAGGGAATTCCAGGCCATCCCTCCAGCATGGGGCCCCTAGTGAGCTAGCTCTCTCCCAAGGAGCAGCTCTACAATGTACCCTAATGGCCACATTATAGCAAGTTCCAGAGGGTTCTCCGCCCATTCTGCTGCACCATTAGGACTCCGCTGAATCCCAGTCTTCTGAGTATATGGGTCTCACTATCCTAGGGCAGTGACTGTTTCTTCTACCTGTCACTGCTATGTATTGTGCTGTAGAGTTCTTCCCACAGGCCAACCCCTCCTGAGTCCAGCCCACCTTGATGGGAAAGGTACCCATCTTTCTACCCCAACTCTAATATTAGACAACAGAGGACTATGGTCTCTAGGACAAGTAAAAAGACCGTGGAGTTTTCTTCACTATGTTTTCAGGTCAGGTGATGACTTGAAGTTGTTCCCATGAATCCCCAAACTCAATGTCCCATGAGCCAGCTACCACTTTCTGTAAGAGACAGTCTATGAATCATTATGTGATAACCCACTGAACTGTCATTTAGTTCTGGGAGTCTGTGTGGGGTCAAGTTCTTTTCCAGGAGAGAGTGATTCTCCGGTGCCCATCTCTTCAAGCTGTGTCAATCGACCTTATGAAGTGCCTGGCAATTACTCAGGCTTCCTAGAAAGGCTCTTGGTAGAATTCACATCTGCTGCTGTGTGCAGAGAGACTCTACCTGAGCAAGGTTCCACTGGAGTACTATTGCACACAATGAGTCTAGCATATCTGCAGCCCCACTTCCCTGTGCTGAGTCTCCTGGAGCTAACATGCTTGTAGGATTTCCCTGGATGATGAGTACTTTGCTTACTTCTCTGGTCACCCAGTGCCTGCCCTCCACTCACTCTGGGATCCTGTGACAGTGAGTAGGTCTGTTCTCCCATCCCTGAGTGAAAGGATAAGTCTTTATAGCTTTAGAAGACATGCATTCCTTCTTCCTAGAATGTTCTTCCCATGTGTCTTTCTTCCACTCATCCAGTCTATCACATCTCCCTTATTTCTGAAAGGCCTCCATCCAAAATTTCCAGGACTCCTCTGCCCCACTAGCCCAAAGCTAGAGAAAGAAAGGACCCTTGTGAGATGCTATGATTGCTCCCAGCTTCCTCCAACCCACAACCCTTGTCAGATTTGTAACTGTTTATACACTGATTTGATTTGGAGTCTAAGTGTCTTTCTATATCCCAAGACCCTCAAGAGCAGAGATTACTTGCTAGTGGCCTACAGTAGCACCTAGAACTTTGCACACAGCTAGCAAATGACCAACACTTATTAGGGGAAGTAGAATAATAGAGTGACTAGTCTTAGAGACTTCAGAGCCAGTGGGACCATAGCCTGGTTTTGATAGTAAACTAGCCATGAGCCTCTGGACAATTAATGATCTGTTTCTCCATCTAGGAAATAGAAGTGGAACTGCACCTCCTTGTGGGGTGTGAGAATGAGTCAATGAGAAAATACTTGCAAACCACTGTTACAGGTTCTGTGAAATGATAAACTGCAGTCAGTTGTTGTACTGGCTGGTTGTGTGTCAACTTGACACAAGCTGGAGTCATCAGAGAGGAAGGAGCCTCAGTAAAGGAAATGCCTCCATGAGATCCAGCTGGAAGGCATTTTCTCATTTAGTGATTGATGGGGAAGGGCCAGCCCATGGTGGGTGGTGCCATCTCTAAGCTGGTGGTCCTGGGTTCTATAAGAAAGCAGGCTGAGCAAGCCAGGGAAGCCAGCCAGTAAGCAGCACCCCTCCATGGCCTCTGCATCAGCTCCTGCCTGCAGGCTCCTGCCCTGTTTGAGAGTTTGTCCTGACCTCCTTCAATGTTGAACAGCAATATGGAAGTGTAAGCCAAATAAACCCTTTCCTCCCCAGCTTGCTTTTTGGTGATGGTGTTTCATTGCAGCAATGGAAACTCTAACGAGGATGGTTATTAATTGCCATAAAGTTATCCTGGGAACAAGAGGAACTAAGTGAACTTCCACATCCTAAAAGTTTGTAATTGGTATCTGTTAAATTAGAAATTATTTAAAATAACTTTGGGTGCTAAGTCTCACACAGTAAAACTCTTAGATTTATATATTAGTGGTGAAACATAAATTATACCACTCTCTTGGAAATTAAATAATTTTAAAGCTCTAAAACGTTGAAGCCTTGCCTAGGAACATACATAAAAATGGATCAAATTCTTTTTCCTTTTGTCTTTTTATTTTTTCCCTACTGTGGGTCAAATCAATGGTCTTGTGCATACTAAGTAGTCTTGGAAATCTGAGGTCCACACCAAGCACCATAATTTTTCTTAAAAAAATATAGTTATAAACAACTTCAGTGATAGTAATATTAGGCTTTAAAAAATATTTAGTTGGCAAGATGGCTCAGATGCTAAAAGTGCTTGCTGAGTATGTCTCATGATGTCCTGAGACCCAGGGTACCAGCAGGATCAGCCCCGAAATCTAGTGTTTGACCTCCACATGAGTGCTGTGGTGGAGTGTGTGTGCGCACATCCTGGCATCACACACACACACACACACACACACACACACACACACACACACATTTAAAACATTGAAAATGAATTACACTTATGTGTGTGCGCACTCCAGTGTGTCTCTTTCCATGGGAATTCTAGGGGTCAAACTCAGGTACTCAGGCTCATATGGTGAGTACCTTTACCCATTGAATCAATGCAAAATGTCTCCACTTGGAATGTTAACTCTGAGGGACAATATGTAGTCAATGTTTAAAATTATGTTTATATTAAAAATGTTTATGAAACAAAAAATAGCACACAAATTCAGTTACATTTCTATGTTCTTATAATGGCATATGATCTCACTGTGTTATATTATTTTGTGCCTTTACATATGTGTGTGTAAAGATAAAAACTGAATAGAAATATGAAAAATAATTGACCTCCTATAGTTCTGGGTTATTTAAAAGTTTGAATTTTGTTGCTGTTGACTTAATATTAGGATTATTTCTAATTGGTTTATTGAAGGGTTCAAATTAAACAATCTTGTTTCATTGCTTCAGCTGAGGAACCTGGCAGCTGGTATTTTCTTGTGCATCCAGTGACCAATGGGGGCTGCTAAGAGGATCCATCTCACATTAATATTTTCAGAAGATGCTAACTTTTAAAGTAAATGTTTCATTTGTAACACTAATGGTTAACTTGAATAAGCCTTGTTGGTCACCTATGAAAAATGCATCACATCCCTTTTGCACACATAGAGTTAATGACTACTGGAATTTGTGTTCTAACAAGAGAACAACTGAAGTGTGGTTCCTTACTGACCTGGACTCCAGTTTCCTGGGATCTACCTACAAACAAACCAACAACTGAAGTCAGAAGCAGAGGCCCTGAAGTTCCAGAGGGCAGTTTTCCCCAACACTCCTCCTGAGGGGTTTCCTCCTGTCTGCTTGGACACTGGTTTATCTGCCCCATCATTAACTGGCCAGATAGCAGCAGAGCCCACTCACGACTGAGGGAGATAAGTGAGCCTTAGACTAATAAAGGAGCAGAAATCTACAGAAAACAGGCATGATGCAACCAGATGTGGACAAAGCCAAGTTCCAGAGCAGAGCAGTCTTAGGAGGACATGAATATTACAGTTCAAAGGAAAGATGGGCAGAGAGACTCTGAGAAAGCACATGGAGCTGCAATTCTGCTTTTAGAGGCAGAGCTTTATTAACCCCTCTTCTTGTCTTCTCTTCAGTTAATCCGGGGAGACTAAAATGTAAATAGTACCCGGGTAGCCCAACAATGGTGTCAGGGCATGAAGGCACCGCAATCTGAATGGCAGCGGCCTGTCAGCAGTTCCTTTCCCACAGTCGGTCCCTCTCCAGCAGGTCCTCCCTTGCCTGGTGAGTCATGTCTACTTTGCCAATCACCCTGTCATTAGTCCCTGGCACAAGAGAGCAGGTCAGGCAATGCAAGGGAACAGGAACCTGCTGCCTATGACTCACAAAGGGCCAAAGCTGAGTCACCTGGCTCTACTTGAGTTTTCTAACCTGAGAGGCTCCAGATCTACTTAATGTCTTGTCCTCAAGGATCCCTGTGTGCTGCTCAAGGGTATTTCCCTTCCCTGTTAGGAGAGAAGGGACTTGGGCAGCAAGCCCGCCATCCAAAAGGCAAGTTGGTAACTGATGGGCAACATGAAAAGCAGAAAAAAAGCCAACAAAAGTGGAAATTTGTTTGATGCAGTACCTCAAACAACTCACTGTCTTTCTTTCACAGAGCCTACAAATGACAGAGTTTTAAATTCTAAATGTGGACTCCCCTACCCCAGGGGAAATACAGGTTGAGAGCCCATCGTTGAATAACTGAGAAAACTTGGGCAGCCCCATCTCTCTGTACTCTCATTTGCTCACCTGCTAAATGGGGTTAATTCTATTATTGCAAAGATCTAGTGCAGGATTAAAGGTGATTACCATGCAGACAAACCTGTACACACTAAAGTGCTGGATGAATGTTACCTGTAATGTTACCTGTTCTAACCTACTGGATATGAGCAAGAATCAGTTGCAAGTTTAGTTAAATAATAAGATTAGACACTAAGTTTAGTAAGATTCTCAAGGAGAATAATGGAACACACCCCCCCCCCAGCCCCTATTATAGTCTCTGTATCTCTCAAGCTGAGAATGGATGGCTGATTTTACATTCTTTTTACAGTAAGGGAAGCCTACATAATGGATACCAGCTGTGTTAAGCAAAAAATCTGGGCTCAAGTCCTGTGTAATGAAGTTTCGATCATTCTATTCAGTGGACTTATGCGGGTAGTGGTGGTGGGTGGTGGTACCTCTCCACCCAGCACACTGGAGTAGACTTGTTAGGACAGGCATATAGGAACCAAGGCCCAGTAGCATACTGGGAACAAGAATAGGGAGACTTGACTACCACCCTTACCTCTTCCTTAGCTAAACAACCTAACACAAGTGATATTTCCTAAGTTTTGAATTATTCATCTGTGAGACACATGCAATCCTGTCTATTTTGTAAGACGTGGGTCAGGACTAAACAAGGTCACCTGTCTAGATCACTTAGTACAATATCTGCCATGTAAGCATCCTTGAGATGGTAGCACCTGATTGATGTACTAAGTGCCCAGTAAACTGTAGGTGTTAGTACTGTGTTTACTCCCAACCATCCTCAATGATGGCACTGTGGCCCATCCAATGGCACAAAGGCCAGCTATCATCTCTGGTCTGGGGGAGTAACCAGGTCCGTGTTTAGGTCAACCAACCAGCAGGTATTGGTGGAGGAAAACTTTTTGAATGACTTGACAGTAACATGCTGTCAGTGACAAGAGTTCTTATATCACGGGAATTGTCTTGGGCAGTGTCACCAAATGCATCATTTTATAAAAGAGAAAATGACCCAGGGGAGGATATGGGGCACACCTTGACCAAGCAGGAAGTTTCTACCGTCATCTGCTGTCAGATCCCTTCCCATGTAGGAAGTTGAGTCACATTCAGGGACTGGATTACTAAGATGCTTTGATGAAGTAATTCCCAGTTTTAATATTTTAAAATATAGGCTTACGCAATGCTTAAAGGCAGGGTTTCCTGCTGTACAGCCTGCTGTCCCTGCATAGTGAAGGGCCCCCTAGAAAGGAACAAGACAGCAGCTTCTAGTTACCTATGGATGAAGATGATGAGGTCAGTGTGCACCCAAGGCGGGGGCAGGAAAAGAGGAGAGGGGCAGATACATGGTTTCAATTGTTTTCATCTTTGTCTGCTAAATCATAATAAAGTTGGAAAATGAAAAACATATTTTCTTCTGACCCCAATCTCTGGTGTTGAGCCAAGGCGCTGGGATCCTGCTGGGACAGCCATTGTTGTCTTGTTTGACAAGGGAGGGCCTGCCACTGTCTTACCTCTCCTTTGACCCCATCTGTGGCCCCAGCCATTGGGATTTATTTGTCAAGTGCAAGTAAGAAGGCACGGTTGGAAAGAGCTCCTCTCCCTGCCTAGTTTTAAAGCAAGAGTCCACTAAGGGAGAGAAAAATGGAATGCTCAGGTTTTAAGAAGGCAAGGCAAAGAGGGACAGACTAGAAATGTCAGGGCGATCTAAAAAGCCTGGGACATAGTTGATTTGTTTCTTGGCTCAGTACTCTTGGGCAAGGTCAAATCTATTGCTTTAAATTTAGAGAAACTTTGTGTACAAAGGTGCAAGGGAAAAAAAAAAAACTCTGGGTATTCTGTTTAAAACCAATCTATTACTTAAATAAACGTTTCTCCAGGTTGCCAGAATTTCTAAGTACACACTTATTTTAAAGAGGGAATTTTTTCAATTTTATCAATATACACTTATACAATTTCTGTTTCATCTCTCTGTGGTCTATTCATGAAAATCAGCTGGTACAAATGGGAGCTAATGCTGTGCTAAGGAAGAGAATTCCCAGTTCAGCACATCCTACACATTAGCAAGGCTCTTCCCCGGGGGAGTAACACACCATTGTGATGTTCTCACTACCCTCCATCAATACTGATTCTGAGTCCAGAGGTCCCGAGGACTCTTTTCAAAATTTATTTTTGGACTGAAGGCCTATAGTTTATAGGTAGCACACGTGCTTAGCATGTGCTAGGGCCTCAGTTCCATCCCTGGAATTCAAAAGAATCAACTAAAATAAAAGTGCTTCTTTAAACAAACGCTTGGGACTTGAGAAGCAGCCCAATGTTAAAGAGCACTCACTCTCATAGAGGACTGCGATTCCATTCCCAGCATGCACAGCAGGCAGCTCACAACCACTCCCAAGGGATCCAGTACTCTTTTCTGGCCTTGATGAACACCTGCACAGACATGTATAAACACACACACACACACACACACACACACACACACACACACACACACACTAAAGTTAAAAATAAACAAAAACTGAGTATCATTGAAAATTTCTTTCTGCCCAAATACAAAGTCGGCAGAAGCAAACTACAGATTACTACCGTCAGTTTTGCAGAGAAGAGGCCTGTGTGAAATCTTTCCAGTACTTGTCTCCCTCCAGGAAGTTACATCATCTCACACTCCCAGGCCTAGGAGTGGCCACAGGAAATGACTAGGGAAGAAAGTAGAAGAGAGTGTGCATGCACACTGTATATCAAGCAGGAAACAGTAGCTAGGAAGAAACACTGGGCTGGGCTAAAGACTTTAAGTTGACATTGGCACTCTGGCCCTGAGCTCTCTATAGTTTTTGTGGTGGGCCTGCTTAGAGGACCCCAAAATTGGTCTGCAACTCCAGAAATCTTAGGAACGCTGGACATCAAGGATCTGTGCTGTGCTCCAAATCCTCAGACTTTCTGATAATCCAGATGGACTACCACAACACAGGAAGTTCCCTCCAGGTCATCAGGAATCCATTGTTCAATTTGCAGCTTGCTGGTGCCTCCCAGATCTTCTCTCCTCACCATTTATTCCCCCTTCTCCCAGAAAGCGGGCAGGACATCAGCAGGCTCAGTGGCAGTGTAGGAGGTGCAGGCCCCTTCTGCCTGAGTTCTTTACTGGCCTAAAGGGGCTAGTTATCCTTGGGCAGTGGGAGGTGAGGTCTAATTTACATATCCCAGGAGAGAAGGCAGGGGAGAAAGTAGAAGACATGAGTGAGCTGTCCAATGCCATCCAAACCAGTTTTACAGCTGAGAGTCTGGAACAATAACAAACTGCCTTTCTACAGACTACTAGATGCTCAATAAAGGATAACTAGTGTCCAACATGTCACAGGTACCAGCTCCCCAGTGTTCACGCATCACACCCTCCAGCAATAATTATTCCTACAACATGAAAGAGATGATCAAGCTTAGAATATAGAAGAGACATGCTCAGGGCACAGACCCAAATTTAGAAATGCAAGCAAATTTCAAACTTAAGCACTAGGGGTCAAAGTATGGCCCGTCGGTGCATTACCTGATGTTGCGTTTCATTAAACTAATATCTGCATACACTGCACAAATGATATTACTTTTGCTTTTGTTTGCTTGCTTGGTTTTCTTTTTTTCTTTTTATTATTAATGTTGTTATTATTATTATATGTCAGCATCTCACTGTGTAGACAACCCTAGCCAGCAACTCACAATGCTTCTGTTTTGGCCTCAGGAATGCTGGGATTACAGGCATGTACCATCACATCCCGCTCAAAAGATCAGTTTTTATTACCACTTTTTATGATTTTTGAAGAAAGTGGTTTTGAACAATCTTCTTGACAGGTTAAAAACTAAAAGTCAGAAGTCCCCTGAGCATGGAAAGCCCCTCCTGCACAAGTACAAGAAGTTCTAATGGAGTAGTGTGTGCAGGACAGAGGGGGGCTCAGAGTAGTCCAATGTCTACCCAACATCTCCCCTTTGGAAAAGACCACAATCCTCCAGAACCCCAGAGACAACTGACAATTACAGGGAGTTGTCTGGCTCACATATCCCTCCTTCCCAAGATGTGGAAAGCAATGCTAATATAATCAACTTTGGAGCCACAGATGTAACTCCCAAGATTACCTCCAAATACACACAATGGAGGTGAACTAAATGTGCAAATGACTGTGGTTACCTTGAGGGTATGTGATAGTGTTCTACTTAAGTGGTGTGTGTTATGCATATGTATGTGTGTATATTTTAGATGTCCTGTTTAAATTCACACCCCATAGTAGCAGAAAAAGAGAAATGTAATATGTTATACTAGACAAATGTATCCCTAAGTTGCCTTCTAGCTTTGAAATTTTAAGTCAGAGTTCCAAACTAATGGTAGAACTTGATATGAGCCAACATCTAAAGCAGAAACCCAGAACTGCAGGTTTATTTCAAAAGTCAGATCTGGCAACAATCATCTGAGCGATAGGCTTTAAATAGGGCAGACACGCTTTCCTAAGCTGACCTGCTGCTGACTCAGGATCTGCAGTTTTCCAAGGCATTTAACACCGTGGATCCCTACACTGCAGAACTACTCACTGTGGACTATGTCTTCATAGTCAGGAGAACTTGAGCAACAGGGTCTTGCACACCCATGTATAACAGGGAGGCTTTGCTCACAGCAGTGGGCTTTCAAAGACTGCTTCTCAGCCTCGGCTCTACATATGAATTGCTGGCAGACGTTTTAGAACTATGCTTTCTCCGAATCTAGACCAATTAGATCAGGTTTTCTGACTGTGTAGTCCCAGCATGAGCAACACAACTGTTGTGAAGCAATCAGAGATGGCAGTGCTGCCAATATCCTGTAGTTCCCTCTGTGTCCCTGTCCCACACTACCCCATCCTCCTCCTCCTTTATCCCAACTCCCAGCACCACAGGTTAATATTGCTTCTGTTGAACTTGCTAATAACAGAAGCATACTGAATCCTTATCTCAACTGTGAGGACTGAGATGTATCCATGTTAACACATGCAAAAGTTGGCCTATTTTCACTCATGTTTACTACTTCACTATGTGACTTCATTGTAAACTGTTTTCCCACACTATTGTTGGTGCAGATTTGGGCCGTTCTGAGTCTAGGGCTATAACAATTAATTCCAATATCCTGTAGACATGCCCATAGGACATTATGCCCTAGACACAGAAATGCCGGGGAATAGGGGTATAAATCATTTACATATTCAGGTCCAGTAGATATGGCTAAACAAAAAGATGTATCCAAAAGTGTCAAATATCCTGCCACTGGGGTGTGTCAGAGTTCTGCCAGCACTCTGTGGGACTTTTGGCGGGTGTACAGAGTTACAGCATTGTGGTCTTCATTTTCGGCCCCTGAGAGTTGACAACACCGAGCACACTTCGGGTTCTTAGCCATGTGGCTGCCTGTCTGTGATGCACCTGTTGAAATCTCTTGCTCATTTTTCTGTGGTGTTGACCTTTCAGAATTGATGTGTTTAAGGGGGTTGTCAGTATGAGCAAAGTATGACTGAAGCTGTCAATGCAGTCTATTAGTTTGTGTGCTAACTGAAGACAATCAAATGTTTTTGACTTGTTTGCATGTCTTGGACATGAGTTTATTAGCTATATGCAAGGCACATGTCTCCCCCCCACCCCCAGCTTGGCTTTTCCTCTCAATGGTATGCTTCAAGAGTCTGAATTTCTCCATTCTAATACAGTCCAATCCACAGATTTTTTTTTCATCATGTAATTTTATATCTTATTTAAGAAACCATGGCCCATGCCAAGGTCATAAACATAGTCTACTTTTGTCATCCAGAACAATGCTGCTTGGTAGATGATAAAAATGGAGGTCACATTGTAGTTTTAAATTTTCTAGTACCTATCTTTTAAAAGTAAAAATAGACTGAAATTTATTTTAACATTTATATAATCAAATACTTAAAAATATTATCATTTCAATGATCAGTCAGTATAAAATTATCAATGAGATACTTTGTATTTTTACCCATTTATTATTATTTATTTTTATTACTAATATGGGTATGTAGGATGTGTGTGTGTGTGATCATTCTGTGATATGTTTGTGGAGGTCAGAGGGCAACGCTCAGGAACGGTTTCTCTTCTTCCCCCATGGGTTCCAGGGACTGAACTGTTCACAAAGTGTTTTTATCATTGAGCCATCTTGCCAGTCCCATGTTCTTTCTCTACAAAGAGTTTACAAAATCTACTTTATGCTTTGTACATTTCAGCACGATCTTCTTTATTGGGACAGCCATATTGCTAGACCCGTATAGGAGGTTACTCTGTTTTGTCAGCTACATCTAGATCAATATATAGAGCTGTACACATTTTAGGGCAACCATTTTTCTTTCCACATGGATATTCAAACAGCTCCCAATTTCCTGTGGTATTGAGATCATTGATCACAAATACCAATATCCAAAGATGTCCTTAAAATCCTAGTCCACTCTACTGATATGCCACATCCTCCTTTAAAAGTTCCCAGGAGATTTCTCATTCATATCTCATGTTTAGAACCATTTCCTTGTTGAGCAATTTTATAAAGTGGGAAGGAATATAAAAGTTAAGATCAGTATTATCAAGTGTCTCTTTATGATACTATTTCAGGATAGTGTGTGTGTGTGTGTGTGTGTGTGTGTGTGTGTGTGTGTGTGTGTGCAGGGGCAGTGGGTTGGATAGTAACTAAAGTACCACCTGCCAGAAAAGCATTTCTTACTATCAATAATAGTTAAAAGCATTTGAAAGTGGCAGCAATAGTCCAGCCTGTGAAACCAACATTTGCCTGTTATTTTTCAGTCATTGATTGGGGTGGGGGGAGCTATGTTGTTTTGTTCCCACACAGTTCAGAGACTAGAATTCCACTTCAAGCAGATTGTTCCTGGAAACCATCCAGGTAAAGGCATTTGGAATTAATGGAACAGGAGGAGCTCATTAGGAGACCCTGTAACTTTGACCCAAAGTATAACATGGCAAGGGTCCTGTAACGTGTACAACATTACAGATGAGCATAATTTAAGTTTTCTTTACATCAGCATATTTTATGTTTTTATAGTTTTATTCCCAGGTCAAACAAGAAAACAGACTTTGAAGAGAAGAAATTGAAGCCAATTTAGATATCAAACTTGAGTAATCTTCCTTATTGAAAAAAAAATGCTCTGAGAATTTTTTTTCTTAAATCTTGAAATGATTAGTTTACTGCTAGCCTGTGTTGGGCTCAAACTAATCAACAAGTATTTATTGACTGTCTGACAAAATATGCCTGACAAAGGAATCAAAATAAGACAAATGGCTTTGTTCCAGCAGACAAGTCCACCGTGGAGAAATCAATGGTTTAATCACAGTTTTCTTCATAAAGTACTTCATTTTAGAATGTGGATACGGCAAATAATTGTCTCAAGTCCCTTAGTGTGATAGTTGATCTAGTTCAAATAACCTAAGCAGCCCTGCCTGTAAATTTTATATTCTTCCCATCAACGAGAAATGTACATATCTTTGGGGTTCCTTTTTTGTTTGTTTGTTTGTTCCAATTCACAGAACTCGCAGGCTGGAGGCAGGAGGATTACAATAAATACCAGGCCTGGGCTCCATAGTGAGGTCAAGGGCAACCTTAGGTACATGGTGAGTCCATCTCAGGAAGAATGTGTGTGTGTGTGTGTGTGTGTGTGTGTGTGTGTGTGTGTGTGTGTTACAAATCTCAAACACACCCCGTGCATCTGTGTGTGTGGGGGGATTACAAGACAAACTGTAGGAGTCACCTCTCTCCTGTCATGTGAGTCCCTAGGGCAAACTCAGATGGTCAAACTATTGCGGCAGGTACCTTTCCTCTCTACCTTGCTGGCCCCAAACTTCTGTTTTTATGCAAACTGATAAGCACAAATCAATTTGAATCCAGCCTTCCTGCTGTGCCTCGTCACTCTTGTCCACAGTCTGTCTTTCCTCATATATCTGTGGGTTGGTCTCTTCACATTGCCTCCTCGGTTACACTGGAAAATTCCTGGGAATCCTAAGGCTGGTGTGAGGGAGCTGCTGGTACCTTCTTGCCATGTGTCTACCAGCTTCTAGCAGCACCTCTGCAATGGCTTTGGGACCCGAGAAAACCTGCATCCGAAATCTGTATGTATGTCAGATAGGTGTATAAAAATATAGCTCCCCTGATCTGTCATTTTACAATGATGAGCACAACAAGCTGACTTTTAGGAAAGAACTACCTTTCATGACTGCTCTTCACTGGGTTTTACTATACTGTGGGGATGTTTTAGCATATATCTTTCACTTATTCACTACTTTTCTTTGAGGCAGTTTCAAGGATGGATCAGTTCCACAAAAAAGGATTTCAGTAATCACAAAAAGTGACATTCAAAAAGGTCCCTATCCTACCAAAAAGCAGGCTGCCTGGACAGTCAGCTCCACGAGGGCAAGCACTCTTGCAGTGCTGATGGTCTTGAGCCTAGAGCACATGGAAAGCACTCACCAATAATCACAAAATGGAGAATTAAGTACTATTTAGCAAATGCCACAACTGCCATGTGGATGGCACCTAACATCTGCCTTTCTTTCCATCCTAACACCCAACCTTACATGATAGGCATTAAAATAATATGCTACAGATAAAGGAATCAAGGTTTGAAGAATATTACTGGCCTGGCTAAATCACAGTTAGCAGGAAACAGTGACTCACATTCAAATCTTTCTTGTCTACACTCTGTCAAGCACACCACACCTTCACCCCAATCTATAACAAACTATAGATTGATGTTTAAGCTTTTTTTAATAAGCTACCAAGTTGGAATGTTTTGTTATAAGACTCCAATATCTCCAATAATTGACACATGGGATTATACAGAATTGAAAGAGTTTCTTCACAGCAAGGAAATTATTGGTAGAATGAACAGGCAGCTTAAAGAATGGGGGAAAACCTTTGTAATCTATATTTCTGGCAGGGCTAATGTCTAGAGTATATAAAGAACTCCAAAAATCAAATAGCACAAAATGTGCTAATTGGTAAATGGGCTGCAGAATTAGACATACAGTTCTTAAAAGAAATACAAATGGTCAATACATATTTCCTAAAAGTAATCTGAATCCTTATCCAGCAGAGAAATGAAAATTAAAACCACTTTGAGATGCCTCTTACCTAAGCCAATGGTTATCAATGGGAAAGCAGACAACAAATACTGAGCATGTGAGGAAGAGAAAACCTTACTGACTCTTGGTAGGGGTGTACACTGGTGCAGCCACTATGGAAATCAGAGTGGAGGTTTCTCGAAAAGCTAAAATTAGAACTACCATATGACCCAGCTACCCTCCTCCTGGGCATACACTGGAAGGATGCTGTCTCCAGCCACAGAGACACTCGAACATCCTTGCTCATTATTGCTCTACCAGTAATAGCCAGGAAATGCAACCAGCCTAGATTCCACCAACATATGAATAGATAATGATACATATAAACAACGGCATTTTCTTCATCTGTAAAGAAAAATAAAATTCAAAAATTCACAGGAGGAGCTAGAAAGATGGCTCCATGGTTAAGAGCACATAATGTTATTTATTGCACAGGAGCCAAGTTTATGTCCCAGCATCCATGTCAGGTGGATCACAACCACCTAGGACTTCATCTCTAGGCAATCCAACACCAACTTCTGGCCTCTGTGGGTACCTACACTTATGTGTACATACTTCATACAGATGTATGCACATGAACATAATTAGAAATAAATACACCATAAAGAAGAAAAAGGATGCACAGACAACAGATAAAAACCGACAATATGACATTTAGTAAGGTGAGCCAGACTCAGAGACAAACGCTGCACGTCCCCACAGATGCACGGCCTAGCTTCAGGTTCATTTCCATAGGGTATTTGTGTGGGGCTGGGTGTGGACAGAGGGGTCGGAGGAGGAAGACTACTGGTGGGGACGGACAACAGAGCACATGGGATGTCGGGGGGGGGGTTACTGAGAACAGAATAGGACAGTGCAGGGCTAACGGGGAGACGGCAGAGGGGAGCCAACCGGAATTAAGTTCTCATAAAACACCACAAGGAAAACTTGGACTTTTTGTGCTAACTTTAAAGGTTTGTTGTTTTTTGTTGTTGTTGTTTAATGATTCCAAGTTGGAATGTTTAAATGTTACCAATGGCTTTGGAAATACCTCTCTACATTAAGGACAATGGGAGGCTAGTGGAATAGGGAATAAAAAACCCTGCATTTGAGTATGTAAAAGGCCACAAAAGCTTTGCTTTTCTCACGCATTATGCCAGTCTGAAATACACCGAAGCTAAACTTCCTTGTGTGGAGGGTGCGGAGACTATAAACTCAATCTCCTTGAATTAAATGAGAAAATACATATACATACAGCAAGGGCTGAATAACAAATAGAGATTGTAGCCAACACAACTAATCAATGTTTAGAACTAATAAATTATTAATAATAAATGTAGACATTACCAAGATTTATCTTCAAAATCATGTTAATCAATTTGATTGTTATTTTAGAAATATTTGTATAGTTGTTACCCATACATGTGCCTATTTTCTCCTTAAAGTATTTTTCTTTTGGCCAACAATCCTATGGATGAAATTATAATTGAAATTCCCCCCTTGGGGTTTAAAAAAAAAACAGGCTTATAGGAGGATGAAAAGCAAGAAAGTTAAAAGTTTGGACTCTCAGGCATGGTAGAGAAACCACATAAAAGACTAGGGATGTAGCTCAGTGGTAGATCATTTACTCAGCTTACATAAGGGCCTGGGTTCCTTCCCCCAGCAAGACAGACAGACAGATAGACAGACAGACAGAGATACACACACACACAAAGAGGAAGGGGCAGAGAGAGAGAGAAAGGAGACATTGAACATCAATTGTTAGTGAATAAATTAATATTCATCACCTAGCGAGTCCCAAAGATTTTTTTTCCTAGAGTTGTATAAAGATTTTCCAGGAAATTATAATTTTTTTTTAACAATAACTTCTTTCCTAAGACTGTTTAATTTAGGAAAAATAAAGTTTTGTTTTGTTGCATGAGGCTAGCTGCTTTAATCAATCAGCTAATTTCTTCGGGGCCTGACAAGGAGTATTCCATCCCCAAAGATAGGACTAACTTAGAAAAGTTTGTCCCTGAGGTGAGCAGGTCCTGCCTGCTCTGAGCTGGAGGCCCTGTGACTCGGTGTGAAATGGACTGACAGGCCACCCAGGCGGCACAGTGGCCACACTCCTCATGTCATCTTGAGTCAGGTTTCCTAATAACCCAAACCCAGCGGTGTGTGGGTTCAGCGCCTAAGCCACTCTCCCATCCCTCTCATGGATCAGCAGCAGCTCAGCCGACAGCTAAGTGAGAGAGCCAGGAGCATGGGTCCGAATCCAACTTCCCTCTCCTCTGCCAAGCACTGCTGAAGTCAGGCTTCAGGCGGGAGGCTCCCAACCCTTCCAGAATCTCTCCCACAACATCACGGCAAAAAGAGGTGTTTTCATTCCTTCTCTGCTTCCCTCCCTCCCTCCGCTTCACCCTCACACACACCCTACAACCACATACACACACCGAGTCAAGAGAACTTATGGAAGTTCCCCAATAACATCACAGAACTGACGCCTACCTTCCAAAGGGGTCAGGCTGAAGAAGATGTTCCTCGCCTATGAGGAGCGACCACAGAGGCTTCCCCTTCCAGCCAGCTCTGTTCTCATCAGAGAGCAACACACCCCATCTGTGTAAGCCCTGAAATTCTTGCAGAGACCCACCCTCGAAAGTTGCAAGTCAAGATTTCTGACTGAGGGCAGTTAGTCACGTGAGGCAAAGCAACTGGATGGCACCTTCAGGTTCTTCCAGATGGGACGTCGCTTCCTGTTCCACCACTAGGAGAAGCGAAAACTGGAGTCTAATCAGACACTGAATACTTACAAATGCATCGGTTGCCTCATCGCCGCTGCCTTTGGTGTACACATACTAGCCGGCCTCGGAGGAGGTGGTTTTGCTGTGTGCGCTGAAGGAAAGGGCTTAGGTGGCTGGCCACAGAGAGACTTGAGTCACTGTCGAAGGTCTGCACTCTGGTCTGAGCTGGTTTGACAGCTACAGTACACTCTAGCAGCTGCAAATCCCAGCACGCTTTTGGGTAACTAAACCATCCCCACTAACACTCCCACTGCATGCACCATCAGACTCTTACGTGAAGGAGCCTCAGACACAGAGCGTGGTTCCTCTGCTTGTTTTGCCCCAGTGATGGGGGCAAAAATCTATTTAAAGAAAAATTATAGCAACTAAAATAAATAGCTCAACAAGACAGTCTGGCAACGTTTTCTTTTTAGAGCAGTCAGATGCAATTCACCTTGGTTTTGTCTCGGTCTCAAAGAGCAATCGCCACAAAGAAAGATCACAACAGGACCACCCTCTGCTTGAAGTGCTTCCGTTTCAGAAGGGAGTGTGCACACACGATTGGGGTTTATTTGAGGAGGTGTACTGTGGGGGCAGCTCCACTTTCTCTTGCGGAAGATGAGCTAGCTCTGGGCTTGGGCTAGTTAAAGGTGCTTTGACAGGAAGAAAGCTCCAACAAGTTGATTCACGTATCCTGGTAAACCAAAGCTGGCATCCTTGGCACTTCTGCAGCACCCCCTCCTCTGCCAGCGGATCCCAAGAGCGCCTCACCAGCTGCCAACTGATGAAAAGCCTTTCGTGTTTTCTGTCAGCTGTTAGATGACGAAAAAACTTCAGAAGTCCCCAAGTGGAGAAAAGAGACGGCAGTTTCAAACCAACAGAAACGCCTGACTTTTACCACTGGATTTAGTTCACAGAAAGAGGACTGATAAAGCCCTGTCATTCAGCATTTCCTCACCCATTCTCCCTCAACTCCCTCCTTGCAGACTGCTTTCTATTGAAAAGTTAATGAATTTAGCTCATCATTAGGAGCGGGTTTGGTTTATGTCTCTAATTGCTGCATACCAAGGGCAAGGGGATCAACTACATTCAAGGACAGCCTGAGCTACATAGTAAGTTCCAGGCCAGCCTGGGCTACAAAGTGAGACCCTATCTTACAAAACCAAAGCAAACAAACATCTTTGGCTAGGAGGGCTAATCTCCAGGTCACTAAAAGGGCAGATGGTCCGTTATGTCTTCCTCGATTGTCCTCAGGAGACTGCTGTGGCCTTCCCTGGCTCTCTGGGATGTCTTTCCAGATCTAGTTCAACTTCCCATGGCTCTCTTCTCCCTTTCCTAATTCAAGGATTTGTTCTCATTCTTCTCTCTAGCTGAGAAGCCTTGACCTTCCCCCTGGAGGGTCAAGAGCAGCCTGCTCCCGGATGCCCTGCCCTTGGCTCTGCTGCTCTCTCAAGCTCTCCTGGCCAGCAGTCCTGCTGTGCATACACCTGCATGTCTAACCAGCTGCCCAACTTGACTGCTCCCACTTCTGCTTCCAGGGAGCTCAAGGGCCAACCCTTCCAGCTCCTCTATTCCTAGGGAGCACAGTGCCCAGTTGGTCAAACAACCCAGTAGTCATCTCACACACACACTTGTTGCATGCCAGGGAGATCTGGGGGAAGACGATTTCCCTAAATATTATTCTGGATCTTTCCCCCAGTTCAACAAGCCAGAAGAGAATCACATATTTTTTTGTCCCTTCCATAATAAAATTCATATTATCTCCTAATGAAATGTAATGTTCACATCAAACAGGAGCTATTACACATACTTCAATGCATCCGATATAATGAAAAGAATCGTATTAGTGCTATGATCTTTGGGGGTGATACTGGGATTGAACCCAGAAACTTGTATATGCTAAGTACATAGTCTAGCAGAGTCCCAGCCCAGCACCGACTCCGGCCTCTTTTGAGTCACTGTCAAGACCCAATCCCCATCTTCTTCAGGAACATATGTCCTGATCTATGCTAGAGGGAGGGGACAAGAGGACTGTGACCTCTCTAGAGCCAAATATCTATGTGTCAGTGTCCTTTGCTGGGCAGCTCCTCTCGGAAGATGACCCCAGGGCCCTGTGGGTGGGGGGACAGGAACAGGAGCCTCTAACATAGCTCAGGGGAATTCCTTTCTTTATCTTGTGCCCTACTACAGTGTATTCAGTAGTTCACTGTTAATAGAAGAGAGAATCCCCAAGGAATGACAGACAGAACAAGGTGCCCGTGGGGGTACCATGGCTTAAGTGATACTCAACTCTCTCACTTTATGAGTGAACTTTAAGAGTGAATGGAACCATTAAATCCGGGTTCTGTTTTAAATTTTCAGTAATAGATATTAAGGCATGAAGTCAAGAAGAATATGAATGATTTTAGAGAGCACTTCAGGGAATAGCTATCAGATAAATGAAATGTAGACAATGAAGCAGGGTTTGAGTGGATCAGTTTTACCAGGAGACACATGACAAAACTGCCTAGTTCTTACACAGAGGACAAGCCAATGGTCAAATGTCAACTTAGTTATTACTGTGCCGAGGACCTACCTCGTCCATTTATATACTGAACACAGGGGCAAAGAGCAACAGCTTCGAGGAGTGAGTGGAGAAAGCAGACTGGCATGACTGCTACACTGCAGGGGAGCTTTGATCCCAGAAAAGCCATGCAAGGTAGAAGGGACCCTTGTTTCCCTGCCAAGACACTCACTGGAGGCAGCTTTCACCGTGTTCTTCATCTATCTGGGCACATGTCCTGAGCTGTCACCATCAACCAACTTTGTTTTCAGATAATTTTTAGTCTTGTCATGTGTCCCCACTTTTCAGATGCTAAGGTTTGTGCCTAGACAAGACTTTAAATCAAAATGACGGGAGCCCCCGTACCCTGCAGGGCATGTGTGTGTGCGGCTCCTGCAAGACGTAATGAAATGAACATTCCTACCATGTCTCCAGCTACATTATGGTTTAAAAAGTAGTTTTACATTGTGTGTGTGTGTGTGTGTGTGTGTGTGTGTGTGTGTGTGTGTGTGTGTCTTTGTGCTGTGGTAAATGTGTGAAAATCAGGAGACAACTTACACAAGTCAGTTCTTTTTGTTTTTCTACTGCGTGGGTTCCAGGGATAAACTCAGGACATCAAGACTGCCGGCAAGCACCTTTCCTCACAGAATCATCTCACCTGACCACAGGATTTCCTAAGGACACCTAAACCCCTGGATCAACATCTGTGCTAAGAGAACAGAAAGGCTACACCGTATTGGCACGAACCACTCACCTCTCCCATTATGACTCACATAAATCCTTCAATGGATTACAGGATTTTAAGACCTGAACTGTCTTTCTCTTCCCACTGTACCCAGTTTCTGCACTTCCTGGCCTGGTGGTGGAGGGCCCCCTATGTATATATATATGCTTCAAGGCCACTCTTTGAGGAAGAGACTAGCTACAGTCATGAGCCTCAGGGGAGAAGGTTCTTACACACTCATCCTCCCTAGGACACCCTCCCTCCCCGTCCCTCAGCACCCACTATCGTGCACCATCCCCCCAAAGCTACCTCTCCCCACCTAACTAACTCTCTTCCCAGTTCATCTGTACACTGCCACGTAAGCTCTAGGAAGGTTGGCCTGCCTACTGCTGAATTCCTGGGGCAGGGGTGGGGGGGGCGGTAATTAGAATTATTCCCGGCAGCTTAAGAGTGCAATGTCAACAGAGTAGCTTCTTTGTCTGGATACCTTCCATGGCACCATTCCTCTCTACCACAATAGGGATTTGCTTTTTCAAAGGTGGCCACTGGACTCTCTCAAAGCTTGAAGAGATCATTGCACATCATGAAGAAGGCCAGTTCCACTGTGGGTTTGTTACAAGGTGGGGAGATTTTTCTCCTTGAAGAATTAAGTCTATCACACACTGAGGACTTGGGACAAAGAATTCTTGGCATCACTCTGGTAACACCATCTCTGATGTTATATGCCAGCCAGACCACATCTTCACATACACAGCTTGTGAATAAGGCTGGCTCTTAAAGGCCAGTCTTTGGCCAGCTGGTCACAGTCACTTGTGTGTACAGCCCTTGGCCATATGTAGCCATCATGACTGAAGAAGACACAGTTTGATTTGGTTCCTCTAGAAGATTTTGTCTGCTAAGGTCCACTTGATACCAATAATAAAGGGTCTTATTTGTATTAATCATGTGACTAAAGATAAATTGCTTAGTCCCTCAGACCTTCCCGTTTCTCAGTTGGAAAAACCAGGTAATCGCCCGGGGTGT